>NC_081259.1:6365000-6990000 GCF_030490865.1 Poecile atricapillus | reverse complement strand
AAGTATGTTCTTGTCATAGCTGCTCTGGATTTTATTTAATTGTTGTGTGGTGTTTTGTAACCTATTTTGTGTTAAGCACACACACTGAAAGCAGAATACATTACAGCATTCTACCAGTGCTCACTGCAGTGAGTTAAAGGATCATGGAGAGATGCATGGAGGGTACAGAGATGCTTTTCTTCACTCTATTGTTTCTTATGACTTCTTATATTAAGTGAAACTGGAATTTACAATTTCTCCCTGCTTTGCTTGTTCACCTTTTCTCCCAGCTTAACTTTTCTTTTTCAGCCTTACCCTTTAGATTTCTTAACCCTGACTATGCCATTCCAAGCACTTCTTTTCTCTGTACTCAGCCAGGTCTGCCTCACTGTGACTTCAGCTATAGGAGTTAGCAAAATTGGCTGCTTTGATTAGAAATGTGTGAGTGGAAGGCAGATAATAGCCTGGTTCTCTACACCTGATCTCCCAGTGAGGGGTCATTGATAGGGGTCAACATCTGAAATAAGTGTCTCATCACATGAAGAGTTTGTGAAGGAAAATCTGTACTGTCAAATGAAGTGGAGCACAGCAGCACTGGGAGCTAGAGGGGCCTGACTTACCTATGTATTTGGGTTGGTTTGTGTTTAGCAAATTTTATTCTAGGAAGGAGCTTCCAGGAACTGTAGAACCTGAAGTCCTGCACTGAACTGCAGCACAGATGCACCTGAGGCACTGGCAACTCCATCCTCCCAGAGAAGGATTTGCCAAAGGCCTAAGGAAGCTGTAGCCACCCTTCTCCAAGTTTATGCTTTCATCCCATATGCAGTCAGGCTACTCTAATAATCTGGAAGCAAGGGGATTTCCTTAAACCAGTACACTGATGGGCTCTGATTAAATTATCTCCAGACTAATTAATTTGTTGATTGACACTTGTAACATGAAGACCATGCCAGATAATTTGACACTGGCCATTGGTGAATCATCAAGTTAAAGCCTTTCCTTTAAATGTAACTGTTATGAATGAAATGTCACATGGTGACATTTGATATTTTGCAGCAATTACTACTGTGCATGTGGGCACATAAGTACCATTTAAGCAGAGTCAGACTCAGGCTTTTAGGAGTTCAGGGATCAAAAGAGACAGACATCTTGTCTAGGTTTATAGACTACATAGCTATTGAGAGTCCATTAATCATGTAGAGGAAAAAACAGCCATTATGGCTAATGAAAAAAGAGATATGGACTCAAGGAGGTTGAAATGGACAGGTGCCTGTTATGCCCCACATCCTTTGATCCTCCTGAGCAGCCACTGGTCCATCTTTCAGTCTGAAATGAATTTTAAAAGATAAAGACCTACTGTTGGGCTAAATGTGACACAGAGAGAAGAAGTCTGAGATCAAGTCACACACTTTCCAACAGTGGGAGACACAGAGCTGCAAAAGCTTGCCCCATTACTGCTGAACTTGAATGGTCAGAACAAGTAGGAAGTGTCCTACAGACAATGTTCCTGTGTCAGAGAGAGTCAAAGCCCTGTTCCTTCCCTCAAGACACTTTAATCACCCTCACTTTCATAACAGCACTTGCGCCTGTGTTTCCCATCTCTCATGCATTTAGGAAACCACAGATCAGGACTTCCTTTCCACTGCGTTTCAGACTCAAACTACCAAACAGAGGTGAAAGGAAAAAAGAGAGGAAATCTGAGGAAAGAGGGAAATTTTGAGGATGTACCAGGGGTCAGAACCTTGCTTCCAGTCCAAAACATGGTTCTAAACGGGCTTTTTTTACAGAGAGCTTAGATGTTTAGGACTTAACTTGGTGGCTTTTTGAAAACTTTTGTCTTCATGATTTTTGAGACAACTGTTGAAACTGAGGTTTATTCTTGACAAAGATGTAAACTTTGGAAGTTTCAGCAGAAAAAGACTTCAAAATTCTCAACTCAAGACTCAGAGGCTATTATGCCCATGAGAACATGCACTTCCAGCTCTCATATGCTGTCTTTTGAGCACACCATTGACCCTACCTACAGCTTCCCCCAGCTGTTTGTGTAGCTGCCTCTCGTTTTGGAGAGTGTTGAGAAGAAGCCAGCATGATGGATAACAGGAGTCCTTTGACATACCATGTCATTTATCACATAACAGCCTCAATCCTGCTAAGGTGGCCTCCTCCATATGTCACTGTCAGCTTCTGTGCCACCGCAATGCATCAAAAAGAAAAGTTTGAATATGAAGCACTGTAATTCCTAAGTCACAGCTCATTGCAGCTTTCCAGACTTGAAGAACCATTCTGTCTATCTGCCAGCTTGTTTGTTTAATTTTCACTGTCTCACATATGTGAGAAATTAAGTCTTCAGTGTGGAAGAAAACCAGAAAAAGTCAGAGGTCTAGCAGAGGGAAGGAAGATAAAAATCTCTAATTCCATCAGGAATCCAATGTGACATTTTGAAGTGGAAAAAGAAAAAGCAGCCTATAACCAAGAGTTATTAGGGAATTAAGAATAAGAATTCTTCCTTCTTCCCACTCAAGGAAAGAGGTTCTCTAATGGGCTGAAAGGTTCTCTAATGGGCAGATGTGAATGAAGCAAGCTTAAAGCAATGCAGATAAGCTCCTGAACTCAGCTGCCTAATGGACACCTATCTCATCTCTTGCACCCCTTGAAGGGTACAAAATGCATTGAAGGCTTCAAGGAAAGCCTCTTGAGATTATCCAGTGGGTCCTGCTTTGGGCTACCTAAATTAACCAGAACTCACCTGCCAGTGCAAGATTTCAGCAAGTTCCCAGGGGACACCTGAGAGGAGAGGGGAGGAGGCTGGAGCCACTGCTCCTCTCTGTCCCTCTGACACAAACACAAAACTCTCTGGGCAGTCTCATGAGCTTTACCACAGATGGCAAAGGAAGCATGAGCCACCCACACTTTTCCATGACCCTGATGGGATGCAGCCTGGCTCAGGTTAATTAAGTTTAATATCGAGTTTGGGCTGCCTGGAGCACTCACACTTCATCCAGTGTTATCTTCCTCTCTCCAGTGTGAAATAGTCAAGGCCATGACTCTTCATTTCTAGTCCCAAAACATTCCTGCAACAGGGTAAGACCCCTTTTCTCAGCTTGCTCTAAGAAACCTCCCTCATCCTGCCCTGCTCATAGCACAGCACACCCAGCACCATCAGGGCATCCATGACTCCTCCAGATGAGTCCAGAACAGGATCATTTTTAGTTCCAGTGTCCTTGAGTGATCCATGACTGAGCACAGCTCCCACATCCAGCCAGGCAAATTGTCCTACCACCCATCCTGTCTGTGAATCACCATTTAGAAAATCTAAGTTATAACCTTCCTTTTCACGTTCTTTTAGCAGGTTACAAAGCTTACTGTCCTGACCCAAACTTGCATGAATCATAGACCCATTTCCCAGGTTGGATAAATTTGCATATCACTTCCAGTGATTCACAGACTCCCCCAGCATGAATGGTGTTAAAACTCCAAGAATTAAGATGTCATTTGGTATCACAATAAGTGACTTAAAATACATGGTTTCCCACTTCCTTGGGTCATTGTCATATAGTCTTAATATATTTCCATTTCACATAGTTTCCTTCCAAAAGGATCACAGGCAAGCTACAGCTTGAAAATTAATCAATGAACCTTTATTATGCTAACCCTTAATAGGATTACTAATATAAAGGAACTTAAACATGAGTTTTTTCCTCAGGAATTGTTTACTGGCAAAGCCTCATCCTTCCGTGACATTCACATTGCTACTGTCCTTTCCCAACATCTACTCTTTCTCAAAGAACAGAAGGAATATTAAACACAATCTTCTTTAAAAGCAGTATTTCCACTTGTCATAAGTCAGATGACTCAAAAGTTCCTATTTTTGGTGCAAATGTCAGTGTGCTGAAGATCTTTGAGCAGTTCAGCTTCAGCCTAATAGCCTTCCATTTCTGTGTCAGATTGGATATCTTCATCCTCTCTTGAATATTTGCAGTAGATGAACTATATAGATATATTAAAAATGTGAAAAAATAAGAGCCTATTGAGCCTCCAGAAAGCCTATGAGCTAAGTCACTAAAAAATCCTTTAAAGGCCTTTGTAGTCCTATAGGCAGCTCTCTCCCTGAAGCTGCAGGATAGAGCTCTGAATCAACAAGATTGCTTCTGCTTTCCTTTGTCTATCAGAGTTTGGCATAAAGACAGACTTGTTTATGTGCATGTAGGGAAAGGAGGGAGCATAAGAATGATAATTCAGCTAGGGGCAAGCCTTGGTCATTATTTGGGCCACTAGGCAATGGGGTTGAATTATGGCTTGCCGTGACACTATCCTAAATAACTGTTAGTAGGAAATATTATCTTACAATACAGAAACAATTACAAGAGTTAACCATTTGGAAAAGGAAATCATGCTGCTGAAGATCTGCCATTCAGCCACCACAGCTCACAATCCTCAGATTAAAATAGAAATTTCAAAGGGAAAAGAAGAGAAATCAATCCAAGTTTATGTCCAAGTAATGCAACATGTTTTTAGGGTAGCACACACCAAAACATATGCATATTTGTGTTGCTGATTTGCACAAACCCATTCTCGTAGGATGAACATCATAATTGAAAATGAGAGCACAAATGGCCACTTAAATGCCTAAACCCCAGCTTGAGTAATTGTGCATGCACACATATATCTGTTTTTCAAGCGCAACTGCATCCTTTCAATCCTGGCAATCTGGATCAAAATGGTTTCTATTAGCATTATATATGCATTTACATGCATAGAATACTGTATCATTTGGACCTCAGAGCTTTTGGCAAACCTCAAATCTAACTCCTTATTTAGGTTTCCATGAGGTTTGAGCAAGAATTAGCAATGACAGAGTTGTACCTGCACCATATCTAGTTTGAGGAGAATTAGATATCTGCTCTTTAGGGACCAACTCAATCTGAGACTGCATGGAAAATGATGGTTTTGGAGCTGCCACATGTGTTTCTCAGAGATTAATAAAATACTCAGGGAAAAACACAAAACAGAAGGGGGTTGATTGCACCTAAGTGATTTATTTTCTGTGCTTTGCAACATCTGCTGCAGACCTGGTTGTCACAATTTCTACCCAATGGCCTGAAACCAGAAACCCACAACATTCACAAGGCAATGGGTCCATCAGTTATGAAAGAGCCAAGTCCAAAGGAGGGGCAGAAAGCAACACCTGAAAATAAAGCAGGTGCTTTGTTATGGCACTTTGAGAGCAAAGATATAACAAATAAACTTCTGTCATCAGTCCACACTGCCAGAACAGACACTCATCAGTAAAAACAGAGAGAAAGCAATTAACACTGTCAAAGACAGTTCATTAGAGAATGATCCACTCCAGGTGGACTCCGAAATTGTGTGGGATCTGCTTCTCCACCTGGATCCCTACAATCTATGGGGCCTGATGGGATTCATCTGAAGATCTTCAAAGAGCTACTGATATTGGAAAACCTTTCTCAATGATTTTTGAGTAGTCTTGGGAATCCAGAGAGGTTCCAGATGACTGGAAGCTAGCAAAAAATTGTCCCAGTTTTCAGGAAGGGCAAGAAGGAGCACCCCAGAAACTACAGGTCTGTCAGTGTCACAGGTTTAGGTCAGATAACAGGAAAACATTTTTACCCAGAGAGGGGCTGGGCACCAGAACAGACTCCCCAGGGAACTGGTCACAGCACCAGCCTGACAGAGCTCAAGAAACATTTGGACAATACTCTCTGGCATATGCTGTGACCCTTGGAGTGTCCTGTGCAGGGCCAGGAGCTGGACTCGATGATCCTTATGGGACCTTCTTGGCATATTCTGTTATTCTGTGATAAATAACAGCCGTGAGCTGGGCTTTTGTTCTGATAAGAAATTGTGTAATGAAAAGATACACTTTGATTTGAAGTATTTCTACTGTTTACAACAGTAGAGCAACAGAGTCTTTTTCTTAATATTCTCCTTTTTATTTACATTCCCAGCTGTATCACTGTTATGAGCCTGAAAGCTCAAAGCCATTGATAGGGACACTATTTGATTTTTGAATAGACTACATGCTGGATGGGATTACATCCCATTCAAAGCTGTCTAAAGATAGACAGAGAAGTAGCACAGTTCAAGGGTGCCCTCACCTGCATGTCAGGGAAAGCAACAGAAATTATTGTGACTTCAAACACTTAGCTGTTCTCAACCTGAAATCCAGCATGTGCACAAGACCAGACAATGAAGTTATTCAAAAGCAAACTCTCTTTTATGTAACGTGCATGTTCTGGAGGGGAAAACAACTGTTCTCTCGCTGTCCTTGAATTGCCAGGCTCAGCCTCTACATGGGTTTACAGCAGGACACTTGACAGGTAAATCTACAGACTTTGGTTTGGCTATTCCATGCAGATGGTTCAACCCACAAAGTGTCAGCTGCCTTTCCAGAGATCTCAGTATAACCCAAAATATGTTATTTTTGTCATCTAAAAATATCCATGAGAAGTATAGCTTAGTCCTAATCTCCCACAGCTCCTTCTACTTCACGTTCAGACCTTGTGTCACCTCTCTGCTCTCACAGATGTAATCCAGCCCTGCTTTGGCTAACATTATATCCATCTAAGCATAGAATTCACTGCCACTCAAACGAGGTACTAGAGATTTCGATTATATAGACCAAGATCTGTTAGAAAATTGGATGGGAGATCACCAATTTTTTTTCGCATCACTGGAGCAAGGACTTCAAGTCATGATAGTGCACTGTAGAAATGACTGATTAATGCAATAAACTATGTGGCCACATAAAGCCTCTTTCCCTGGTTCTTCTCATTTCTGAATGGTATTAAAATAGTTTATGAGTGTTCAGCTCCTTTGCACTTTACACCCTCTTATGTGCCATAACTGTTAGAGGGAAGACAGAAAAATCATCACTTTTTTAATCTTTGCCTTTTGTTTTTATGCTAATGACCTTTTGTTATCCAACAGACAGTGAATACAGGAAATATTCATCATGAAGTGTGTTTTCATTAATGTCATTCCTGTTACTGCTGGCAGAAGACACCACAGACCAGGAGCTAGAACTGAAAACCAAACTTCTGCTTTAGGCAGTGCTCCACGAGAGCCAGAGTCCCTGGGAGGACTGGTACTTCCCTCTCCTTTAAAACCTGAGCTTATGAGCATTTTGGGAGAAAAATGGGACAACATGTGAAACAGGGAAGGAAACTGCTACATGCTGTCATGGAATGCAGCTGGAAAGAATTCTTACACTCACACCTTGTTACTGCCTCATAACTTAAAAAAAACCCTCCCAACAAAACCACAAAACTGCATTACATGAAGATACTGACCTGATTAGGAATTGTTACGTGTGTATGTTTAGCAATAAATCCTTTTTCCTATTGGAATTCTATGACATATACATATATACATACAGAGTAGAATACAGCAGCTCTTCTCCAACTGATGGGAGTCCTTAAGTCTCTGTTATTTGTGGCAGACAAAGAAGAGCAATCAAAAAGGTGAATTAGGACCTAGACTACATTGTCCACTACCACTTCTCTGTGTTCTGCTTTCCCAGACACTGAAGGATCCTGGGGGATATCATGCAACATGTAACAATTTTAAATAAGGACACAACTACTGGTTAAATTCAATAAGCCAGTTCTAAAACACTATGGAAAAGTTTCTCACTTATGCACTCTGAATACAGCATAATTTCCAAGGAATTTTACATCATAAATCACCCCTGTTTCCATACAGAAAACACCAGCACAGTTACCTGAGAGTCCTTACCAAAGTTATGGTATCCTGGAGGTAGGATGTGCTCAAACACAAACTTCAGAGCTGTGTGCACAGACCCAAGGTGCACAACCACTGCAGCTCTTTTCCCTGCCACTGTCACCCCCTGCTTCTTTATTTTCTCCCCTCAGCTCAAACTTGAGCTATACAACTTCAAGAGCCCTTTTTTTTCTACCCCTTCAAGACTCTGAGCTATTTTGCAGGATTAAAACTGTGCTGCACCTTTTTCCTCACTCCCAGCAGTGCTGCTCATTTAGGCTGCAGAGAAGGTTTTGATTTCTCACCCTCTCATTGCAGTATTGACTCAATTTTCTGTTTTTTATTTTCTTGATGCTTCTGTGGGACATTCAGCTGGGTTTATAAAATTAGGATGGCAATTTGCTGAAACCACTGGAGCAAATTTTGTCTGTGTAATTACCCAATTGCATGTGCAATCACACAAGCCATGTGCACAGGTAAACAATTCAACTTCAGCTGGACCTCTGTAGGTACATTTTTGCACAGCAATTTTGAAAACATGAGCTCTCAAATGAAGCTTATTTTTGTAGATAAGGCTCTTCATCACTTTTCTACAAACACCATTTCCACTTGCCAGTCTGTTTCCCCAACCCAAGGTCATTTTACATCCCCTCTCCTATCACAGTATTTTGCTAGCTTTTAATGCTACATTTGAATAACAGATTCCAAAGAGAAGGAAGGGGAAAAGTGAGAGAGAAATACACAAATAAATAAAAAAGTTAAAGAACAACATTAGCCAAAACACAAAGCTAACCCAGCATAGAATTTTTTAAAAGCAAAGTCATGGAAAATCAGCTTTACACTTGCAAACCTAAGCTCCTGATTTTTTTGTTCATAAGCTTTCAAAAATTTCAGTGCATATTTCACAAAAAAATTATGTGTTTTAATACTTAAAAGGGCCAAATAGCCACATAAAATGAGAAATGTCACTTGGAACTCCAGGGATGTCCAGTTTTCATGGTGAAAGAAACTGCCTGATTTATTACACAGGGTAATATATGAAGGTATATTACAGGAGACAATAACCTTCATTCCCAGGCAATTTCAGCTTTCCAGGTAGTGTGGATATTGCAGTAAAGTACTGGACATTCTTCATTGCATCTATAAAAGTGAAGTTTTTACAATTTCATTTTGTGGACTTCTCTTTCCCATCCTATGAATAACAACTCCATCTCTACATCTGTAGCTTCCAACCGTTTTTAACTCAGGTAAACAGACTTGATCTTCAGATGGGTGCTCAAAAGAGCTCCTTTACTTGTGATATTAGTTCAATTCCAAAGTATTCAGCTTTGATATTGGTATTTGATGTCTACATATACCAAAATCAGCTACAAGGTACCATCCAAGTTCAGCAGCAATTACACCTCAGTGTAAATCAGCTTATGCAGCCAGCCGGGCCAGGGTTTGCATGTATGTCCTGGAAATCCCAAAAAAAGGTATAGAGAGATTCCTGATTTTTAATACCTTTCCCCAGTTCCTGCACTGGTGATACTGATCCTTCACAAACTCTCATCAGGTGGCTGTGGGAGTCATTGCATCAGGACACTTTCCCTGTGCCAGGGTGTAAACCTGAAGAAGAGCTGCAACTACACAGCTCGGAGCTCCATGAAGTGCCAGGGCTGAGATGCTGGGTCAGGCTGCATGGAGCCAACAGCCCAGCATCCTCTTCATTCCCACCAATCCCTCACTGCACAGCCCGTGGCAATAATGCACCAGGCCCTAACAAGGCACCAGCTGCTCCTTGCCTGTCTCTCCACAGAGCCCAGCACAGGCACAATTGTGATGGGAATAATATCCCTCAAATGGGACTCAAATAAGCACAATAACAAACAAAAGGGATAATGACACACAATCAAGCTAACAAGAATTATAATATAATTCAATCATCTCATTAACTTTACTAAAAGCCAGCTTTGTTCACCAGTCTCCTGGCTCCTGAAAATGTCTTCAAAGGAGTGCACACATGTGATTACAAACTCACATCATCAGTTAGGAGAACAGACACGAATGCAGAACAAAGGGATTCCTTTCTGAGCCTGTGGAACAACCTATTCATATCTAATACTCATTCTAACTTGAAAATGCAAGGTAGAACCTATCCAAAAGTAAATAGTTCCCAAAGGCTAGAAGCTGAAGTGTTTAGTAGTCCAAGGCAGTAACTGAGCCCACACCCAGTGATTTTTGCAGTAAAATTTCCAGGTGACCTTGCATCAGCAGCATAAATTGTACAGGAAAGAGCACAGGGACACACACACAACTCATTGGGCACCTTTACTGTTTCAGAGCTTACAAAGACTGCACATGCTTTAGCAATTGGCAGCTGGGGGACTGATGAAATGCGGAACAATGCCTTGGATCCTCCAGTTTTTAATATGGCCATTAACTAATTAGATTTCATGACTATTTAGAAGACAGATGTTATTGCAATCTCCATTCTATTAGCAAGAAAAATATGGTACTTCCATGTGAAACCTGCCAACATAGGAATGAGGCCCCTGAATTTAAACAAACCCTAGATCCTGCCCACACCACACTTCTTAGTCAAAAAGCAGCAGTTGTGTTGATCAGTTATTAGGCTGGACACTGGGACAAGCAGTTATAAGCAACAAATTGTGTTCATTCTCTGGGTCAAACTCCTGAAAGCACATGGGATATGCTGAAGATAAAAGGAATTGTAGCAAAGCACCCGAAATTCCAGCTATACAGCTTCTGAGAAACAAAACCACCAAGCAATAAAGCCAACTACTGACACAAGGCTGGTGCTGAGTCCCACAGACAATGATATTGCACAGGCTCCTCTTTTAGAGGCTCAGGCACACTATAAATTAGGTGAGGGTGTTAAAACAACAGCTGGCTGCTAATTAGTCACAGCCCCCCTCAGCAGGGTATCAGCAAAGTGGCAGAGAACATCTCAAGTAAATTAAATTTTAAAAAATCCTACTGCAATCACTCCCCTGACAGACCCTTCCTCCATCTCCCCTCTCAGCTTTTTATTTATTGTAATTACTTTAGTAATAAGATTTGTTTCCTTGTTATTATATATATTACCATGCAGGGCAACAACAACAACAACAAAAAATAATAGCTGGGAAGAGTTATGGAGCTTATTTATCTCCTTGGCTGTTATTGGGCCGTTGGGTGGAGAGAGCAATGAGGAGGTGGGGGCCTGGGAAAAGCAGTAAATAGAAAAGAAAGCATATTCCTCGGGAGCAGAGACATATGGGGGCATATTTACGAAGGAGGAAACACTGACAATGAATGAATAGAGCTAATAACTCAGGGGGCCCAGCAGCCCTGGCTGATAAAGGAAGGAATAAACAATCCTGCACTGGAAGTGCTGTCAGAAGGGAGAGTCCTGGGGTGCAGCTGTCTGCAGGGGCACGTTCATCACAGAAGGAGAGCCAAGGATGGGCTGTCACATCAGCACAGCATAAAGGGCCTTGGATGAAACTGGGGCACCTTCCACAGCAGAGAGGAACTCAGACAAGTGTGTGGTGCAGGGCCAGACACCGTTTCTGGTTGTTCCACCAAGGAACAATTCACAGAAATGAGAGCTAAGAAATACTGCAGCTCATATTTTATCTCGTGCTGTGCAGGCACTAGCCACATTTGGTACCCCTAAGCTCTCAAATCCATCACTGCTCTCTCAGAGGAAGGCAACAGAAGCAACACCCGAGGCTCCAAAGCAGCAAAGAGCTGTAAAAAATTCTGCTCCAATCGAGGAAAATTAGCTGACCCTTCATCTCCACCTCCCAGAGCCACCAAGCATTCCAGTACAGATATTCACAGAACTTGCACCTTTGTCATCTCTGAGGTTTTAAGAAAAGCACCAGTGCACACTCTTGCCACCTTTCCATGTGTGTCTCAGAGCACAGCAGTGTACTGAGGGTTGAGTCTTTCACAATTTACAAAATGCTCATTTTTTTATCCAAGTATGCCTTGCCTTCCACATATGCCTACCCAACTACTTCTGGCAAGGTGGTGACAATTTAGGTGCAGAACTTCTGAAGAAAACATGGGGACAGATTCATAGAGCATGTCAATGAGCAGCACAAGACTCCTGTAGCACTTCTCTCCTAGAGACAGATTCCTTTAATTCAAAACCACTCCTTTCCCAGCCTTCTCACATCTCTGAGCCATCCTTAGAGAAACAGACACATCATAGATTAACCAGTCTGGAGAGAGCCTTTGGAGTGTGTTTGCAGAGTGCATGGCACCAATTTAGAATTAAACTTCTCCTTCAACCCTCTGACCACAGAGAAGCAATAAAGAGAAGGGGGGATGTCTGCAGTTGTACAGCTTTGTGTGACATCACCTCAAGATTTAGTCCTTAAGGATGCAGCTCAGCATCACAAACTGACTCCTCAGACCAGCCATTAGCTCTTTTTTCCTGTCCCTGATCCTTTCTGCCTCTTATTGCCCAGGGAACACGATGTGTCCATTCAGGAGAGTAAGCATTAATAGAAGAGAGAAAAAGGTCATTTATACAAATAGTGTGTTTGGGTATAGAGACAAATGTGCTGCTTCTTCTCCTCTTAAGATCATCCTTCCAAACAGAAGGTTCCAAGGGTTAAGTGGGAGCACACTCCTGTTTTCCTTTGTAGTTTTTGAGAGTGTGCAGAAGAAAACTGTTCTAGAAGAGATTTTAGTGGGCATTTCTATCTCTTTATTTCAGTAATTGTCAAAAAAAATGAAGCTTTTCTCTGATAGGTTTGAGGAGGTAATGCACAAAGTCCCTGAATAAACAAGGAACAGAGAGGATCAATTAAAGTGGAGGGACAGAAAATCTTACCTGCCTCACCTTGGAGAAGCAAAGCTTACTCATCAGCCTGTGCTGGGTGAGGGCAGGTGCAGGAGGGAAGAGGATGTTTTTAAAACAGATAAAGACCAGTCCATGACTATATTCCAAAAGAAAAATCAGGATTTCCTCTACCTAGCTGCTAGTACGGTTACCCCATGGCTTTGAAGAAATCATGCAGCTTCCAATAAATTCCCTTCATCTAAAAAAGACTCACCAGCTCCCATCTCCACTCATTGCTTCATTAATTTACAAAATTCATCAAGTTCTTTTCAATGAAAAGCCTCTTTGATTCAACAGGAGGGAAGAGTGAGAAATGGGAATCAGATGAAGAGAAAAAGGAAACATTAAAATCAGGTAAAGGAAGAGGAAGAATGTGGAAACTCTTGCACACTCCCACATGCTCTTACACACCCACACACACTCTTGCATGCTACCAGTAAACCTGAGGCCCAGAACAAAACTATTTATTTAATATAGGTGGGACCAAGGCTACTAAAAAGCATACATATAAATAAACAAGAATATGTGGGCCATGGGAGGCTTCACAAGAGAGATTTATTTAATTAAAAGCATGAAGGAATTGTTTAATCTCCTCCACAGGCCTAATGATCAGTAAAGGAGACGTGGCCAAGTCCTTGTTTTCCTGGTCCTATCCATTTAAGATTCAGTAAAACTTTTCCTCATCACCAGATTTAACAACTGTTCAAATTCATCTGCACCACAGCACACAAAATTCCCTCCTGTGTGACACAGGACTGGGCCATACCCTTCATTCAGGGGTCACCAAGAGCTACATTCTCCCTCCTGAAGGTCCCTTCTCTGCTACACTTGATTGTGACAGCTGGAGGAAAAGGTCAGCCATTCCCTGCACTCCTGCATCTGATGGGAAATTTAACTAAGCATACTGAGAGGAAAAAATAAGGGGGAAAAGACATTTTTTGAAGAAAAACAAGAATTGTTTTTCTTTTTCTTTCTGTCTGTGAGGATCAAGAAAGCATTTGGTGCCAAGAGAGGCTTTGAATACCCTGGGGCAGTACCCAGCTATTCTCAACAATCCTCCCAGACTTCTGGCAGACCCAGGCCCTGGGGAGCACAGCAGCCCAAAAGCTGTGACTTCACACACTAGAGACTGTCAGAAAAGCCCAAGGTGCTCCCTGGTGAAGCACTTACCCCAAACTCAAATGAGTCTGAAACCCAGTTCAATGCAGTTGTTACTCAGGATTTGCTTTCCTGTTCCTGCAACACTCAGCACAACCCAGCCCCAAAGCAGGTGTGGGACTGTAGCTTAAGGAAAGTTGTTCCTCTACATTTTGCTGTGTTCCAGTGCTTGTTTCAGCCCACCTTTCAGCTCTTACATTTGTCAGCTGCTCCTCTGCAATAAGCTGGGGACACAGTTGTTAACTCACTGCCACTCCACAAACACCCAAAGTGAACAAAGTCCACTGTCCACAGAGAGCAGTAGATTTGGTTTCCAGCAAAGTGCAAGCCTACCTTAGCTTAGTGCCTCTTCAAGGCTTCCCACAACATTTACTGCAGCTCAACATATTAGAAGCAGAGTTGTACCTTTTTCCAGTCATGTACAGGGAGAGGGAAGTTAGTGTGGGTGGAGAGGGAGGGTATAAGGTAAAGAATGCAAAAAGGAATCAATATTTCCCAAGATCAGATTCAGCATCTCTTAGGAAACGTGGGAAGGAAGATTGAAAAGAAGGTGGGAGAAGGAAGAAGGTTCACTATACAGAAATATTTCTGTGAAAATTTAAGAAATCCTCATTCATCCTCCCCCCACCAGGTTATACAAAGCATTAATTACAGCCAGTTTTTCCCAAGCATATCTGCTTTGCAGCTGTATTCTGCCCTGCTGTTTTAGCAGAATGGATAAACCTCCATTTGTCAGTAAAGCTCCTGTGTCCCCAGCACCACTAATACTCTTCCCAGGGAATTGCAAGATCTTGTGACCACAGACAGTGCAGAACCACACACACCTGACAAAAGCAGGACAGCACTCCAGGCCATGTCTCACATTCCCATTTTCCATACAGGACTGATAACAGGATGAATAAAACACGGGGCAAAGGGAATTCTCCCAGCACAAACATTGAAGGTGAGACCTGCTGGGTGCACAGACAACCCCCAGAATCAGCACCTCACAACTCACTTGCCATTGATGACTCCGTCAGGATTAAGCATGGGCACAATCTTGAAGATGAAACATTTCCTCAGGAGCTCAGCAATGGGATCACTGCTCACCAGGAACTCCAGGGTCCCCTTCATCACCCAGCTGGCATTGCTCTCCCCAGGGTGAACACGGGCTGTGAGGAACACGTAAGGACGGTTGCCTGCAAAACAAAGCAAAAACACCCCTAAACTAAGCAGGGATTTTCTTTGAGAGTAAGATCTTTGCAAGTGGATTTTATTCCTTTTGGACTTAGGTAACAATCCAAAACTCATTCTAAGGAAAATGCATCCCTAGATATTCCAGATATTTTCTCAAGGTGCTATTTATAAGCTGTTCACAGATTTGGTCCTCAGAACCACCACAGAGCCTGTTTCATCCCAATCTCTCTGCTTATTCTGTGATGACTTAAGTCTTTACATGCACCATTAGAAAGCATTCTGCAGGTGCAGGTTACTGCCTCTCCAAATAGCTTTACCATACTTTTTAGCAATTATTGAAAGTTTGATCCCATCAAATTCCATTAAGGTTTAAAAGGCAGCAAGAAATGATTTAATTTTCTAAGGTCCTGCTCCACTTTCAGTATTTCACTATTAACAACTCAGAACTTTCTAAATATCTGAGCAGATTTGCCCACCCAAAAGGGGCTCCAAGCACAAGCAAGCTGCCTGATCTCTGGAAATAATTTGTGCTGTAGGGTCAAAATCATAATTAATTGAACTAAACTGATATAATTAAAGAAAATGGACTAATATGTTCACCAGAGCAGCAGAGGTTGAGTACTCAAACCCAACCATTATTTCATAACAATACAACAAAAGGTAGAAGTAACAACGCACATAGCTAAGGCAAGCTGTTGCTTTTGGTGGAAAGACTTTTTCATTTATATAAAATTTAGATGCTCACTCAGATTAGAAAGGCTGATTTTCAGAAGTTGCAACTAGAAGAGTTCATTTGTTTCTAGCACTACTTTCATGCAGGGGAAACATAAACTGTGCCAATCTGAGGAAGGGGAGAGGATTTGAGGGTGTTGCTTTAAAAAAAAAAAAACCACAAAAATAACAAAAAAACAAAGAGTAAATCGAATCTTTACTAAACAGTTCATTGATAATCTCTACTGAACCTATTTCAAAACAGACTTGCAACTTAACAGCAAAAGTTTCCTTGTTATCAGCTATGTTATTTGCTGTTCCTGTGAAAAAGCCACTAAACACATTTGGTCTGGTTACAAGTCTCCAAAAACTCTCAGCATACATATGCTTAGAAAAAAACCCAAGTTTGACAGCAGATCCTTTGAAGATCCCATCTGTGCTGAGCACACTTCAGGGATGGGCCAAAGAAACAGGAGAAGGCAGAAGGAGACACCTGCCATACACAGAAAATAAAAGGAAAGGAGAAGGCAATTATCTGTCTTTAAATGATCCTTTTGTGAGCATTCACTATCACAAGTCAGCCTGACAGATTTACTTCAGTGGAAAGTTTTATCTGTCAGGGCATCACAGCCGTGCCAGGGCAGTTTGTCCCACTCAATCAGGCAACGTCAGAGCTCAGGCTCCGTTCCCTTGGAGAACTGAAGGCTCCCAGTGACAGAACTGGGAGAGACAACAGGGCAGAATGCAAAACCAAAGGCATCAGCTGAGTGCCCGTGTAAACAAATGCTGAATTAGCACCTTACATACCTTTGCCCTTAGCTCCCAAAGCCATCCTTCAGTTTCCAAATGCTTTACAAATCATTAATCAATCATAATAAAACAGGGATGTAGAAAACCTTCCCCAAAAATATAGATGGTACTAAAGAGCTGTTTAGCTGTTCGTCCGACCAAGAAAAGGCTGTGTCAGAGCTGGGAATACAGGTGAAATTTCTCATTTCACATTCAAACAAGGAATAAGCATTAATTTCTCTCCTTTACTGTATATTCTGCACAGTTCTGCTCAGTATATACTTTACAGCCCAGTTTAGTCACATCATACAGGGACACACTCAGATTTGGAAATAATCCCACATCCATGCTTCCCTCTTAAGCAGTTGGTGGGCACTAGAAGGGTGAACTGCTCTCCCAGCTCAGAGTTCATACAGAGCAATCCTGTTCTGGTCCAGTAAAGCAACTGGGACTCTGTTTCTCAATACCCACATATTAGGCTTTTATCGTTCTTACATCTCTCCATACTGGAGGGGTTAGTGCATTTTCATCAGTGTGTACTCATAAGTTCCTTAGGCACTTATGGACTGCAAAAGACTCCTTTAGCTCCTGCAGAACAAGGCATTCTGATTTTTTCCCCCAAAATTAAAGTACACTAGTTCTATTCTTCTCCAGCTAATTGTGCATTACCATCTACCTTAGTAATGCCTTATAATAGCAACAAACAAAAACCAGATTTCACAAAGACATCAGCTGCATTTTGCTATTTCCAAACATTTTCTCCTTTGTCCCATTCACCATGATTTAGTGCTGTTTTGCAGGCTCATTGCTGAGCTAAACTTACGGGGCTGTGCAGTTTGAGCTGGGAATGAGGCTCCTGAGGACTTCTAATGGACAACAGCTGTAAATAGCATAGTGCAAAATAAAATGTGCTCTCTTTTGCAATTGGTGAATACAGCTTTAACAACTCTTACCTCTTCTGGATATTGGTACAGAGCTCAGCATTTCAATTGAGAGGCTCATTCCTCAGTCAAAGTAAGAAAAATTAAAAGAAAACCTCTAAGCAACAGTTTTCTCATGTCAAAAACCCAGGACAATTTGCCATAATTCTACTAATTGCAATAGCACGGGGCTGGCAGAGACCTGAGTTCTGCTGTTTCTCTCAAGGCTCATCAAAGTCAAGCACATCTTACTTAGACTCAATGTTGGAAAAGCTCCTGGAGCGTCCAGATTTTAAACCCCAGGAAACATGAAGGCAGGGAAAGAGACCAGAGATCACCTACACTGTTCTCCTGTGGGTGACAACTGGAGGGCCCCATTGCCTGCAGGTCCAGCCAAGGAAATCTCTCTATTCCAGTGAAAGTTTCCTTTGAAAGATCCCCTCCTGCCAAGCACATCCGCAGCTCTGACATCCCACCCACAGGAGAGTCATAAGGAAGCTTTGTACAAGCAAGGAAACCACAGAGCTTGTTAACTGTCTGTTCCCTTCACAGGAGCCATCACAGCCAAATCCCACATCCAAATGCTGCTCCCCCAGAGTGCTCCCAGCGTGAAAATTAATGAAGCAGCAAATAGAGCAAAGAGCTGATGACATGGCCATAAAACTTGCTACTCTTGAAACACCTGGAAAACAGCAGGAGTGGCCCAAACCTGTTTTACAGCATATCCAGTTACTTTGGAAATATTGTGCTAACTGCTATTAACAAAGCTCATGAAAGGAGTAGACAGAGCACTGGCCTGCCATGTTCCACGCTCAACTGGAAGCACCAGTCGAGTTCTCTGAACTCAGTTCAGCTGCTTCCCTTCATTCCTGACTTCCAGCACCCCCATAGCTGCAGTCCTGACCAGACCAGCTCAGGACTACCCCGTACAGCTTACTGGTTTATACTGGTGCCCAGATGTCCTTCTCTTTCTGCTCTTTTAGAGCTCCATGGTACAATTTCTCATGCCCTGCTAAACCTGTCTTAAGGACTCACAACCTCAGGTTCTCTCATATACCTCCTCCCAGGACCAGAACTGAGCTCAAGTCTTCAGAATCCTCAGGCCAGCACTTAGGCAGCTCATTTCCAGGTTCTGAGGAAGCTGCCAGAATGCTCAGGTTAGCCATTTATCTCTGCAAAGCTCACATTGCACATAACCTTCTCTGGGAATGTAAATAATAAAAAGGGAAAGTAGAGGAGTCTTTTTGTGCTACATAAAGCCTTATCCAACAAATCATGTCTCCTTATACTGTGTTACATTTCGACATGCCCAGAATATAACATGGCATCAACAATACCCAAGGTGGGAGATTAAAGAACCACTGATTCCTCTTGCAAAACTTCCAGCGAAGAACCTTTGAATGATAATTTTACTAATGCATCACCTAATTCCCATCCCTCCTTCTCTTCACTCATTTTTGATTGTGGATATATGAATGAAAATGAGAGCTTTGTTCTTCCAGTCATGCTAACTTGCTGCTTAATCTGCTGCCTCTAAGGGTCCTCCTCTAGTCATGTCATCACCAAGGTTCACAAAGAGGCGACTTTGATGTCACTAATCGTGACATCAATTGGGGAATGAGAAGCCTGAAAGAAAACAACAAAACCCCATTAACTCAGCAGTGTCCCTCATCAAGGGGACCACAGAAAGGAAATGAAAAGCAGCTCCAGATGCCCTGACTCGGGCTGCTGTTCTAAATTATATCAGGTTGAGTTTTGAGCCATGCCATTTGTAAAGGGACAGGGCATTGAAATGACACAGGGCTAGGATTTTTAAAGGAGTCAAAGGGAATTATGTACACAGCATGTGAAAAATTCAGTCAAGATCTGGATCTTGGGCTGAAACTTCCTGGCTGTGCCCCTGCATACCCCTCTTTTCTTTGCACAAGCCCAGGGCCATTAAGACACAGGCTTCTTTTTCTCCTTTATGTCTAAGAACAGCATGACTACCATGAGCACTACACAGATCAAAGGGCCAAGATTACCCTGGGATATAGTAGAGAAAAATCAAGAAAGCGAAACTTTTCCTTCCAATTTAATTAGCTGTGCCCACTACAGGCTATTCTGTGAGTAAATGATGGGTAAACAGGACCATCACATAGCTCTTCCATGCATGTCACAGCTGCATCGTGTCCTGGATACATCTGACATGCCCAAGGCTGCAGAGTTTTGCGAAGTCAGAGAGAAGAGAGGATATGGTGCGATGTACAATGAATATATTAAAGTATATTTGTAAAAAACATGAAATACTGAGATCACAGAAAACAATGAGCCTGATCTGAGGCATAATCTGTGACAGGTATTTTTCTCCCCTCCTAAAATTTTTCCACCAGTTGTCAGACTTTCTGTTGCCTTAAGATAGAATAATTCTTCCCTGCCCATCTCCCCCTACCCCAGATTGCTGTCTCCTTGCTGTGCCTGTTTTTGGCTAAATGCTCCAAAAATACAGAGGCAAAATACAGTCTAGCAGGATCAGCTGTTGTTTTCCAGAATTATCAATGAGATATTCCTTTCTTAAATATTTCTGTATTATATGCATTATTACTGTTACCTATAGCAAAGAGGTGAACATTACAAATCATCTCAGCTGCCTGTTCTCTACCTTCATAGCTTGATGGGAGAGTTTCAGCCTCCAAGTTGCTTGGCAACCTTCCTTTGTGTACATGTTTTATGAATTCATCTACCTCTGAATCAGAGATGATCAGGGAGCTGAATACGGGTACAGACTGCTCAGCCTCAGTTCTGCTTGACCTACTAACACTGGGTTTCAACTCCAGGAACTTGGTATTCAAGTTGTCAAGCCTGTTTGGGGGATGTTTCCAAAATCCCAAACTCTTAAAGCAGCAGGAACCACCATCATTATTTAGCAGGACCTTCAGTATGACTGAAGGCAAAGGAAACCCACATGAATTAATTCTGGTTCAAATCGAAGCATACCTCTTAGGGAAGGTTGGGGAACAACTGAACCTTATTTTCAGGACTTACAACCAGGGAAAGCCTGCTATAACTCTTAGGTTATAACTAATATCCCCATCCCAAGTGTGTGTACCTGCATTAGTCTAGCAGAAATTTCCAACCACTGCATCATCCAGTTCTGGATACATCCCCTCAGTATTCACTGGCACACCCAGTGTCCCTCTGCACACCCCCTGAGCTGCCCAAATATCATCAGACTTCAGAACTGAAACCATGCAGGTACCTCATTTACCTGCTCTCAAACAAGTTACCTGCATTTACCTGCTCCCAGGACTGTCACCAGCAGAGGAATTCCTCTGCCTGGGTGCACATCCCACACCTGTGCTCACTGCTGACATCCATCTCTGCTCCCCACAGCCAAGGGCATGAGACCGAGATGGGGCACAGGGGACAGCTGGCTAGGAAAAAGTACTGCCCAGAAGGGATCAGGGGATTACAGCAGATGAGACAGTAATGCAAAGCAGTTGCAAAAATGGCAGCTCTCCTGGGAGCCACACCAGGCAACGTCACAGCCAAGGCCAGGAACACACTGTTACTCCCCTCTGCTCAACCCAGTGAGCAAAACCAAATACCTCCAGTCCTGTGCCCACTGATGCCCACCATAGGTTAAAAATACTGATGAAAACTGAAGAAATCATTTGAAAATCATAAAATGTTTAGAAGTCTTAGGCTGAAAAATTGGACAAAATGTGTTTCAGACACAGAAAAAAAAGGTGAATAGAGAGGAAGGAGAAATAACCTTTAAATTGCAGAAGGCTGTTATAAAAAGATTGCAATCACCTGTCCTCCCTGTCCACTAGGACTAGGCTGCATAAAAAAATAAACACAAGTTACTACCAGCTAAGCCAACCTGTGGTGACCTGACTGCCCTCACTGCTGTGCCTGAATGTTGGCCCTCCCTCCTGATGGGTCCTTGTTCATAAAGTCCTGTGCCAAGAATCTCCACTACAGTACCCAAAACAGTGCCAGCAGAGGCCTATAGCCACACAAGTCAAGGTAGATCCTTTAGAAACTTGGTCCGTGATTCTCCTTATTCCTCTGGAACTAGCTCTCTTTTCTGAGGGCTGCTGGAATTGATATTCCAGTCCACAAGGCAGCTCTGACACCTCCTGTGTTCTCTTTGATGCAAGGTGTCTGCTTAATGTTAGCCATTTTAAGCCGTGTTAACCATTAGCCACTTATTAGTGGCTAATCAGAAATATCTCATGAAATATTTCAGAAATATTTCACCATCATATTTTGACATCATTAGGGCTTCTTCTGACATACAGAACAGAATTATTCATGGAAAATTCTTTCTTACCTGTACATTTAGTCTTGACACTTCAAAATTGGACTAATATAATTTCTTGGATTTTTCTCATTAGTAATGATCTTTCAAAGCCTCTCTATTACCCTTAAGATTCCCATTTCTCAGCTTCTGCTCATGTATCCCCCTTGAAAGGTGTGAGCAGCAACCACTAAGATCAGTCCCAAAGTATGATCTAGGTGGCTGATGTAGGGAGCTCCAGATTATCTGTCAGAAGGCCTGCTAGGATCTGTCATCCCCTGCTTCTATAACACACACATTATGGCTTTAATTTGTTCTGTGGCAGCAGGCAATTTCAGATACTCAAGTATTTTGTACTGCCATGGCCAGGCCATCAATCCACGTATTTTTCAGTCAGCATGGGAGAAATGTAGACTGTCTTGCAGAGATGCAAGGCTTCTGAGACCTGGCAAGTAGTAAAAAGCAGTATTTTCAAGTCAGGCATATATGTGACTTTCACCTTTGGGGTTTTTGCACAAAGACAAAAAAGCTGAACTGAGAGAAGGACTAGAACATTGCCCTAAACTGTCCCATGCCTAAAAGAAGGTGCAGGCAGGAGATGAAAACACAGAGACCTGAAGGACAGCTGCTATAACAGGCCGAGTGCAGAGTTCCATAGAGCTATAAAATCCATGGGCTCTTTTCCGAGAGAAGGATTTCATCTGAAATGAAATCAGGCAGGAGGAGCAGACTGAAAAAGCTTCCATTGTCATAAAAATATCTCCCTGGGTAATCCACAGTGATGGAAAAAGGAAACCCTGATAATTTATGTGACAGTTTAATGGGATTTTGGTGACATACACTACTTTAGAAGGAATTTGCCCAAATAGGACAGACAGGACTTTAATAAGGCTTCAGCTCCGAACCAGCAATATTTTCCCCCCTTGCTTTTACATTTCATTCTATGTACCCACTGCTCACTCACAGCTCATCTTTCTCATTTGCAAGGCACATTTCAACACCGTAAGAGCAACAACTGCACCTTCTGGTGAGATCCCCTGCCTGAGAGGCTCCTGAGTATCTGATCCCTAAAGGGATCAAGCTGCCTTTGCACCTACAGGGCAAAGCCTCATTGAGCTGTGAACTCTGAGGCATGAGCTGCCCTCTGGCCATGTCCCCTGCTCTGTGGATGGCACTAATAGCTTCTGTGCAGGATTTAAGGGCGGCAGATGGACATGTGGGGCAGGAGCTGCTGGCAGAGGGAATGCCCCCAGAACACACTCCAGGAATAAATGGCTTTCACACAGTGAGCAATGCCTCGATCCCCATCTCCTGCCTGTGGAGGACACAGCCTTTAGCCCCAGTACAACACCCTGTGCCCTGCACTGCCATCGCTCCCAGAGCAGGCTCAGAGCAAGAGGAATTGCTCAGAGTGCCAAACCCAGGTGAATCCGGGGTTAATGGGATGAAACTCCACAAAGGAACACTTACACTGAATATCAGTGAGTTACACTAAAAAGTCTCCCCTGTGGAGAGGTGGAAGTTAACATTAAAACCACATTGCCCAGAGCACAAGAAGTCATTTTGTACACAGTAATCTTGCAGTGGCTGGGGACAGAAATAACCCAACAGGAATTTGTTTTCTTTGCTAACCTCAATGGATCCAGTTAAGAAGCCCAAATTTTGCTAAATTCTCCTTCTGGCAAATCCAGGCATGAAAGGAGTGGTAAAAAAATTGGGTGAAGATCTCAATATTTTGTCCATTCTGAGATGAACTTAGAACCTGCAATGAGGCCTGTGAGCCTAAAATGGGCATAAGAAATGGAGCACCTGCCAGTGTTTCTTTCACTGCTGGGAATAACAGCAAAGTTTAACACTTTAACACAAGTTTAAGTTCTTCTGCTTTAAGTAGCACTTTAAGCTGTTCTGTTCTACAGAAGACAAACACTATAGTTTATTAAAAAAAAAAAAAAGCTCTTTACTCTTTATGCAGAACATATTTTAAACCCACCTACTACCACCTACAGCGTAAAGTAATGTTTATTCTTATATGTGTTGTGCTTTTAAGTGGCACAGATCCATCTCTCCTTGACTTGAAGTCTTCCTCAGGGAATGACTTGAAAGTAGTAAAATATATTAAAAGAAAGTACAATCAGAGCCTCTCATTGTCAAAGTGATAAAATATCAGTTTTTGTTAAGATAAAAAGCATCACAGATTGCCTCTGATGGTAAAAATTAAATTTTTGGTCTTCACTTGATTTGATATTTATCACTCATTGCTCCAGAATCAGTCAAGCAGGGAATGTTTCTTAAAAATATTATTCTGTATTTCTCCTGGAGTAAGCAAACTGTGAGAATTTTAAAATGTGTGTTTTCTTACATACAAAAAACTCAGAGGAAAAAGAAAATAAACAAAGTCTACAAAAAAGTCTTCTAACACTTCACTATGTCAACAACTTCACAGTAAAAGAACCTTCTGCAGGGTGACCTCATTTGTGGCATCACTAAATTGACTTTTAACTTGAGACTGTCTAAGTCTGTCCTAAATCTTGGAACTGCAGTGTCTAGAGCTGATCCCAAAGGAAATTCTTGCTTTCCACAAACAAGAGATCAATGAGGTAAAACTGTCTCCAGATTTTGAATAATGAATCTTGTCTTCATGGCAAGGTCTTAGATGAACTCCCCAAATACCTGAGCAAAAGAACACAAATAAGGGGTCAACATAAAAGGTCTTTCAATCAGATCATCAAGAGAGCAGAACTGATGCTGGCCCAATGATCTTGTATCACCACACAAGCAGCACCATCCTTCATCTCCTGGACTCCATGACATGTGTGGCAGACCACAAGCAGAACATAAGTTTTTCAAGAAAAATAGCAGAGATGGGCCCTGAAGTTCCCAACTAAGCTCATACTGTATTTTTTTAAAAAGCAGTTCTACTATTGAGATATCCTAAAGAAGAAAAAGGAATCAGGCTCATATAGCACCATCTGAGTCCCAGAGTACTTGACAAAACTAGGTGGAACAAAATTTGCCACTGCATAAAGCAGGTAACATGCAGAAATTTCAAACAGTCTGTGGGAAGACACACTAAGCAGTCCCTGTCTCAGGTCAGCAAGTTCTTCCCTTCAGATGCCAGCAAAACCATGGCTAATGGATGATGTCTTCCTGCATCAATCAGTGCAGGGAGCAGAATGTCAAGTTAGGAAGAGTCATCTGTTCGAGGAAATAAGATGGTAGGGAGGTTAGGGTGAGGAAAAATATTCTTTTTATCCCCACAAGTTGCTACAAAGCATAGAAAAAGGTTCTCATGAATAAAGGAGTCAGGCTGCAGAGCAGTCCTGGCAGCCCCAGCAGAAACAGAAGTGGAACATGTGATGTCCTTCCTCGGCACTCCATGTACCACTGCAAAAGTGGGAGCTTCCATACAGGAGAGCTTTCAGTTCTTCATAGATTCCTAAGTGATAAAATTTATCTTAAAAGCGTTCTTCAGAAGGTTCTTTTATGCAAGTAATTTAACAGCAGAATTGATAGCTCCTAATCAGTTTGAATTTCTGATGTGTAGTACACAGACTGACTCCATAAAGCTGATACTGTGATGTTTCCTCAACCCCAGTGCCTTCCTGCACTTTCACTCCAACACTTCCACAGAACTTTCAACTTTTCCAGCTGACCCTGCCCCAGAACCCTTCCACTAGAGCTCATTCACTCTATACAGCCTGTCCAATCCACAGCATGAGCCCTCTCTTAATGTGCTGTAAGAAACACTCATATCAAAACCATTGTATTCCAGAGCTTTCACAGCCACTTCATCTCCTGCTCTGCTTTTAAAAGAAACACTTATTTATATAGAAGAAAATCCCTTAAATCATGGTTGTGACAGGCTAATGGCTAGCATTGCAAAGATGATTTATCTTCCTGCTGTATCTAACAAAGCTTCTTACATTAATACTTTGTTTTCAAAATATGAAGAGACTTCTAACTGGTATTTTCTAACTGCAAGGATATACAGCTAATGAAAAATGCCTTACATCAAAAAAAAAACCCCTTCACCTAACACTCCCATCAATTCTCAAAATCAAAGGACCTCCTTGAATTATTTCTTTCCTCTGTATTACTCAGGGTGCTTCCCTCATGGATGAAGAAACCAACCATTCAGTCTCACTGCCTGTTTATAATCCAAATTCATTTTAGGGTTTGCATGCATCACTTGCATGTTTTGATTTATTTTATTTGATTTCTGATTATTAAATTACATTTGAGGCAGGTTATATGGCCTCATGGGGAGCACTACCCTTTGTGCAAACAGCAATTTTATCAGGGTGAGCCTAATTTCACATTATATTTTGATAGGCTGGTAACAAGGTTGTGGTGTCTGTGTGGCAAGTGATGCCCCAGCTGGTGGCAGAGACTTTTGATAAGCTAGAAGGAGGATCCTGGAAGTGTTCTGATTTAAAGGGTCTGATGTAGGGTATGAAATTAAGGAGCAAGCCATCACTGATGGGTGTAAGTGCCATTTCAAGTCTATTGACTATGGCATTTTCCATAGCTGGCAGGGCCATCACCTTTGCCAGCACACAGACTATGAGCACCTCACTACATGTTTATTACTCATTCATAGATAGTAATGGCTAAAACCAGGGAGAATAGTGACAGTGGGGACACCACAGCCACTGACATGCCCAGAGCCCTTCATCTGTCTCTTGCTTACTCTTTCAGCCTCTGGCCAGTAGCTCTTTTTGAAGCTCAATTCCCATGAGCTGAGTTGTGCCTCATGGTGACCCTCTAGCTGTTGTTTCTGTGCCCTCTCAAAACGCGTGACAGAACTGTCACAGAAGGAGCTTGGCATCTGGAAGCCGTGGCAGACACGGTATGACCTGATTCATAAAACACAGCCAAACAGCTTGGGCTGCCAGAGGCCAGGATTTACAGGACTGCACTTAAAAACGGCCTTCGATGCCTGCTCTGCTAAATGCACTTTCCTACTCCACACAACAACAATTCCCAAGTTGTGTGAGGGTGACCTGCAACACTGTGAAGTGACAAAGCCGACAAGACACTAGAGACACTAATCTTGTAACAGCCTACACTGTCCACTGCTACTCAGGACAGGAAAAGAATGACTTCAGCTCTGGCTGCACCTTCTGTACGGGGCTACAGGGGTAGGAAGGACTTAAAAAAATTCAGAAATTTTTTCAGAAATTCTCCCAGCACAGCAAGCACAAAGGAAAAAAAATAAGCCAGAGATAGTTTCCACTGAATTATCCAGTACAGCCTCATTTTTACAAAAAAAGCCTCTCTGGATTTTTATTTCCAGCAGGAACAGCCTGATCAGCAAAGAATTTAAGGACTATTTTGCCCTCCCATCCATCTACTTATTTTCTTCATCTCTACTTCAATCACTAGGTACAGCCTTCTGTTAGGTGCTTGCCATGGGACCCAAACATCCTCTGGGAGACCTGTCAAAGTCACTCTGATGCCAGTGATAATAAATTCCATCTCACTCATCTTCTCTTGAAGCACTTCATAGACTGAGATTACATGTTTCAAGTGTGTTCCAAGTTACAAAGGTAAGGATTTACAGAAAAAGCAAGTAAGTTGCCCAAGGATAAAATACAAATCAGTCAGAGCTGGAAGCTCAACAGCTGTTTCCCAAGCTCCAGTCAAAAATTCTGTGCCATCCACATTCACCCTGGAAGTGATTTTCTACATAATCCATTACTTCAAATCACTTCCTCCTCTTTTCATTAGCTTTGAAAATGAATTGAATTGTACACTGAGACATAATCAGTAGAGCCCCCTCTCACTCATGTTATTTGTCCTATATCAAGATCAGCTGTCATTTTCATTCTGGAACCCATCCACCCTTCCCAAAATTTTCAAGCACACACACATTTGCAGAGTGCTATGGTATACCTTCATCACTATCATGACATGTTTTCAGACTAGGGGAAGTCCTCCACAAGTCCTTCCTTATCTGTGGGCCAAGACGTTACTCCAACCCCATTCTGACTTCTTCAGTGACTTGTCACCTCTGCCCACATCATGTTTTAGCAAAAATTTCAACCAATTTAATTTAATCTCATTATTTCAAAGTACCCAGGCTAAACCAGAAATATCTTCAAAAGAGTTTGTTAAACAAATTCAATGGGAAAAAAGTGAGTAAAAGCTTATAAAAAGAATTGCCAAGTGGCAAAGAAAATGACTTTCTATTCCCCACCACAGCTAAGTAGCACGACAATTGCAATTGATAGAGCAAATTAAATTCTAAGCGCATTGCTGATTTGATAGATATAATTTTCCAAGTGTTACAGCCACATAATAAGTGCCCTGAAATGATACAGAAGTCCAAGTTTAGCTGTCTGGGAGCACTGGTGCACTTTGCAGTATCCACCGTGTCACTCGTCAACTCGTTGATCTTATCAGCACATTTGCAGTCTGAGCAGAGCAGCTGTCTCCGCCTGGTTTTTATTTCTATTTCTGCATTAGAAACAGGTGGGCAAGCTCAGAGAGCTAACAAGTTTCTTTCTGATGTAGAGATGGACAAATCCTCTCATTAACAGAACGGCCTTTTAAAAATCATTATGGGGTATTTTTAGTCCCATTTCATTTTAGTATTTCTGTATAATTGCAGCCCATTAATCACAAATACTTGTTTCTACAATCTGTCAGTTATAGGCAACAAGTAGCATCAGCCTGTGGCGTCTGCAAACTACTACTTTCAACATATTGCTGGCTTGTTTTACTGGGATAAGATTGGCTGCATCAGTCACACAGGAATGGATCTCATTCTCCAATTACAGAAATTAAACTCAGTTAAAACAGGTCAGGCAGAAATCCGCATAGACCCTCCCAGCAAAATCAACTTACAGGTGGGAATTAGAAATAGCAGGTGTTCAGAATTCCAGATACAAAACCGTGAGAAAAACAAATGCAAACCATGTATTACAAATGTGCCTCCTCACTCAGTAATGCTCTTGGATAGATTAATATTAGGATCAGCACATAGAAGTAGCATTTGATTAAGATCAGCACATAGAAATAGTGTTTGCTACATTTCACAAGACTGTAGAGCCCCTCGCGTGGATGTGGGCAGAGTAGCTGAACAAACTATCTGCTTGCAGCTCTGGCAAACATGCACTAAAGCTGTTCCACACAATCCAAACAACTCCAGGCATTTGTAATACATGACTAGCTAGGTCAGCCTTTATCAGACAAAAATGCATAGCTTGGAACATTAAATCCAGAAATGAGATTGTTGTTTTCCAGAAAGTTTTCAAAGCCTTGAGGTATCAGCTGAATGACTTTTCTATTTTCAAGTCAGATGCAGTAGACAGTCTCTCCAAACCAGTCAGCCAAGATTTAAAAGCACCAAGAAAGTTCCCAGTTTAGAAAGATAAAGGTGAAAGCAACATGAAAGTTGTAACGCCACCCACACTGTTTCCCAACAGTCTGTTAGCTCTGGGTGTTGAGGAAGGGTTTGCCTGTGCAAGCTGAAGCCTATTGTTAGAGTGAGAAATTCAAGAATCACAGGATCATGAAAAATCTACCTCAGAGTAGCAGAGCTCCCAGTTAGCAGGACACACTCTGGGTTCTGTCACAGCCTAGCAGTTCTTCAACACAAACCGTGCAAGACTTGACAAACTGTCCCTGAGCTGAGTTCCCAAATAAAAGCTATGGTTTGCTACAAGAGTGGCAGACCTTGCTTTTTGCCAACTCTGCCTAATCTTGCCATCCAAAATAGTTTGTTCCCACAAGACAGTCAGGCATCAGAAAGCAGTGTGTATCTACCTCAATCTGTGCATCAGCACAGCTTTTCTGGAACAGAAAAGAAAAAAAAAATACTGAACTAGAAACAAAAACTGCTCTCTGAGATGGCAGGAGTGGTTGTGTGGGTCTGACAGCAGCTGGTACATGTGCTACACCCCCTGGGATTTCCAGCCACAGATTACTCTTCCACAGGGCCAACCTGCCAGCTGTCCTGCTCCCAACTCTCTGATCACAGCTTGCCTAGCAGTTATCAATGAGGAGATACAACCAAACAGAAAGGAGAACAACTGGTCACATTTCTACTGTTACAAAGTGCCAATTTCTTACCTTACAGAAGGCTTGAACCTGAGGAACTTCTTACTGAACTTTTCATTCAAGGAGCAAGAGCAGTCCACAGACTGCCCCACCATCCACACCTTCAGCACTACTGACCAGAAGGAATTATTTTAACACAGGTGTCCAGGGGCAAACCAAACTGCCTTCAGACAACCCATTTTATCCAGCAGCAGGTGCTCCAGACCTTCTGACTCGTGAAAAACAGCCACTCTGCGTAATAGGACATGTGAATAACTGGGCACTATTGTGACCAGATGAAGAAACTCCTTCCTGACCTTGGCATTTACCCTGGGGTACCAGCACTGACTCTCCACACCTTAGTAAGCACATTGCTCCTATCAATATTCCATCTCCAGTGACAATCTGACCCTAAAATTATGTCCTCCCTCTCACAGCCTATCTCTGCCACATTGAGGAGAGATTTACCTCAGTTCAAATGCTTCTCTGGCTGCCTTACACAGTACTACAGTGACCTTTTAGCACATGCCCCACAAGACTGTACATGACTAGAATTTATGGCCAGCCATGGGAAATGTGCCACTCACAGATACACACTAATTTGGTTTTTTTTTGCCACACCTTAATTTGAAGTTGATAATAGAAACAGTTGCAGATTGACGCTTGTTCACCATTTGAGTGAGTAAAAGCAGCCTGGGGGCTCTGCTGGGCTGCATTTCAATACCTTGATTGGCCATTGGAAACACAACCCCTGCAGGCTTCTCATGAACTGTTTCTGCCTAAGGGAGAGATGATTTTTTTCCCCTTCTGTTAAGGCAAGAGTTTGGGCAACCTAGCACTCCTATAGAAGCTTGGAGGTCCACTGCAATGAGAGCTGGTCCTGGGGTGTTGTAAGACAGGCATATTCCAAGCAGCTGCCTATAAATTTCCAAAGCAATGAAAGAAACACATACAACCAAACCACTCTCAGTTTCATTGATAATTTTCTATGCCTTGTAGCAAAAATACAAGTAGTACCACACTCCTGTGAGAAGACCCTTCTGAGGCACTTGACAAACCAATCAAGAAATAAAATAATTATGACTAAGATATGCTAATTTAGATTTTCAAGATGTTTAATTCATTAGTGTATCAGAAAAGGCTGTTATGTTCTGGAAGTCTGGAGCATTGCCAGCCTTAAGCACTACTAAGAGAATCACAGAATATCTTGGGTTGGAAGGGACCCACAAGGATCATCAAGTCCAACTCCTGACGTTCTAGCCCAGGTCTATACCAACCAAGAAGATATTGATATGATAAGATCCAGAAAATTCTGCCTTTAATCAGATAATTTCTTATTTAGAAAGGACATGTAAAGGTTATAAGTCTCTTGGGGCAGAAATAAGACTGTTATAAATCAAAGGAAAGGAAGCTGAACAAGTGCTGAAAAAAGTGCTACAGAATTTCTCTGTCCCCTAAGCAGAGGAGGGCTTAGAAAAAATATCCAAATCTCAGAAGGAATTTTATTTTCAAAAATGCAGAACATGGCAGCTGAATGAAGAACACTACAAATAATCCCATTTAAGGTGCTTATTCTGCCATCATGCTATATTAGGCAGAGGGTGGGACAGAGTGAGAGATTACCCTAATATTTACTTTCTCTCTTTGCTAAAAAAACTGTGATTGTCAATGCTTCAAAGCCCAGTTTTAGCATCCTTGTTCAGTGTTTTCTGTCTATTCTTGCTGCCTTGACTACTGGAAATCAATATATTAATAAGTATTTTGCAAGCTGACCACAGTGTCAAAGCTGTGCTGGCAGAGTCCACTCCACCAAACTCTGGGATTCAAAGAGCATTTGATACATCATGAAAAATACTGGCCTCAGCCAGCAGACAGCCATGTGTCTGTCTCACAAATTTCGTATTCCATTCAACCAGCTTCCATCTTTATGGCAGCAGGCTGGATACTGAAACAGGAGCATAGATTTGCAGAAATTTGTCTGCTCTTTTTGCAAGGAGCTGCCAACGCTGTTGTGACTGGGATATCAGAAAGAAAAAGTAGAAGAGATGTTTGAAATTGAAAGACAATCTTGAAAAAATTTCAGCACACACCATCAGTGTTGCATAACTGCAGAGCATTGCTTTGGCTTCAGAAGCTTGAGAAACTGTCTATTCAAGTGGAAAAAAACCATATTCTCAATTCTGTAATTATTTAGCACTGTAGAACACATGACAATTTTATTCAGTCTTTCTTCACTGCTGCATTAAAACAGGATAACAGTTTTTACAACAGCTGACTCTTCCTGTCACCAAAAACAAAGTGTTTGGTACAAAGTGAGAGAGAAATCAGCACCTCTGCTTGGCAGCCCTGCAAATTAGGAGAAAATCTTCAAATCAAAAAAATACAAAGACACAAACCACATTACTGCAGATGCAAGGATAAAGAAAAAATGTTTTTCTCCAGTGTTCTATAATCATCTCAATCAATTTCTATACACAGTAAAATCCGTTCACTTTTAACTGTAATCACAAATAAGGAGAAGAGATAAGAGAACTGATGAAAGGAAAAAGCAGAACAGGTCTGTAAATGGAATACTTGAAGGAAATGTAATGCTGGTGGACACTTTCTGTGTAAGATCACAATTTGGTCCACATTAAGTCCCTAGAAAGCTACAAAAACAAGTCTGTCAGAGATAACATCTCCTCATTCAGTGGAAGTGCCATCTAATGAAGGACCACCCAAGGAGCAGGGGCTTTCTTCAGTTCTTGGTTTCTCTCCTGAGATTATCATCAATAGCAGCAATGGTTCTTTCTTTTTGTATGACATTAGCACTGTGGAAATGTAATTGTAAAAGTCTATCAGAGGTTTCCACAGAAACCAGCCAGCACCCAGACAGTGCAGGGGAGGTGGATTGGTCCTCTTTTGGCAGACAGATGTGACCTGAGGGTCCATCAGCATGTGTGCTGCAGGGAGGAGCACGTGCAGTGGCAGTGAAGAGCAGATGTCCTCGCTGGGGTGAGCTGCTTCCAGCCAGCACAATGCCAGGTGAGCCCTCCAGATGAACTGCCACAGGCAGCCCTTCTGCCTGCTGAAAGGATCATTACCAATCAAAGCAGGTCATTCAACCTCCTTATTTACACATTATTAGATGAGAGCTTCCTTTAAGGAGTGCAGTTTCCTTTGGGGCGGACTGACTCCAGTAAGGTGTTGAATTAATTTGATCCCTGTTTCACTAGGAGATGTGTCCTCTCCAGGTTTGAGAAAGTTATTCAAGAGAGCTTGAGCCTTTCATAATTAACATGCAACACTGGCTGCCACACGGGGAGCAGGCACAGTTATAATAACTCGGAGTCAATAATTCATAAACTATAATGCATTATTAATCAATTATTGAGGCCTGAATTACATTTAATGAGATTAAGCTGATTGGAGCACTAAGCTGTTTGAGTCATATTGATTTAATCAATGTGCTTAATTAAACTGTGTACATTTTCCACATGATCATTATTTCCCAGTATCCTGCATAAGTGGCCCCTGCAATTCACATCCTCTGCTGTTCTTTGCTCAGGAATTGCTCTTTGCTGCAATTTATATTTAAAGGTAAAGGGCTTGTTTCTTCCTGAGAAAAGATCAGAGTTGCAAAACAACCATCTAAATAGCTTATACAAGCAAATTGAGAAATGTTAGAATAATTTTTCCCAGCAACTGTGTCTTTTTTATTCCATAGGTTTAAGATGAGACCAGCTAAAGACACCTCATTAGTCTCACTTTATCCCTCATTCCAGCTCCAGGAGCAGCTGCACATTCAATGGTATGAGCATCCAGCCATATCTATCCTGAAAACATTACTCTATCCTTCTTCAGAAACATGCCTAGACAAAAAATGTGCTTCAAATCCCCAGTAGACTACATTTAAGATAAGCAGGTGTCATTATCTTTTTCTGACAATATTCATAATGGTTTCTGCATAAAGAGGACATATGATGACAGAAGAGCAACTCAAAGTGACAGGTATCACAGATGTAAATCCATTTGCTAGTGTCATTTTTGTTTCATTTCCCTCACCTCTGCTGCTAATTATCTGGGACAATTTGGGTAACTTTAAACCACGAAATTCAGATCTATAATGCTACCCACGGCTAAAAGGACACACTCATTAGGTGTGTTGACTCTGGAATACACATAACACACTGAATAATCACTATTATGAATGGGGATGACAACAGTACCATCAGCCAGGAAGAGGGCTGTGCAATTCCTTCAGGACTGTTTGAGTCATTACTCTGTGTTAGCCAGAATGGCATCCACACTACATCACATCTCAGAGGTGTCCTGCCCCTTCCCTCCTCTAACTAAAGGTGAGAGCAAACCCACCCCAACTCAGCCAGGAAACACTTCCTGAAAACACTCCCATGGCAGTGTAGAGTGTACACTGTTCTTTTCTGACCAATCATTTTGCTTTTGGTGGTTTTAATTCCACCACTCTGTTAATATTAGCGACATATCAGTGTCCTTTACTTTCTTAATGAGAAGACAATTTTGTCATTGCCTGTGCATCAGTGTTTAGATATTTTCCTTACACTTCTTTGAAGAGTTAATCTGTCCATTTGCTCTGTCACTTACAACAGTACCCTACTGCTTGCAGGGTCTACTCAGCTGTCTGCCAGGGAGTTTAGTGGAGTTACACACTGCACACATGCATAAATAATACTGTGAATTAAGAGTTTGCAAACTATGACTGAATACACATACATGCTGCTAACACTGCCTTCACTGGGCTCTGTGTGTGTGCCAAACTGAAGCAAATCAGAGCCCTGAAAACACCTATTAATTTATCAGGCAGGGAGTTGGAAACTGAGATTTGGAAGCTTTATCATTCTCCTTGTTTCTGTATCATTTGAGAATGCCCTGAAAGATGTTGGGAATTGCTCTCCCTTCAAAAGCCCCTCTAACTCTCATCAGGCAGACTTAACATAGCCAGAAAGTCACCCACACACAGGCAGAATGATTTTACTTTTACCAGAAGACCATGGAGGATATCACACTTAGAATGGGTATTAAAGACATCTGTACCAGCTAGGTGCTGAGTCTTCTTCATCTGATGGCAAGAAGGGCAAGTTGAAAATTAAACAGCAACTACAAGAAACAAGACAGACCCTCTCAGTTTCTATTTGTTTGAGTCTATGGAGCTGCAGAACCCAGCAAGGACCACTGACCAGGCCCAGGTACCCACAAACATGGATCAAGTTTGAGTGGAGGTTGTGCTGGATGTAACCGAGTGGTTGCATGAACAAGAGTAAAAAGCACAGGAAGCCAAAGAGCTCCCAGCTCACTTCTTTCTGTCTTCATATCAATCTCTGAACATTTAATAGAAATTATTCAGTGCACCACTGTCATATAAAGGGCAGATATAAAGAGAGGAAGGATAAAGAAGCCTAAAGTGAATATCAAAGCCTCACCATAACAAGTCATAATGAAGAGAAGAAGTAGCCCATTTTTCTTCCCTTCAGCATGGCTTGCGCTTCATATTAACAAGGTGCGCATTAATAAATTTAACTCAGACAAATTTAAGCATCCTAGGACCACGTTAATCAAAAGCCTGACAAGAGCAATCTGAAAGAGTTGAGGAAGGGAAATAAAGCACAGCTGACACGGAGGATGCCATGCGCTCACTCTCCCTGGGAACTTCCAATACAAAATAACTCCTTCCCACTGTACTCCTACCAGGCTGACCCTGCTGCCTTCCCAGTAATCCTCACCCACCCAATGCCTCTTTATCTGTGATGTTTCCTTATCCCTGCATGTCTATATTTGAGAAAGATTTAGACCACTTCAGTAGGATCATGTGCATGAGCTACAAAGTCCTGGTGAGATTTGTGCCACTGGCATTGCTAAAAAGAAACTCTTAAGGTACAGATTAACACATGTAACAAAGGCAACATAAATTTGACAGGAAATCAAAATGACTATAGCTAATGAAAACTATGCATTGGCCTGAATCAGAAGGAAAAAACGAGGGCTGTCCATTTTTATTCATTATCCATGTGCCAAGTTCCCCAGTGCTGGAGCTCCACGTTCCTTCCCAAGATAAAATACCCATGCACGGAGACTGCTCCAAGCCACACGATTTATTGCAGAGAAATCCTCCACCTTTTGGTCTGTTCATATTTAGCTCTAAGTTGCTGCTCTTGAGTTATGTTTTTTAGCATGGAAAACATTGACAAACAGGTCCTTCCATCAGCCAAAACACTTCACAGAAAGATGGGTATGTCATACAAAATGAGGAAACTGAGAAGTAACTGCTGATCAAAGCCACACAAAGCAGCACAAATTAGACTAAGTGCATCCCCAAAAGCCATAATTATCCAAGCTACTCAAACAAAATAAGCACATACATGATTATTCAGATTTGCCTACAGGCATCCCCACAGCATAAAACATGGTGTGCTGCCTTGCTGTTCTTCCACTAGATAAAACAATAAATATTTTCATCACTTAAGAGTATTGGTGTTTACTTTTACAGTCTTGAAAACTTGAGGGAAACTGTGTTGCCTTGACAATGTCTTTCCCCCAAAAAACCTTCTTTTTCAGTTGGACAACTGGAGTTTCTACATGTTCTGTTTTGATTGGGTTCCATGGGCTCATGGATAGATGTAGGAAGCTTGCAAATCTTATTGTAGTGCAATGCTTCAGAGGAAGGGTTTAGTGGCACAGGATTTCATGGCATTTCAGGGAGAACTATAAGCTCCCACTGGCTTCATGTACTACCACAAGGCAGGAAATACTTATTTCTATTGAAAATAAACAGGATTTAAGCCACATAATTGGGGTTTTAACCTAGATGCAGTGTATTAAACAGTCTAGAGCACTCAGAAAAATTATCTGTCAGAATTGTTCATTGAGGCCTTATGAACCTTTCAGCAAATGAACTGAATAAGCAAGCCAAGCCTTGTCTTTGCAGACAGGTTAACAACCTTTGAAAACCTGACAGGCTTTGTTCTAACTCTGCAAAAAGCAGTCTAACATACTCTGAGAGTACAGTGCTCCAGAAAATGGCCATGCCTCCCATCATGGCCACATTTATATCACAATAGTTTCTTGAAATTGTTGGTTGGTTTGTTTTGTTTTGGGTTTGTTTTGCTTTCCTATGGCAAAACATTTCTTTCAGAAAGTCCTTTCAAAGCCAAAAGAGCAAAAGTCCAACATTTAGGATATTGACTCCTCATGTGACTGACTCATTCCAAGCCCTTGCTGAGATAAATCCAAACATTAGATCAGCTTTTGCTTTGTACCACCACTGGAAAGGGCTTCTCACTTGGGCAGAAATCTTGTTCACTGTATGCCTCTTCCAGGTGGCTCCAATCCTCAAATAAAATACTCCAACTTACTTTCACTTGCCCTCTTGAGAACTTCTGCCATGAGGTGTCAGCAAATAACACCTGGCCAGGTGATCACCTGCCACGTGCCAAAGGCTGCTTTGGGTAACCAACCTCCCCCTTCCCAACACTGCTTTTCTGTATCATCATTATCATGGGAAAAAAGTGCTTAAGGGCAGGAAATCTTTCTTCAAGCCAGGCATGGAAAGCCACAATTAAACCTGTGCATGTTCATGCACATTATAAATTCCCCATGTAGCCTGTACTTAGCTATTTTGCTTTAATACTTCAACCAAGGAAAGCATGTTCATGATAGAAATTTGCTAATCCAGGGTAAAAGCTGAATTTGTAATCAAGTCATTACAGTAAAAAGGTATGAGCTGTGGATGATTACACTGTAATGTCAGCATAGCTGCAGTCACTCTGCTCTAAACCTGGACAAAAAAAAAGGTAGCAATAAGTTTCACCAACTCTCATATTTCAGCTCCTTTTTAGTTTAGAAGGAGAAGCCTGCACTTCACTTGAAACTGTGGTTCATGTCACAGAATCCCTCTGGATTCTTCTAGCCTAGTATCTAAGTGAGGTAATGAAAAATATTCATTAAACATCCAAAAAGATCTTAAGACAATTTAAATATTCACAAGCCTCAAAGGTCTCAACCTGTGTTATATTTGAAGACATAAAAAAATTCACTGTATACCTTGTTCCTGATTTAAAAAAAAAATAAAAAATGAACCTACATGTAAGTAGTTAATGATTTAGGCTCTAAAATCAAAGCTAACCCACGTGATGCTAAGCAGAATTTTATCACTTGCTGTTGAGTTACAGAAATATGCATATCTTAAGGCCATTGAAGGTCTAAATCTTTGGCTCTCAAAATGAAAAATAACCAGTTCCAGATATAAAATGGCAATTATAATATTTACTATTAAACAGTACATCGGTATGGTCTCAAACAGAATGCAAAGAGCTATATTGTGTCCAGATGGATCTACTGGGCACACTGGAGGAGCTGGAATTTCACCAGAACACTTCAATTGCTGGTCCAGCTGGGAATGAGTTATCTTGGTTTTGGGGATTTTTTTTCAAGCTTAAGACTTCAAAATATATAAATGATTTTAATAGAAAACATAAAATACAAAATAAATAAAATACAAAAAATAATATTGTTGAATTAATTATTTCACAGTTTTCTGCCCTAGGAGATATTTTATTTTGAACTTTTCAAATGCTTTCCATCATTGAAGAGAAACTAGAAGTACAAAATGGCATCAATTCTCCTCCCTCCTCTATGCAAACCTATAATTTTTAAAAAGCATCGTAATTGGCTATTCCTCATATTTATATTCCTTTTTCCAAAATGAGAAAGACAAGAAAATCAGCATGTTCACAAAGAGGTTGTTATTGTCACTGCTGACATGAGCACAGCTCACCAGCATCTTTTTTAACGCTTCATTGGGCTACTTACAGAATTGCTCCAGGTCATCTCTGTTTTTAGACTCAGGCATGGCAGTGATTGTGAGCAATGGGCATGGATTTCCTCCTAGAGTCTGGCAGAGCGTCTGCTGCCTCCAGTAAACCTTCTTAGGGTTCCTATTTCGTTCCAGGATATCAAGATGGGACTGAAAATGAAGCAGGGAAGCAGATTCATAAAGGAGTTCATGGTCTATAAAACCTCATTTTATTCCAGTAGCTGTGTATTATTTTTGATACTAATTTCATATCTTGCTAACTTCCCAGCTCCTCTCTTTGGCCAGTTAATATCACCACCTTTTACATCCCACAAAGATGCACAAGCCATTCACAGTGCATCCCAGCTCACTGAAGCTGCACAGAATATTTATTTTTATATCATGATCTACTTGAGGGTGTCCCTTTTTGTTGCAGAGGGGTAGGACTAGATGACCTTTAAATGTCCCTTCCAGCCCAAACTATCCTATGATTTTGCCTGAACAGTTCCTAGGTGCTTTTGTTAGCATAATGAAATTTCTATGCATCCATGAAATTCAAAAGAGAAGCATTTACTCTTCATATTTTAATAAGGGTTTTGTAGAAATGTGAGAAAACCACCACTTTTGAACATTTACAGAATTGATTGCTTAGCTGTCAAGCACATGCCAGTGAAACTCAGTGACAACTCTGTATCAGAGGCAGCCAAAAAGTTTATATCGAAACAACATTTTGTACAATCAGTAGTGGGAAATTTGAAGAGTGTCTTTCCAAGAAGCTATTTAAAATGGGAGATCTTCTCCCCACCCCCAAAGTTTATGACAATTTTTTTATGACAAGTTTTAAACAATTCTAAAGTCCAACAGCTTCTTGAGAAATTTGAGAAAAAGAACTGGCAGCTTAGAAGAAAGACTCTTTGGAACAAATTACGATTGCCTCATTAGACACGGAGCCACTTGTCACCCACACAGCAGATGAAGTGTAGTTCTCTGTTTGCATTGCAATTGTGAGTGTGAGCAATGCCACTGCGGGGTGTTGCCGAGTGTTGTGGAACACCAGTTGTCTCCCAGCTGGCAGGAATAGGTGCAGTGAGCACACTTGTCCCAACAATAACTAAAACACATCAGCTCACTCCATGTCCCTCACAGGGTGAGGTTTGTCTCTGTGTCAGGGTTGAATTTTAACCCACATTTATGGGACACCACATTCCTATTCCTCAAACCTTGAGGCTCACCAGTGTTTCAGACTGCTTTCCCAGAACCCAAATGGAGCCATATAAACACAGAACTGAAATTTACAGTCAGCTATGTTATAAAACAATTAAAATACAGCTCTATAAAGTAAATTCAATTATTAGATGCATTTAACAATCTCATATAGATACAGAGAACTCAATATCACCATTTACTTATGTTCCTGATACCCACTGAAACTTAATTGGGTATAGCTACCACAGAGATTTCAGCTAGATATCAAAACAATTAATACTGTGTTGTAAAAATAGATAAATTACTGTTTATAGAAGAAATTTAATTACTAATGGACAAGAAGTAATGAACTGCAGAGTGCATCCAGTTCAAATAGGATTCTGCAATATTTCCTGCAAATATGCCTATAACCATTAAATATATATGATATTTTAAAACATTTTAAAATTGTTAACTCCATATACAAATTTTTCTTCTTCCCCAAAGCACTATGTATTTAATTGAGCCCTTGGGTTCATAATCATTTTTAATTTATTATTGATATGTAAAACCAACAAACTTCACCAGTGGACAAATGCTTTAAAATGCAATCTACTGATGCACAAACCTGATTTAGTTTATTTACTGTGGAAATAAAAGTAAAATGGAAATGTGTATAGTGCATCACTTGACATTTTAAATTAGCCTAAGCAAAGAAGCCTTTCAGAATTATTAGAAGTAGTGATTTTGCTATGGATAGAGCTGGACATGATAATTTATCAACCTTTTCCACCCATAACTCCCATTTACCAAACTTTATGGTCCTTATTGTGTCTGAGTTCATTTAAACTTTTCCTGGGGCAGAATTCCCTTTAACTTCAATGAGCATTTTATTTAAAAAGACAGTGAAATTTTAAAGACCTGGTCCTGCAAGCCCTAAGAATAACATCTTTTTCATCTCCATTCCATTCATTCAGGAGCAGGTGAGATATTCAGTGATTCCCAGTGCACACAAACTCTCCAAGTCTCTCTTGCTTTGTGCCAGCAGAAGATAGAAATCAATAACAGTAAAATAATGATGAGACACTGCATTTATGTGAAATGTATGGTGGTGAGTAAGTCCAACCAATTCTTCAGTATCACGTTTGTTTTTTACCCTGCAGACTGTAGATATTTGTGTCCTCAGGGCTAAAGGTCAGACCCCACCACAGGAGCATCCACTCCTCCCTGGGGAATTTTAGGAGTAACTGGGGAGGTACTGATGAGAAGGGAGCTGACAGACATGTTTTGGACTGAAGGCTGGACTGTCTTTCTTCCAGATAGTGGAAGCAGTTTCTTTGAATGTCTAAAATGGAATGTGAAACAGTTGACAAAAGGTTTCCTTGAGGGGGAATCAATCTAAGCCTAACTCTAGTCCTGTGGAGGACACTGCTCCCTGGAAAGCACAGCCTCCAAAATCTGGTTATGGCAAACTGATCTCATTATAAAAAACAGAGTGACCTCAAACTCCACCAACCCACACCAGCCTGTATTGCCCAAAATAAAATGTGTTTATAATGGAAACTGAGGTGAGAAGAAAGGGAAGCAGATCTACTGGAACTGTGTGGTTTTATTTGCACCAACATAGTTCTCATCTTTACCATCAAAGCAAAGATACTCCCAGAACTATTCATTTCACTCCTTTCATCCTATCTCCCCTACATCAATTATAGAGGAAATACATTGGATGCATTTCCCAGAAAATTCCCTTACCATCCACCCCTTTCCACAGAAAAGGCTGTGGAAAACAAACCCGTGCCCAGCAAAAAACTTGGTACAACTCAGTAACTACATTTATGCTTTGGAGTTGTATTCTTTTAGTTTCTGTACTGACAGCACTGGTGGGAGTGTCACAAATTCCTCCTGACACTCCAGCTGGCACTGAGGCAAGAGCTGGTGAAGTGTCAGCTGAGGTCCAGCAGCCTGGTAACACTGGGTGTAGCTCTGAAAGCTGGGCTGTTACCCTGTGTCAGGAGGAGGATCAGGCAGCACATCTGAGTTGTCATTAGGTTTAGGCCCCTGCTTCCCAGCCCCCCAGGAGGAGGATGCTGCCACCCCAAGTGAGTGGAGACACCTTTGGTCTGTATTGTGATTGGTATAAGCACTAAAGGTTTGTGCTCAGCTTATTCCAAAGATAAATTTCATTTCTTCTACAGCATTTTGGGCTTTGCAGGTGGCAGGAGCTGCAGCTGTAAACAAGGCAATTGCACCATCACAATCACAGAGTGGTTTCAGTGGGAAGGGACATTAAGGATCATCTCATTCCAACCCCCCTGCCATGGGGAGGGACACCTTCCCCTATACCTCGCTCAAAGCCCCATCCAACCTGACTCTGAACACTCACAGGGATGAGGAGGTGTGAAAGCAATCCTCTGTGCCTCAAAACCTACACATACCCAAGCAGCTCTAACCTGTCAGGGCCATTGTCTTATCTAGGGGGCCATGTCAGTATTACCATCATTGTGGAGTAGGTGTAGGGGTAGTGGTAGGCCAGGTAGCAGACATCATCTTTGTGAGGGAACTTGATGCTGAAGGTGAGTGTGTAGTAGAACCTTCCCCTCACACCTCCTCCTGCAGCTGCACTGCAGCGGTAGTGGTTTCTGGAAGAAGAAAAAGAGGGAAGTAAATGCTTTTCACTTCTAGATGTGCATTAGAAGCAGCCATGGGAAAAATGAGCATTCAGAGAAAAATCCACATCAGACAGGGACAAAGCCCAGCAGGGAGTCAGGAGGCAGAACTGCACCTGGCAGTGCAGGACACAGCCAGTCAGTGCTGCTGGGGAATGAGAGCACTCCACTAGGAAAATAACATCCATTAATGCTTCGTTTTGTTAAGATGCAAATAAAGAAGCAGTCAGCTAATAGTAGCTCATACAGCAGAGTCCAGACATATTTAAACTATGCATCCAGCTAAAACTGCTGTATTTCTTCAGATACCCACATTATATTGCTCAGAGATGCAGGTTCCTATTCATGGCCCTGAACAATGCCATGAGAAAATACTCTGCAAAAAGCCTGGAGATTTAGTAAATATGAATACCCTACCAAAGCAACTGTTCAGTTCCACCATAGGAAGAAAAGTGATATTCCAGGAATAAAAATAAATAATAAATAGGACATATAACAACAAATGCACTTAGCTGAGTAGAAGAAAGAGAGAATGAGTTTAGGTAGAGATTGAACATGAAGGAGAAGTGACCTCCTAGAGATTTGACAGCTGTGACCTACTCGAAAATTTCTTTGTATCCCTCTTTTTTGAAGAATTGAGCCTCTCCCTCTCAGGGAGCAGTGAGGACCAGTTGCTCCCTAAAAAATAAGGAGCTGAGCTTGGTATGGAAGACAGAAGAGCAGGGAACTCTCAAGGCAGGGTCATCTCCCACAGCACCTGATCAGGGCATGCCTGGGGACAGCAGAGGGGTTCCACCACAGGTCCAGATCATCAGACAGGATTGTGGTGGTGAGGCAGGTCTGGGTCCAACCAGCAGGTCAGTTCACGTGTCGGGATCCAGATCAGGATGTGTAGCAAAGCAGGGACACAGCAACAGGGACACAGCAGTGACTGAGCTGAAACCTCACTGCAGCAGAGCTCTGGGTGAGCCTGGTCAACACTGACAAGGTCTGAGAGCACACAAATCCTTGACACTGCCTTCAATAAAATTACAAAATCTTATAGCAAGCTCCTCTCAGTCTAGTGTCAGGACTTGATCTCTTGCAGGAGACTTCCTCTGAGGAAGAGATGACTTCAGGCTGAGTAGGGAAGTTTTCTTTCAGCAGAGATGAAGTGACAAATCATGCACTTTAGGGAGAAGCCTCAGAGCATATTGCATCCATAAGTACATTTCAAACAATATTTTTCCCACATTGCACCAATTATGTTGTTGCCAAACCTTCTGATTCTGAAGGACTGTGAGGTTTCTTTGACAAATGTTATCATCAATGTTGCATTAAGATGCAAAATAGAAGAGGCAACAAAAAGATGCAATTTCAGCTCCTGAATTTTACAATACTAGTTTATTTTGCTGCTGTTCATTTTTATTCAAAGGGGTGGAGAGAAAAGATAATTATTCTTGTCAAATTCTCCAAAATAATCAGCTCTTTTTCATAAGGGAGAGACAATAAATGCTGCTAGGTTTTTACTTGAATTCAATAGTTAGGAACATGTGGGGTGAGTGATACCGACTGGATCAATAGAGAGTGCAGGAACACCGAGCCACAGTGGAAACCTGAAAAGCCTATGATTTTATTCTTAGTTGAACCCTTTACCCCAACATATCCTTTGCAAATAAAGGACCTTAATACTGGACAAGGAGACTCAGGAAAAAAATTCAATAAACCCACAAATACAGAAACATGTACTTAGCATTTATATATGTATTTCACTGGATTGAGGGTTAAAGTCTGGTATTTTTTGAAGTCAGAATAATGACATATATTTCCTGCTAATTTTGACAATGAAGGATAATTAAGAATCATTTCCTGCATGGTGCAGAAGGAAAATGCTTATCTCCATGGCCTCTATTATACTCAGTGTCACTTGGAAGGTTAGACCACCTTATTCATAAAGAGTGGTCACAAAAGTGCTGAATTCTTCCACTTCCTCCCCTCCAAGTTCACACTTGTATTTAGAGGTGTGGGAGGAAGCAGGTCTTTGCAGGCAGGTACTGCCAAATATCTCACATGTACATCATTCCCACCTGTCCCTAACACTCCAGAGTAAAGGCTTCTCCCTCTGTAGTGTGATTCTGTAGCCAAGTGTCCTCTCCTACGCAAAATGGCCACTTGAAGCCAGGGGTTTTGCAGCAGGAGATCCCTCTGACCTTGATGCTATGCTGTAGCTCAGTGTTTCTCACTCCTGCCTGCTCAGACCTGATCCTGAGGGCAGGGATGCACAACTCCCTCAGTGCTGCTCAGCAGCATTTCATCCTTGTTCCGAGCATCTCTGCTGTTCCACCTAACTACCCACCCAGAAAAGACATTTCCAGGCTTTTGAATCACTTCTTGACATCTGTTTCAATCTATAGCAAGCTAGCTGGCAGTAACAGGAAGTTTACAGGCTTTGGGACGCTTCATTATTCTTCACTCCTGCATTAGAGAGAAAAACCCCCTGTGTGTAAGCAGTGTAAATGGCCATGTACTTTTACTGTATATAATCTGGTCTCCTCACAATCCATCACACAAAGCAGCGGCTCTGAATTCTTTTAAAAGAAACCTAAAAAAAATAACATTTTCCTCTGTGCCTCCCTCTCCTACTGCTGTCAAGGCAAAAGAGCTCTACTGCTTCCTTTTTCCTCCACCAGATTGATGTTCTTTAGTTCCTCACCACTTTTTCATCACAACACTCTACCATATCAGCATGGAGCATAAAGTAACAAGCAAGGAAAAAGAAAGGAATAAAAGACTCTGGAAACATCTGGTCTCCACTACCTTATTTGTCTTCTCTTTCAAAAACATGTTGAAAGTCTCTCATGCTTTCTAGAAGCCAACACAGTGGTTATTGGAAAGAAAAAAAAAAGTGACCAAAGTGTAGTTTCCTCAATGAACATGTAAGCTGTAGCTACTCTGCCTTTCAGTCCTGTTGTAGTAGTGAAATCATTTTGCTTGCTGCTCTCCTTCAGAAAAAAATACACAAATATTGTATTTCCAGCATAGCAGTGATGAAGAGTTAATTAATAATAATTACAATACTACTCATCTTTGACTCTGCAAGATAATTTTCTGGGCTTAAAAAAAAAGTCTTTGCAAACACTATGTGATTAAAACACGCTTCCCCATTTATCGATTCCATTCTTCGGATGGCAGATAAGTGACTCTAATTTTCCAGCCTTTGTAGGTAGGGAAACAGACATAGGTAAAGCAGCTTGGATAAAGATGCAGGCAGGAAAAGAAGCTGGGTTGTAACTGAGGGATTCAATAGCACCAAGTGATTCAGGAACAATATCTCTTGGCCATCTGATCTTTAGACTTCCTATCTGCAGCAATTTTTCCTTTTGGCGTCGTAAAAAGCACTGTTAGGTGATGGAATATGGCATTTTCAGCTTAGACTAAAGTGGCCACAGAAAGTATCAACATCTTTTGGGACACTTCAAAACAGACTTCAAAGGGAAAATATAATGTTTCTCTCTTCTACTCTATTGCTGTACTCCCTTGTACTTCCCACCTGGAAGTGGTATTGGTGTCCTCATTTTCCATGTCTTCTTTACATCTCTAAGTGTGGTTATTAAGTGCAAGTTGCTTTAATAACACACTGGTTCATACCATAAAAAACAGGATTTAACAATTTACTGGGCATGGCTGCTACTCTGGGCTCTGCCACATTGGAAAGCAGAAAATGCACAGCACAACTTCCTTTCCAAAGGGCAAATCCATGATAAGGTATTTTTGTTGCCAATATTCCAGGCAGAATCCCAGCTGAAGTAGAATAAATATTCCCCCAGCCATTGTGCCATTAAGGTGTTCAGGCATACTGCAAAGGCCAGGTGCTCTCAGAGTGAGACTGATGTCTCACCCTCTCACAGACATCATTAGAGCTGAGAAGTGACCTGGTAATGTTATGATGTTTATTTCATCTAATGTGATTATAAAGATGCTGAAAAGAGAAGACCTAGTTTTGACATCATTATGATCACTAAACAGCCAAGTTTTTAGTGCTGATGTGAGAACAAAACACTCCATGTACCTCATTACTATCTGACCTGACTACTGTCTGAAAAAGCTGGAGGTTAGATAATATGCTTAGAATGAGCCATGAAACCAAAGGCACAAGCACATTGTCACCAATTCAACACTCAGCTGCCATTGTTCCTTAACTAATTTGCCAGAACAGAGTATTATTCAGTGCATAAAAGCTGCCAAGACAGCAAGAGAATTAGATGATCTTATTGTAACTGCAACTGTTTATCATGGGTGTATCCTGTCACTTCACAGAGAGGCAATAAAATAGAGCAGAAGTGTCACTCAGCTGCTTTTTGACAAGAGCTCTGCTAGTATTCTCCACAACATAAAAACTCTTGTGAGACATATGAGGAAGGTACACAGTGACACAGCTGTGCCACAACATTCATCTTTATGAGTGAACTACCCCATCCACAGGGAAGATAAATGCCAAGGATCAGCCAACCTGCTTCACACAGACATCTCACCAGTGAGCTTTTCCTCCCACTGTCCTTCAGCTCAGAGGTGTCTCTCAGTACAGGCCCTGCTGCAAAAGCAATTAAAGGCATCCCTGGGCTCCTCTGTAGTTTTGAAAGTGTATCACTCTCTTCCCATATTTATTAAAAATTCCTGGTAAAAATAATTGGATGAGGTTCCCTTCAAATATGCAGCCCCATCTTAGGATACCTGTGACCAGGGTGAATGGGACTGAAGTGAGCTCTTTCCCCAAAACACTGACAGTGTGATATCACTATAGCAATCGCATCTCCTTTTCTGAGACAAAGCCTGAGTAACCCCAACCACACTAGCTTCACATTCTTCCCCCCTGCAACTTTTAAGGGCTGAAAATAACTTTTATAATCAGTGAAATAAAACCACTGAAGTTTCAGTAGAGGTGAAAATGTATTTATGTGTGTGCATGCACATTCTTGTGTATACAAAAGTACGTGAGAACCAGGAACACACAATAAATGAGAGACAAGTACTTATTCTAGATGATTATGTTGACATATAATTCAATGTACAGCTAGAAAACACAGAATATTCCAAATCAATAAAACAATTCTCTCACACATTCTGAACAAGAATCTGATTACTGGCTTAATTGCACAATCATGGCTTAATCTTGGAAGTCAGCTGCTGTTTAATCACTGCACAATAGCTGCCTTGTTAATGATATGGGAAGCCACTGTAATGGTATCCAGCATGAAAAGTCTGCCCATACTCAGAGAAGTCAGAGATGACAGACATGTAAAGAGAAGCCATTGCACCCTATCTGTGAGCTCTTGAGGAAGAAAAGGTTAAGGTCAGGTGCGTGATGGTCAGCAAAGAGTACTTAAAATAAAATGCAATAGCGACTCAAATTGCTGTAGAGAGATGCCAGACTGAGAGAAGATAACCTGTGCCTTGAACCCCCCTACACCTCAACCCTGAAAAAACAAAAAATTACAATAGAAATTGGGACAACTTCTCCTTTCCCTCTCCTCCCTCCTGGGCAAGGGAATTCTGCATATTCCCTGGCATCTAATAGTGAGATCTCACTTGTGGCTGTTTTCTGAGAGTGGAGGCACACAAGACATTGAGCCAGCACCAATTTAGAGACATTTGAAATAGTGGGCACTGGTGGCAAGAGGCTCATGACATCAGCAAAGTTAACAGGAGAGAAACAGTGGAGAAAGGAAGGCACAAATTATTGACCAAAAGTGCACTTACTTGTAGTAGCAGATCTCCTGGCCTGCCCGAACCCAGCGAGGCCTGCCCTGGAGAGCTTCCCTCACCGAGTACATGACCAGCTGCATGCCTACAGAAAACAAGACACTTTCAGGTGATGGGACTTGCCTGGCTGGAAAAGAAAGGAGTGGGAAGGAAAATGTCGCCACACCTAATCCACGTTTGCCCCACGTTGGGCACCACAAACTGTTCCCACACCTAATTTTGATCAGCCCAGGCTAGCCCCTGGCATGGCAGCACATGCGTGGCATCCCCAGAAAGCCACACAATCGGAGGGACGGCTGGTGAGTTGTGTGGGCCAGGGTGGTACATTCTACAGTTTTTGATATTAGTGAAAGCGCCGAGGACATGGATAAAGAATGGAGAGGAGCCTTTGGTGTGAGTCCCAGACAGGTTTATTCCCCAGAGAAATCAGGCACCAAAGAGCGCCAAACACTGCTGTGCTCAGGATTTTATACAGCAGTGACTCAATGGGCGGGTACCAGCAATCAGCCAATGGGAACTCCAGGAGGGAGGAGCAATGGGAGGGGATTACAATGCAGGGACCAACAGGGATGAGGGGGAGGAGAGGACTGGTCACACAGGCCAATGGGGCCTCGAGGGTTAAGGGATTAACAGGGAAGGGTCCAGAACAAAGGGCAGGGTCTACAATGATGGACAGGGAAGGGTCTGGAATAAGGGGCAGAGCCCATCATGACGGGCAGTCAGGAACTTAGAGTGATTGGTAAAGGGGGAGATTGACATAGACCATTCTGGAAAATAGGGAAGGGTCTTGGGATGAATGACATTAGGGAAGGAGGCGATAACCTGGGTACAACCATTCCCCTTCGGAGGGGAATAACCGGGACAAACCATATGTGAAACATATTAACAAAATGCACCACCACAGGAAAAGGCTGAAGCAGCACCATTATTTTGTCAATGTTCTCTGCTGATAGTTTATGCAGAGTAAATACATTCCCAAACCCCTGTGTTTTGTTCTGTGACGGCCATGTCTGTACAAAAAGCCCCACCAGAACAAATTAGCTGAATGGAGTTTATTAAAAAAATAAATTATTCTTCTGGCCTTTGCAAACCATTTTGTTTACAAACAGAGGAAGGGAAAGAAAATAATATGAATCAAGGCATCAACAAGATCAGTAATTTGGTTAGTCCAATATTTTATGCTTGGCTGCACTAATATTGAACTCTTAATCCCACACAGCGTCAGAGATCTGTGGTGCATCCAGTACCCTGCCTTCCAAAATCAGCAAGCAAAACTAGAAGGTTTTAAACTTAACTAGACCTAAATAACATTTATGTGTCATAAATACTGACAACAATAGCATCCATCTTTGTACTGCATCACCTCAGAGCATGACTTCTTCCTGACCTCCCAAACATTACCATTTCACGCCCTGAGGGACAAGGCTTTCTCTGATCTGAGCTGCACATTCCTTACTCGCAGCTCCATGAAGCCAGCCCCTCTGCAGGGAGTTTTTGTGTCAATTTCCCTTGCTGTACACACCTGCCTGCCCTTTAGGGCAGGGTGGGGATGCTGCCCTCCCCAGCAGAGCTCTCTGCTCAGGGTGTGCCTGGCCAGGGGCTGCAGGGGTGGCTCCTGCCAGCAGCTCCAGCAGCCCTGCACAGCCACAGCTGAGCCCAGTGATGATGCTGGCACCACTTCTGTGAATGTGAGAGCACATTCAAGAAAGAGAAAAATGCCCTCCCAAGTATTTTTGCATGTTGATAAGTTACCCCCCGAGCCTTCTCTTGGCTGTTCTTGTGCTAGGGGAGGTGATGCTTGACAATGGTTAATACTGATGACACATTTGCATTAACAGCTATTCAGTTCCCTGCTTCCTCTGGGTTTCTCTGTTAAAGTCTGCAGCGTTGTCAGAGCCAGAAGCATCAGCAGCAATGCCTTTCCAGCTCACCTTTGGCTGTGCTGTGGGGCAGCACTAACTCACCACAGCCAGGAGTGGCCTCTACAGTGCTGTTTTCTGAAGCAGTGCTGTGAATTATGTACAAGAGGCAATTCTGTGTTTGGTGCCAGGACACCATGAATTTTGAGAGACACAGACCTGTCCAGATGCCCACTTGATCAGAGAAGTGATGTGAGGCTCAGGAGTCTGCGGGGATCTTGAAATCGTGAATGCCTGCTCCTGCCCTTCTCTCTGAGTCCAAAAGACTCACACATGAAACTGTCTCAGAGCAATGGTTGCTACTAGTCTGCCATCTCATTTTAATTAAAAAAAATAAAAATAAAAATAAAACAGTTTTTCCTTTTTGCTTCCCCTGTGGAAGTGTTCAGTTTTAGAAAACAAACTGAAATCAGGGTTCTGATGAAATCCTATTATTTCCCATGGTAGAGTACGATAGTGCAAGAGTGGGAAGGAGAGAGGTGGAGGCTGCACCTTCCATCTTGCTCTGCTCCTGGCCACAACTACTTCATTAAATATCCTTTCTGCTGATTTGAAAGTCACACAGTGACATCTAACCAAGAGCAAATGGGGAAAAAAAATCAAACCAGACAAGTAACCAGGAGCTGTAAAGAATTGCCACCCAGGGCACTTTGGCACTACAATCACAACTGGAGGCTTTTTGTCTCAGAGTGTGGGCATTAGCCCAGGAAGGTGCAGAGGGAATGTGACAAATAAACAGCATCTCTTACCACTGCTCTGTAAATCTGTGCATGTGCTGGAAGGGGTAGCAAGCTTTCTTCAGCCAAACCAGAAAAGCTGGAGCTTCACTGCCCGCTTGGAGCAGCATAAGGAGCCCACAGAGGAATTGTTTAATAGCCAATCCCATGAAGAAGCCATCCGAAAGCCAGCCATGGCTTAGCCTCCCTCCTTAGTCCAGATGGTATTTTCACATTTCTCTTCCAAATATATTTTTCATTGCATGCTTGAACGTGTGAGTCATGTACAGTTTCAGGTACACAAAATGAGATTATAAATGCTGACAACAGCCAAACTAGCAGATAACAGCCTTCCACCAATAATAGCCTAAATCTCTGGCTACAAGAGTGAAGGCACTAGGGGATACATTGATTGCATTGTGGTTGAGAACAGGACATCAACATCCTTCATTTTCAGGCTTCTACCACACACACCACACGGAATTGTTTGGTAATTCAGGTAAGCAGTATAAGATGACCAAAAAATTCTGTTTGGGTCTGTATGAATACTTTAACTTCATCCCTTTGGGTTAAAGGGTAAAGGCCTTTCATTTGTCATGTTACTTATCCAGCCAGTTTCATACCTACAAGCAATTCCAGCTCCTAATGCTGTTTGTTACAGGTGCATTGATCCTCAGAGAGTTGTCCTGGTGATGCTAGAGGCTGTAGCCACAGGGGTTCAGAGGAATGCAAAGTCTAATACTATGGACTTATTAAACATTCTGAGTCAGGTCTTGAGCTGGTGTAAATTAACAGAGCTCCATGGAAACAAACCAAAAAAAAAAATCCCAGCCTATGCCAGCTAAGAATTCAATCCACAGTGTCCTTGCAGAAGAAATAATTTTCTTCTAAAATGAGTATTGAAAGATGGGATTTGCCCTGCCTGTTTCTGAACAATTCTGCCTTCCTCCTGAACCATGACAGGAGCTCAAAGACCGCAAGGAACAGAATTTTTTATCATCATTAATATCAACAGAAATTTCAGTAGGTCTGAAGATGTCTTACTAGATAAAGCCAAAGAATCATGAATATTTGTTTGAGGATTATCACATTTATTTAAATCTTAGAAGTATTTTCCAATCCTATGCTGCTCACTCAGTTCCAACAGATTGTCTTTCGCCCCCAGCTCTCATCCCTAGTGCCATTCTTTTTCAGTTCTGGTCTATAAACTCAGCAGTGACATTTATTTCCCCCCACAAATCCTCTCCCAGGTCTCAATATTCAGTTTCCTCCTCTCAGTCCTCCTGAGGATAGACAAAGGTTCCTTGACAAATCTAAAGTGACTTTTTCGGTGGACTACAGGGCAGATAAGATTGAATTTATAGTCTTCCTTACAGACACAGAGTTCGAAACCTTTATGGCATTGAAAAGACATTCCTGTGAAGAGAAGGCTACCCAATTCCCCAAAGGCTCATACCATAATTAAACTGGCTGTTGAGCTTCTCACAGTTGATGATGTTGAAGCGATAGGGAACTGCCGACTTCATGTCACGGACCTCGAAGTAGAACCACTGGTGATGCTGGTTGCTGTTCACATCTGCATTCATAATTAGGTCATACTCAAACCTGTAAAGGAAAATAATAAAAGCAGTGGCCATGAACACCTCCTGTCTGCCACTGAACATGCTGACAGCAGGCATGCAGTCAAATTGATTGATGTTTTGTGAGCATCACCATCAAACACCATTAAACACTCACACTAAAATAATCAAAACATTTTGAGCTCTGTTTTCTAATCATGTTCCTTCCATGACATCCAGGTGTTAGAAGGCATAATAAACTCCACATCATCTAACCTGCTTCCCTGGCTGACCCTTTCCAAGCCCAGGAGAAGGCCACCATCCCACACTGTGCCACAGCAGCAGGCAGGCTGGGACACCTCTGTGCAGGGGTACTTACTCACGCACTTGGATTGCTTTCCGAAGGTTTCCCGACTCAAACTTGGAGAAAAATGTCAGGCAGCCTGGAGCAGCTGGGCTTGAGAGACTGCTGAAAAGCAAAGCAAAGACACCTGTACCAGATTCCTTCAAAAACAAACCTTCCCCAGAACTTTTTGTATGTTAAAATTTGCTTTAATAATTTTTCTAATGAGCAAGACCCCGGGAAGGAGGAAGAGGTGAACAAATCCATAATCTTCCTATTCAATGCAGTTTTTCTGTCTACTCTTGCTTAGTAATTCTAAATCACCTCTTTCCTTTTCCCAATACTTTCTTTAGTTGCTGTCCATGTTTGCTTTCTTTATTCCAGTTGTTTTCCCACTGGACTATTCCTGTTATATCATTAGGTGCAGAAGGCAGCTTTATACAATTACTCTATATTTACTCTTCCTTCATTTATAAAGTTTCTTTCTCCAACTGCTTAGAAACCGTTAAATTAATCTTAAACAACTTCATAACTTTCTCCTACCTCAAACTCTCACCCCTTTTTTATACCAAAGAATGTTCTCCAAGTCACCTACCCTTCCTCTGAATGCAATTTCTTTAAATTTGGGACCCTCTCAACTGCCCAGTGCGACATCTCACAGACCACAGTTGAGCACTTAAAGCATTCACAAGGCCAATGTTTGAGGGTTTTTTTGGAAGTGCTGTGTGAGTGTCACACTTATGAGACAGGGTACATCAACAGCCTGTGACACTGGCTGTGCAGACACTCAATGGGAAATGCTGCCTCGGGGGTGGAAAAGATGGATTTTTAAGTTCAGTTCCCAGCACTGGTCTTCACATCTCTTCACATCTTCCAAAATCACTGCATGCAATGCAGAGAGATCCAGGGACAACCTATGGTCTCCTTGGTATATTTTCTTGTTCTATTTAAAGGTTGTGATGCTCTCCTGTCCCAATGACATCCACAATAAATCCTTTCCCTACAGTCTTCTACAAGGAATCTGCTCCTCCTGGATGTTTTTTCTCTGTTAGGCCTCTACCTCCCGTGTTACTACTTCTTTGCCTGTATCAGAGCTGATCAGGTAAACTCAGCTCACTGACAGCACTGATCGTGCCCCTGGCAGCATCACTCAATCTAAGTGACCCACCTGGGATCATCTAAATCAAACACAGCTCTTCCTATCACATCTCCTGGCTGGATCAGGCGGCGAACATCATCAAGGACTTTGTCCCTGGGAAAAAGGAAGCAGCAAATCAGCAAATTGTAGTGACAGTGTGAAAAATATTGATATAGAGTATTCTTCTAGAAAGAGTCTTAGGAAATTCTTTTTAAGGACTGGAAAGGGCTTCCATGTGCTAATTCCAGGTGAACTTTTTTTCCCACCATGAGAACACTTCTGCTCCATCCCCATTACAACAAGTTGCCTTTTGGGTTAAATGACTGATTCTGGAAGGTTATTTATTCACAACTGGATTGTGTCAAGTTTGATTTATCCCCAGTTCTTCCCATTCAATGCCAACCCCCAAGTGGCCAGTCTTACCCTGTGAGGAAATATTTTCCATAACTTACAAATCTACTAGTCTGACTCATAGTGAATATTGACTTTAAGTCAAGCTGATTTCTACTCATTATTAAACAGAGCTTCTCTGATCCCTGAAGATGGTCAAATGTGGAATATCAGATTTTATTCCTGACCTTTGAAGCAATCATGTTATGCCTTGAAGCATGATATGATTAGTCCCATTTTAGCCATACAGTTACACTTGTTGTTGTAGCCATAAAAAGAGCTTTTAGAGCAACAGGGCAAGAAGATGGTAGAGGGATTTTCCCTCTAAATAAGATTTCTAGCTTATATATTTACTGCAGAAAGAATCATTCTCCCTTGCAGTCAGAAATCAGTGGTCTTAAACACCATTTATTGATCAACTCTAAAGTTTAGCATAGAACCCACCATCTTTGCTGGCTGCTTGTAATCCTCCAAACCACTAAAAATAAATGTAAAGTCATTGAATACAGCACTACTTGGAACAAAAAAACCTGTAGTTATAAGAGCTTTCTCTCCCAGCAAAACTTCAAAACACAACTTCCCACTCATCTGAGCACCTAAATAATGAGAGGTCCTTCCTGAGAGGACAGGATTTTTCCTGACAGAAGCAGACGTGAAGCTGCAAGAACTAAAAGTGGATGAATAAAGAGTAAGGTTGAAGGTAAAAACATATCCCACAAGAACACAGAAACTTCTCCATCTCTAAAATGTACTTGTTCTCATTTGTGTCCTAACAAGGTCACAGATTCACAACCCAGCTTAGATTCCTATCACAAATATAGGTATATTGATGAATTTACCAATCAATGAAGGCAAATAATTGGGTAGCAAAAAATTTGTTCAATAACTTCCTTAAGCCATTCAGAGCTGTTAGAGTCAGAACCTAGATAAGCCAGTTTTGAGCCCAAGAGCTCTCAACATGGTCACTGCATTGAAGCACAATCACCTTTGGACCCCATGCTTGCGCTCCAGCACGGGCTTGCTGTAGGGAGGTGGCTGGTGACCCCAGAAATCCGGGAATGCCAGCTCTCTGTAGCCTGGGATGGACTTCACACATTTGGCCCTGGCTGCATAGAAACGAGGGCTGTGGAACTGGATATCCCCTTGGTGTTTCTCCAGAAGATTTCTAACCACTTCTGAGCTCTCCAGCCTCCCTTCAGGACTAGGATGGATCGAGGCCTCACAGTGAGGGTAAAACATTTTTTTGTACCAAGCAGCATCTTTTGGGAGGGGGCACAAAGCAAACACATGACTCCTGGATGGATCTTCCTCCTCACAGAAGCCTTTGTCCTGGACTTCATCAGCAATATCTCTCTTTTCATCATTCTTATCCCATATGCATTGCTCCTTCTCTCTCCAGCTCTGCAATGGGACTTTGAAATCCTGTTCCCCTGGATCTGGTCCCATTTCTGAGACACTTTGGTTTCTCCATCTGCAGTTTGGATGTTTCACAGAAGTAGTTCTTGGAATGAAATGAGAGGGAGTGGAGGGAAGATTCTCAGTCCTGTCCTCCAAGCTCTTCTTTTCCTCAGACTCAAATTCAAGATCCTTTAAATTTAAAAAGCAGAAAAAATTAAAAGAAACTACAGACAGATTGTGCCTCCTTCCAGAGGAAACCTTTCAAAGAGGAAAAGAGGAAATATTTACACATCTCCCAAAACTGTACTCAACCAATAAAACAACCAGAGCAAAATCAGTGCATGAATCACCTGGAAGCATTTCTTTATCTACAAAGCTGTTTCAACAGAAATCCTCAGAAACCAAAAGGATTTGATTGGAGATGACTCGCCCAGATGACTCAACCAAAACCCATCATTCAAACAAAGAAGGGAAGATATTTTACAAGGCATTTTTTAAAAAATATAAATGTTACAGGAGGGTAAAGGTGGCCAATCTATCATGTAAAACTCTACCCCACCTTCATGCAGGAGTATGGTTTAATCCCATTTTTTACTTAGGGTCACAATCAATATCACAATATTGTGTGTACAGGAAATATATTAACCCAGTGATCTTTTTTAGATTCATATTTGAAACAGGGTTTTCAGCTCTCCTAAATTCCAAAACTTGTATTGAGAGCAATGTTCCTTATTTCTTTTGTCCCAAGCATCACTAGGGAAAAAAAAAATAAAAATATTTGAACCATTCATTTCACTCAGTGGCAGTACAATCTCCTCTTCCTTCAAACCACTAGTTGACAGTATTTACTTTTCACATCTCATTCTGATTTTGATATTGCTGTTGAAATTACCAGCAAGGATACAAATTATCTGACAGATTTCTCATGTGGCAATTGATTCAATAGTGCTTGCTTAATCTACACCCAGACAAATACGCCTCAAACATCATTCCTTTTATCACTCACAATTCACACCAATAAACTACTGCAAAAAAGTCGTAATCTTTGGCTTTCCAGTCCTGTAAGACTTATGGATTCACTTTTGAAATACCCTTGTCTAGCTATTACTTGTCAATACTCCCTTTTGAGTACTGCTTAAATTCCAAAATATTTACAAATAAAGGAATCTGCACTGCAGTCATACCTGAAAATTCTGGGAAAGTTCTGCACACAGAGCTTCATATTTCTCAAGCTCTTGTTCTGGCCGGTCAAGGACTGGTCTTGACCTCAATTTATTCACATCTGTCTCCAAGTCACAATCCTACAAAAGCAGAATTAGAAAAGCACGTGTATTACACCTGCCCCGTGAAATGATCTCAACCATCAGTGAATTGAGGATAAAAATAGTATCTGAAACTCTCACAATTGAAGGCTGCTGTGCATTAATGTGCAGCCTCACCCATATCAGATGTGAGAACCAAAGCCAAACTGTGTCATGTATTCAGCTATTACATTAAAATAAAAACCAAACCAAAGAAAAAAAATGAAAAAAAACCAAAACCAAAACAAAACAAAAAAACACCAAAACCAAACAGGAAAAGTTGGAGCAAGAGAAAAGGATGGAGACATGGCACAGATGACTGGGCATTACACTGCAGCATTATGCAAATAATTCAACATGACTATGTCCCACCAAATTCCATTAAAGAAATCATTTGCTCCTGACAAACAGATTCACTTCCAAAGCTGTTATAAAAAAAAGAAAAAAAAATAAAATTGCCTGAATGCACCAGTGCCCATGGCATTTCAAACCCTGAGCCACACTTGGGTCAGAAAGCAGAGTCTGAAGTGTTGTTTGGGCAGAGATGAAAAGGCAGTGAAGACCTGCCTGGAGCATGAGGTCAATTGAAAAGGATTTGCCACTGAGAGCATACTAATGCATAAGAAGCTTCAGATTTCAGATGGAAAAGAATAGATGGTGGTTGTGGTGCTTTTTATTTTCATAGAACTCTCTAAACAGTTCCTGATGGGAGGGTAGAGCCAAGTTTCAGTTTGGTTGGTGTTGCTGGCGTGCATGGATATGTGTTATGTAGCTGTGAAAATGTTTATAAATCACATCAATGCCAGCAAACATTGTGCAAAAGATCTCATACAAAAAACAAAGTGGGTAAGCTGAAAGTTCATTATCCATTCCCTGCCTGCTTTCCCTTTAGCGAGGTTTTTTTACAGGAGATATATGACCAGCAAACCAGACAAACAGTATTTAAAACTCATATTCAGAATAAGCTCTTAGGCAAAAAAAAAAAAAAAACAACCCCAAAACTGCTTACATCTACTTGGTAAATCCTTATGAATAATGAAATAGTTCAGAAGCATAGAGGAGCTTTTACTGAATGAATAACTAATTAAAGAAGGAGATAAATCCACTATGAGCCTTATTCCTAATGAGCATCTTGACGAGCTCTAATATTCAGATAAAAACAGCCAGACAGGGCAATTTAGGACACTCAGATAACATGTGGGGGGGGGGGGGTTAACTTCCTTTTTTTTCACTGAGTGACATCAGTTTAATATTTGAGGAGAAAAAGACACTCCCTTTTACAGAAGTCTCAATCATTTCTAATTAGACTGTATATGCAACTTCATTTCTTTAATTTGCTTTCCCAAGCCACCTTATGTGGATAAGACTTATTAGGAGGATTCACTACTTCGCATTTGCATATGAGCTTGCTTGTATTTTCACAACAAAAAAGTTTTCCTCTTCCTCAACTGGTAGGAGTTGGTTTTTTTTTTGCCAGTTAGGTCACTGCAGAGAGAATGCTAAGGGAGAATTCAGAGAAGTATTGAATAATTCATTGTATTATTTTTCTGTGTGCAGCAGCAAATAAAGAAGGAATATAGGTTCAAATGCACCAGCTGTGGCTTAAAAGAACTAACCTTTTCCTTAGGGTAGGTGCACAGCCCAAATATGCTCTGATGTGGGAATAAAGAGAGGGTTAGCCCTTCCTAGATGATAAATCAGTTTTCTCTAAGTGCCATTTTCCTGGCATATGCCTAGTGGATCAAAGATCCACCATTAATCCAACTGTGTATGTGATTCTGGGCAGTCTCTGTGCAGGAACAGAGAAGGCACCAAGCCCCCTCCAGCCTGGGTGACAAGCATGAAAGTGAATAGAATAAATGCAGGGTGTTTTTTAGTGAAAGTCAGTGCATTCTCCTTTCCTTCTTTCAAGTGTCCTCCTATTATCCATGAAGCGTGTTCACATGGCACCTCATGCACATCTACATTGTCTTCTTAGATAGTCTTTCAGGGTGTCAAAATGGACAATGGAAAGTTTAATTTTCCAGTATGTAGATAATTATGGGAACTATGGCTCATATACCTACTTCCTCTTTACTCTCCACACCCTCGTTCTCCCAGTCTTTTTCAGCCTCTTCCTCTCCTTCACTTTCACTGTCACCTGCAGAAGGAGGAAGAGAGACAAAGGTGTTGAACCGAATATCCCTCACACCCTGCAGAGATGCGAGTAAATTCTCCTATGTGTGCCACACAGTCCACAGCCCACCACAACCCTGATTAAAGCAAATCCCATTTGTTAATCTCATATAAATGAATTTGGCAGTAATTCTCCCAGTTTTTAAAGCTCTGTTCTCTTGGACTCAAGCGCTGCCTTTCAAAACCATGACAAATGTCCCCATGGTATGGATCCAACTCATTTTACAAAGCAACACAGAGATTTTCTGCTTGGCTGCAATGATATTACAGGATGCTCTTAATCTGTATTATCTAGATTAGGGTGTTTTACTGCTATGATTGTTACAGTATTTCAGCATCTCCCCCACTAAATTGAATGTAGCAAAAATTGCTTCTGTGTATCATGGAGCCTTTTCTGCAGAGTAGCTGTACTGCCTGTGCTTGAGTTCTGCTTTCCAGCAAGAGCTCCCATCTTTTACTCATGCAGCATGACTGCTATCTGCTTTTACTTTAGAAAGGGAAAAGGATAATAATTCTTGCAATTCTTTACTGAAAAAGCTGCAGGGCAGTTTTCACCCCCCGAGCAGCCAATGCACAGGCACAATTATATCTCCATCTGTTACTGGGGAGCAATGGCATCTCCAGCCTCTGCTATACTCACTCTGCTCCTTTATTTTTAATAGATAATAGATAGATAATAGAAGAATATTTTTTCTTCCTTTTCTTTGCACCTTTCCATCTTCTCTCATTTATTCTCCGAACAGACTCTCACAGCTCAAGAAGACCTGGGAGTTATTTCTTCCCTACTGAGTGACACTGTAGTTTATCAGATTAATTTTAACTGTAAACCTCAGGATTATGCCAAGTCTCCCTTCCCCAGATTAATTCTTATGTCATGCTCCTTTTCCCCCCTTCTGAACTCGCCCTTTAGCCATTTACCTTCAGATCCCTCACATGGAGGTTCAGAATTGGCATTCCCAGGAAGAGGGAAGGAATAGGAACTTCTTATAGTCACCACAGGCAGGTGCTCCTTGGGGTAGCACTTTCTCAGAATATGAGTTGCAGTAGTTATGATAGGATCCAGATTTTTACAAGATAGACAGTCCTAGAAAACAAAGGAGAACTATATTAAGAACAGTCTCTTACAACAGTCACACATAATCCCCCAGAGCAAGCCACTCTTCTGGTGAGAACATAATTCCCTTTACCACTCATGATTCACACCCATAAACTACAGCAAAAAAAGTCATAAACTTGGTTTTCCAGTCCCATAAGACTTACAGGTTTACTCTTGAAATAGTCTTGTCTAGCTGTCACTTTTCAATACTCCTTTTCAAGTATTTCTTAAATTCTGGAATATTCACAAATAAAGGAAACTGCGCTGTGATTGTACTTGAAAATCACGTGAAAGGTCTGGACACATTGCTTTATACTGTTCACATAATTTCCCCTTCTCTTTTATCACTGAAGAAATATAACTGGAACAGCAAGGCCTGGAGTTCCTGCAGTCCATCTCTTACAGACATACAGGCTGGAATGGACGTCAGGGGACTTCCATCCCTGCATGTCATTTGGGACACACAGCATCCCCAAGCTCTGCTCCAAGACATTGTAGTCAGGGTACATTAAAGGAAACTGGCACAGGTAACAATATTGCTGAAGCAATATAATTTTCAATGTGGATTAAAAAATGCTTTGTGGAGCCCATGCATTTGTTTTGTCTGCCAAAACATGCCAAAATCTGTGCTTCTGCACCTTCAGCACAGCTATACCTGAGTCACCATGCCAAAACTCACAGAGATAAACAGTTAACACCACTATTTCAGTGTATTCAGGATAAACAATGTATTCTCAAAGAGAGAACTTCCTCTGTACTGAACAGAGTGATCTGTTCTCTGTGGTTAAAGCATTAGGCCCAAGAGCTGTTCTGAAAGATCACTATATATTACTTAGTCATAAAACAATTAATAATTGCAGTATCCCACAATTTCTGGTGCTATAATCCATAGCAGAAGATAGAAATGTAAGGATTTTTAGAGCCCAGGTATACTTTGAAGGCAGAGAATATTTTGTATTTTTGTTGTACTGTTGTGCAAGTGAGCTCCTCAGACTTTTGTTGCAAAGAAAACAAACTAAAATCCCCACAGAATTAAAGCAAAAACCCCCTGGGACATCATAGAAATGATGTATGTCTTCATACATCGCAGTGTATATCTTCAATGTGACAGGGGCAGGGAGTTTGGATAAAGGAATGATAGTGCTGCACAAAGGCAAAGTCATTTAAAAACAATGGGTGCAATTCTCAGAAAGCCCAGGCCCTGGATTTGCCCAAACACAAACACAGCCTCCATCAGAGCTGCTGAGTCATAAGTGCACTGTCCTACCCAAATTCACAATTTTCACTCTGCCTCTCAGCATGTTTTCTTCAGTGGTTTGGAACTAAGACTGAGCTCAGCAGAACAGGAATGCAACTTAAATAAGCAGCACGAATGTGCTATAAGGCAAAAGAGAAATATTTCAATACCTTCTACTACCATTTCATAATTTCGCATCCCTGCGGCAGAGATAAAACAGAACAACCAAGAGGGAGGAACAGATACTTCGTGCCATTGTCTGACAGCCCATAGCCAGGATTTGGGCTGGACAAAAATACCTCAGATAATCCAAACATTCAGCAGAACCAGGCAGTGGGCCAAAAGAACTTAACAAAGAACAAAAAATGACCATTGTAACACAAGTCCTGCCTGACTAACCTGATCTCCTTCTAGGAAAAGGTGACACTGTTTAGTGATGGACTTGACAGTGTTGGGTTAATGACTAGATTTGATCTTAAAGGCCTTTCCCAATCTAAATGATTCTGTGATTATAAAGCACTTTATTATAAACAGGAACAGGAAAATGGCTGTATTTGGATTCTTTTGGTTGTAGAGGATTCTATGCTGTTTTCTCATGTATGATTGAACAGCATTATAAGATTCAGTGGGATTAACCAGGATTCCTGTAGGGAGGCTAGAAAAAAATCATCTAAAGCTGACATGCTTACAAGACTCACTACAAGAATTTTAATATGTATTTCTAGTTCTCTGGCTGTTTGGAACTAGGGGGAGAGAAAATAAAATTATGAAAGCATCTCTGAGGAAAGTTTTATTATGGGTAGAGCAAACACCAAGGAGAACTGGTTGCTATTTCTGTTTCACTTTATTCACTCCTTCATATGGTTGCCTTTGTTTGCTTATTATTAAAGGAAAGATTAGGAAAGTTTGTCTACATGTGGGAACAGGCTAATATTCTTAGCAGTCTACTAGTTTAGTTTACTAAAACTGATCTGTTTTTGCTAAAACAGTGAACACAGGACTGTTTAATTACCTGCCTTGGGACAACCATCTTAGTTCAATGCCAAGTGAATTTAAATAGTCAAGAACAAGGCACATTCATCCAGACAATGAACTTCAACACATGGAGTTACTCAATGATGCTATTTGAAAGTCATATTTTTCTGTATGGCAAATTAGCTCACAAGTGCAAACAAGCCTTCAGATACCTTAGAGGGAATTTGTGGGACTGTTTTCATTACTGCTCATAAAGTGCTCTCTGATTCTAAGGCAACACTGTTTACAAATGACTGAAAATTATTACATCAGTGTATTGGAAAAGCCCTTTTTACTGGCACCTGGGAAGCAGACAGTAGACTGCTCTGTATGTGTGTAAGCTATCCCATTTATTTTGTGGTGGGATAATGTGAATAAGGGAAGAGTAAATCCTTAGCTCAGAAAACTCATGTAAAGCTAACCTGGATTCAGAACTGTTTTATAATATCTATATTCAATCTTTTCTCCACTGAATCTGGAATAGAACATGTTATGGTATGTGATATATATATTTTTTAAAAAGGAGTTTTCAATATGGCAGTAAGACAAAAGATAGTGGTACTGATGGATGCTCCTTACTGGCAAACAGAGAGTGGAATATAGGATAATATTATCCTAGAGTAGTATGGGAAGGCAACAAGGCAAGCTTAAGAAACCAGATGGAAGAGTGATAAAATATCAAGATAACATTCCATGCAGCAGTCTCTCCTAAAGCACATACAAACCTGTTTTCTTGTCTCAGAGTAGGCAGCTCTGCCACTGCACACAAAACCAGACAGTGCTAATGTGAATATACCATTTAACTGTCAGGAAAATCTAAGTGCAGGTAGGAAAAGGGAATGGGAACAGAAGGTACTTCCTCTCCATGAATGATTTCATTATCTAAAATTATTTTTTATTCCATGTAGAAGTAGAATTCAAAATACCTCTAAATTCCCCTATAATATCTCTAAACTCTCCTCAAATAGACTAGCAGTCACTTCTAATCTATGTGAGGTGACAGTTTTTGAACTATTGGCTCCTCCTGTAAAGAAATAAGCTTAAGGGCTATTAAAAGCTCAAGTATTTCATCTGTCCATCAGCCCAGACAATAGGCAGCCAGAGAGGTTTCAATTGAAAACCAGCCTTGTAAGTAGAATTTCCACTGAAGTTTAAAACAAACCCATCTAGGCAATACGGTTTTCATTTCAATAAATATGTCTGTATAAGAAAAAACAAACAAAGCTTAAAAAGTTTCAGCATGACTTTTCTAGCCAGATTTTAACACCTTAAAAATCTCATTAGCTGCTCAGGGTTTGGTCCAGGTTAATCACCAGAGCCAGCACATTCCCTAAAGGCACTAAGATATTGTCCACACACAAAGAGTCATTGCTTTCCCAATCAGGAGCTGTTTGGCTTGTCCTGTCTTCATCACTTTCTCTCTTGATACAGCCTGTTGTCCATCTCAGGAGACAAGATTTCCCATCTTTCTATCATGAAAATGATGAAGATTTTCTTGGCAGCAGCAGCCTCTACCTCCAGTTAGAGCAGGGAAGAGCATGAGTGAGACCTCCCAGGGCTGCCAGACTCCTGCCAACACTTCATGTCTTGGAGAGACACTGCAAGACTGACAATATCCCAAAGAAGCACTGAGAGAATATTGAGCTTTGAATTTATTAACCTTGGTTATTTCTTGTCCAAGGTCTCCCTAATAGCACACACTGGGTAAAAAAGCAAACTGGAGGCCCCTGGAGCTGTCATTTCCGCTCCACTTCTGACCTTTGGAAGGATTAACATTATCAGTGTTTACTGGAGCCTTGGTATGTCATTTCCTGTTTGTTCACCCAAGGTGACCCCACATTTGCACTTCCCATGGAGTTGCTCCCAGGCTGAGCTATCAGGAGGCGTTAGCTCAGAAAGCTTCCTGGGTTGTGGAAGGCTCTTGAGAGGGAACAAGCCAACATCCACCCTCAAGCAGCTGTTTCCATCCACCCTATTCACGTTTCTTCAGACCAGGGACTTCTCATTAACAGAGGTCATAATCCCTTGGGAGGTTCTGCTGGCTCTGGCCACCTCATCCTAAAGAAAAGGTCAATTCTTCATGAGGAAAGTGAAGTGAAAAAATTCCAGAAGTCATACACTGCTGGTAAGAAATGACTCACAGAAGAATCCTTCATGACAGTGATGGAAAAGGGGAAGAAAAACACACTGAATCATAAGGCAATGGATTTTTTAAGGGTGAAGAAGACAGACATTTCTTTCTGATGATTCTAGAGTGAGATAATGCATAGCCAGTGAAAAAGACAATGGAAACACTCCTATAGAGTCACACAGGTGATTTTCTCTAAATTCAGAGCAAGCTAAGGAAGCATTTTGCTGAGAGACTGAGGGAACTCTCAGTGTACCTGCCTTTTCTATACCTTATAGGCAGCCCATCTGCAGGACCATGGCATCTTTCTTGAGCTTACACAAACGTTTCACAAGATTAAATTTTAACCTTCTGAAAAAACTGATGATGGACATTTCTCATGAGGAAAGGCTTGGCAAAATGAGCATTTTATTTAAAAAGCTGATTGAGTGGAATTATCTGGACATTGCAAAGGAAAAACTTGCAAAATACCTCAGCAATTTCTCTGCAGAGATATTGTATTACTCTTCAGGAGAAGTCCAAGCAGGCAACATGATGCACAGCAAAAGACAAAAGAAGCACCAAAAGCATGAGCTAGAATTCCCATGCATCTCATAGGAATTAAGATTTTTTCATTTCAGCTTTTCTACAGTACTAACTGTGTAAAAGCAAATAGTTCTTAATGTTATCAGTTTTTTCATCTGTATGTCCTATCCTGAATTTAGATAACGATGGAATTTCTTGCAGTGGGATGTGGAACCCAGCCCAAACCACCAAATCACCTCATTTAAACACAAAAAGCACAATTTACCTGCACACTTGTGAAGAGAATCTCCATTCCCCGGGAACCAAAGAAAGTCTCCCTGCCCAGCTGGATGTTGGTGATGTATTTTAGGCAGAGCAGAAGACCCCTACGAATGTAAATGTAGTTGTTGGAGACATCATTGCGATGCCAATCTTGGTAGAGTCTCAGCAATTCGCCCAGGTAGCCTCTGTTCACTGCCCGGCGGCTGTTTGACTCTGAAAAGGAGAGAAAAGGCTGAATTAAAACTCCTTCCTGTTTGGTAATTGTGGCTTCTCAGTGCTTGAACTCAGACTTTAACACCTGCTCATTCTGGCTTAATGGTCTCGGTTAAAAAAAATAAATATATTTTTAAATAAAATATATTTTTAAAAAACCACAACAGCGTCCTGTTTGGAAACAGGAACACTCCAGATGAACCAAACCATAAGTCTATATCTCCTTCCAAGTGCTGATAAACCTAATTCCAGTTGCAGCACCACAAGATTTCCTGAAGCTACCAAAGCTCCTGAGGAGTGAGAAAAGCTGAATAAAGTAAGAGTAGTCAACAGCATAAAATCTTCACACAGTGCTGCACTTCAGTCCTGAGAGAACACCTTGCTGAGATCAACAAATTCAAAAACCTTATGGCTGTACAGTCCTGTCACAGCCACAGAAATTATGTTTAACTTCTAAATGTATTCCCACAAATACCTGTATAATGAAAGGCATGAATCAAGTGATTCTGGAAACGCAGAGTATTTAAAAATTAACAAAACACCAACATGAGAAATAGCAGTTTGGGCTTCTTTTCTGTTGCTTTCAGGCTCTAAGATTTTAAAGGTCACATTCAGATGTTTAAAGGCTTTACTTCACGGACAAGAAAATTACAAAAAACTATTTTTTAAAAAATAAAATTTCTAAGAACATAAAATGAGATCTACAATATTCCCTTAATCATGTAGCTCCAGGATATCAGACTGAAAGGAGATAAAGATTATGATCTAATACAAATTCTGCAGAGGTTCTAAAACACATCCCTTCACCTACTGCATTCTTTGCCCAGGCCCTCAGGACATAAAAGCCATACCAGACTCCAGGCTCCCTCCCTTCAAACCAACCCTGCCCAAATTTTCCTGACTGCTGCTGACATTCCTTGCCTGACACACATTAAAAGCTGTCAGGAGCTCAGTTATGAACTGGGGGGCCAAGTAGCATATGTAAGGCAGGAGCTCAGCTCTCTGAATGCCAATCAGTGCTTGCAGCTCACAGCAGATGGCTCTTGCTACGGCTGCTCCAGAGCTTGTGGGCTCCAATCCCTTTCCACTTCATTAAAGTGCCAGAGCCTCTCACACCGGGACCTTTAAAGCCGGCAGTGGGGACTCACGGGACAGGAGAAGCAGCTAGAGGTTCAGGGAGAGAATAGAAAGATGCTGCCTGAAGAAAATCAGCAACATGAGAAGCAATGGAAGGAATAAGCAGAAAGCAGCATGGGCAGCAAACCTCAATCCCAGTGATGAAGTAGATGGACACATTGGAAAGGGAAAGTCACCTGAAGTGATCTCAGTCTGCTCTCTGAGGTAGATTAGCAAACCCTTACCTAGAGGTGGGATTGGAGGGTTTTTCTTCTACCTGGCCTGGTCCTGTAATTTTCTCTACCTTTGGCACCAACCAGCACCCCCAGCCCAGGTTGCCAACTCATTTTAATGCTGCTCTGGATATTCACAGCACCATGCTGTCATGGCCCTGCACTGACCTGCTGATCCCACAGCAATTCCAGTCCTACACGGCTCTGCCCAGGCTCCCACACCTTGGCCTGCAGCTCTCCAGCACTGCCTCCCCTTGCTGGTAACCACCTACACTAACTCTGCATTCTGAGGCTCAGTGGCTGTCAGCATGGAGAAGGTCACCCTCCTCCTCTGACCTTCACTCTGCATTTCTGTTTTCTGTTTGACCCTGTGAGGAAACTTTAATTGCTCGAGAAGCCCTTATCAATCCCAATGATTTTATTCATGATTTCCTGTTAATCCTCAACCAGCTGTCATGTTTACTAACCTGCAAGATTACTAACCCCTTAAAATCAGTCAATCTTCCTTGAAGAATTACTCAGGAAGCTCTGTAAAAGTCAATAAGTGCATAAAACATGACAAGAAGAAGAAGAGAGTTGGGGAGCATAAGGCAGGGACAATTTAGATCAGACTCAGAGCTTCCCTGAGCTGTTCAGGGACAGATGAAATTGGACTAGATCTAGGGTTTTATAGCCTCTAGCACTCAGAGCTTGAAGTCTAAGCTTTCTGTGTCAATGTCAATAGGAAGAGGGAAAAACTAGGAAACACTGTGTGTGGAGCTTCTTGAGGAATTTATTGAAAAAAAAATTCTCTCAGAGTATGTTTGTTTTTGAGACAGATTTCCACATTTGAATCTCAGCTCCATTGGGACCAGAACACACAACTGTCCTATGTTTTAGTTTCAATACTCACTGGAAAGCATGGAGGAAGGTGAGCAGAATAATTTTGCCATTTCCTCACATGTTTTCTGTAGTACTTACCACCTTCAGGATCAAAACAGTCTTTTTAAAATGAAGCTGAGAGAGTCTATTCTGTGAGAAAGAGATGGAGAGGCAGGACTGGAGTTTCCTGAACCCTTTGATCAGAAGCAATGAGAATTAATTGCTGAAGGGGCAAAAAACACATTCATTTTGTTTCTCCTGTCTGATTTCATTGATTCTCCTCTGCTCTCCTGTGCTGTCAGTGTTTTTCTTTATTTTTTCTGCCATTTTTTCAGTTCTACAGTCAATAAAGTAGTGAATAAATGAAAGAGGAAAGTATGCCAAGATCTCCAGAAGGCAGAATGGGGAAAAGGAGGCCTCCCCACCTGTCTGTGTCTGCTGGTCTCTCCATCTAGGGATGCACCAGCATGGGTATCTATCTATATTTTGGCACAAATACAGATGGTGAAAATGAATCATGCAGGTACAAGCAGCACTGCACAGATTTGTAGGCAGCAAGAACCACCCCTCCTGGAGTGAGTGTGTACGATCTGTGTGGTAAATGGCAAAGTGTCCTGTCTTTTGACCCTCTTCCTGATATTCTTTAGTTAGGCCCCTTCCTTCTCCCTGGCTATGGCCAATGGAAATGGAAGTTTTCCACACAGCTTTCGGAGGTGCCCAGGGATGGTTCTTCCGAGTGAACAGAAGGGATTCCTATCCTGTGAGGCCAGCAGTGGGAATTCAGCACCAAACCCCAAAAAAACCTGTTTTGGCTACAGACTGGGCTGATCAGTGCTGCATTAACAGCAAAAATCTGACTATACATCAAACACTTTAAGCTATAAATATCCGCAGCCATCAGATGAGCTCTCCCTCTGGAGCAGCTGAATGTGTGGCACTGACCTCCCCTTGAGCAGGGACAGCTCTCAAGGTTACCCCTCCAGGCTGAGGGATCCCTTCCTTGCCTGACACCAGACATGGATGGCTTGGTAAATGACATTTTTTGCACGTGTGTGACATTCAAGACATAGTGAACTTATGTGCTTATCTTTGTATCCCATTCTAACCTCAAGTGTAGTAAATAGTACAGTGTTGCCTTCCAATCCATCTGTACTTAATAAACATTTTACCTACCCATGTTTATTTATTAAAACTAAACTAACTACTAGATCAGATCCATCTGAGCAATCTTTGGCTCTTCCCCTGTGACAGTCTGTCTTCCTAATCTTACCCTGCCACCTCTGACAGGAGAGCACTGTCTTTGCCACCATCCCAAACCTGTCCCTGCAATCCTATTTTCTTTACAAGAGTTTCCCTTCTGCCTGGTGAGACCAGGGTGAAAGGAAAACTTTCAATGCCTTCTTAGTTTCTCACATTTCAAGAGCTGCCCCTCCATTTGTAGCTTCCAGGGCAGTGCTGCTCATCAGTGAAAGTTTGACCCTGAATCACCTATTCTGCTCACCAGAAACATCTGACGTGAATCTCCAGCCAACAAAGAAGCCTCAAGTGGTTAAAGCTACATCTAAATTAGCAAGGGGATCTCACTAGAAAGAAAGCCCCAGTTTTAATGGAATTCTCATTCTGTGGTGGAGGCCTAAAGTCAGGTTTTCAGTCTAGCAGATGAAAGCCTCATGACCACCAGTGCTACTGTGGACAATTCTGAAGCCCTGTTTGCAGTCCAGTCCCTTCTGAAGTGTTTGCCAAGAACACGGGTACCACTGGAAAACATGCAGCATATTTAATCACAAAACTGAATTACACTCAACCTGAAATATGATGAGCAATGCACTGCTTACCAGGCAGAACAAAGAGATATTTATCTTTCTGTCTATCTGCTTGAATCTCTTTGTTGATGCCACTCAGCTGATTCATTATGCCAAGAACATACATTGCTACGGCTTGGAGATAAGAATACTCTGCTAAATTAACCCTATGGCCCCTAAAGCAGTGAAAAGAATAAGAAAAACTCCCCACTCGGCTCTAGTGATTGCCTCTTGGGAATGAAAAATGCAAGATATCTCCTACAGCAAAGAGAACACAGATGTTTTATTTGGTCATTGAGAGGCCATTTTTGCAGAGAAAAGCACAAGGGCTCTCTATACAAACAAAATTAATTGTGCCCATGAAGAAACAGAGTTGCACATGAGGTCCTGGGATCACTTCAGACCCAGTGGGCACTACAGCAAAAAGGTGGTATTAGCTCAACTCGTGCTGGAAGCCAGAAGACTGCCCCATAGTTTTGCCCTAAACAAAAAAGTTTCCCTTTTTACATTTGATTTCAGTCTCACAGTGTCTCCTGGTTGCAACCCATCAGAAAACCAGAAATAAAATTAAAAACAAAAATACAGTTGTACAAAATCTACAGTGTGATTTTTCTGACTGAAGTGGTTTTGAAAGAATTTTAATAACGATACCAGAATTTGGAAGACTTCCTCAAATTCAGGCATTGAATTTTCTGAAGCCAGATCATCACTGAATGTACAAATACTGCCCATGCCAAGACAAGGAGGTAAACAATCATTATTAAGTATGTAAACATAGAATAATGCAGCTCCTCAAAACCTAGCTTTCATTACAGCCACCCTGAGAGGCAAAACAGGAAGCTGCCATGCCCCAGGAGATAAAGCCAATATTTTGCTCTGGAGCACTGAGTTACTTTCAGTTTTGGATATGTCTATGAATGAAAAGTCTTGGGGAAGGGAATATAAAGGACATAGGAAAATTATTTTCTTTCCCACAAAGTGGCTCTTCTCAAAGAGATGAAAGTATGGAATCAAGACTGTTTGCATTCTGAAATTCAGGAAGAAAAGACAGACACAATGCTTGGTTTAGATTATCAGGAAAGGAACTGCAAAATTCAACTCTGATCACAATACCCGACAAGGTGTGATCATGGATTTGGAGCCAGACTGACACTGGAGTTTGAATCCAGAGAAGGATAATAAAGACTTAAACTGATGATGAGAGATGGGTAGCTGGTGCAGTATGAGGCAAATCCCAGACATTTTGCTGTTGGCTACAGGAACTGGGATGGTTTAACAATGGGGTATTTCGACTCGAGATCAAAGACCTGCCTCACTAGATCTGTTGCCAAGCAATATGAATTCAGTTGTAGAGAGTGCAGGCCTTTCACACACCCTAATCTGCTTCTTCGCTAGAGCATCACTTTCTCCTCCTCAGAGTTACTTGCTCCTCCTTGATGCCAACATAAAAGGAAAAGAATGACAATGATTATTTTATCCCAGCAGCCACAAAATGTAATTCTTATGGTTTAATAAAAAAAAAAAAAATAAAAATAAAAAAAAAAAAAAAAAAAAAAAAGAGTGAGAGGTTAAGTAAAGGTTTGCTGATGGAAGATGGGGAGGAATGAGTAGGAAATGAGAGATAAAAGGCTGTGGGGGAAGGCAAGAAGATAAAGACAGCAAAAGGAGGAAAAGAGAAAGAGAGAATGGAAAGGTTATCAGCAGTAACTGCTGTTAGCACACAGAATTGTCTTGATGAAATAAGCACCATCAGGAGGTCACCACAACCTGTCTTTTTTAATTGCTCATCACAATTTTACCAGGCAAGCATTGCACCATGCCCATGCCCTGCCCATTTCCCCAGCCTTTTCCCTCAATATCCGCTCAGCCAATGCCTCTGAGACCAGCTCTAGCTAATTTCCTTAAAGACATGCAAACCGGTAATTCTGGGAAGCACAGATAGTCGAGAATAACAAACACGACCAAAATTAGATTAAAACAACCTGCTGATAAATGAATTACTCACCCAAAATACACACTGGATTAGGTGTGGAGGGGATCCCTATAATCACATCGCCACCGTGTGGCTCCTGCTCCCTCACATCCCCTCCAGCCTCAACACCCCTGGCATGGGTCTGTCTGTGCTTGGAGAGCAGGTGTCCAGTTTTATTCCACTGCCCCCAAACTGGGAATGGTTTGCCTGGTTTATTCTGGGGTTTGGGTTCACTAAAAGCAAGAGACCCCATGGCTGTGCCCTGGAGAGCATCCCACACCTCCGAGCACTGCTCAAACAATCCCCAGCCCCTCCACACCAGGATCTTGGAAGACACAGGAGTGCTTAGCAGTGAGCTCCCCAGGCCTTAATACAGACCTGAATCAAGACATGAAGACACACGTAGAGGGAAGAAATAGAGCAAAGCCAAAGGAGTCAGGAAAAAATAGCATGCTCACTCTGGGACAGAGAGAGGAGACTTTGGGAAAGTTGCATCATCCCACCTCAGTTTATCTACATCTATCAGGATCTGCCTCCTCCTCCCCACCCTGGCCTGTAGTGAGCATCTAGAAATTCAAGAAGGAAGAATGGACATGAGTAACACTGAGAAGTTCGACTGTAACTTCAAAGAGAAGAAAAAAAATTCTTGTGTTGCTCTCACAGTAATTCAGCACTACTATAGACATTTACCAATCAGAATGTTCAGCTTTATGATAAAGTCAGAGTTAACATGGTGGAGAGACATCAGATATTAAAAAAGCAGCAAGGTAATGGAGGAAGAACTTGTTGCAAGCTCCTTTGCTGCATGTGGGCATGGCCATAAAATACTCCAGGATATCTGCAAAGAGATTAGTCAGGAGTGAGAGACTAGCTGATGATCAGACAAGAAATGTCTTCTCCATATCAGTAATCTGAGCTTTCACTGATAGAAAGGTGCAGCACTGCCTTTAGAAGGGACTTAAACTTCTACTCCATTATTCACCATCTCTTTGATTATCTCCATGTGGCAATCACTGGCTGCAGGGACACAGGACAACCAAGGTCTCTCATCTCTCACTGGCTTGCCCAGCATTTCTTCCCTGTTATGGATGAAGCACAAGTTTGTTGTGTTCCATCACTCATTTCTTTAGACTATCTTATACTTCCCCCTCAACAGCAACGATTTCCCAGTTCCATCTGGATTGGTAACTTTTTCTTACACTGATGCCTCTTTTCCAGGCACATCTTGCTTCTTGCAGTTATGCACCTGATAAATGAGCATTTAGCATCAGCTTCTGTTAAGAAGGAGACAGAAGCCAAACAGTTTCTAGCCAGCCCATGGCTCTGCAGGTGAACAAAGTCTCAACTAGAGCCTGTGGAAGCCCGAGATGAAGATGGATGTTTCTGAATCCATCAGGGAGACACACTGCCATCTGCCTGCTCCCTTTAAAACTGCTTTCTCAGCACAGCTCTGCTAAAAGCAAGAGGGACACTGAACCTACAGCACAGCCCCGTGTATAACCATAATCCCCTGGATCACTTTGGGCTGAAACACTCAAGGACAGGCCTACAGGGATAACCCCAGAAGGACCATGTTCTTTTCCTGGCTTGTCTTACAGCTTTCAGCACCATCAAAATACAATCTCCCAGCCATTTCCCAGCAAGCAGGTTATTGAAATTCTCAAAAAAACCTCACAATCAGTCTACCACTTTACTACTGTAGCACTTTCCAGGATTCCTGCCTTCCATTTAGTTTATATCCCAACTAAAACATGCTCATGTTCTGGCTGCTTTGCTGTGTACAGCTTTACCCTCTGTTTTCATAAGCAATTTTCAAGTTCTATAGCATTCACCAGATTTGATCCTTAACATTCCAAGAATCCCTGCACCACTTAAATGCAGTGAGGCCAGGGCCACAAATATGTTAACTGTGACAAAGAAAGATGTCCTGGTGCAATCCTGAAAAACAATTCATCACTCTTCCAAGTATGGTGAATTTATCTCAAGGAGCCAGAGCTGTTTCTCACATCTCCTGACCCACACTTCCCAGAAGACACAACCTGCTCATTTGTATGCAGCTACCAGAGCAGCCTGCTCCAAAAGCCTGGAGCTTCTCATGCCCTGAACCACAGGACAAGGAAAAAACTAGAATACATACTTGGCCACTCAGAACTGCAGAAATCATCCAAAAAGCACAGTTCAGGACAATTGCTGGTACGTGATGCTCTATTTGATTTTACAGTATCAGCACCATATCCTAAATTCCAGCTCCATTACCTTTAAAAAATAAAAAAACAGCTGAAAATAGACCAGCTGAAAATACCTTTTCCTAAAATCACTTTACCATTCACAACCAGTGCTGTTCTTTACATCCTTTTCTCCCTTTCCATGGAGGAAACAACAAATTGGGAAGGGCAGTTCTCCCATAGCACCAAGCCCCAGGAAAACCAGTGCTCTCTAAATACTCAGAATAAGGGTCCAGCCTGGCTCTCTGGGCACCATCTCCCACAGGGCTGGGGGTGCTCTGAGAGTCAGAACTGGCAGAGGGAACCCCTGCACTACTGCCCCTTTCCTATGCATTGCTCTTTGGAACCAAAGGATGAGGGAATAACAAGGGAGAATGAGGTTCAACAGGATCATTCTGACCAGCAGCACAGCACAGAAAGGAAAGTCAGAAAGAATATGAAGAAAAAAGCTTACTTGATTTCAGCAGAGCTGCCAGAGCCCCAATGGCTGCCCTGGGGAAAGAAGAGAGATGGAGAAATAGTGTCAATTTCTTCAATAATTTTTGTAACCTTCATCTTCACAGTCTTCTGGGCCAGGCTTCCCAGATGGTCTAAACCGACAGCTTATGATGGACTTTGACAGAACTGCAATGTTTCACACCAAGAGAGGATCCAGCCTCTGCAGCTGACTCAGTTATTCTAAAAGACTATTAGCCCTCTAGCTTTACTGTTACACTGATTTGTAGTGACCATTAAAATTTAAAGCAACACCCACAAAGTGATCTAACAAGGTTTTTAAACTGCTGCCCCAGAGCTTTTTCTTTGTACCAGAGACTCAGCACATGCCCATTCCAGACACAAGTGCTTCTATCTCCATCAGCAGATAACTTCCATATCAGGCTGGGACATCAATGCCAATATTTCCAGCAAAATCCCACTCCTTTTTCTATTTTCCCAAAACAAGCTTCACCCCCTATCCTCCTTCCCAGCTTTAACTGAAAACCAAATAGAATTTATTTTAACTGAAACCACATCTGGCATTGCAGGGGTATGTGGAGGGCCCCACTCAGAGGAGGACTAATAGGAAAGGTGCTAAAGCTCTGTAGTAAGACTGCTTTCAGTGGGTAAAGGCAAGGACAGACATTTCTGAGTATGTTCTGTGTCATTTCATTGTGCAGGTAAGCAAGTGAACCAGACTGAGCCAGCACAGCACCAGTTTGTCTGGGAGCTGGTCTCCAACATTTGCAGCTTGAGAAGCTGAACTGAGACATCATTGCTCCCCAACTTCTGGAGGCAAGTTCCTTCCTCATGTGGTAAAATCTCCATCTCACTTGTCTCATAGAAGATTTTCTTTCCCAGTTGTGTTCTGCTGGAGGAAGATCCCTGTTCTAACATGACTTACTGCTGTGAAGTTTCAAGTGCCCAGAGCTGGTTAAATAATACAGCTACAAAAACCTCCATGTGCAAGGATTCCTTAAAATGTAATCTCTTTACAAACCAATCCCCAAATAAAATTGTATTAAATTCCATACTGAGACAATTATCATCCTGCAGCAAACAAATATTTTTTGTCACCAAGCTCTTGTTCATAGTGTGTCCTAACAGCAGCTGAGACTAAGATTCAAAAGCTGGTTCTTGCTGATACTGGGTCAACATCTCTATCTAAAGTCATTCTCTCATAATGAATCTGTCAGAGTTCAACAACAGCTTTACAAACTGCAAAGAAAATGCACTCAAATACAGACAGAAGAGGAAATCAGTAGCTAAAAATCTCAGCAGTGGAAGCACAGTCATGCTTTCATTACTTCAGCTCCAACTGAACAGCAATCATTCAGATGGTGGAGGAGTAATGTCATCCTCCAGCTATTCAGCCTGCTCAGAAAAGGAACACTCCACAGCCACTGATCACTCAGTCTCTCCCCAAGTTTATAGTCTGGGACAAAGTAAACAGCTCCAAGCAAGTTAAAATTCCACCCAGAGCATCTCCCAGAGCTCACACTCCAGTATGTGTCTTAAAAAGAAACTGCTCTGCATACCTACATTTTACTGGCCTAAAATGATGTCTCAATCACCTGCCAGAGCAGCAGAGCAATGAAGGAATGACCAGAGTATCTCTGGCTCCAAGCAGAAGAGTTCTCAGAATTTCCTCTAAGCATTTGTTTTATGTTGTGGGTGTTTATGAGCATTGCTAAGAGTTTCAGCAGAGCTACACTACTGTCATAGACAACACTGACAGTAAACCTCCCATCAGAGAATAAATCAGAAAATCTGGATCTTCCAGTACTTTTGGGGGGATTCTGCACACCACACTGTATGCAGACAATTTAATTCATCCTCAAAGGATCCCAGAATTCCCAGAGCATGTTCTCAGTCTAATCTCCAGTTCCAACTGTGTAGGTAGGGCCTAGGTGCAGGCCCAGTAGACTGACTCTAATGATATGCATTGCTTCAGAACAGATTTTGAGAGAAAAAAAAAACATAAAAGACATGAGGATAAACTGCAAAACAGGTAAAATAAGTTTAAGGGATAAAACAGACTTGCCAAGGATAGAGCAAGCCAGTCTAACTTGGTATCTTTCTGTGATAAGAAAACCAGCTTCCTCTACACAAGGGAAGTGTGGTAAATCTAATTTTTTTGTACTTCTATAAAGAATTTGATATGGTGCCACATTGAAAATTATTAGCCAAGCTGGAGAACATGGGGATTATTGTAAGAATTACAGTGTGGGAAAAGAATTGGTTAAAGACTCAATGACAGGAGTTGTGCTGGAAGAGGAGTTATTAGTCTAGAGGGAACTTGTGTGGAAGTCCTCAAGGATCTTTTCAGACTGATCTTATTTCAGCTTTTCATTAATGACCTTGGCACAAAAAGTCAGAGTATACTAACAAAATCTGCTGACCGTGTGAAGTCAGGAACTGCTGCCAATAGCAGGGAGTTCAGAATATCTTTCAGGAGTAACAAGATGTTCTTGAGTTCTGAAGGAATAGAAATGTGATGAAACGTAATAGTCAAAGTGCAAGGTTAAGCATTTAGGGTTTAATAAGGATTACTGTTATGAGCAGGGGCTCATAATTTGGAAATGAGTAGAAGGACACCCTGGATATATGAGCCCATTAAGGTATAAGGACAAGCATAACCAGCAGGGTGACAACCATGAAAAGGGACAGATCAGGTCTCAGAAAACCACTGCCAGTGGAGAAGAGAGCATGGATATTCTCATAGAAGGCTTCACCTGAACAGCTGTGTGCAGAACTCAGAAGGAACCATACAGAAATGTGCCAAGGCAATCATTGTGGCAGTGGAGACGTAACTCATTACGAGTCTTAAAGATCACAATTTAGCCACCTTAACAAAATTATAGCCAAGAGACAACTGGATTGTCCCCCTCAGACACTCTGGGTGGCAGAGAAGTAAACACTAAGGAAGGCAAAGAGATACTTAGGCTGAGGAAAAAATTTGGCACTAGGACAAATAGATATAAAATGGCCATGAATAAATTTAGCTGGAATTGAAAGGATGGGTTTTAAGCACTGGAAAATGAAGGCATGAAACATCCTCTTGGCAGCAATGGGACAAACAACCTAATGACTTTGAAAAGGCAGCCTGGAGTGCTTATAATGGGACTGCCAGACCCAGTTGCCAACGAGGAAAGGGCCTGAGAAAAGTGACCCAGGAACGACTGTACCCCTATAGCCTTACATTTTAAACATAGCTATAATGGGAATGAAATGAGAAACATGTATTCAGAGTGCAGAGTTAATCAGCCAGCCCAGAAAAGAGCAGCTGCATCAGCTTAAGATCAGCTTAAGATGGAAGTCCGAAGAATCCAGTGTCCCATGGCCAACAGTGCCAAGGAAAGCAGGAAAGGCCACAGCAGATACACAGTGCTAGGACTTGGAGAACAGATTCAAACTCCAGCAGGTTTCAGTCCAGAGAACCCAATAAGCTAGCAGTGGTGCCTTTGGGTCTCAGCTGGTGGCTGATTTTGCTTCCATATATTTGCCTGAGAACTTTTGAACTTGTGTAAAGTCTTAGCATTCACAATTATCCTGGAAAAGGACTTCACACCTACATTGTGTAGAGAGTCAACTACCTGCATTTGTTTTAAGTTTGGACTTTCAATCAGCATTGTAATTTGCACATTAAGTCAGGTGTTAGCCACCCCCAGAATATTACCTGTCTTTGATGCTGAACAAAATCAAACACACAAAACGCCTTATGGGAAACATAAAATCATAGAAGAAGAATAGAAGCAGAATAGGCTTTCACTGAAAGCAGAAGCATGAAGGCATCAGCAGAGTTACAGCAAGCCAGGCAAACAGTGTTTCTGATAATAGCAGCACCTCTCAGCACCATATGGCAAACCAACAGCATCTTTGCTGCCGTCAGGAGATATGATGAGATGAGCAAGCCTGGGACAGGAAGACAGAGAGAGGAGTTCATAAATTGTGCACAAGAGCAAGGACAGGGCAGGAGGAAGTTGAGAACAGGAGGAAAAGTTTAAGAGCACAAGAAAGATGACTTGATGAGCCATATGCCAGACCAGAGAATTTGATAGCGTGCCCAGAGCAAATCTCTGCATTTGTCTCAAGAAGGAATAGAGGGGAGATGAGGCGGGGGAAAGGGATTAAATCATTTAAAAAAATGTGCCAAATCTTTCCAGATGCCTTCCTCTGATTTTCTGTGGTAATACATTAGCAAAATCTTAGCTGTTTTGTCAAGTCCAGTGTATCCCAAAGGAGACTCACTTATACATTATTTGTACATCTTTTTTTGTTAAAGTTGCACTATCTTATAAAGCATAATAATAAATGCTGCTCCATAATCGGGAAACATTAAAAATTCCCTGTAGTAGAAGTCGAGACAGCCACTCTGAAGAATGGAAAACTTTGAAGTGTTTCCAAGTCAGCAGCTTGGATATCTGGGCAAGAGTACAACTTGCAGACAGATAGACAAATGCAACTTCCAGATCCCGTGCTTAGGAACCAGGAGTAACAACAAAGAAAAACTCCCTGTCCCAAGCCAAAGCACAATTGGATTAGCCAGTAAAACCAGGCTGTTAAAGAGCCTGGACAAAGGAGCCCTGTGCCTAGGTCACCCTTTAAAATCTGAGCTGCCAGGATATTTTTTGCTGGAAATCACTTCAGACAGAGGAGCCTGAAAACCAACCTCTTTAATTCCAGCTTGTTAGCAAGGCATTAAAACTTGCACTAAAGGCAAAGTCTCTTACAGTCTGCAATGTCCCACACACTGCCAACAGGTGGAGTTTGGAGATCCAGCTGTTGTGTACAGATGTGCTTTCAGTGTAATGCTGAAAGATGAGGGTGGAAAAACCCACACACTCCTTTCCTAATAGATACATCTATTTCAGTGACCAGCATGTCTCATTTCCCAGGTTCAGCTCAAAACCTTCATTGCAGCATCTTCCAAACATCTCTGCCTGCTCTGGAGCCTGTCAGATTAAAATCAGTGAAAAGGTACAGCCTTCCAGCCTCTTTCATCTCTGCCTCCCAGAAAGAAGAGTGACTCCAGGCTTATCCTCCAAACATCCTTACAAGTATCCTACTTTTTTTACAGTGTGTCCCCTACAGTGGGGACAGCTGTATCCTAAAAAGTCACGCTATTCTTTAGAGCTCTAAATTAAATTAGCTTCAAAGTAGAAACAAAGAAGACCAAGGTACAAGAAATACACTTAAAACCTTGCCAAAAGAATGCCCAGGTGTTTCTCACAGTGCAGTGCAGAGCTGGCAGTGCTTCCCCAGGCTGAAGCCATACCTCAGAAGATTATGTCAGATCCCTCTCCAGGGTCAGATGTCACCAATATGGCTGAGGCAGGCTGTGACAGCTTGTCATTCGCATCAAGATAAAGGGGCTGGAAGGTTCACAATCAGACAGAATTCTTAACAAATTCATCACCCAGGCAGTTCCAGGCTGACAGTGTGAAAACCCAGCTCTGCCACCCCAGGGACACATGTGAGGGGATGGGGAAAGGGGCTCAATACTGGGAAAGGTTTGATTGATTAAGGAGAGGTGAGGACACTCATCGAGGCCATATCTGCTAACAAGCACCAGCAGAGAGAGCCCTGTAGGACATCTCATACACAGTTAAAGTGTGTCAGGGAATGTGGTGGAGCCCCTCTCCTTCCCCCAGGCAGCTGTCTTCCACTCCCAATCCAGTTACTACACAGTTCAAAAGAGCCTGGTGCTCTCTTGGCTCGCTCCTTAGCTGTCATTTTATTTGTAGCTCATCCATTCCCAGCAGCTTTTGCTCTGGAAACCACAGGGATTGGCATGAAGACTCTGCTGACAGAAGAGTGTGCTCCACACATGGGGGAAGACACCCAGCCCCATTTTTCTTACTTCTGAGTCATTCAGCCTTAAGCTTTTCTGAGTGTCCATCCAGAGCAAGGGCAGGAAAGGGACCCAAACCAGTGCACACTGCTTAGGGCATGGTGAAGTCAAATGACACTTCTTGGTTAAATACCCAGGAACCCTGGGCTCAAATCTCAGCAGGACAACTGAGACTTCTTTCGTTAAGAGAAATTGAACTGCAGGTGCTTTGCCACTAGGGAGTCTCTGATAGTGAACAATTCAGGGGGAGTTTGGGAGTACCGAGGGGTTCTTGATGCCAGAAAATAAGGCTGCACACACACCACATTGCTGGAAAACCACTGCAAGATTTTCATTTTATGGATACTCTCAATTACTGGCAGTGAAATATCCGAGAGCAGCTTGTGTTGCTGACAGTCCAGGTAGAGAAGTATCTAACATGTCACTGCTTGTGCCCAGAGCTATTTGAGAGCAAAAAAGGGAGGCTGGTTTCAATGCAATCAAGGCTAAGAGCCATAGCTCTTCCTGACTGCTGGTTAGCACAAACCATCTCTAAGGCAGCAGTAATCTCAGGGTACAACATCTTTAAAAAGCACTTTGTAGTGAAAGGTTCCCTTGAGCTGTGTTTTAAATAGTCACCTTGCCTGCATGGAGCTGCTGCAATGGATGGAAAACCTGAGTTCTCATTTCAGCTTTTCTTGTGGTTTTCAGAATTTTGAGGTCTGTTTTGTTTGAGGGTTTTGTTTGGTCGGTCTTTTTAACCAAAGAAATAAACATCTTTCAGAGAAACTAATTTAAAAAATGTGTACAACATAAGAGACTTGAAAAGGACATGAATTATGAAGCTGAAGGACCGAGAAAGCATAATCTTCCTTGATCTCTTCCAAGAAAGAAGGCTGACTTGTACAGAAGCCTTTACTTTAAGCAAAAGTCAGATGTTTCAGAATAAAAGAAGAAATGACTTATATTGAACACAAGATAAAAAACTCAGTTCTTTTTAATCTAATGGTACTGTTTCCATTTTACAAGGCCCTAGAATAGATCCATCAGTCTGAGTTTATATTGCACTTCACTTCCCCTCTGGTCCTATTCAGATGAAGCACATCCATAAAGTCCAGGCAAAGGAAGCTCAGTTTAAAATCTCTCGAGAAGAGGGCTGGATTGCAGAGGGTTTTTTGAATATGCCAGAGCAAGAAGCTGTTTCATGCAGCAGGTGCAATTGCAAAAAGATACCTATGAAATTAATCTTCTTGCATGCAATACATTTATCAATCCCATGTGCTTCCCAAGGAGGTATCACTTCCTGTGTCACACACACAGGTCAGGTTGTTTATTACTATTACCAAATACCAAAGGATGGTGGACAGAGTTAAACCTGCCTGAAAAGCTCATATGCAAGTGGAATTTCAACAAAACATGCAGAAGAGGATGTGCAGAATAGGCCACCAAATCTTTCCTGGTTTCCAGCTAGTCCCACTTTTCCAGTGACTGTGGTCCCTAAGTACATCCACACGTAGCCCTCCAGCAATTAAATTTAGTGTAAACTGGGAACTTCACAGTTTGTTGGTCCTAACTGATGCTGCAAAACAGGAACATGCTTGGAAATACTGGGGTATTCATTTGTATGCCACGTGCACTCAACACTGAGCTTAATTGGCACTATTAAATCAGCCTCAAATTGAGAACAATGCATAAACATGCTCAAGAATCACAAAGTAACATTCTCTTACAGACTCACAACAGGCATCTTGACCTGAATTTAAAAGGCATTTTTATGTCTAAACATGCAGGTAGCACTCAGCAGGATTTTTCAAAGCTCCTTTGTATACTAAGGTCAGAACTACCTTTTAACTGTACAAGTTAATCCATTAACCTGCTGAGAGGCTTTCTTTTATGGTTACATTCCCTTTCATCTTCACACATTTAAATATCTCCGAAAATCTGGACATTCATTCAGAAAATTCAGGTCTCACCTAAGTACCTTCAAGCAGCGCCAATAGTCAATTTTAAGAAATTTTACAAAATGTGGTTTTTTTGCTAGAAAAAATGCCCACTTTGTCCACCATGTGTGCCAAAACAGAGGGCTGCAAAACACACGTAAAATGGTGCCATAAATGTATAATACTGACTAGTTTTGCCACAGGTAAGCATGAAGTTTTAGGGGGGAAAATGTTGCAAATGCAGAGCAGGGAAAAAAGCTTATTAATTTCCCTGTGATTTTCAATAAGGATTTAGCAGAAAAATCCATCCTGCTCTTCACCTGCCTCTGCCATTCTGTGGTTTGCCTTGCTGGATGGTGAGGGTGGGGATACTGCTGTATGGTGCAGTATATCCAGAGCTACATCTGCAGGAAAAGGAGAAAAGGTGTGGAATGCAGACAGCTTTCCCACTGCCCTGCAGCAGCTTTCTGGACAAAAGACCACCATAGGGAAGGCAGCAGAGTCACCTGAGGACTGATCAGGCTCACATCAAACAGGAGAGATGGTGCAAATGAGGATGTATCTGCTGCAGAAGCTGTCCCTGCAAGCAGGCTGAGCCACCACTCCAGTGCCTGCTGTGACCCTGTCCTTGTCCTGTCCTCGTCTCCTCAGCTCTGCAGGACACAAGTAGGACATCTGACTGCAGGGAAGGCAGCCTGCAGGTCAGAGATGAGGCTCTCTGCAACCACAGTACATCGAGATTTTCAGCATTTCAAAGAACAGAGTGTATAAGATAGCAGTGGAAACGGCATAGGTATGGTCCTGAGAAAGAATGTTTGTTTATTCATTTCACTAGAATTTACAGGAGCCAGAGAAATAGGTTTAACTGCTTGATCACCCATGTTGCCTTCCACACAGCACTTTGCCCAGCTGGTGCCTGAGGTCCAACAAGCAGGAGCAGACTTTGGCTCAGACTCTGAGAGGATGGGCAGGAAGGCTTCCAGGGGCAGCCAGAGCACAGCCTCAGCTTTCCCCCACACATCTACAAGCAAAGGGATTGAGAGCAGGCAGTTCACACCATCCTAGACTGCAACACAGGTCACTACAGCTCCATGGAACACCTGAGGCTGGGGCTAAGGCAGCATCTGGCTGCTGGGGCTGATCCAGCCTAACCCTAACCCTGATCTAGCCACCCACAGACTAATGAATTTGTCCAGTTGCACATGTCTAACTCCTTATTAAGCAATAATCTGGTCACATCTTAATGCCAGTGCCTGTTCTTCACAACATTTAGCTAGAATGTTTAAAGGGAAGATAAAATCAGTAAATGTCAAAATGCAGCACATACTGGGTCAAATTCTCCTGATATTTGCTGTTTAAAAGCTTCAATGTCACACTGGCATAACTGCAGGGTTTTTTTTGAAGCAGTAATTTGTAGAAGCCTAAGTAATGAAATTTAGGGGTTGGGTTTGGTATTTTTCCCTTCCATATTGATATAATCCAGCCAAACTCTGGGATCTGAAAACAGACCATATCAAAGCCAAGGCTGGCAGAACTTAAGGTGTAAATATAATAATGAAGCAACAGGGATAAAGAATTAAAATTCATAGGAAAAATTCTGAGCATTATTGGGATGGTTCTTCCACATGAATTTTTTCTACATAGTAAAATCTGGAAGGTAGTTAAAACTGGAATCATCACAAATTTTTAAGTGCAATTTTAAATAATGAAAAAACAAGGAGGAAATTAAGCTTTTGTCTAGACAGTGACAGCTGTTGTGCCATTGCAGCATATGCCCTACGGTGTACACAAAGCCTGAACTGTATCCCTTTAACACAGGAAAGAAACACATGGAATTGGTGTGCTGAAGTTATGGGACAACTCTCTCTTTTCTATTCTGCAGTAATCTGGCTTTTGCTATCTCGAGTCCATGGCCTTTCCAAGGTTTGCACTTTGGGGGGAGTTTCCATTCCCATGCCCAGAGCTGCAGCCATCCAAATTGGGAATCAGCAGCCCTGCTCTTCCTCACCAGCCACTTCCTCAAGTCTTCAGGTTCTCCCCTCCACATTCCAAGCCCTGCCTCCAAACACCTCCCACAGCAACTCAGCTCTGGGTTTATTTACAGGTTTTACTGGCACTGCTGCAATTCCAAGTGCTGCCCTGCAGATAAAGAGATCGAGAAGAGCCATGCCAGCGTTAGTGAGCCAGAGCCCTGTGCTGAATCTGTGCCACTGCTGTTACAAAACCTCCTCTCCCTAAAAAATTCATTTCACCTTCACTGGCAATCACTCTATTATTTGCTGTATCTCTTTTATTCTCTGTAATAATTGTTTGATAACCATTCGAAAGAACCTGAAAGACTGAAGACTTTGGAGCTCTCCTTCACCCACTGGAAATGTGTCTTTTGTGTTGCCTCTGTATCTCTAAATCCAGTTAACCTGCTGCTGCTACAGCTGGTGAGGCTCCACCAGTGCTATCAGGACAGGGAGCCCTGCAGCAGAAAGGCTGTTGCTAGGGCTTTGACACTGTGTCATGTAACTCTGCTCAGGACAGGTCTAATCACTGCTGCGCTTTAAAACCGCTGATAGTTCTAGAGACTGGCTCACACCCCAGCACTGATGGAGCTGGGGAAAAGCCTGAGCAACCACAGGAAATTCCTGGGGCTCGTTCCCTTGTAGGGACAGCATTGTGCAAATTGTTTCTGCAGAAGTTCTGCACTGACACTTATTGGTTTTTTCCAAATTTCCCTTATCTATCTTTGGACTTTAAAGCTTCTGTGGGGAAGATGTCACAGCTGCTTTCTACCCTCTTCCTAAGGGTAAGAGGCTTCTGGGTGGGAGGAGAAATGGCAGTAAATCAAGTGAAAGGCAAAGAAGAGGAGATTCCTGGGCTCTCACATGTGCTGACACACAAGTGAGCACCCTCAGCTTTATCTGCTCACTTTCTGGCCTCTATCAGAGATTCACGTCATTACCCAACTCTGTGATTTCCGGGGGGAAATTCTTTCTTTGTCTCCTTGACACAGGAAAACCAGTGTAGGCAAACAGGCAGGGTGGGCACCCGTTCATCATCTCTACATGCACATTCAGATAGGCTTTGTTTGGAAATCCCTTCCCCGCAGTTCCTGTGCCCCAGGGCTGCCTGGCTGAGGTTTTCTGAAGGCTTTGGCACTTGACAGCCACCTCAAACGTGATTACAAGGTCACATAACCACATTGCTCAGCCCTCTCCTCACTGCACCAGCTCCACATTGACTCCACAGTCCACTTCAGCCTCATCCCACCTGAACATACAACAAATTCACTACTGTTCTTCTCTCCCCTTTCTCATTTCCCCCATCTCTGTTCCCACTGAAGGCCTCAGAGCTCAGTGTACCCTCACCACCCTTTGTAAGGCATGAGTTTAAGTGTATTAAGGTATGAAAAGTCTGATCTCAGGTGACTTGCCCACAGCAACACACAGTGTTTCAGGTTAGCACTTCAGACACGAGAGATTCTTTGTCTCCTAACATTAGACTTTTTGCTTTCTTTACTCTTACAGCCCCACCACCACTGGTGAAAGACGTCCCTGCACCTCCAGATCAGGACACTCCACATCTCACAGATAACCCACCCACTTCCAGAAGTCATCCCAACCCTTCATTTCTTCCTAAATTATGAAATATTTTATAATCCTCCTAATTTTTTCAAGATTTGATAATCCCACTCTGGTTTTGACATGCCACTTACAAAATGCTTGGCATAACCAGTTCACACTAGTCTTGGCCTAACCTCCTGTGGGGGACTATCATATTCACCTTTGAGACATTATTATCAACATTAACAGTTCATCTAACTCTGGGAAACACTCCGAGATGCAACTGATGTATGAAATCAAGTCACACCTCCCATTTGGATGGGAGTGACAGTAGCTTTTATGGTTACAGGGAATATACACCTCAGAGAGGTCCTAGGAGGCAGTGGGATTGCAGTGAGGCACCCAGGTGTCAGTTTAAATCCAGTTACAATGAACACCAACAGCAAGACAGATACAGAAACATGAATAACTCTCCCAGACTGGATAACATGTCCTAGGAAGCTTGGTAGCTCACACTGGAGGCCCTGCTGCAGGCCTGAGTATTTGTTAGGAGAAGGAGGAAGACTAAAGCTCAGGCAGAGGGAACAAACCTGCCCAACAAACCCAGAGCTGCCTGCAGTGTGGATGTACCCAAAGCCATCACGTGAAACCAGCCATGAACTGATCTGCCATAGCCACTGGCTGTGAAAAGCCAAGAACTTGAGAACAGCAGGGACTTGCCCTCACAGCATTTTTCCAAATATAGTACTCCAGCTCACCAAAGGGGAGAAATAATGAACAGGCAAAGAAAGGCCTTAAGCTGAAAACATTGTTTTTCTTTCAAACTCTGACCTGAAATAGATGTAAAACATAAACTAGATCTAAAAGAAAAAGGCAAACATCTCTTTCAAAATAACAGTCTCACTAAGTTGCTCCATTTGTAAATCAGTTCCTCCCTTCCCATGACATAAAAACTTAATCTCAGAAGTAAATTTCTCTCCACATAATGCTCATTCACCCATTCTTAATGCCTCAGAGGTGGGTGCATCTGTGGGGAAATATGCCATTCCAAAGGCTACCAAGAGATGGCACCAGGATTTCTGTGTGCCACGTGTTCATCCAGACCTCTGGAACAACCTTGGGAGATGTTCCTCTCTGCCTCATCAATTCCTCATCTATTTTCAAATCTCACCTGAAAACGTCTCTTTTTCCCTTGTCTCTACCTCTTAATTTTTCAATTTCTCTCATCTACTGCTATTAACAGTACAATGCCAGGAAAGTGTAATCCTGAAATGCAACTCAATTTGTTCTGCAAAGCAGCACTGACATACCACCAGTCTGAAATGAGATTTTGTAACTGATTATTGATATTAGAACAGGTCATTCCTTGAGAGAAACCACACAGACCGTAAAAATAATGAAAGAGAAGGAACTGCATGAAACTGGGACACCTCTGGCTCCAAGATCATTTCTTCTATTACAATGGCTCATTGCAATAAATTTGCACAGTAGGGTTTATTTACTTATCTTAGTGATGCAACCATCCCTGCTTCATTTTAGCTGAGATTTTAGTCAAGTTGAAGACACACCTTATAGAAATAAAAATTTTCAAGAAAACACTCTTTCCTTTCTTGCTGGCATCATCTCATTCAGAATGGTATTTTGTAGTTTTATTTAACAGGACTTCTAGGATAAATCCCATGTAGATCAAGGCCAGATGGGAAGCAAGTCATTTAGCTGTGATATAGCTCAACTGAAATGTTTCTTCCCTTCCTGTGAATTTTCTACACAAATCAAGAGAACCCAATAGTGTCTGTTTATTCTCAAAATGCTAAGCATTGATTAATTCTGACCACATTCCAATAGAATCATGTGTTACTTTCCAATTAAATATCCAGACTGCTCAACATGATTAATGACAAAACACAGACTAACAAGAGGAATTAAGAATGGTTTGCTTTTGATCTACTATCGGGAACCATTGCCAAATAAACAAAGGCATAAAGCTGAACCCATCACAACAGCTTCCCTATCAGGTTGAAGAAGGACTAATCACCATGTCGGTGCCTTGAGTTTCTGCTCCTTCTCAAAATACAGTCTGGCACTGGCCAGATATGCCACATATTCTTCTGTTCAAGAAGAGAGCAACTGGAAGTTTAGCCCAGGAGATGGAACTGCAGTAAATGTTTATGATGGTCCACCAGCAATAACCTTGTCCAGCATCAAGGATAGGGAAAAATCTAACTGCCTGCACTGGGGTCCAGGGCACATTTGCAGTTGGATCTCTTCCATATGCCTCTCCATCATTCTCAGCAGAAGAGATAAGGCCAGTATTCAAGTCATGCCCAGTACACATCTCCTGTCTGTCTAAACCAGACACAGCCCACTGCTGTTCTGGTTTCTTCTGTCGGTGTTAAGGTCAGGAGAGCACCTGTACAAGCATTTTTGATTTGGGACCTAGGTCTCTTTTCAACACTATGGGCTCAACACTTTGACCTTGCACTGAAAGCACAAGGTTCAAGATGAGAAAACAGAATCCCAGCTGTATGTAAACAAAACAGGTTTTATAAAAAAGCAGAGTAATATATAATCTTATATTCAAAGCTTAATTTGCGGCTAGGTACAGCCTCAACTTATGTCTGCAGCATTTCCAGGGTCTTCATATTCTTGGTCAATCTGACACAATATCTGATTAAATATGGCTTTTAGCTTTAGATGTGCTGTCCTGATCACCTCAGCATTTCTCTTTCCACTTGCATGAGCTCTGCTTCCTGTAGTGAGTAAAAATCTCCACAGCTCCCACTATGACAGAAGTACGTGATACAGGAATCACTTCATGGCCATGGCAACAGTGCCATCAATATTCCTGCATGTTTCAGGCTCACGAATCCCCCCCGGCCCAAATCACCCCTGAGCACTTATCAGCAAAGAAAAGACACCTGTGGTATTCTCAGTCCTCCTGGGTTTTGAGCCCTGGCACCAGATGGATCTGACTCCACTTTATAAATCTCTTTCAGCAACCTTCTACTTGACCCAGCTTTGAATGCCCATTATGCCACTTACAGTTTTCCCACTGCAGACTCATCCTCCACTGCACAGAGAGAAATAAACGTTTTCAAGACCCCAGGTTTCTAGAGGCAAACATTTACCAGAGGTGAAGAGAACTTGCTTCTTTTTCTCTTCAGTATGTGAGGAATCCAGATATCCACCTCAGGTGAAATAGAGTTACATGGAAGGATTTCCTCCCTTTAATGAAAAGGGAGATTAGCAGCAAGCATTTGAGGCACTGGGACTATCCAATAAGCACCAAACATAAGAAGAATTGTGATCAAATGTCAGAAGTGGGTAATGCTGGACATGAGCAAAGGCAGATAATTTCTGCATATCACATTTTCTAGTGAATTAATTTGGCGCCATTCCCAGACCTTTTTTATTCACTTTCCACTTTTAATTAAGTAGTCAAACTTTACTGGAATAGCCCAATGTAAAAAGCCAAGTATTCTGATTACCCACAGAAAGAGTTTTTATTTCTGATGAATACTTGCTCTTGTTGTAATCTTTCATACGAGGTTTACATGAACACTTACTAGGAGCCAGCTCTGCTCGGTATGATAAATAGATGTGCTCACAGAGGTTTGAAAAACAAAGGCATTTTAAAAGACTCTCCAAATTGCTTTATTCAAACTGTGCACCAACCTTTTAATAGCAGAAAAGGAGAACAGAATGAAGGGAACAACCAATGCACCAGTCACCCCACCGTTTGCCATTTTCTAAAGCACAGGTCTTCCTCTTATGAAAGGAGGATAAATTCTGAGTGTTTTGTTTTCACCCTCTTTTATACTCTATCTTCAACATGAGGAGTCCTAGAAGAACCTGCACAACATGTAACTCAGAGCCTCCAAAGCCACCGGTGAGGATAGCTGGTGCCTGACAACCTGGACAGCCATGCAGAAGAAACCAGCGCCTGCCTGACTAGAGAGCAAACATCTTCCATTGTCACACTCCAAAACACACCCAAACACTCCTCAGAACAAGTTGGGAAAACAAGCAACAGTGTTGAAAGGGACACTGGAAAGTAGGAGGGGGTAGAAGCTGTGGAACATACAGGGAATAATAAGGATGAAAGGTGAAAAGAGCAGTGATCATTGCACTGTGTGAGGCATCAGAGATTCTACATTAGGGAAGGTGTTGATGGAGTGAAGATTTGAGCATCCCACACACACACATATCAGATATCCCAGCTACTGACATAAACAGAACTGAGAAAAGCAGAACATCATCTGGCTTTATTTTAAACTGTCCCTGTAAGAGGTATCAGAAAACTTTCTCTCTTGAAGCCACAGCATCAAGAGAGATGGGCAAGACAGCCTTAACTCTCTGACTCTCTTGGATTTCACAATGGTTAACTCAAGAGTTCCCTACACCTCAGAGAGTTGGTGTTTTTCCCATGCAGCATTTACCTCAGATATGGATAGTTCTGGAGAGATCCACAGTCATGGCACCAGCAAGCTGAAGACCTCAAATGCCTAACTAAAGCCAATAAAGCCCATGAGTCACAGTCTCAGGGGAATCAGAGCTACTTGGCACATACCCAGAGAAGGTCAATTGGAGCATGGGGAGACTATTTCTAAATACCCCAGAGCTTTGCCACTGGGAAAAATAAATAGAACTCTGTATCTTGTTTCCACATCTTAGCGGGGTAAATAAATAGCTCTCACAGGGCACTCTCCAGGGCAGATTCTTAAAGTGACCTTGGCCCTGCTGCTGCCCAGGACAGGGGAACGCGGGTGTGCCCACCAGAGAAGTGGTGGTGCCTTTTCAGTGCTGCATTCCTGGCAGCTGATCAGAGAGCCAGGGTAATCTCAGCTCCCACAGTTGCCAGCTGTTCCCTCCCAGCAAAAAGGCAAACCATGGTGGCACATAGTTATGAGGTGGAGAGAAGGTATCAAGAGCAAATACAGAGTAAGGGTGAAAGGATTTCTGGGACAACATTGGAGTTTTCCTCTGTAGGCAGGTTAGAGGCTGATGCTCGCTACAACTTCCATATGGGTCACCAAAAAGAAGCAGAGGTTTTTGTGACCAAGAACCACACCAAACTACCACACCCCAAATTTCAGCATAGCCACAGCCACTTTGGGAAGAGCTGCACCAGTGTCAGATAGCTGGGAGCACATGCTGAGCTAGACAAAGCACATTTTATCCTTTCTCCCTAGCTCAGAAAACCCATCCATAAGCTTCGTGCCCCAGTCACCTCACAAATTTTTAGCTAGACCAGCTCAAATCACAGAAGGATGTTCTCCCCACATGTACCTACCTCCACTTTCTGATGAACTGCAAAGATGCTTAGGGCTTTCACACTGCAGCTATTCCAAGCATTTGCTGATGCTGGGAGAGAAGGTCTGTGACCCACTCTACTCCTCTGGACTCAAGACCCAAATTCTTGCCAACAATATCTCCTAAAACCACTTCCCACAATGAAAGCAGCACCTCCAAGTGAACTACAAACAAACCAAACCTCCACCAACTAACAAGCAACTAGTGCCTTTTAATGGGTTGCAATTGTGTTTCAAAACAAAACAGGGTGGTGTGGTTCTCCTGGTGTAAAACCAGCTGTCTCCACTGTGCCACTGAGCTTCTCAGCTGCCCCTAGCTATGAAACAAAAGGCACAGCTCTGAGCCCTGGGCAGGCCAGCAGAGTGGCCATCAGGCTTGAGCTGATTTATGGTTCTTGTTCATCAGACCAAGAGCAGGTGGGAGCCAAATCACCTTTTCCTGCCAGCTGGGTGCCAGAAAAGATTGTATGCGCCATTTGCACATTCATGAAAGATATGTTTTGAGAAGAGCACAAATATTTTAGGAAATAAAAAGAAAATTAGGAAACTGAACTAGCAGTGAGAAAGCTCAGGTAGATAAAAATTAATGCACAAGACATGTTTTTTCAAATGAAAAATAAGTGCAAGCTTTTCTGTAATAAATAAAAAGGCTTATTTATCTGTTTATATTTATATATTTATATTTACTATAAAATGGGCTTTACTGAGGGCAATTTTGAGTTTGCTTTTCTGGCGTTTGTGTTCCAAATGGAAAAAAATGTCCACAGAAGAATTCAAAACAATCCTTGTACACCAAACAAAAGGAAGTAAAAACTAAATGTTGCATATTGACAATGTGGAATCATTGAAATCAAAAGCAGCATGTTTCTCTGGTTGTTTCCCTTAGAAGTGAATATTTTGGAGCACTTTACAGACTGCATTTACAGCAACACTCCCTGCATCTCCCAATGTATCTCAGCAAGAAGCCAGGCTAGAGAGGTGTGACAGATATCAAGGTTTCCATTCCCCCTATGGGAAAAGGTCAATGGAAAATAAAGCACTTTTGCACAAAATTCATTTTAAAAGCCTTAACTTAACTGCCTAGCCAGTCCCACTGCTTAACAGAAAACTGGTACGGGCCCAAGTCCCATCACACACAGATCCTGGCCTATCACAGAAGCAGAACACTGGTCTAAATACAGCCAACACTTCCACAGGAAGGAAAACAGGGAATTTAGTGGAATTTACATAGCTAAGCACGGGCTTGATTGAGCATCAATCACTTTTGGTTGCCTCAGAAGCCAAGTCCAGCTCTGGGTCTAACCCATCCTGTGCACCCCTGCCATACATAAAGCTGTTCTCCAGGCTGCCTAAATCTTTATCACATGAGGCCTGAGGGGAATGTTGAAGAATGCTCAGGTATCCTAGGAATAATATCTTAGTGGTAATATTCTTTGAGTTGGGTAATATCCAAATGTCTGTGTAGGAAACATCCTGGTATCCCCATGTGGAGGAATCTCAGGTTCTTTGTCTACAAGAGAACTGAAGCTGTGAAGCTATACCAGGTACTTGGCACTGAGCTAGAAAGCCAAAAGCACAGGTAAAAGTGAGTTGGCTCCCATTCACAAGGCAGCTGCAGGAAGTTGTGCATCTGCTGGGTCCCCTCAGTCTCTTATTTAGAAAAGTAAACTGTCCAAAAAATTGTGTATCACCAGACAAGAAGGCAGAGGATCTGGAAGAAAGCTACACTTGGCAAACAGCAGTATTGTGTGTTGATGTGCAGCTTCAGCACTGGTGGCAGGTGGAAATTAATTGAAATTCCTTCCCAGTTATTGTGTAACTCATGATATTGAGAGAACTGGTATAGGTCTTTGATGGTAACAGCAGGGTGGACATTATTTAATGCATCCAGGGTGACTGGCCCCCACTTCAACCACAGCTAAGCTAACCATGGCCAAACTGCTGTGCTGTGTCTGTCCATCCTTCTCACCTCATGCTCTACCTGAAGCTGCTTCCCCAGTCATCACCAGCCAAGGACCTCACCCATGCCAGGAACATACAGAACTGGCTGAATGCTGCCATGTCCTTGCTGACAAGTGCCTGAGCAAGTAGGGACTGTGCCCCAGAAGCCACTGCATGTCCCAGCAGGAGAACTGCATGGTTCTGAGACGTTTAAGCAAACAAGATTGTGTGGGCACAGCTCACAGTAGGAAATTCTTCATCCTGCTTTTAAAGAGCAAGCCAGAGATATGTGTTATGCTCTTATAAAATTTGCCTTGAAAGGCATTTGAGGAAATGGTCAGAACAGACAACTTGGGGACTAACATTCAGCAGCAAGATGAAGATATAAAATGGACTTGCTGTCTTCAGAAAAGAACTATTTGAAATATGTGGGATGGGCTTAAAAGCAGACACAGATTAATACTAGTAAGAACTGTCATACTTCAAAAATATCATGATGACCAGGTCATGACTCTGCAAATGGAGGATGAGGCAGCACTGCCACAATTTCACTTCACCTGCCCCCAGGCTGGTGGTGGCAGGAGGTTCTTTCTGAGTGGGAGGCAGGAGTGGCTTTTCTGCTTCCAGTACATGCTTCTCAAAACCCAGTTGTGGCTGGGAAATGAAGGAGGGTACCTTGCAATCAAACTGCCATCGCTGTCTAGGGCACACTACAAATGAAGGGCCACCAGCATGAATCATATGATGAATCACAGCATTAACGCGTCCTTCGGGGAACTATTTCTGCCTCTTAAAAAACCCTGCAGATTTAAAGTGAGTGGAAACTGCATACATTTCTGATTTCTTTGCCTCTTCAAGTGGAACCAAAATTTTATTCCTTGCTGTCCTGGAAAGATGAGTTCCCTTGGGGCTACTGCCTACCTGACCGTCCTGACGTGTCTCTTGCTGTAGGGAGTGATGACTTTGAAAAGCAGCTCCATGGCTCCATTGATGCCAAGCATAGTTCCCGTGGTAACTATGGCAATAAAAGGAAAAAGCAGTCAGCTCTGAAGCAGGCAGCTGGCAATCACTGCTTAGAAGAGATGTGGGGAAGAGTAGCTGCCCCTGGGGCTATGAGCTCTTTGGGCTCCCATCTGGACTCCACAGGTCCCCTTACAAACACAGAAAGTGAAGCACAGAGCTGTCTGTGGACACAATCTGAGCCAAAATCAGGTGCAAAAACAGTCCTGCAGCTCTTTCCCAGTTTCCCCAAAGCCCCTGTTCCTGTAGACATTGTACTCTCCAGAGAACAAACCATAATTAAACAGGGTCTTCTCCCAGAAAAAAATGACAGAGCTCAATTTCATCCCACATTTCCTACATGCAACTCAATGAGGACAGTTCATTTCATAGGGGCTTACAGGGCAGTTTTCTTTCTGTGCTATTATTCAGCAGAGTGGAAGTGTGTTTGGGGGGCTTCTGAATGCAGTTTAATTTCTCTAGGCAAATTTTCCATTTAATCCTTCATTTTTCAACACACTAGGAACTTTTATAGACAGCTTTTGCAATTATTTTCAATACCTAATGCATAGCCTAGGTGTTAAGCCAGACCTCATCACTATGAGACAGGATATCTCTGTGTAATGAAGGAACAAATACAGCCCTGAAATATTAAATGGAAGCAACCAAGGTGAAAGGATCAGTAATCAACAGCAGCCAGAAGGAGCCCTGGCTGCCTGCCCACTGCTGGGTTTTGGCTGTTTTGTAGATATCTCCCAGTGGTCATCAGAGAGCTGCCAGAGGGCCCATCATCTCCTGCTGTCCTACCGTGTCCCTGCCAAGCTGTCCTGTGATGGAAAGTCTTGCAAGGCCTGCCAGCTACATTCACACTGGCTGGCAATTCATTAGAGACAGGGTGGTGGACAAGGCTGCTCAAACTCATCCTGCTCCAGAGCAGGATGTGAACAGCCACAAACATCTGGTGGCAGTGAAAGGAGCAACCCAGAGTGGGGCATGAGGTGAGACCAGGACTCATCTTTACTCTCAAGAGTTTTGTATGGCTCTGCTTCCCTTAAGTTACACTCGATAATTTTTAAGGTTGGGAATATATAATCCCCTAGTTTGATATCACACCCCCACAGATTTTCACCTAACTTCCCCTAAAACCTCCCATTTGGGCCACAGAACCCACAAAGTCAAAGTTGTTAATGGAGAGTGCTGGAGATACCTGGAGAGTAACAGAGATGCTCCAGCAAAGGTGCAGAGCTGGGGTTCAGGGGTCTGACATTAACAGAAAGGCATTCAGGCTGCCATGGGCATCCTAAAACCTCTGCAGAAACAGCAGCTGGACTGAATGCAGGTGCACTGAATCAGGGAGCAGGAAAATGGGCAGATCATCATTTTGGGTGAGAGGCAGCACAGGGTCACTGCACAGCTGTGAAACCCAAATAATGGCACATTTCATCTTCTGGCTTCGGCTGCATTTTCAGCCACACTCAGACTTTCAAATGCTGCTTATCACGGGGAGAGGGGTTGAGTGTTGAGGCCTGGCTGCTTGCCTGAGGAAGCCCAAAGCATGAAGCCAGCTCCTGCCCAGGCAGAAGGGACCTGCAGGGCTGGGTGCCAGGAGAGCTAAATCTCAGGATGCACATAGCAGACTGCAGACAGCATGGACATCGAGAATTATCTGCTGGGTGAGGGATGTAGGCAAGGAGAGGAAAGGGTTAGAGTGAGCAAAGGGAAATTTGTGCTGATGAGCTCAGTGCTTTATAGCACGGAAAGCCTGTGTGAATCTGTAATGATCCCAGAGAGAATACTGGAAATCCCATTGCTTGAATCATTTAACATGAGGGCATTGCCAAGCAAGAAAAGCTGGGAGAGTGCACATCTGAGGGGATAGTAGTCAGAAGACCAGGATCTAATATCTGCTTCCTGGGGGACCTCAAATAAATAACAGATTTCTCTCTCCCTCTGCTTCTCCACCTTCATGGAGCTGCTCTGAGGATCAATACAATCAACAACAGTGAGACATTTGGCTGTTATGGTAATGGGAACTGTATAGGAACTTAAGGTACTCAAGTCTCAGAGAAAAGGAATTGACTGTCTATATTCCAGAATAGGAGATCTTTGCCATGAATATTTTTTCACTACAGCACTTTTATTTCCATAGCTCGCAGATGAAATGCACTGTAAAGGCTGCATAGGCCCCTTGAGGAGCACCTTTTTCTAAGGTTTTTCCGGCTTTTGTGCTTTTCTGTATATTAATAGTGCATGCAGGCACTAACCCTACCAGGAATGATGTTTCTTTGCATTAAAATGGCTAAAAAAGAACCCTGGTGGCTGTCACATGGAAGAAAAGAGGAAAATGCTGGCACTCACCATTAGAAGCACAAACCCGCAGGACCCAGAGGCAGTGGGTGAGGTGCAGGTGGTGGCCCAGGTCTCTTCTTGTCAAGCTCAGTATTATATCTGTGGCTTCTGCCTTCTGCACTTTAAGGCCAAACTTCCTATCTGTGAAAAGCAAATGAGAATTTAACTATTGCAAAGGTCAGATCATTGCAGCTATGCTGCTAAACATGTGTTTATTAAACCTTGTAACTCAAAATCTTATAAGAAAGGCATTCAAATGTATCAATGAGCTAAACCAATATTAATCTCACTGAAAACAGAAAAACATGGGGTTTACTTTGAGTCACCATATATGAAACACAGAATAGTCTGTATTGAAAAAGACCTTCAAAGGCCACCTAGTCCAAACCCCTCACCATGAGTTGCACCAGACAAGGTTGCTCAGAGCCCTGTCCAACCTGACCCTGAATGTTTCCAGGGATGGGGCATCCACCACCTCTCTGGGCAGCCCATGCCAGTCCCTTACCGTCCTGACCATGAAATATTTCTTCCTTACATCCTATCTAAACCAATCCTCTTTTCAATGTCAAACCATTACTCCTTGTCACATGTCAACAGGCCCTCCTAAAATGTCTGTCCCCTTTAGCTACTGGAAGGCCACCATGAGGTCATCCTTATTTCTGGCCCCCCTCCAGCACCCCCCCAGCCCTCAGCAGTACCTCTCTGGCCCACCCTGGCCAGCAGCCGCAGCAGGGGCAGGAGGATGTCGTGGTCGGGTGGCTCTGTCCGGGCGGCCGTGGCCAGCGCCTGCAGCAAAGCCTCACTGCCCCCCTTGCTGACCACGTAGTGAATTCTCCGTCCAGTGCCTGGGGAAGAGAGAGAGGAGAGACTGCTCAGAGCATCCCTTCCCTGAGCCACAGCTGTGACAAGCCCTCAGCCTGCAAGGAGCACACGGAGCTCCCATGGCCTTCGGGCAATATTTGAGTGCCATGGACACACGGGCATTTGCAGAACTGGCCCTGAATCTCTGGTGTCCCCAGCCTGGAGACATGGATGGTGGCTGCACGGTGGAGCTATGTGCTCTGCTGCCTGTTACCACCACAGTGGTTGTCTCTCCAAACCCACGTGCTGCAGAAGCTTTTCACTGTGCAGTGAAATGTGGCAGAGAGGAATAAGCAGAGACACCGACAGGTTTCAAAGCAGCAAAAGGCTCAGTGATCTTTTCTTAGATACTGGAAATTAAACAAGGAAAGAACTAAAGCTGCACTGGGCTTCTGCCAAATGAAAAGGAATCCTAGGGAAGCCTTGGGGACAGCTTTCAAATAAATGTAGGTCTCCAAAGAAACCGCACTCTAACCCTGGGAGCCTTACTGTGTTAACAAACACTGATCCAGGCTCTGTGGTTGGGGGATGCTGCTCGTTCAGTTCCTGGGGAGAACAGGACCCCCTGTTCTCCCTGGAGACCACCCTTGCAGCCAGCTGAGGAACAGGCCTGCAGGGCTCCAAAAGACACGTCCAGATGGACAGGTGATGTCTCTGGTGGGGCTTCCAGGAGATGGGGACCCAGGAGGATCCAGCACTCACCTATGTAGCCCCCACAGTCTGGCAGCTTAGCTGGGTTGGGAATTATCTAGCAGATGATATTTTTGTGGTGGAGCAGAAAGGAAAAGGAACTTGAATATTTTTTTTCAGTTCTTTTGCTAATACACTTATTTTCTAGCACATAAAGCAATATCCATTCCCTGCAGCCCCACGGTTGAAGTGCCTTTTGGAGAGAGGCTGAACCCTCTGCATTAGAGGGTCCCTGGGCTCTGGAAAGTCAGGTTCCTTTCCCTGTCTCACAGTCCTCTCTCCAGTGGCACTGGTGAACATTTCTGTGGTTGACTGCCAGGGATTATGAAACACTTTTCAACCCATGGGCATCCTGGAAACTTAAAAGAAAAAAAAAAAATTAAGCTTTCTCTGAGTCTCTTTTTTAATTTTCTTTAGCACACTGAATAAGCTCTGTTTTCCAAACACAGGAGTAAGGATGGCTGATCTATAGGTACAATTTATATTTTTTTCACCTTGCAAACACCTGGTCAAGTTTGAATGCAAGTATGAATTCCTTTACTTACCCTTTCTGCCCTAGCCCACAGCCATTGCCCCAAATCTTTGCTTCCTTACCCAAAGACAGCAAGTCAGTGAGGACACTGAGAATGTTCAGGATGACATCCTTGTCACAGGAGCTCTGGAATTGAAACCAAATTTACAGATCAGTTTAGAACAGGACACTTTGTGCTGCACAGGGCTGCAGTGCACCGTGCAGTACAGAGGCACTGAGATCCTTGTTTGGATACTGAGAATTTTTGTGCCATCTGGACAGTGAATATGTGGAAACATATTGATGACACATTTTAAAAGCCTCTAACATATACTACACAGTATTTTATACACAGTAGCGTTTCTGTAGAACTTACATCCAAATTCCAAACTAAAGCTCTCATTTTTTGGTTTGATCTGCCTATCCCAAAGTTGAGAAAATTCCGTATCACACAGAAATGTTAAATGTGAGGTGGTTTTCCATGAGAGCGTCTCTTATTACTGGAGTTGAAGAACAATATATTTAAATTATATTAATCCCATCTACAAGAAAATTCTCCTGTCTTTGCAGCCACAACCACATGGAAGCCTTGAATTTGAGAAGAAAAATTCCTAAGCTTATTTTTAAACTAATATAATTCAATTTTAAGACCAAGTTATCACCACACTTTGACATGACACATTCTGCTTTAGTTTGTATTAGAGGAAATAAGATACAATGCACTTGAGGAGAAGGAAACACATGATATCTACCATCCACCTGTGTGATGCACTAGACCCCTTCTTTAATCCTCCTCCAAACAGATTTCACTGCTGTTATTGAAGAATTAATCACCAGTCTGTATTGCAATTTGAGGGATTTGGGTTAAGACTTGGACGTCTTTATTACTGGACAAATACAACACTATACAAATTTCTAATATAATACAAAATGTGCATTTGAATAGCCTTGGTCCCAAAGAACCTTAGGATCACACAACCTATAGTAGAATAATTTTATTTTCAATTAAATTACAACAATAAGATAACATCTCGCAAATATATGGCTCCTATATTTTTGAATGTTGAACTGCTTCAGAAACTTAACCTACCTTGTAACTTAAACTAACCTGGTATCTGTTCTAGATATGTGCGATCATTTAACCAGCCAAGTTGATTCAACCATTCTCTGACATATTTAACATTATGCAACTGTATATTTAAGACAAGGAGTCAAGAATTAAGACATAGCAAAGAGTAATTCTAGAAAGAATATTAGGGAAAATCTAATTCAGATCTGTAATAATGACTATTAATGCAAATGGACCCTTCCTTCCCAATGGACCCCTGAAAAAGTGACAGCACAAGCTGACAAGGTGCTGAGGATTGTGTAGCTAATTAGGTAATCATGCCTCCTCATTTATTACAAGTGGGTAGGATGTGCATTGGGTGAGACAGGGGATGAAGCAGGAAATTGATCGGTCTGCACTCAGAGCAGGTGACTGCCAGCCTGGAGAAACAGATTTCCACCTCTGCCATAGAAATCCTGTAGGATGCTTGGCAGCTTCCTGCAACCAAATGTCCTTCTGTAATGGCAAAATGTATGTGCCATTTTCTGCATGGAATAACTACGTTAGTGCCAATGTTTCCTAGCTTCTGTATCCTAAACTTTGTGTGTATTCTTACATTTATTCTTCTTTTTTTTTTTTTGTCATAATTATTAACAAAAACGAACTCCAAATCTCTGAAAAACAGAGTTTTTCATCATGCTGGGTTTGGTCAATTAGCAGCTCTACCAACCACTCTCTGCTCAATATATATTCCAAGTGAGCCACAGGGACAAGAGGCGTCAGCAGGGGAATGAGAGAAAAGAACAAGATGTGGTCAGGGGAAGGGGAAGGAAGGAAAGAAGAAGAGTCAGGTGAGGATGAGACTGGAGCAAACAGATAGAGAATCACTTCTGAAGTGGGGACTCAGTGGAGGAGAGTCTGTGGGCACTGATGGCTTTCTCAAGGCTCAACTTGCTTTTGCTCTTAGCTAAAATCCACAGGCAAAGTGCCTGTCCATCCCCACCTCAGAGCTGGCCCATGCCCAGAGAGAGAGCCTGCTGCTTCTATTTGTTATTAACTCAACTAGCAGAGATCTCAGTACTGAACATAAAAGTTCAGCCCTTTTATGATCCATGTTGAAATCAAAAGGCTTGGTGTGATGAGATTACTGCTCCTTTCAGAGCCAAGACAAACAGAGCACGTGGCTTTAATGAAATCCAGTAACTCATTTCACCAAGTATTGCCACCCTCACCTTAGAGGAACCCAGATTTGTGCCACTGGCTCAAGGGACCACACAGTGAGGCAAGTCTGCAGCAGGGTCAGAGCACTTCTGAGAAGCAGTACTCTTGGGTAAGATATATCATTTTAGTCCTATGTTAATCTTCTTAATTCATGTCTTTGTTCATTTGAGCTGGCTCAAGTCTCCCAGGCTAAACAAAGAATATTCAGAGCTCTCTTCCCAAGAGTTTCTTGGCATTTTTTACCATAGGGACTTAATAGTCATGGGCAGGTTGTCCAGCATGATAAGTATCCATCAAATTTACTGACTCCAGGAAGACTTACTGTTCTCAACACCTTTTTAAATCTCAGGATTGCCTAAATCAGACTGTCCTCTGGTTTTGTTTTGCTGCCTCTCAGTATCCCTTTCCTCTGTAGGTGGATGGATTGCACATTAAGGTTTCAGTAATGAAGTCTTCATTGATTTATGCTCCTATTACACTGGGTTGTTTATTTTAACTGATTGGATTGTGGGTTCCTAAGCCATTAACACAAATAGTGATGACATAAGATATCCTCTGACTTTCCATGCACTTTATCCAGGGACTCAGGCAAACAAAGAACTTGAGGGAACATGAAAGATCAACCTTTAAAATGTGAAAATTAAATCTGGGTGATATTGCCAAATATTCTACCTGAATGTTCACTCTTGATATTTTAACACTAAAATTCTGTGTTGGTGCCTCATTGCTCCTCTTCCTTCTGCACACAAAGGAAGGAGTTGGCTGAAACAGTAGATAAAACCCCAGTCCCATTACAAATTCTAACATATTTTCCAGTAACTTTAGTAGCACCACTGAATAATACAGACTTCTGCAGAAGAGCACAGCTCCCATTTATAATAGCAAGACAACACAGAAAAAAACAAACCTAAAGTTGCTATTGTCTTGCTAGATGACAACTTGCCTCTTGAAAAGAAACATCTCAGATTTTGACTAATTAGCTTCAGGTTTTCAAAGTCATCAAAGATATTTGGACATTGAAATTCATTAGCATTGATTGTTTAAATTAATACACATAACAAACCCTTTGCGGATGGATTGCCAACATATTCATTCATAAAAAAATATTCAGTAAATCTTTTTGAACAGTAAGTACAAATGAGAAAATCGCAACTTGTGCCTGATCTAAAAAAGATGAATAGAGTAATTTCTTTAATGTAAATTTCTTACCCAGCTCTGGTAAAAAATAAACACATTAGTTATTTTTATTGAAAGAGATGTTTGATGGTTTAAGAACAAACCATAACCAGAGAGAGGAGAAAAGTAAAATTCCTCTTGCTAAGTATTTTCCATTCCTGACAGAGCTTACAAATGTTAGATACAACGTGTACATGTGCACAGACTAATGAAGATGCATTTGTTGTATATGGGTGGAATAAGAGCAGAGGAAAGTTCCCAGAGGCTTAAGTTAGATTACAAAATCACTGACCTCCTTCAGGATTTCACTAAAAGGATTTAAAGTTAGAGCCAAATTGATACCTATTAACAACAGCCTGTAGTTGTCTTTCACAGCTTGTGGCTCGACAAAGGTTAAAGTAGCAAAAACATCACTTTAAATATCAAGCATGGCTGTACATTTTGGCCAGAGCCCGTCATCTCTCTTAGCCTTACTTCAGCAAAGCATCCTGTCTTCCTCACCCAACCAGGAGTATCACAGGGCTGAGCTCAGATGCATTTAATCAGCTCCTGGCTGAGAGCTCCTCTCTGAGCTTTTTCTGGGAATAAATCCCTGAAACACTGGGGTTAGCTTGGCACAAGGTCCTCAGAGATAAACAGCAGGAGGATGGAGAAAGCCAGGAATAAAAAAATACCCCAGCACATCGTCATTGATACGTTACAGGCAGCAAGTGATTAATTGGTGACATTGGGCTTGGAGGACAACAGCTCGATCCCAACATTTCTGACTGGCAGCTCGGATTATTTCACTGACCCACGATTAAGCAGGGAACAGCTCCTGTCTCCTTGTTCTGCTCCTGGGAACATGCCAAGACAGCTGTTATTTACTCAAGACAAGATTATAAAATTGCTAAGAAGGCACAGTAACAGGTAACCTCAAGGAAGTCTCTGGGGATGTTTTCCACAAGACTCAGAAACCCAACAGAGGTGGGATTTTTCGTGTCCCACCTGGAGGATAGCAGCCACCAGCGCCATTCCCCTCCCAGCACTGCCTTCAAACAAAAACTTCCCATAAACTCAGTCTTTTGGGCTTTTGTGTCTTTTGCCCAAAGGCAAGTATTTCCCTGAACGAGGCACACAACCTACTGAGAGGGTTTGTTGGGAGTCTAAGCATCAATGCTGAAAACAGAAGGACACCCAGAAAGAAATCAAACAGCATTAATTTGTGCGGTGCGAGATTTACTAATAAATATTTTATCTGGGGGAAGAAATACAAAGCAGTTATTCCAATCACAAAAATAATGAATGCAAAATGAAAGAAGTTGCTCTTGCAAGACAATGCATAACATGGTTTCTACCAATACGTCTTTTAAATTAATTATTGAATTGTCTCACAAAACTCTGTGACTGCTTAGGAAAAATCTCCCAAACAAACAACAAAACAAAATGGTCTAATTTTACAGAAAAGGTAGTGCTGCACTGGGCTAAAAAACTTACAGACCTGTTTGTCTGGGTCTTTTTTAATAAGACTAAGGAACAGGATATCCAGTTCCAGGGTTTGTTTGTTTGTTTGTTTGTTTGTTTGTTTGTTTGTTTTAAAATAGCCTGTTTCTAAATACGGAAGCAGGGTTTGACCTGTCCAAAATATATCCTCCTCTCTTCTCTTTCCCTTAATAAATTTGCTCACACAAATAGCAGTCAGCAGCCCAGCTGCCTGTGTAATGAGACTTACATCTGCAAGTCAGATTTCTCACTCCCTGCACTTGAAGCCTATTGAAGAGAAATTCTGGTGCAAAATTAATAGTGGCTAAAATCAAGAGCAGGTTAGAGGCTGAGCAGCATTAGTCCTCACTGTCTCTTGAGACCTCTAGAAAATATTGGGTTCTAATTACTCTCTTAATGCTTAAATCAGAGAGTCCTCTGGCAGCAAGGTAGAGGTGCCTACCAGCTCAAACTGCTGGGCACAGCCACTCACCACTGGCATTATGGATTTGCCAGCTGGATATCTCCTTCCCACAGCTGACAATCCAGCCTTGCAATAACTGTGAAGCCAGGTTTGGTGCCTTATGTTCTGTGCTTTGTCAGAGCAAATTGCTTTTTCTAATTTAAGAGGAGCTAAAAATTCACACTTAAATAAGAGAGCAAAATACCCTGGAGAGTTTCTTGTCTGTATGCTCCCATCCTCAGCCTCAATATTCAGCCAGCTAAGCGTGATAACTTCTTGTTGGAAGGCCCACGGTATTTGTTACATGGAGGTTTACGGGGGAACAAAATCATTATTTCAGAGGGGGAAAAAAGTGTTCTGAGACCTCTGAAATATCAGTAGGCAACCACAGAGTAAGGGAGGATTCCAATTAAAGTGATTATAGCCTGAATTTTGGCATAAGTGGAGCGCCTTCTTAACAATACTACCATTTTCCAGCTTAAGAAGGATCCCAAGAAATTATGGTCAAGCTGCCCCTGCTCCCAAAATAATCATCCAAACATCCTCAGCATCATCACAGGAGTCACCATCCTCTGTGGTAAACAGTACGTGAATTTCTGAGTCCAAATCTGGATTTCCTCTCCTCAGTAGTCAGATAGGCCTGAGCAAGCCAGGAAACTCAGAGGAGACATGGAAGGAAAAGGGGCTATTTAAAGCCTCAGAGAGGAGGACCTTGCAGCTCAGGGAGTGTCCTAAGTGACCTCTTTAATCCTGGGAGAAAGGCGTCCGCAGCTGTGGGGGATCACGTAGCCCTCAAACTGTACCCGGGGCAGCCAAGGGCCCTCCAGGGACAGGACACGTGGCCCGGCAACTTCTTGCTCCTGTTCCCAAGCCTTGGAGACAAGTCCCTGTGGCCCTGGCCACCCCTGTGAGCCATGGCAAGCACCCCACTGAGCCAAGCGCCAGATATTTCTTTTCCTACTGGTGCTTCACACCACACCAAGCCCCAAAGCAGAAATTATGGGGTTTATATCAGAAAATATAGCAAAGACTCCTTAAAAATATCCCTCCCTCTGGCCTGCTGCATTCAGGTGGGTTGCTTTTTTCATGGCTTGCAATGACCTGAAGGTTTTTTCTCATCTTTCTTTGCACTTGGGTGTGATAACCTGCATTATCTTTTTCAGTAACTCATCAGATCACCGCTGGGTGCTATGATTCCAGCCCTTCACAGAGGGTGGCAGCTCATCCAGGTGAGCAGGAGTGGTGCCTCAAAGCAAACTTCTAATGTGTGAATGGACAGGGCTTTGCTCCTGTTCACTGAGCTCCAGGACTTCTTCTCAAAGGACACAGGCTACACTCTGCAGGACTGAACTGCTTCAAGGCAGAGATGGGAAAATTCCAAACTTACATCTGAATGTCCTCAAAACAATGAAGGTGTTGAGATGAAACAGCTTGGCTTAAGCTGATCTCTAGCCAAAATAACTTGGTGAATAACATGGTGCAAATCATCTGTGCCAAGGAATCTTACAAAATTTAATGCAATAAATTGCACTAACATAACACCTTGCATCAGAGAATCACAGATTTCTTCACAAATACTAGCTGACACCTGCCCAATAGCATGCCTCATCAAGATCAGATTGTTTCTTATTTTCCTGGTGGGAAATATCACCCTGTGGTGGGAAATGTGGAGGATAGCTGGCAGAGCCAGAATAGCTATTACAACAAAATGAAGCAGAAACATTGTGTGCACAGAAGTACTATGGCCCTCAACCACGAACTTACTTCCATCTTTTTGTGAGGAGTTCAAAATTTTCCTTCCCTGAGATCATTCTTCTCCTCCCAACTTCCCAGAAGTAACTGAAGCAAAAAAATCTATCCCCTGCAAGGAGTACTGATGCCAGACTGGGAGAAGAAAGAGCTACTCCCCACCGGTGGGTCCCAGAGCTATTTAAAAAGACATTCATCCTTGTGCCAAGGGACTACATTTAGTTAATCCATACAGGAATTAGGAAGCACATGGACCATGACCTGATCTTTTTCCAAAGGATGTTTTGCCTACTGTGTCAAAAAGATTCAAAGGTGTTTCCCCTAACTTCAGAGGAAGGTTGTTCATCTCAGTGCCTTGCTATTAGTGAGTCCCTCCAATAAAATATATTCACACTCAGATATCTGCAGGAATTATGCCCTGACAGATTGCAATATCTTGGATTCTGTTGGCAAAGTAAACCGCTTTTTTCCTCTCTTTCTTTTTTCACACCAAAGTTCTCTCAGTGTTTTCAAAGAAAAGCTTGTCCTTGTGCAGAAGTTCCTCCTGATACAAAGTTCCTTTGTGTCACTTGTTCCTCTTACAAATGCACCTCTAATAGAGCAATTACTTTATTATGCAGAAACAGTGGTAAAACACATTATTATATAACCCTCAAATGCTTCTGTCAAATTGGAAGTGTTAAAAGAATGAGGAAACTTTGAGATAAATCAAAACACGTGATACTCTGCAAAAGGCTTTTAGAATTTCTTTTGAATATATCTAATGTTCTTCCTGTAATTTCTACTGCAGATAAATCCTCCCAGGTTTTATCTCTTATTTTACAATAAGTTACCTATGACACCTAAAGATTTTGACTGGATTTGTTATATTACTCTCTTTTTTGCTCTTTTTAATCTATTTTTATTTTAATGCCAAGATTATCCTAGCATATGCCTTTCACGCTCTCTTATTAAGTTTCTATAAGGCATTAACCATTCTTGCACAGTGAATTCTATATGCATGCCAGCACCTACTGTTTATTGCTGTTTCTTGGATTTATTCCTGCTTTTTATATTACTTTTTGAACTAATTTAAAATATTAACGTTTCATTCAAACGCCACTCTGTTACAGATATTTAACACAACTGCCACCCTAATTTAATAGGGAGGGACCTGCTTTCTCCATTCATTTTTAGTGTTATTTTCCCCTACCAACGATAAAAAAGCAGCATTTTTTTTTTTGTGAGATTTGATGGGTGTCAGTCCAGAGAACACTTTGTCTTTCAAAGATAAAGCACATTTGGGAATTGACAAACTTTTTTACAAGCAATGGCATTTCTCAAAGTGCAAGTGAGTCTGGAGAATCTTGGAAAATTTCCAGATGCACTCGATTTTTGATGAAACCATGGATTTTTGAATGCTATAGCAAACATGAGTATGTGCATGTGGAAATAAATAACCATAATGAAGGTGCTGCTATCCTTGCCTTCTCTGGCATGTTCCTGCTTGGACCACACACAGCAAAGCCCAAGAATCTCTGTGTCTAATCTCAGTTTGGCCTAGCACTTGCCTGTGTTCAGTCCAGGCTTCTCTCTGTATTCCAGTGCAAACAATCCCACTTGCACGTTATTGTCACTGACTTGTACAGGCCGAAGATGAGGATCACTATAAATTACACTCTGCTGTAGAAAAACACCAGTCCTTTCTCTTGCCAAGACAAGTGTCCTTATGTGTCAATCTACCCCACTTCTAAAAGTGCCTCCTGGAATAGCCATGCAAATGCTTTTAATCAATCACTTTTAATAACGATGATCGAGGTATGGGCAGCGGAGACAAGCCACTAATAACTATTGTTAGTCACAGCTTATTTTCTTCAGAGATGGAACCTGAAAGTGAAAATGATGAACCTATTTTTGCCATCCAGTCTAAGTGAAAAATCAAACAACAAACGAAACTCGGCATCCATAATGAATAGCAAACTGTGTTTTGAAATTCTAATGATTTAAAGTAATATTACCAGTAATACAAGGCAGAACTTCCATTTAACTGCATTGCTGAGACCCATCCATCTAGATTTAAACAGCAATCTCTCAACAGCAAAGCCCTCAGTTCTCTAAAAGGCTGCCAAACTTTTAAGAGGTCTGATAGGGGTATGTCATTTTCCATCCAGGAGGTAACAAAGATTTTTATCTCCTTTATCTTCAGTCTACACCCCATGCAAGACACCCAACAGCAGCAAGCCAATGCCACCATGCCAAAACCAGATATGTTTGGGGGTTTATTCCACCCTTGTTACTTCATCCGGTAGCTCAGAACCACCTGCAAACTGAGTGTTGGTCAGTCAAGATAAAAGTAATTTTATTAGCTCCATGAATGAGTCCATGTCTGTGTTTGTGACCCAGGAAAAGGGACAGGAGTTATATTTAAAAATACCCAGCTCTACACATTCTGCTGGGATCCCCTGTGGAGCTCACCCAAGCAGACCCCTCGGGCTGTCTCTTCTGAGACTCTCTCACATGGGAATGGGCAGAACATGCACTGGCACAGTGAGCTGATCTCTCAGAGAAAGGTGAATTGTTCAGGTGAACTGGGAGATTTGATCTATGTCAGAATCTACCTCTGATGCCTGCATCCATTGCCAGCAGGGAGAGATCCCCAAAAAGTTGTTGTAGTGTCCTGTTTTGTTTTAGCATGTTCCCAAGGAGACCTGTTGGTGTAATAGTGCTCTACGAGCTTTGTTGGACATAGCAGGGGACTCTCAGCTAGGGAGATTTCCAACTGTTTGATCACCCAGCCATGCAGACCTTTTAGACAAACCCCCCAGAGTTTTCAGTCAGTGAGGTACAGCTGCTGCTGCGAGAGCTTTTGAAACAAGCTGTTAATAATCATGGTTTTCATCTCAAAGAGAAGTTGTTTTAATGCATCTCTGCATCCAGCTGTCCCCTTGAAGTCTCTGTGCATCGTGGGGAGATCAAATGACCTTAGCCATATGGGAAGAGAAATTGTCAAAGAAAACGGAGCCAGGCACACATTTTCTTTCTCCTTTGTCACCTCCAGCTCTCTCTCCCCCACTTGCAGAACTTTAACATGGAGCCAGAAGCCATTCAAATTGCAGAAGATTGTCCCAAAGAGAAGGTCAGATAAACCAGGGCATTAATATTGCTTTCCCCTAGCCTCTCCAGAAACTCTGCATATGGATGGTGCTGGTTTATTCCTGGAAGAATTGAAGATTGAAAGAGGCAGTTCAGTTTGTTCCTCTGACTTCATCAGATCAGCATTTTAATCATAGGGAAAGGTCAGGTGGTCCACTCTCCCTCCTCCCCTCCTTTGAAGTGAGACAGGTGGGCATTCACCATGCCAAGCAAACTGCTTATGGGAGGATATCTCTCTCCCTGTCAATCTTCTGCTTGCCAGGTTAATCCTGAATAAAATGGAGGGCCAGCTTTATCTTCATTGTAAATCTGCTGCTTTGGCCTTTCATCAGGAATCCCATAAAAACCACAGAAGACGGCAGAGGACGACAGGCGCCGCACTGATTTCACCCAGGCTGCATGAGTGTCATCTGCTCAGAGAGTGAGTTGTTCCACCCTTTGATTTGGGAAACAATGTGAGCTACGATTCCCTTTGCCCTAACTTGACAGATGAACCTGATCTCCATCTACTGTCCAAATGAAGAAAGCAGAAGGCACAGACATTGAATGAGTTTGATGGGGTTTGTAACAGTTCTGAAATAAAGCCCAGCACTCCTGCTTTGTCCATCAATACAGCATCATTCCCTCCTTTGAAAGGAAAGAAACAGGTACCAGACAGTGCACTGAGCTGATGGGCCATGGGGAGAAGAGTCTGTCTCAGTTTACTACAGGGATCAAATTCCCATTAGGCCCAGTGGGAAAGCCTTTGCCTGTAAATTACACCAAAAATTAATGTGCATAAAAGGCTCTCAGAAGTTGACTGCAATAAAACACAATGCTGTGGTGTTTCCATGTCAGGAAAAAAACCCATATGTTTTGGTTTCAAAGCATCTCTTGTTGAAAGGCAGGGGGAAAAAAGCCAAGATTTCTTTGGTAGAGTGGTTGCTTCTCCCGCAGGATTTTGAATTGTGTCAGAATTACTCAATTTTCTAATAAGAATCATCATGAAAGCTTTGCAGTTCTCATTAATTCCACCTCAACCTACACCACCTTTTGAAAATAAGGCTGTGTTCTTCCATAAGAAGAGACCATGGGAAGAAAAACCCATCCTTGTTCTCTAAACCCCCAAAGGAAAGAAGATTTAGCTTTGCCCATGTAATTTCTTATCAAGCAAATGTTATTCTATTAATCAATAGTTGGTCTAAAACACCAATTCTCTTTTTTGTACCTTAGTAGTGCCTGCAGGGAGAAGAATCTCTACTCTGTTATCTTTGTCCTCTCTAGATGACACCTTATGAAATCAATGACAAATTCTTGATTTCTGAGACCTTGATTTCTGTACAGTGTGTTTGGTTCCGCCTCAGTAAGACAAAAGTCATTACAGCACACAGATCAAAAGGAAATACTAAGTCATGGACATGAATGGGCTCTGTCTCCATCAGCCTCTGGAGGAGAATGGTAAAGTTTCCCTTATTAATAAATGATCTTCAATGCATTAGACTTTCCTTCCCAAAACTGTACTAAGATAAATTGTTTTGCCTGTATTAAAAGGAGGACGGTTATCCAGTTCTTGGAGATTTGAATTGCCAAGATTCAAAGAATCCACCTAGATTATATTTAGGTCAACTTCTCATAAAATGAAACAATCAGGGGAATAAACACAGATTTTTAATAACAGAAAATGCCGACAAATATTTTACTGATTTGGATTCATGTTCTTGCTTCTTAGTCATCTTAAATTAAACTGTATTTTTGTAATAATCTGTCTCCTCTGAAGCAGCAGCCCAGTAATGCTCTCTGTGGCACACAAAGCTTGCAGGATTGCAGGCACCAATGTCAAGAACTAGCACCTTGCTTACCCCTAACACTCACTCCTCACCTCCTGCAGCAAACCTGGTTTAGCCCAGGGGAGAAGGGAGGCTGGCTGGTGAGCTACTGCTCTTGGAGAAGGTTGTTACTCCCTCTCACAGAAGGTCTCACCAATTCCCTGGAGCATTCTGACCTCAGAGTTCCCTGGGGACCAAAATCAGCTGCTTTTCCCGGGAATCACAGCTCCCCATCCTTCCCTGTGGAGATTCCCGGCGCGCAGAGCGGCTCCGCTGATGGATCCGCGCCTCTGTCCTCGGGCCCATTGGGCCCTGTGGGCAAACAGGTGCAAATAGACTGTCCGTGAGACAAGTGCTTATTAAAAGAGCAGGGGAAGGCAGGAGGGAATTATTTTCTACCCTGGCCTGGTGAGAGCAGCACAGTCATGAGACTGGAGCCTGGCAGAGCCCGGGGACACGTGTGGGAGCGTGGGGTGTGCGTGGATTTGGCATTCTCAGAGCCTGAGGGTGCCAGGTGTGCACACACCAACCCTGACAGACACAGGAGAGGGACACCTCTGCCCAGGAACACCACCAGTCCCATCAGGAGCTACTGGCAAGCACTGCCTTATTCTGCATTCCCACTGACTGCTCTTGGAGCGCTGAGGAAGGAGAGGGTTTTACCTGCACTTCCAGAGGTTTAAATCCCCCCCAGATTTCATTGCAAGAGTGATGATGGTACGAGTTGTGTTATCTATCCTGGCACAAACAGGAGGGATCACACAGAGGCGGCGTGTCTGTGATAACAACAACTCCAGGAGCAATTTCCAACCCTGCTCTCCCAGGCCAAGCAACACAAAAATCCCTCCCCATCTCTTAAACTGCCAGTATGCGTATGAAATTATTTTCTTTCTGTTAACACACATCAGTAATATCTCTGCTGGTGCCAGTAGACACTGCTGGAGCCAACCATTATCAGCCCATAGGTTTTTCAATACAAGCAACTTTTTGTGTGTGCTTTGCTGAACGTAATATAATAAACTTTAATTCAAAATGCCCATGAACACATTTTCTACTACAGACATTTTTTCCCTATTATAGATAAAACCAAGAGGACTGGACCAATGCATTGGACAGAAAAATGTGTCTAAGCCATCACAACAAATGCGGCATAATATACTGAAAATAAGATTATGCTACACAAAGAAACACTAGCAAGACCTATTCAGGCAAACATCTCTCTGTATGAAAACATCTCTTCTTATATTTCAAAGAGAGAAATTATTGAAACCTGAGGAAAAGAGAAGGTAGAAATTTTCTATTGTCATAAAAATATTGATGTAATATATAAATACATCTGTAGGCATACAAAACAGCTAGGGAGGCTAGATAACTACCAATAATTATCCTCAATTTACAAACAGATAAACAGATGTTTTAAAATATATTTGCATACTGTATGTGAAAGTCTAAACAAATCCATATACCTCCTTCCATAATGTGGTTTATTCTATTAATTTGTTTGTGTCTATAATGCTGTACCAAAATACACAATATTGAGTTGCATGACACGGCATAATGTGCCATTATATTACATCCAAATAGTCTAAGTTAAACAGCTTGGCCATAAGCATAAAGGCAGCCCCTCAACAGCTAAAAAGCACCAGTTTTAAAGCATTCCTGATATTTCATTTGGTCCCCTGGAGTAACTGCATTTTTTAATTTCCACATGACAACTTGTTAAATTTCACAAAACCTCTGCTTCAGGATGAGCAGTGCCTTTTGCCTGGAAAATCACCCCATGAAGCATTTTGTCCTCATCATTTAGCATTTGGTTCTGTGCATTATTTATTGTGCGGGATCCAAGCCCTGCACAAAAACAAATTATTAATTTGCTTCTCAATTTATTCTTTTTTCCCTGTGCTGTCACCAAAACTTCAGGGCTTTTTTTTTTTCTTCTTTTTTCCCCAATGTTCATCACCTGGTTTCTCAAACACTGATGTGAGGCACGGTGGGATTATTGCCATGTTTCATATGATTAACTCAGAAGCAGAGGTTTATCATGCATTTTTCCAGACTGGCACCCAACTGATCCAGTAACGTGGATATCCTGTCACATTTGCATTGCTAAAGGAAGGGAGAAAGGGCTCTCCTTGACCATTAATGACACAGTCTCATTTGTCCTCAAAGCACAAACCATTCTAGACAAGGATGAGGGACAGCAGAAGATGAACAGAACTTCACTTTCCTGGTCTGACACAGCAAGTTCTGCTGAGGCTCCAGCTGAGGCTCACTCTTGTGCTCAGCTCAGCCATCACTGCTGCTGCTCCAATCGGTCTCTGGGTACATTTTGCACCCTGAGGTTCTGAATTCTCTTTTATTCAGCCACAGAAAATTCTGGGTAGCCCATCTGGAGGCATTTGCAGAAGAGCTGCCAGTGTGCTCAGAGAAACAGCTGTGGCCAGCCCAGGGACAGAGAGCCATTCTGGTCCCAGCTCAGTCGGTGGAAGGATTTCAGCAGAGTCCAAAAGCTGTCACAGCTTCCTCAGAGGGTTTTTAGCGCTCTGAGATGGTTCATGGGAGTAACAAACCTCAATATTTCTTCTGTGGCCTGCCAGGATTTTGGGATTAATGTATGGATGCTAACCTCTTTTCTTATTTGCTGCTTAGTAGTGTCCCATGGCGGTGAGACAAAGGTTGTAGGGAAAAGCTCTGGGATACCTTCAGGTTGTCCTTGGACAGGAAGGAGATGACAATGGAGGTGGGAAGGAAAAGCAGTGACCCTAAAAGTAGAGGTGGGACCTGCTCTACCTCTCTAGGATTGTTTATGGAGGATTATGCCTTTTCTTCAATGTTTAAAGCTAAAACCAGGCTCATGCTGCCCAAGTGTCATTGGAAGTCAAGACATGAAAAAGTTGCATCCATTATTTCTCCTTGAACCCTCAAGTGTTCAAGTGTTCAAGCCAAGTGTTTCCATGTCCTAACTGCACTTCTGCTGTTGTAAAGCTTAATCAGTTTTTATAAGGAATAGCAGAAATAAGTCCACTGCTGCTAACTTTAAGTACAACAATCTCAGTAAAACTCATTTAATGAACTACATTAAAATGACCATCTGGTTTTTGAGTTGATTTTTGTTCCCTTTAAGACTATTCCACTAAACCCAGCCTGCCAGGCTGCCTCCCAAAAACACAGATCCAAACTTTGAGCTCCTCCACCCCCAACCCAAACGAGTGGCCATTCTGCTACCTGAGCAGTTCCTGGTTTTTTTTGTTTCTCTCAAAACCAGGAATCTCAGCAGCTCTGCTGACAGAGTGAGTGCAAGGATGCAGAGGAGACCAAATCGTTTTGCAAAATGCATTTCTATTCATTGTCACTGGAGCAGCACAGATATCTTCCCACTTGTCCTTAGGATAACAATAGCTCTGCCTTGTCAGCCAGCCAGCACGACAGCTCGGAAGGGGCAGCGCAAAGAGCTGAGAGCTTCAAGTTATCAAACAGCAGATCCTGTGTCTGTTCTGCTGGACACTGCGGCCACTCACAGATAAACCCCTTCCCAAAAACAACATCCACCACTGACACATAAGATTTGCATCTTTTCCCTGTCAAACCGTAGCATTTGGGAACCTGTGAAGTCCAACACAGTAAGACAGTTTGAGCCAAAGATCTGCCAACAGCCCCAGGGGCTGCCAGCTTTGCAGAATATGTGAACGGGGACTGTGGCTTTGGGAAACATGTGAAAATCATGCTGAGAGCCAACAGGAAATCTGGGACTCCTCAGGCAACACGATGTATCCTGCCATGGAATAAGATGTTCTTGGGGGTAACCAAGGCATGGGCAGTGAGGAGGAGAGCAGGGAGAAGGAAAGGGAAGAATCAAAATGTTTCTTATTTGTCTAAATGATCCGAGGGCGAGGTGAGATGAAGACCAGGGCAATGAGGAGGAGGAACTAAAATACTCTACAGTCTCAAGGGATTCAGTAGTCTGGGTCACAAGGCAAGATGTTGGCTCCAATTTTCTATTGCTCTTCTTAGCAAGTACCAGCTGTTTTTAACTAACACCCAGATACCTCCTCCTGTCATTAAAATAAACAGGAGATCTAATCCCAAATCTCTTGGGATTTTGCACTGAGGAGGCTTCCCGTAAAATGGGATGTCAGACTTTTTTGCCTGGTCAGAAACCATACATGGGGGAGGGTGTTCTGCCAGGCTGTGGCCAGGGACCAGGGTGAGAGTGGCAACCAGCCCAGCCTTGACTGAGGGACTGCATTGTCTGGGTATGAAAGACAGAGAGGGGCTGGGTCGGGGCTGAGGAGCTCGATGTCATGCCGTGAGAGATGGGAACAGAAACAGGGAACACTATCCAAGCCAGAGGGATGGGAGGTGACAATTGTAGGATCACACTGGAGGGAGAGTCAGGAAGAGAGAGCAAAGAAGGTAGCAGGCTTAGAGAGAAAATGAGAAATGACAGTAAAATCCTCAGAGCTTGGCTCTGCCATACTGACACAAAACCTGTGAGACGGGGGGAGGGTTTTCTTAAATCTGAATTTCACATTTTTAAAGCCGAACATTGTAAGCAGTGAAGCACTTTTTACCTAGAGAACTGAAATGTCACGTCTTCCCTGCAGTGACATTTTGGTGACAAAATGCAGCTGCGCTTTGAAAGGAGTTTTTGCTATTCACCTTGTCACTTTGCAGAACATCCGTAGCACGTTGCACTTCCAGGGGTTTGAGCTGTCTTTGGAGGATCACGCTCCTTCACAGCACTGGGAATAGTTTTGAAGAATTAAAAAATGTGTTTCTTCTTTCCGTGACTATAGCAGTTGCTCAGTTACAAAGTGCACAGTGTTCTGGATTTGTTCTGCTTGATACTGCCCTTACCAGAGCCAGGCTGTGAGTCTAGGAGTGAAAGTGTCTATGCCAGGAAGAAATGGGGGAGATCCCTCCCTCAGCAGAAGGTGACAGACCCTATTCAGGTCTGGACATTCCTCCAACTGGGAATAAAAATCTGTGCCAGTTCTTGGAAGGGAAATTTAGCTCTGTGTGAGTGACTGATGGAGAAAGGATTTTTTTATTCTGAGTTTGTAAAGACTGGCTGAATGTTCCCTCTTTCTTCACCTGAAAGCTTTCTGAATTCAAAGCAATATCATGTGCTAACAGAAATGGAAAATACCCAGTAATACCCTGCAGAATAGCCTGCTGTAAGCAGCAGATATGTTCTTCATGCCCAATAAAAGAATATGAACCAGCACTGACAATCCAGCAGGTCACAAAAACAAAACAACCATGTTTTGGACAGCTGTTGCAGAAAATAACAAAGTGTGGAGGGATGTTATCAGCAAAGGCAAACATCAACCAAAGTTATTATTTCCCAGGCCAATACTTTCCAACTGTGTCAAGTAAAGGTCTTTTTTATCACCTGATCTTTTAGCAGAGATAGGTAATAGTATTACAAAGTTATGCTGGTAATTTTTTGGCTGAAGGTAGAGGAAAGAGGTGAATCTGAACATTTAATTGTCAACAACCCCTTACTTTCTGACTTTCAGCTCCCAATCCTCCACATCAAATTGAAGATATAACAAGAAAGATTTTTTATGTCCTCCAAGTGAATATAGAATTTTTGGTAATAAGGGTCTCGTATCAAGGTGGGATTATGTGGCACCAGGGGTGAATGCTGTACTACTTGTGGTTTTACCAATACCATGCCTGCAGTGCTCCTAACCATTTCTAGTTTAGACCTCCATGTAGCTTTGTCAATGAACTGTGTATGCGATTTTAAACTATAGGTTACAGTTTAGGTCTGACACTTGTCCAATTCTGTTCCCAGATTATGCAGACAACACCAGAACGGTTATGTTAGAGAGCATAAGAAAAAACAGATGTACACTCAACTCTCAATTATCCAAAGAAAGAGGGAGAGAACTATAGCCTGGATACAGAACAAACATGATCTACTACAAAATATGAATTAAATAAGCTGTAACAACATAGGGCAAGCAAGTTACACTGCCAAAACACAGAAGGACAGCAGGATAATTTTCTTCAGCATGCCTGAAGAACTCACCGACATAAGGGGCTACAGAGGGCAGACCAGTGTTTAATATGAGAAGTAAAAGTTGTTGACAGTTACATAAGCTTGGATAAATACGTCAAATCAGCCCCCACAATTATAGTTTCAAAGCCAGTTGCTATCACTGGGTTTTATAACCTCCTCTGCACACTTGTAGCTGGTCACAGAGACCTCCCGAGACACAGGGCTGGGACACAGGAATCCTTGGGCTGACCCAGGTGGGTCAGTGTTTTTTTGCACAGCCTCTCCTTCATTTTCTGCATCTGCAATGTGTGAGGCTTTGATGGCACATGTAGCAGTCAGAGGATGCTGCTGCCTCAGGCATGAGACTCCTGTCCCCACAGGGCTCTGGCCCACGTCAGCACAGCTGCACACAAGGGCTCAGGGCACCTGAGGAGTGCACGCAAGTGGCATTTCATCGTGACTGTCTAAAAGCTGCTCTATATGCAAGTAGCTTGTCTTGGCAAAGCAGTTCCTACCCATCCCTCATGATGAAACAAGGCTTATAAATGCACAGGTTCCCTCCCAAAACACGCTCCCTATTTCATAGGGTAGCTCATGCCTCAACCTGGGCATCTTCTCCTGCCAGAAGGAATGCATCCTTGCAGTGGGAAAAATTAGATGCCTCTCCTTCATCCCATGGCCAAGTTTGTCCACCAAGTATGATCCTGGACTGGGACACTTCCCTCTGGTCCTCGGGACCATTCACTGAGCACACCCAACACCAGCACCTCACCAAAGTCTAGAGTTTTTGTCACTTCCCTGGAGTGCTTGAGGGTCCTGGTGCAGACAATTTGACAGGGAGGAACTTGCTTCTCGCAGGCAGATCTGTTTACTCGTGCCCCTCAGCCCTGGGACGCGCTGAGCTCAGACTGACAGCGCTGTCAGGTCCCATTCATTTCACAGCAGCCAGTGCCTCACACCTCCCTGCTCCCCTGCTGAACACAGCGAGACCTCGGGAGCGGAGCCTCTGCCCTCAGACGGGGCCCAGAGATTGATGCATAGCAGTAATTGCCAGCACTCATCACTGAGCACTGAAACTTCAATTCATAAAGGCTTCTCAGGGCAGGAGGTGCAGGTCAGGGCTCCCGCACACTGATGCTGTTAGAGCCAAGGCAGCCAGGAGCTCGTAGCAACAGCCTCAACCCAACAGGTCACTGATGGGGAATTAAAGAGGAAAACAAGCCCAAGCGCCTCTCTTGTTAGTTCAAGCTGTTCTTACCTGGAGGGTGGAGAGAAGGACTTGCAAGCCACTGGCTTCTTGTTCTGCCATGCTGCTCCCCACTCACACTCCCTCCTTGTAGCAGCAGACACAAAGCAGCTCGAAAGCCAAGCTGCCAACTTGCCTTGCTGCTGCCCCTGCGTCGTTTAAGAAACGAAGAACTAAACACAGATCCCCAGACACACGCACACTGCTCCCACCAATAATCACAGCAATGCAACTCTAGACCTCAGCAGGAGAGATAAATGTACCCCCTCCCTCCCAGCTCTCCTACTGTGACCAGAAGATTAATCCCTATATAAAGAATCCCGGGGATTAAGTAAAGAGCCCAGGAAAGGTCTGGGTGCTTGATGTGTGGTAGGGGGAGTGTGGGGAGGGTGGCAATAGCAACAAGAAAGCAGAAGAGCTACAAACCTCAAAGAAAGCCAGGGAGAAGGGAGGGAGCAGCGCTGGCTGCCTGACAGGCATTCCCAGCTGACCTGCTGATCCGTTCCAGACCCTGCGTGGACTCTTCTCCGTTTGACTCCATTCCAGTGAAACCGGAGACACGGAGAAGGCAAAGCGGGCGAGAGAGAGATGCCCTCGCTCTTAACGAGCGCTGACAACGAACGGAAGATACACCCGGCATGAGGGACAGGTGGAGCAACGCTCGGGAGGGTTTTTGGCTTCCAACCACGATGATTGTCCCAAGTGGCAGCTGCCGTGGCCACAGGCAGCGCCCTGCGGGTCAGGGAGTGACCGCAGAGGGACATCCCGTGGCTGCACAGGGAGGAAAGCCACCTCTTCAAGGTGTGGGCTGGGGGACAGTTTGCTCCAAGGGCCCCCACAGTGGTGCCCACACACCTATAGCTGTCTATGAGCACAGCAGCTCGGGGCCTGGCTCGCTCCCCGCTGCACAAGACGCTGTAGTACAGTTGTAGTTGTGGCTTGAATTCCTAGGAGGGCACGGAGTCCACTTTTAGCTTTGGCCGAGTGATATCAAAGGGCTTGGTAAACAAGAAGGAGCAGATAAAGAAGTTGAGTAGAGGGTTGGATGAGGATTTTCCAGCAAAATATTCTCAATGTGAAAAGGTCAATTAGCCCTACAACTGGTATTTTTTTCAGCCTTCTCAACACCAGAATAGAATTCTTGGACCTGAGAGGCATCACTCCAGGATGGTTAGAAGGCTGTCAGTGGAGATAATTACTGGATATGAAGAAGACAAAGGTTAGCTCTAGTCTTTCCAGTTTGGGGATACTAACTTCAGTCTTTTACTGCTGGAATAACTTTATTCTGGTATGGTTCTTTTTAGTTCATTCTTTTTGAAAGAATAACAAAGGATTTTTGGTGCAGTAACATGAACCTGGGTCCCTGGGCACAAGGCAGATGCTTACAGAGCTCAGTGGCACACAAAGACATACCAGACACTCAATGTGCACACACTTCCCGTTGCTGATGTCAGTACAAAACCATAATCTTCTAAGAAGCAGTCAAATGAAGAATAAAATGCTCGAGTCTTGGCCAAGGACTATTTTCACATGATGAACCTTCATTGATAAGTGCTTTATGCAAATGGTAAAACTAATCCTCCCCAACTCATCCCAGCAATGTGTGAACAAATGGCCCAAGCATGACATTCCTCAGTTTCTGTGTGTGCCAGCAGGGTCCCAGGATGTCACTACCAGGTTATAAAATAAAACAGATTAAAATGCCTTTGTCATAACTATGGAGACACATCAGTGCCTTCAGAGAGAGTGCTGTGAAGATCATTCATTGATGGACAAGATACTCCACAGACAGCTAGGTAGAATAAGACAAATTTCCTTTCCTATGTAAATTCATGTTTAAAGATTTTAATTTTTTTAAAAACACGTTTTCTTGCAACTTAAAAAAAATAAATCTCTCACACTTCATGAAACAGCATATTTTAGATACAGAACTGGTGTTCAGCAATTAAAACACCAAATTTTTGGCCATTTTGGGTATGCTTCTGGCAGCTTTCCACAGAAGTCATTCCTGTATTCTCTCACTACCAAAACTTTGCCACACAAACCCAGTACAGCTTTGGGGGTTCATTCCCATCTGCAGGATTCAATAAAATCTGATAAGAGGCCACAAATAAGTGGGGGGAGAGAACCAAGGCAATGCAGGCAGTGCCCCCAGTGTGCTGGGTGGGAGGAAGGTGGGTATTGGGTTTGTGAGCAGTGCCAACACATATCACTTTTGCAAATTATTACGGTGACAGAAAACTACTTCAGAGCTAATTAGGAGCTGTTTAAAGAAGCTCTTCCACATTGTCACTTCGTTCTCTTTCTTGTGACAATTGTACCTGTCAGCAGAGCTGTGTGGAACTATTAATTCCTGCTGTGTGGATTTTCAGAAGGCAGCGAGAGCTGATGGATGTAAGCAGGCAGTAGCTGCAGGCAGCCTGGAAGCCCTGATTCCCTACCTAAAACACAACTTTGGCCTCTGTTATAGGATTCTGTAACAGATTCTCCAACTCACCAGTGGTCTGGGTCTTCCTCTCTGTGTGAGCTTTAGAAATAATTGCAAAAATCACACTGCAAATACAAGAACCCAAGAGGAAACGGACACCAACATCAAAGCTTGGGGGTTGGGGAAAATCTCTTATGTTCCTTAAAGTGTTGGTGTGTTTAGGTTGATTGTACTGAGACAGTAAAATAAAATATTATACACAGAAACCTCTGGAGCTTACGTTTTATTTGAGAAAAAGAGACAACTGAGAAGAGTGATTAAAGAATAAAATGCTCATTAAAGACCCCAGCAGTGACAGTGATGTTTACATTGATGTATAGTGTACAGCAAAACCCCTTTGAAACCAAATTTTAAGCTATAAATCATGGAGACTTCTAATTATTCACCATTCCCAAGCCATTTCCTCCAGAAGTTGTTGAATTTCCAATGCTGTTGCTTTCTAAGAAAAGGAGGTCCCCCACCTCAACACACAAAGGCTGAATGAATTAGGAAACCTACACAGAATTAAATGCCAGAATTAAAGCATTCAGATTCTCCCATTCATATTGCAGTGCAAACTCAGTTTGAAGATTAGCTTGTTAGTTTATATCGATGGCATTATTGCTTCCCCTGTGCCCTCAGGATTATGTGATCCTTAAACAAAATGAAAATTAAATTCCTATCTCCAGCTTTCTGCTAGTGCCAATGTTCTTGTGGGGAGGACAGAGGGGATTAGAAACACAAAGGCAGGACCTCTGAGCTCTCTGCAGGTGCTGCACACGCTCAGACCAGTAATTTTCTTTCCTTGTGCTCCAGGGCTCAGACAAACAAACAAACTAGAGATGTCATCTGATCTCCTGTAAATATGTGTACATACATTCAGCCCATAGCAAAGGGAAGGTAATTCAGGATCATTTTGCCTACATTAAAAGAGCACTCAGTCCAATTATTTCACATTTTATGAGCATATGCAGAAACCATTACCATGGATCAGCTGACATTAAGCAATACATTCAGCATAGAATTTTATTCCTGTGACTAAACCCATGTTTTCCCTACCTGTGAAAGCTTGAAATTTTCCTCATGGAGATGCTGAACAGCTATAAAATTGGTAAGCCTTCTTCCAGAAGAATTTTTTTTTTTCAGATAGAGCATTGCATTAGAGTGATATAAAGTCAGAAATCTTCCTGGATGAGATAATCTGGAAATTGATGGGAGGAAGACAGAAGTCCTCTGCCAGGTATCTGCAACCATAGTGTTATTGGTTTGATATTTATTAAAAGTAGAAAAACCATAAAAAGACATATGGCATACTTAAACAACATCTTACTCAGTTATTATCATTTTTCTACTTATTCTGTCACCTCTAAAACAGAATTCATACTTATCCATCTGAACCATGCAGAATCACATTTGAAAGTAATTTCCAGGCTAAATCAAAATTAGCCTAAAGAAGTCTTAAGCACTACAAAAGCAGCATCAGAGCCAATACCAGCAGAATAAAGTGACCAGCCACAGCCAAGCTTCACATTTCCTGTCCAGAGTCTATACCAAGGAACAGCAGAACTCATTCATTTTTCTTGACATTAGCATTAAATGAAGTCCAAATACCAAAATCAGCTTGGAAACCTGTGATTAACCTGAGGATATTTTCCTCCTCATTTTCAAAATATTGACAACACTTTTGCACTCACATTGCCCACCCAATTTCTAGTAGGATTATTTGAATTTTTAAACCAATGAGATAGATAAGAGAATCACCAGGTTCTATTAAAAATGTGAAGAAAAAAAATCCAATTGGATAAATTATTCATTCTGAAGCCAGCCTGAATTTTATGAAATGCAATTGAAATATCACTATGTAAAATACCCAGTTAACTGTCCATATTTCATTTATATTAAATAGAGGGTAGACTTCCCCTGTCAAAATTATGTGTAGCCAAGAAATATATATATTTTAATAAAGGGATATTGCTTTTTCTATTTGGATGCTTTTCTCTCTAACAAACCCTTCATTTTCATTTTCTTTCATTTAAGCACAATGCTTATCGTAAGTGATTGCCAAAACAAATTTAATTTATTTGAATGTAGAGCACTGGTGATGTTCCATTTGCGAATGACTCTGAATAATGTCATGCTGTCCCCCCTTTCTGGAAATAATTTACTCTTCTACACAAGGGAAAGGGTTAAAATCAAAGTGAAAACACAAGTCATGACAGTGAAATTGGTTTTCAGAATCTGCTGGAAGCGACTCAAGTCTCCTGTAGCCACTGGATGTGAAGATAACATCTTCTGGGTCAGAACAGACCACTGGAAACTGCTGGAGATACTGATTTAATGGGAGGCTGGGACTGTACAGAGCACCAGGGGCAGAGAGGGGAACAGGCAGCCTTGGTCAGAGCTTTGTTTCTCTGGGAGCATCCCCATCCAACCTTCCTTCACTCTGCCACTGCCCAGTCTGGGGATGGGGCTCTCACAAGGGCTCCTAAGGACAGGACAGGTAATGGCTTTAAACTGAAAAAGGGTGGGACTAGGTTGGATATAAGGAAGAAATTCTTCCCTGTGAGGGTGCTGAGACACTGGGACAGTTTTCCAGAGAAGCTGTGGCTGCCCCATCCCTGGAAGTGTTCAGGGCCAGGTCAGACAGGGCTTGGAACAACCTGCTCTAGTGGAAGATGTCTCTGCCATGGCAGGGTGGGATGGGATGACCTTGAAGATCCCTTGCAATTCTATGATTTTATGACTCTATGAAATGCCTGTCACATCTTAAACACACATACAACAACTCACCTTGAGAAAGGTGTGTTTAATCACTTGACTGCTGTGAGATGTTCCCCTTTTTTTTCCCTACGGAACATCTTGCTGTGTCCTTCAATGCCTCAGATAAAGCAGGTGGAAAATACCTGCCCTTTTCCTGAATGCTGCAAGTGTGTTCCAGCCAGATCTACCCAGGGAGCTGCTGACTGTACCCAGTGCCCTGGCAGAGGAGACACCTGAGCCTGTGAGACTGAGGCAGGCAGAGCTCTCGCTGGGCTGCTGCTCTCCTGGCTGCTGATAGAGCCCCCACAGCATGGGGCTCCCTGTCCCAGCCCCGGCCAAACAGCCCATAATGCCACCCCGTGCTGAATGACAACAGTAAAGATGTACTAAAGAAGCAAAAGAGGAGGATGGAATTATAGAAAAATACTTAAATTAAGAGCTTTGATGCTTTAATCCTCTTTGGCAAATCCCTGGGTGGCAGTACAAGGCAAAGCCCACTTTATCTTGATTCTCAGTAAATGTTTCTGCTGGACAAAACATCTTTTCCCACGGACATAACTATATCAAGTTTTTGTATTGTTTATAAAAATAACACTTTTTTTTTTTTCCTACCTTGACAGCCTTTCTTTGCCACTTATATCATCATTTTCTTTTCTGCTAAAAATGTCTCCGTTCTAATTTAAAAGTACTCAGCACTCCCATTGCAAAACTGAGCACAGATACATGCAGGAAGAGGAAGAATCTGTTTTGTTGAATGTTTAAGGAAGTGGACTTTAAATCAGCCAGATGCAGCAGTAGACAAAGCTTTCCAATTAGCAGAACAAATTGTGTTATATCTGTCTTTTCTGTTTGTCTCATATTTAGCATCTCTGACACACACACTATGCAAAGGTGCCAGGAAGAAAAGGTGGCTCTGAAAGGGTAAGAAACAAAGAAAAAAAAAGATAATTCAACCCAAATAAGCAAGCCCAGAGTAGCAGTTTAATGAGCCCTGCAAGTGAAGTAGAAAATGGAAAGTTGGGCTGGCTTAGGTGATACCATATTGGGACTTAGAAAATTAACTCCAAAAGGGGTTCCTCACCGCAGTTTTTGTGTAGCACATCCTCCTTCTTGTTTTGCTTTGAGGTGTGATGAACATCAGTCATCTAGCTCATGACGAAGCAGTGACAAAAACAGTGATGGTGGAGAATCCCTATCCTGTTTCCCTTAGGTCCATCAAAACTGGTTAAATCTGGAGCTGAGCTCTCCAAATCTGGAGGGGTCTCAGTACATACACTGAGATTTGGCTAAGACTGAATATGAATAATGGTTTGTGACCTATTAAATTTATCAGTTCTGTGGAGGCCTTGGAAGGAGCTGTCATCGATAGAAACACAGCTGGAACTGAGGATGGCTCATTATTTGCAATACTTCATCATTAAAATCCTCTCCATCCTGAATGATGAACAGTTCTCTATAGGAATACAAAACACAGCAAAATTTAAAATGCAGAGATATTTGTACTGTGGGGAAGTCATCTCAGAGACAGAAAAACTATAAGACTAAGGGACAGTGTTTGTCTACATTTTGCTTTAACTGATTGAAAGCAGGTAGGGCTCCTGGAGACTTGGCTCTGGAAGCACCCAAAATGTCCTCTTAGGACATTAGGTCCTTCTAACTTTCCTCAGAAATACATATTTACACTCTCAGCCCTTTGGACCTGCAGAGCAGTGGCTTTTTGAAAACACTCCAGAAAGGAAGTGGTTCAGAAAAGCTGTCCCAGTTCCCTACATCCATGAACCCAGTGAAAACACACACTACTACAGACCTACCACTACATTACTACTACACACCATGTAGTAGTACAGATTGCGCACAGATTCTGTCTCTGGTTCCAGCTTCTGCTTCTTCTCCCCATCCTAGAGGCTTTTTCCCTACTCTGCCTCCCTGTAGGAACCCCTGCAGACCTGCTGAAGAAGATGGCTTGGTACAATTTCAGAAGAGTCTTCTTGTAAAAGAGCAGACTCTGTGGAAATCATCCTGGGCAAAAGCTGTTTCTAGAAGCAATAGAGTTACTGAAGCTGGGCTTCTTATTGAGTTTCACAGCTGACCAGCTACAGCTGACAGCACAAGCTTTCCAACTCAAGTGCTTGGGGCAATCTTTTCCACACTTTCCTGATCCACAGGGCCTCCAGAGTGTACTAGAAAAGCCTTTTCCTCACCAGTGCTACATCACTCATGTCTCACAAGTACCCAGACACCCATTTTTCCTAAAATCCTAGGAACTGCATTATCTTTGAGATTTCTGCTTCTCTGTAAAACTCATTTTGAAAAAGGCCAATGAGCTTGTAAGTTTTTAGGGCAAGGGAACAAAATCAGAAAGGGAAGGATTTTCTCAAACAGGTTTCCAAATTAAACTAAATTAAAGAACAGCAGTTAGAATAATAATAATCATTCAATGCCATTTTCACGTAATGTCTGAACACCTCAATAATGTGACCCACCAGTGCTGGTATGTTCCAGACCTGTGATGGTTGCTATGAACATGACACAATTGCTAACAAACCCCTGGCTGCTCCTCTTGTTCAAGCTGTGGCAGCTCATCCTTTTAGCTGCGGATGTGCCTGGTACATTCCCTGGTGTGCCTGTCAGTAGCTCTTGACACATGCAAAATGCAGCAAATATTAATCCGTCAAGCCTCACAACCTCCTCTTGGGGAGTGAGACAATTTTTTTTCCAGCTTACACTTTGCAAAGCCGAGGAAGAGTCTCTCAAAGACACATCCAGCATTGGTGGCAGGGGGACTGTACAGGTCACGTTGCCCCCAGTGCCAGCATGGGAAAACTCAAAGCAGTAATACCTGAGATGGAAAGGAGAAGATGTTGTCATCTACTCAGCTGTTGCATTTTTCTCCCAAAAGTCAAAAAGGCTGTGGCCAGGTGCATATTTGTCAGTGTTTCAAGCAGGCAGAGCTTATTTTTGATGCCTGAGCATTCATTTGAACATCTGCACCCTTTTGTCCTTTGGGCAGCATTTGGCAAGCCCTTGGTTTGTCCCAGCAAGCTTCTGTGTGCATCTGCCTTGTTCTGGAGACAGGCTCAGTGAAATCATGAGGGTTTTGTCTCATTTCTAATGAAAACTTGCCTCAGAGACCAGCTTCAATTAAGAGTGGCCACAAAGGTTCATACCTCCACCTTTCCCAGCACAACATGGAGCCAAGTGTTGATTATTCCAGGACATGTCCCTGCTTGGGCTCTCAGGCTCTCAAACCTTGAGTCAAAACCTTGTGAATTCAGGCTTATCCTGGTGGAAGTGGGGAAACAAACACAGAGTGAGGGAGAGCCACAGGAAACAAACTGCCTTGCAACTTCATTATCATAAGTGTTTCTTGTTCAGCTCGTTATGTGAATCCAGTTCTCCATGTATTTCCTCCAAAATTTGTTAGGGGAGGGGAGCCCCATGGCTTGATATATCCACTTCACCTCCCTCCTCCAACCAAAAACTCGTCAATCACATCTGACTCTTTTTCAGTAAAACCTTCATTTCATTAAAATTTAATTATTGGTTTAATTAAAATAGGCAAGCAGCAGTGTGAGATGTGTATGGTTTTTTATGGCTGAAGGAGATTGTAAAGTCCTCATTCATTTCCCAAATGAGCTTCCTCTAAAAATTGGGCTGCCTTTTTATAGGCCAATTCTCAATGCTGCTTTCAAATGGATCCCACAGCCATTCATATAGATTAATTCGGGCAGTGAATCAGATCCTGCTTATTGGCTGTCTTTCAGAACACACTGACGATGCTCCAGGAGCCCTGTGGTAGAGCCCTGGGAGCCCATGGGTCTCTCCAAATGATTAATTAATCCACATACAGGAATTTTTCAGTTCCATCTTAATTTATTCACATTGCAAAACAAATTTAGTCTTGGTGAAATGGGCCAGATTGACAAGCCTTGTGTGACTGACAGCTGCTCTGTTATCCCCCCAGAAAGTGTGACATGGGAAAGGTTCTCCTATACTGGTGAATCATGTCCTGTGACACAGGAGACAACAATTATCTTCTCCTTTTTTTAAATACAAAAATACAGTGATCCTTGTCTCTTCTCTCAATGGCTTCTCCAGCATCCCTGTCCCTTCCTCCAGCATCTTGGGAACACGTGTCTGTACACAGTGAGAAATCAACACAAAGCAGACAACACACAAAAAATTGGTCTGGGTCACTATACCAGGAGGTTTCTAGCTGTCCCATGGAAAAAGTGGGGAAGGGACAGCGTGTGGATGTATTTCTAGGGCTAGGGACAGCACCAGACAAGCACAAGCAATGAGACACCCTAGTGCAGTCATGGCTTCCCTGAGAACCAAGTCCATGAGTTGCTAATGATTTTCAAGTAATAAAAGTGGTTTTCACCTCACAATAGAGATGTGAATGTTTAGATTCTCTCGAATCCCCAGACCATCTGGTATTTGGATTTGTTTTAATCACTCTTCTCTTTGCACCAGTGAATTGGGTTTCAAAGAGTTGTGTAGCTCTTTGTAAATGCTGGTTGCAAAATAATGACAACAAAAAGAGGAATATTGAAACTTTCAAATAATTTCAGCTCATGCTCTTAGGCAATGCTGGGCTGCCTTCCCAGGGCTTTGCAATCTTCAGATCTCTTCGGCCATAGTCCGTGAGGAAATGAGGGAAGCAACCTTTCATTTTGAAGCAACCCCCCAGACACTTTTGCAAGTACCTGCAATGACCTTCAGGTACCCAACCCTCTCCAGCAACACTGGCTGAGAAAGCAAGTTAAGTACAGGGCTGGGAACAGAGTGTGCTGTTTCAAAAAGCTTTTACATCTCTTTTGTACTCGCTCTAGTCTCATCATTTTTCATTTTAAATATCTTCCTACATATGCCTGAAGGTTGTGGATCTCTTTTTGTAACAAAAAGTATAGATCAATCTGCAGGTAGAGGTCTAATTTTCAGCATTGTCACTGAGCTCCTGGGGAGCCTGGAAGGACTTGAGAAAATCAGGTAGCACTGCTGGCACCCTATATCTTTCTCCTAAAGAGCACTGTATGATGTGAAATGGAAGGACTTCTTGTCCTCTTCACCCGGCCTGAATGAGCAATACCTCACAAACTCCTTGTTGTCGATGCTGAAATGATACCTGGCTCCATGGATCCTGTTGGATCTTTGTGAATACATTAATAGGCTGCCATGGCTGCCCTTTGGAACAAACAAAACCACAGACTGGCTGTGGGTTTGAAGAAAAGAATACTTGGGGGATCAGAAAGTGTTTCAAATTGTCATGCCCACAGGAGAAACAAGGCTGGGCTAGACAGGCTTTCAAGTGAGAGTAGATCCATAGGACATGGCTTTGTGCTGTCATGTTCAACCTGTTTGGGCTCTCTTGCCTTCTGCAGTAGCATTAGATTCACATCACAAGGTCCTGTGAGGCCTTGCATCTTTGAGCTCCTCAGCTGAAAGGAGCCATGTAAGTGTGGACATAATTGTATCTTATTGAGGAATGCTGCTGTAATAAACAGCCTCTATTACCAACTGTCCAGCTGTAATATTTGTGTTTATGTCAGCACTTAAAAATCATTGATCTGCAATAAGCTCAGTGTGGGGAAAAGAATCTGATCCAGAGGTCAGAGAACAGAAATTCAATTTTTCCTTATCAGGCTGGAGAGCTCAGCCAGGGAATGTGGGATTGCAGGAAGCTTTGCTGCTGCTCCCTTCCCTGCTGCTCGAGCAGCGCTCAGGGAGATGACCCCAGATCAAAGCTGCTTGCAGCAGCAGTCAGGTTGCAAGGCTAATCATCATTTCTCTGCTGGGGCTGCCAGGCTGCAGGTAACCACCCACAGTGGAGTTTGCTGCTGTGCCAGAGCTGCACAGGCACTTCCCAAAGCCAGAGCCTCCCCACACCCCTGTGTGTGGCAGCAGCAGGGTGAGCTCCCTGGATATCTGCTGGCAGGTTTTGCTCCTCACAGAGCCTTTGAACTAGGAAGTGCCTCACTTCTTTCCTCTGTGTAATAAATTATGGTTGTATTAAAAATTCGGAGTATATAAGAAAGATATGTTTTGTAGAAACAAAACAAAATATAAAGCATGGAAAAGCCTCTCCCCCCCCCCCCAAGTGGGATGAGGCTTTCTGCCGAGGAGTTGCTGATTACCAGCAACGCCCAAGATAACTAACCAAAACCGGCCCATCAACCCAAACAAACACACAGGACACGGATCATCAAGAAAACAATGACACTAGCTCGAGAAATTATCTACCTCCGGATCCAAGCAACGCCCTGCGGATTCCAGTGGGTAGAGAAACTGATCAATCGAAAAAGACAAGTTCCAAAAGAAAAGCTTCGCCAGACTCAAACATCTCTGTGTCGAAAAAGCAATCAGGGAAAACAAAGGAGGAAACCCGGCCAAGATACTCATCGGCACCAACCCGGATTCCACCACCCTGTCATGAAAAACTTAACTTTGCAACACACAGAGTCTCCTTTGCATGAGAGGAGACTCTGGCCGGACACAAAATAATGTCATCATTCTAGGTCAGGAAATCCATTCACTGGACAATCAAGGACACTTGGTGAATGGAACTTGCCTGGAATTTTGGCCTGAGGACTTAAAAATCCTATAAAACCCCAATCCTGAGGATGCTCAGACGTGGATTTGGGAAACCTATACCTCCGGTGTAGACCCCTGTCCACCCAGCGCTGCGCTGTTCTTTTTATTGTGGGTTTTTATCGCTGTTTCTGTTTATTATTGTTTATTAATAAATTTCTCTTTGATTTTATCCCAAAATTGCCTTTGCATTTATAACACTCTGTGAGCAGGAGGGTTGCTGAGGGTGTTATGGAGAGCAGCAGCCCAGCTGGAGCCTGCCCTGGGCACACACCAGTGAGCACACAGTAGTGTAAAACTGCTCTGCAGTGCAGGATGTTGCACACTTTTAGCCCCCGAGTGTGTGTCTCTCCCCAAAGGCAGACCCATTATCCTAAGACAAACCTGGAAATCTCCTCCTCAGGCAGCTCCTGATGTGTACATCGTCCTTGTTCACAAGTAGCAGTGACCGTCCTGCCCCATCCAAACAATCTGGGACTCTCCTTTCTCCCACCTCCTGCAAGTCAGCTTCCCTGCTTGACTCCCCTTCCTCCAGTGAGGGAATCAGAAACCTGATCTGTGACTCCCCTGTCACCAAGGATCTCAACACTCCTCTCATTGACTGTGTCCCCCCACCCCAGAAAGGACCTGGGACCACCCATGCTTTTCCCCACCTACCCTCGATGTCCTTTTTTTCCCCTCACTTTCCCCATTCTTGTTCTTGAAGGCATTAAAGTCACTTGAAAGGGACACCACCTCCCAGTTACTGGGCACGTTGGAAATGGGATTTCTGTATTGCAGAGAGCTCCTCCCATCTGATCTCCCTGCTCCATGCCTTGCCACCTCCCTCCTCCATGGGCTGCAGGGAGTTTTCACCAGGCCTCAGGTGGAAGGGAACAGAGCAGGAGGCAGGAACTGCCTCACTGGCTCTGTGGCAGCTTCAAGGTTGATCAAGGATGAGCAAATCTGCACTTAGAGGTCAAGGGATCTGAAGTTCCTCTCTGATCTCCATTGGCAGGTTAAATGGGATGAGAAGTTGGTCCTAGCTTATTACAGAGAAACTGCAGGACAAAAAATGAGAAATTAGACTGGCCTTTCCCTTTCCAAGCACCGGGATGTGGGAGAAGAAGGGGTGATGCAAAGGCAGAGGGCTAATGATGGGAAATAGGGCTAATTATGGGAAATAGGGCTCATGGAGGCTGGCTTCTGAGCTAAACCACAGCAAAACAGCACAGTATCACCTGCCAGCTTCTTCCTTCTGAGCCTGCAATCCGTAACTGGGGACTTGTCTCTACCATCTAGGGCACCTGGCAGCCCACAGCTCACCCCCCTAGAGGAGAGATTTGTGATCAGATTAAAGCCCATTTCATGTTCCCCTGCTCAGGTCCTTGTCGGCTTCCTGCTCCCCTGATGTTTACACAGGATGCCTGACTCATTTACACATGAAGAGCCAACATTTCCCTCTCAAACCCAGCACAGGGGTCATGGGTTGCTGTGTTAAAGGGAAAAACTACAATGAAGAGATTTTTCTAATCACTGCATCAGATTACAAAGGAATGTAAATCACTGAGCAGGGTTTTTTGTTAGAAGCAGATCAAGGTTACTTCAGGTAGTTCTCAAGAGCATTTTGATATCTCACATGATACGCCCACGTGCAGAAGCTCACACAAGTTCACACGAACTCGGCTGTAGCTGGAATCCTTAGGAGAGGTTAACCATGGCACAGGGAAGGAAGATGCTCTGATACTGAGGAGTGCCTTCGCCCTGTGCTGCACCCCAGAGCTCCCACTTCATCTCCACAGGGTCATTTTTGGCTCTGAGTCCCTCTCTCTGACAATTGATAAACTGGGGTAATGTCCACTCTTGGCAAGGACAAGCATGTTAAAAACACAGCAAGTAAGAGAAGGCAGAGAAGGAGGCAAGGCAGATATGGGACATACAACCATCAGCTGGGACCAGATTTACCAGCGTGTTTTATAACATGGTTATTCACAGAATGTCACTATAGACTTGCAAAAACACCAGAGAAGCTGTGGCTGCCCCATCCCTGGAAGTGTTCCAGGTCAGGTTGGATGGAGCTCTGAGCAGCCTGCTCTAGTGGAAGGTGTCCCTGCCCATGGCATGAGGACATTTCCAATCCAAACCATTCTGTAATTCTGTGATTTAACTTCAATTTTGTCCTCTCCCCCTAATGAAACTGAGGTGGTTCAAAGGAAGATGGGGAGGAAAATAAACCAATAAAAGGATATAGCAAAATTGTGTCTCTCTTTTGTGACAAGTATTAGAGATGGTGTAAAAGAGGGTAGAAGTTGTCCTGGCCTTAGAAGTGTCAGGCACTGCCTGTAACGCTTTTGCAACAAAGATTGTGAATTTATTTTGTGTTTCTCACACTTCCCTGTGATTTTTGGAGAACCTTCTGTGAGCCACCTGCTAAGGTCCTGCTTCAGGAAAAGTATGACAAAACTGGAGAGCAGTTAAATGTGACCTGAACCCTACTGAAATGCTCTGGAGGGGTCTCCATGCAGCTCTGCTCCAGACCTCTTTTGTCTTGAATGAAGAGACAGTGAAGAGGAGGGGAGGACAGATGGAAGCTGCCTCTCTGGCAGCCAGCAAACTGCCACCAAATCAAGCAGCAGAGTCAAGGAAAAAAAAATAAAAATAAAAAAAAAAAAAATAATAATAAAGAAAAAAAAAAGGCAGGAGCCCATAATCATTTTATGATTCTAATTTAACTTTTATGAACATGTTTTGAGCTCCTCTAGTCAGACTCTGGTATTGATCTTTTCAGTATTGTTAACTCATAACCAGACCATATTTGAAGACATAAACTTTAAGAGGGATAATAAAGAAAAGCCAGACTGCACTGGCTTTATTCTTCTCAGCACAGGGACTGGGAGCCGTAAATCCTGCTAGAATCAGTGAAATTATGCAAGTGGAGATGAACTCCTGGCTGTGTCAATTTTTTAGGTATTGGGCACCAATGACATCTGTCTTTATTTCTACTTCAAAGTGGAACTGTCTTGGGATATAAAGCAGCAGGAGAGTAAGAAGCCAAACAATAGAAAAAAGCATTGATTTCTCTGTGTGCTTTTGAGAGATGGGCCAGTTAACATCATTTTGGCCCATCTCTGGATCAGCTGCAGATTCTCCCAAAAATTATTCATTTCTTAGATTCAGGCCCTTCCTTCCAACTCCATTAAAGGTTTGAGCTAAGCAGGAGCATTTAGATCTTGCAAATGCTTTTAGGATGAGCTGCCCTGAGCACTAGCACAGGGTTTGCTGTACTGCAGGTCTGCCTTGTGTTTTAGGTCAGGGACATTCGTGTAGCTTGCTCCCTGCTTCTGACTGATAACATGAAAACCTAAATAACAATGTTAATGGGCTTTTTTCTCTCCATGGTAACAGTACAAGGAGGACAGTTTTCCAGACTCTCTCTGCTTCTTGAAAAAAAAAAAAAGGAACATGAAAATATGGGACAAGTAAAATAAATGAACATGTGACGTATTTCTTTTCTTTATTAAATTAATCCCAGCCTAATGAATGAGGGCAGGGTGGGGAGGGGCACTGCTTTCAACCCTGATTAAGCAAGATGTGAAAGGTGTTCTCAGTTTGAATAGCAGGCTGAAAAACATGGAGGTGTGACTTACACAATTCCTCTGAGGCCTAAAATGGTCTTCAAATTTAGAGTGCAGACTGGCAAACAGTCAGGATGAAGTGTGAACCTGCATGTGCCTGCTGTCAGACTGAGTGGTCCTTGTGCAGACCTTAACCAGCCACAAGCCATAAGCACCTGCACACTGAACCTCACAGGCTCAAGATGCTGAAATCTCGGGAACTCAGCCATGTTTTTTGTTGAAAACGATCCACAGCTCTCAGTTTTCAGTTCTGAACAACACCCTGAGACAGGTGAGTTGTTATAGCTTCAGGTCTTGTTGCAAACACTTGAATTAGAACAACTCTCTTCCCACTCAGCATCTCCAATTCCCTCGACACCCTGCATCCCCCCAAGCTTGTCAAGGTTGGAACATATCCCACAGCCCTAATTCTGCATTTTCCATGACTCATACCACCCAGCATCTCCATGCTGTCTCATGCTAGTTGGAATTAAAAACCAAAGGGGATCTTCAGGAAAAAAAAAAAAAAAAAAGAAAGAAAATAGGCTATGGGGCGTGTCCTGCCAACAACTTGGAGGGAGCTCAGCAAAGAGCAGCTGGAACGATCAGGGTACTCAAGGCAGTGACTTTGGAGGAAAGATTAACATTGCTAAAAATAGCCTGCATGGGTAACCAATGACTAGCAGGGTATGTGATAAAAGTCCCTGTGTATCAAGGGGTATAAATAATCAAGGATGGAATTAAAGTATTTAGAGGGCACAGAGGGCAACTACCCAAGTGCACTGGTAGGAGTGATTATATTAAATAAGGAAAGTAGGGGAAATAAAATAGGGACATCACCTTCTCTCTCCCTAAATGAACTCTGTTTAACCAGGTCTTGAAATAAAGCATACTGCAGTCCCTGGAAAACTCCCTCCAGCAGTACCCCCTGCAAGAAGGTGACAATTCTAATTTACTATTAACTCATCAGGGTCTTTTTTAGAGGCACATGGAACCCAGGACACCAGACTGGGCATCCCTCTCTTTTCTCTCAGTGGCCTGTCTGCCCTGCAAAGCTGACAGTGTCTGTATGGAGCAGACCCTGGTCTCTTGATCCAGAAGCAGCAGCTCACTGCAGCTGGCAGAGTCACAGCCAGAAGGGCTGACCAGGGATGATTATTCTGACCCAGTGCAAGACACACGGTCCTTCCACACTGTCTCTGCTTCCTTGGGTAGGAGAGGTACAAATTACTGAACAGATTACTCACTGCCTTTGCGGCTACTCTTCTCTCTGTGTGTCCTTAAAGTTACCATGGTACCAGCACAAATCACTGCTACAAGCCCTAGACTGGATTCAGAGACAGGGAGAGACCTTCTCATCCCTTCTCCACTTGTTTTTGCCCATCCCTTAGGCACCCCTTCTCTCTGGGGGCATCCACAGATGCCAGGAAATCCCCTCTTGCACTGAGATCCAAGCTGCAGTTTTCTTTCCCCATTGAGATATTAGCAGACAAGGACTGTGTATATATGTTATATACGTTAAGAAAGTCATAGTAAGTTATTCTATCCTTCCAGAGTAAGAGACTCTGTACCTGAGCAAACACGGTAGCTAAGCTGTATTTTCACTTTCTAAGGTTTTAACTGTCACTGCTCATGACAAAGTAAAGAAACATACTCATATTTTTTTGTGAAGAGCTGTTTGAAAAGCCATATCCAGAATAATAAATGGCTCATTGTTGGACTAGCAGGGTAAGTCTGGTGGAGGATTTACATGGTGCCTCTTAATTCTGTTGCTGCTCAATATTTTCATTACTAACCTGAGTGATAAAATAGAAATGAAACTTATTAAATTTAGCCCCCAAATTCTATTCAGAGCAAGTAAATTTAATCCAGAGGACAGGCTTAAAATCCAGCAGAGATATGCAGGAATGGTCAAAAATAAAAGTACAGGGTGGCAACAACTGGTTAAATAACTGTGTGGAAGGGGATCTGGAGTGACCACTAAGTGGAAAAAGAGGGAAAAATATCACACTGCTGAAAAAGTGACAAACCATGCTGGGATACAAACAGCAGTAGGGCCTGTGTGATGCACAAAAGCAGCTTTTTATTGGCTTTGGGCTGGTGCAGGCTCAGCTGAGAACTGCAGCCTGTGACAGGCACTGCCTGATCAGCTGGAGAAGAGCAGGAAACAGCAGGACCTACAGGAGCCAGTGAAGGAATTGGGGCTGCTTGACTCACAAAAGACAAGACAGAACCCACTGTCCTGCTCAGTCCATAAACTGGGGCATGAGCAGGGGGCTGGTGGTACTGAGTGTCCAGCTGGGGTTAAACCACAACAGAACCCTGCTTGTAGTGACCTTCATCTGTGCTGGAGTCCTGATCCCAACTCCTCTTCAGTTATAGGGAGGTGACATTGGAGCGCAATCAGGATTTTTTGGGATGCTGTTTTATTTTATTTGCACTGAGACAGTATTTTTTTTATTTCATCTGACAACTGCTTTAGACCATTTTACTCTGCTGGAAGCATGATCAGATCTGAAATGTGGGTTGTAAATAGCCGGGAAAACTGCACATTTAAGTCTAATTTTATGTGTAGCATCTTTTATTAATGTTACAACATTTACTGTGTATTTTAAGTCATCATTGATTTTTATTAAAAAAGATATTTTTATTATATGTGCATGCTGCCAGCAAAATAAAATATTATGTTTTTCCCCGCTCAGTATGAATTCTCATTAATCTTCTCTAAGAGCACGAGAATGTAAGAGGACAACTCAGTTCAAGGCAGCATCACTGCCTAAGCTCTGACTGAGACATTGTCATGTATTCATTGCACCAGGATGCAGAAGAGCTGCTGAATTGCATCAACCAGGACGTGCAAGGTGGGGGCCGAGGCAACAAAACACTCCCTTGTGACTTATTACATCTGGGGCTGATTAGTGCTGTTAATATATCATTAAGATTCAGAGGAGAGGGATAAAACAGCCAGTAAGGACACAGAGTTTTGTGAGGTGTGTGCAGGCAGCTGAGTAAAGCCAGGCACAGGAAAATTACTGCATTTTGCACTCAGTCCCCTGGTGCTTTCTCAAGTCAGGGTGTATTGGGTCTTAGCAATGACACAAAGGTTTTTCCAGCAGTAGAGCAGGGCATGCTGCAGAGAACATAGCCCACCCCAAAAAGCCTCATTCATTAGGAATTTTACTACCTAGCATAGGTAAAAGTGTAATGAGGACAATGATTTCTGTTTGATTTTCAGCTAGATCAGGTAACGTTGCTTTGCATTAATTGTAGGCTTGACTTTGACCTTGCATCAACTGAGGAGCTGACTATAAAATCTGGTTGCTTACTAGAATAGAATGCTGGTAAACCAAACCTCAGACAGTTTTGGTTCTGGGCATTTTGATAAGACACCTGCAAGCATCAGCTTTAATAATAATGAACCATGACAGTGGGGTTAATGCAAACATGGCACCAATTTGAATGAGCAAACGCTGTTGCAACCGAAAAGGGGGTAAAAAAGTGTACATAATACAGGGAAATTTATATGTAAACTGGATACAGGGTGTATGAAAGAACATACAGAGGTCTCTAAAATTATTTTCCCTAAAACTTTAGCTTCAGTACTCAGGGACCACTGTGTCATGCCACACCAAGGAGCCTGTGAGCAACATGAAAGGCAGAGCTGCCTGCTGGCAGGTTTTGTGTGTTGGAGCATTGCTTTGATTTTAATGATAAAAAAGGGCTCCTTTTCCTCTCATTTATCTTTTACCATGCAGGTGTGCAAAAATCAAAGTGCTAATTTCAGGTAGCTGTTCAGACATGTGAGCCTGCACAGGGAGGCCACCTGGCCCAGATGAATCCAACCATTTGCAGTCCCAACCACCTCCCTCAGCATCACCTCACAGGGAGGCTGTCATCCTGGCAGCAGCATGGGGCTGCTTGTGTGGGCCTAGCTGGGAACACCAGATCTGTGAGAAAACCACCTCCATTTCCCTCCTAGAAAAAACATCTTCGAAAAAGTGGCTCATTTCTGATCTTACTTTCACCCAAACACATCTCAGCACTCAGGGAGGGAAGCATCCATCGAGGAGGGAGAGATGCTGGTCCAGATGCCATCAAATGCTCCACAGAAGCAAGGCCCATCCTCCCTGAAAGTTTTAAGGCTTGGTGGCTTTTTAGCCTTTTTCTAGACCTCACAATTAAGACCCCCCCTAATCAGCTGTTGGATACCACAATCAGCCTCAGCAATCAGCCTCCTGCCTCTGCCGCTGATGAACGCCTGGAAGGGACCTCAGTCAAGAGACTAATTGGCCACTTTGTTAAAAAAACAACACAACAACAAGAGGAGAGGGTGGAAGTGTGTTTATCCCCTCAGATTTGGGGAGCCCAGGAAGGAGGCTGGTACTTTGCTGATACCTTCACTGCTGGTCTGAATTTGCCAGCAGCTCTGTATTTGTCATGAACAAAGGCTGCACTGGCTCATGGCACCCAAGAGACTGATCTGATCTAGCTCTGCATGAGCCTGAAATCAGAAGCATGGTTGATATCATAGCTTATCACATGTGTTACTGAACTATATCAAAATCAGTATCAGAACTCTCTCGATTCAACATTTTTTAGGGGAACCATCTCAAGCATTCAATCAATGAACACCACTTGCTTCCTCTCTGGTAGTTTAGGTGGAAATAAAGCTAGGATTACTGAGCTCCTGTTAAATTATTTATTGTAGGTATTTTCATGGTCCTTAAAGTCCAATATGTGAACTGGGTCACTGCTTTGTATCCAAAAGAGAAAACGACATGCAATGAAGATATTTTGCATATGAATCACAGCAGCTTCCCCAATTTAATCTTCATTTTACCCACTCTTAGCACACCCAGCTCGGTGCTGCTGATTTCTTTGCCCAAGGCTCCATGACAGAGGCAGATGAGAAGTGGCTGAGAGGCAGAGGGGCCATGCTCCTGCTGTATTTCATCCAGACCATGGCTGGAAATTGGCAGTGTTCCTGCCTGAGAAATCATCTCCACCTCAAAACTCATCTTTAAAAAGGAAAGATTTGTTCTTCTGTTACAGATGCATCACTCGGTTTGTTTATTGACCCATTAATTATGGTCTGTGTCTTTCAGTGGTCAGGGCAGAGCAGCAAACTGGGATTACAGCTCCAGTGTGACTCTTAAGAGACAGAATTAGCAGAGCTATTCAGCCCAGTCACTCTAACAAGGTTATAATGTAAAGCACTAAACAATTAGCTGGGAGATTTACCTCCCTGTCTTAAAAGCATTTTTATTACTTAATCAATCACAAGCAATTTATAAACAAGGCTGAAATTGTACATGGAGCCATAAGCTTGTCTTATTTGCTTCCACAACAAAGCAGGAAAAAAAGACCCTGAAGTTTCAAAAGACATTTGATCAGTTAAAAAAATAGATAAATAAAAAAGGCAAAACTACCTCAAAAGAAGATAAATGATTTTTCAAAGGGAAGAATGACCTCAGCAGAGGCTGGAGGAAAGAAAGTCCATCTGTCTGTCTATTTGCTAGTCTGTAACATCATCCATAACAGTGGCTTGAAGTAGTAGTAGAGTTGTAAAGTGAAGATGTGAATTGTTTGGGGCAGAGACTTTGTTTGTCTGTGCATGCCCTCCACAAGCTGGATTGCAGCCACGGAGTGCCAGCATTGTGCAATTGCAAAATAAATGCATTAAGAGTGCTGAATCAGCAATATCACGTGTGCTCCAGGTGCCCTTTTTGCTTTCAGAGCTTCTGACTCAGTGCCAGGACAGGGCTGCATTAGGAACCTGTTAGGTGGAGACTCGATGCCTCTGAGGAGAGCTGCTCCAACCACAGGAGTGCTCAGACTCTCCCCATTTCCTCTCTTCACTGGCCCTGTCCTTAGGATGGGTTACTGCCAGTAGCTCACAGGCAGGGTTCATGCACACAGAAGCAGCTGGCCATGGGCTGCACCACAGAAAAAGTTGCACAAAGATGCCCCAGTGTGAATCCTTCCTCAGCCACTGTGGCCAGGAGGCTGTTTTGCATCCTTACACCACAGCTCTCCAGCATAACTGGTTGGACCAGTTAGATCTCCACCCTTGGGATAGCTGCCTTGATAGAGATGGAATCAGCACTTGCTGTCTGAGTGTGTTTTAGCTGGTTTGGCAGCAGTCCCAGCTTTGCCAGTCCCTGTACCTCTGACATTCAGTGCCTCAGCAATACTGCTGACTTCTGCGAAACCGGGGCACCGACACAGACATGAAAGTCCCTCTTTGGAGCGAGCTACTGAGGAGCTCTGTGCTGCACTCCTGCAAGAGCTACACTGGAGGCTAAATTCACCTTGGCTTGTGCTGATCTAATTCTCACAGCATCAGCTTTTTACTGGCTTTGACTGCTCTGATCTTACAGCTCTCAGTCCTGATTCTTCTGCCATTTCCCACCCCAGCTGTCAGCTCTTGATTTACACCTTTCCCGAGCAGCAACACATTGATTTGATTCAGAGAAGTGTTACTTCTATTTGTCCCTTACTTCTAGTAACTACCCAAGATGCAGGTGGATGGAAAAGCAACCAGATTCTGACGGGGTGATTTTAGGGGAATAAATGGAGTGGGTGCTCTTGTGTCTGTGTGGACAGCACAACGCAGTGTGGGAAGTCCAAGGCAGGTTTTCCTGGGGGAACGTGGGGAGCTTCACCCACCCCCACTCCACCACATCTGTAGCTGAGGAGATACAGAAATCTGTGCTGCTCCACATCCCAGGAGAGCAGCACGCTGCTGTGAGGAACAACACCCTTCCTCTTCCCAAAGGCAGTGACAGGACCTAGAAATGCCCTGAGAGACTCTCACTTGTGCCCTTTACTCCTTCAGGAGAACCCTGGAACCACACAGCCACCTAAGACCTTGCTTGTATGGCTGATGACAGCGTGGAGCAGCTCAGGGAGACACTGAGCTTTACAGGTTCTCTCAAACTGTCTGCCCCATGTTTCAGGTTCATGTACAGGAGGCAGCAGCAATTCTCTATAGCTCCACAGTGGCAGGAGGGAAAAGCTGCCTAGATGAATAAACCTGTTTCCCAGGTATTCTTGACTGAGATTTCCTGTTCCTCAGCCAGGTGAGAGTCTCCTGTGCTGGGCAGGCTCCTTGCAGTTGCAGTTCATCCATGGGCAGGTGCTGAGCCCCCAGGACCCCTGGGTGACAGCAGCGAGAGCTGAGCGGTGGCATCACATTTCAAGGTCTTGTAGGAGGAAACGTGTCACCTCATTGTTCAGTGATTTCATGACTCTGAATATTTTTGACAAATAGGGCCTTCCTCATTTCAATTCTGGCACTTTTATGGCTGATAATGAAAGTCAGATGCTCACTAGTTTAGGACTTGCATAGCTGAGTCCCAGCATTTATGCAGAGAGATGGGAAAAGTCACAGTCAGAAACTGTCACCCCTGCACCTTTGGGGTACAGATTCCTGCCCCATCCTGAGATTCAAGAACATATTTACCAAAAGAAATGTATGTTATAAAAATACTGCAAAATATTTTAAATTTAAGAGGAAAGGATGTGTTCTCCCAACTCATTCTTCCCACCATAGCAGTCACAAATAATACCCGAACGTTGTTCCTTAGCATGGAATTATCCATGGATGATTTAGTGTCCTGGCCCACCAAACTTGCACAAAATAAATACTTCTAATTGGCAATGAAAATGCAGGTTAATTTTCATTGCATCCTGGCACTTATTATCAACATTATTTATTATTGATCAAGTACTGACAAATGCTTTCTGTGTTCCACAGCCATAAGGAGATAAAGCCCCTTTCCCATTAAATATACACACAGTGTTTAACTGAAGCCCACTGAGAATCCCACTAGAGTCAATACCCATTTATCTTCTCCGGGGAGTTTCCACAGACAGAATAATTTGGACATGTGAAATTCTCCCATTGAAGCGTCGATACAGTGTGCTCTGAAGGAGATGTCCCCAAAACTGTGCTCCATCACAGATTTTTTCCTCTAGGAGGATACGCTGGGATGTAACACAGAAGGGGAGAGAAAGGCAGGGAAAAGCAGGTGATGAGTAGCAACTTCCATAAATACCCTGGGAGACAACAGGACAACAGGTACCCAAGCATCTAAATAACATGTTTTATTGCTATAATAAAAAAAAAATTAAAAATTACAATTAAATTAAAATTAAAAATTACAATTAAAGCTCTGGCTGCCCATGCCAAAGAGAGAAATGTGGCTGTTGTTTCACTAGACTCACTAAAAAGCTTTGACCTATTCCTGATCCAGAGCACCCAGTAACTGATGGGTCCACAGCAGCTGTGGGAGAAAGTTTCCTTTCAAGTTTGCTCCAAATAAACATCAGCTAGCTAGAAATTTTATTCATAGCCAACACAGATTATTTAATTTCTTTGTAATGCAGAGCTGTTGGTGGTCTAAAAGCAGACTTTCTAGTGAGATTCACAAGGAATGTTCAAATAGGTGCTAAAAAATACTGTAAGATCAAGCTATTATGGCATCTCAGCATTTGTGAGTCCAATTTTTCTGGAGACTGAAAGTGAACTTCACTGAGTATATCACAATACTCAGGAAGATTTTAGGTGGATTTCACTGAAAATTCATGAACCTCTTTGAAACCCATTTCCTACACCATTGCTGCAAAATCTGGCTGGATCAGTAGAGGTTTCAGGGGTGAATTTTACAGTTGTGTGCTGCTTCCAGACTCAGAGATCTTCAATGCCTCTTCAGCTTGCAGGGCTTGCATTTCACTTCTGAAGATGTTTAAAACTGCATGCAGGATCCAAAAAGAAATATTCCATTTATTTATGTGCACCTGCACTTTGACATTTCATGAACTACTGAATTGAATTCAGTGTGGAAGATTTAACATATTTCCACTTTTTTATAGGATAAATGATATTTCATACTTTACCCTGTTTCTTGAGCCCAGACTGGCTTCAGTAGTGATGCACATCCCTCCAGACTCTTTCAAATGATAAAATTTAGATACATTTACTTCCCATCCCACTTCTGCCATTTTTCTGAGTTGCAGGCCATTGATTAATACAATAAGCCTCATCAACTGCAAATGCAGTACAGCAGTTATTGAGCTAATCTATCTTATTTCTAAGCAGTTTTTTATCATGTAATTATTGTAATTACTTAAACAGACAAAAAACTTTAAGTACTGGGAGCTTTCTTCTCCACTCAAGCCAGAAATTAGCAAAAAGAGCTTTTCTCTTGTTTATTTAAGCAGCAGCAGAAGTACAGGATTTTCAAAAGAAAAAGAGGATATCACAAGTTTTACAGCATTCTGAACAAGCATTAGCTTTAAACTGTGGAAGAAGGTGACAGAAATGAGGATTAGTCAGAAGAGCAGTGGCTCCATCTAGGATGGAAATCTCATCTCCATCTTGTAAGTAGCAAATATGAACAGTGAATTTTATTCTCAGCTTCCATGAACAAAATCATAGGGTGTAGGATGTTTTGTGAAAGTGGAGATGAAATCCAGTTCTTTGGAAACTATTACATAATCATGAAATCACAGAATCATTTAGGCTGGAAAAGAACTTTAAGATCATTGACTTCAACCTTTAAGCCAGCAGTGTCAAGCCCACCACTAAACCATGCCCCTTAGCATCCTTTGAAATTTCTCCTTTACAAACCATATTTTTATTCTTCAGAACATAGTTTCATTTATTTTATTTTTAAATAAAAATTCTATATGAAACATTCTATTTTGATATTCTTCACTTTCTCTTTTCCCTCAGTTTACTTTTTCTGATATATTTTTCTGCATTATTCCTTTTTATTCTCCTGTTTGTCACAGAAAAGGAGGCTCAAAATAGGAATAAACAATACATATGGAAAGACTTAATTGACCTAAATATTCACATAGAGAAGAAAGAAAATGTAGTCAAACTCAACAGATATTATCAAGAAAAAAAAAAATCACTGTTTCTCTGGGAAGGGATTAAACATTGAATGTAAATAATGTGCACCCTTGGCAAGTGTTTTCATACTTCTGGCCTTACCTCAAACACATCATAAACCAGCACAGCTGTGAAAAGCTCTGGGGACATTCAGTTTAATTGCCAAAGCTTTTCTCCTCAATACGAGCTTTGCAAATGCTGCAAACCATGTGCCTGAAAGCTTCCAGTGCAGCACTAATTCCCAGTGCTCAGTGTCACCAGGTAACGAACAGCCCCTGGGCTGTTTCCAGCTCTGTGCTTCTGGGATCCACAGGAAGGATTTGGGATCCACTTTGGGGCACTGAGGATGCAGGCAGGTGTGATGTGGCAGGGCACTGCTCCTCCACCCTCAGCCCATCTGGGCACACAAATGCTCACCCTTGAGCATTTATCCACCAGCCAGGACAGAAGTTTGTCATTGCTAAGGGAAGGTGTGCTTTGCTAAGGGGGGTTGGAAATAGAAGATTTTTTAGGTCCCTTCCAACCCAAAGCATTCAATGATTTCATGATGACGATTCTGTGATCACTCCCTTCCCTGCAGCTGCTTGGCAAATCTTAAATCCCTTCCAAGCAGTTTGATCTTCAGTCAGCTTAATTTCTCTCTTTTTCACTGTTAGATTCTTCCCAGCTCTCTGGGCAAGGGCAGAGAGCAAAGCAAAGGACACTACAGGATGAACAGCAGAAATACTCAGTAACTTGCTGCCCTCCCTGACACCTGCTCTCTTGGAGGTACATTTTACCCCATAAATCATCTCTAAATGGGACAGGCATAGTTGTGCCCACATATTCCTGCATTTCAATGCCCACTGCACCTGTAGAAATCGTGCCATTTATGCCATGGGCTAGTTAGCCCAGCTAGCCAGTGTATCAGGGAGGTCCTGGGTAAGCACACCCCAGGCTCATAAATTAGGTGCCAGCAACTTTGGAAATTGGCCCTTGTCACCTCCAAGCACGTTCCCTTCCACACCACTGCTGCAGAGCTGTTATGGGATTCACCAGGGCAAGAATAATTTCTAGGCACTCTCTGAAGCAACACAAAAAGCACATTTCTGTACCTTGCAAAAAAACCCAGAACTTTCAGCTTGCAGGAATTTGCTGTGCCAACTTTTTCAGAGGTGGTTTCTATTCCCTGCACCCTGCTAGACTCTTTCCTTCAGAGCAGAAGATGTGATGTTTCTCAGGAAAGTTCTTGCCTCATCATCTCCAGTTCTTTTCAACATTCATTTTAAAATTAATTTCCTCTCTTCTCCTTGCATCTACCTCTTAATTTGGCTCATACACTGTTATGAGTTTTCTGACTGAAATTTATTCACCAGACAATGTCTTTATGACTGCTTTGCCTCATTTCATTCTAAAAAATACTTTGCAATCCAGTTTCTCTAGAAGCCTCTTTACAAAATAAGTTTTTGTTTTATGTTATGGGTAAAATCTGCAAAGCTCTTAGATTGCTGCATGCAGGACATTAATTCCAGTTTGTGAACATGTTTTTTTTTCTGGAATCTTGCAGCTCTATGAGTGGAATTACTTTGATGAGTAAACTGCTAAATCAACACTTGTCTCACTCTCTTTAAAAAATAATTAAATCAACCATCCTTCACCTGCCAATGAAACAAAGAGAAAACAGACAGATCCCTTGTTCTGACTCAACATTTTCAGCAGTTACCAAGTGCTGCCATGATCACATTTTTTTCTCTTCTGTGAATAGTTTTAAATTCACGTTTTTTGGCAGAAGTAAGAGAGGTAATATTTCCATTTTCTTCCCACATTCACGTGTTTCTGAGTCTTGAAAAGATTTCGGAAACCACAGAAATTGATGAATTAGCATTGCCAACGGGACAGAGGTGAGAGATAAAGCTGGGTCACTGCCTAGCCCCTGTCCACACAGATGGAATAGCACTGCTATCTGGTGGCTGCTCCATGACTCATGGAAAATGCCTTGGTTGTCTCAGGCCTCTATTTGGAGGCCAGGTATACATAGCACAGAGGTTTGCCATACAGCTGATCCCAGAAAAAAGCCAAGGATTAGCCAGGCTGCCAAGCTTACACTCACTTTGACTGACAGGCAAAAAAAAAAAAAAAAAGAAAAAGAAAAAAAAAAAGAAAAATAAAGAATAGCAAAGCGCTGTTGAGAGAGGTGAAATGGGGAGAATATATTTACCAGATTGCTGGGGGACAGGGAAAGGTTTGCAAAAAAGTTGTTTCCAACATGACAGTTTCCTGATTGTCATCAGATTTTATTCTGCAACAAATGAAACAGATAATATCAGCATGTCCCACTTGTAACAGTAATGGAATTGAAAGCTGTCATGTTGTTGCTCAAAACATGCTTTTGAAAAGAAAATGGATGTTTCTTTTTTTTAAAAAAAATATTGTTTTAAAGAGCTGACATCTAAACCAAATGTTTCAATCGTGTTGAGCTGTTACACTTTGACCCAAGATCAATGGGGATGTGGGATGTGGAGAGGGTTCTATGATTCTGGCACAGTATTTCCAGTCTTTTCAGTCCTATCTGAGTCTGGTGGCAAAATCAGGCTAAAAAAATAAATTACTTTCAAGCAGAGCTTCAGGATCCCAGACAGATTTTGTCAAGAAAGTAATTTGGAAGACAACTGTTCAATTAGACACAATGCAGACCACCAGTGCTGTTTAGGTTTGGGATGTACAGAAAGGAGTCAGCCCCAGGGTCTGGATCCAGAGGCACGTTCAGGAGTGGGGCTGCTCCCAGTAAAACAGCCTGTGGCCATCCAGCCCCATCCATCCCAGCTGAGGATCTGCAGTTCTCTATTGATGAGCAAAAGATGTGCCACGGAGAGGTCTGGACCCAAGAGCTGGAGTTGTTAATTACAACAGACCCTCGCCTCACCTTGAGCTTGACCGCCAGAATAATCACTGGGATTGGCTGAGGTGAAATGAAGTGGCAAAATCCATCCTGCAGAGATTGCTCAGGGACTTTCAGGCCCATCTAAGGAGGCCTTGCTTTCTCCTTGACAGTTTAAAGACCAGCCGTGAACAACTGCGGCTGTGACTTGCTGCTCTAAATATAGAATAACACAAATTATCACATGCTGACAGGTTTCAGTTCCAGCCATGAGTCTGCCAGCAAGGCCTTGAAAGCATCTCCACTCGGCCTCCTGCAAGATAAACTGACTGGGAATCATAAAAAAACAGCAGTTTTCTTCTTCCAGATCATCTCAAGCTCTCCCCCATCCCTCTCAAGTTAAGCTCAGCCTACAGGAGCACCCTGCTCCTCGCAGCATAGATGTTTTGTCATTGGCATAACTTGATGGGGGAGAATTACGACCCCAGAATTAGACAGCGCCCAGTTTTTCTTATAGCAACAGTAATAAATCTGTGCCTGGCACTTTATCATGTACATGAATCTGGCCCTGCAAATCCCCATCCAATGTATTTTCCTACTTCTCACACAATTAAAGGTGCCAAAGCTTTTTTCCCTCTTAAGTCACACTTCTGACAATTTCACAAAAACAGTATTAAGGAGGGAAAGAGGCAGCATCAGACCAGCAAGCTGTGAAATGTAGCAATGTTTGGATGTTTGCATTCTGGTGTTTCCTGCAATTAACTTTCTTCATGCAAATTTATTACAGTTTTGAAATAAAAAACATTGTTGCGAATAAAAAAATGAAAAAAATCGCAGCAAGTGCTAGGAAAAAAGCATTCCGACCACTTCAATATTATGCCTTAAAAGATTTGTTGTGAGAATTGTAATACAATAATTTGTGGGATCTCTTTGTACACGTTTTACCTGTTGTCTGAAACACGCACTTTGTACTCAGCAAAGGCAGTGTCTGCTCATCACCAAGGACTGTCATTATGATTCAGGAAGGATTAGGCACATTTAGCCCTCAAAAACAGTAGAATTAATCATTTTCCCCACTTTTCCTGCAAACCTGGGTCTAACTCAGATTACCCCTGAAGGAGCACTAGTTCAAAAGCTGTGACAAGTGGAGTCTTCACACTGGAAATCTCAGCAAGCAGCAGAGATGAGCAAGGAGTTTGTGCTGTCACAGCACTGGGGATGGCACCTGGCTGAGGGACCAGCTGGAATAAAAAAAAGAAGCTGAATTGTGGGTGGATGTGGGGGGCAAAAACAAGGTGATTGACATAAAGAATCCACATCTGGAAAGCAGGCTCTCAGGGCTCAGAAGGACCCTGACCAAACACACAGTGACCAGCAAAAGAGAGCAGGGGCAGGCAGGGTTTATCCTTCTGCGATGAATTGCTTTGTATTCTTCTCATAAAGTTCCTAGGAGTGCCTGGAAAATCCTGAGCTGTTTGTTTTATTATCATGTGTCCCTGGAGATGTAACTGCAAACCCCGAGGGAGCAATTCATACCATCAAAGTCTTATCACCTGTCCAGATAATCATGGAGAAGAGAAAGGGCACTCCAGCTTGCCTAGGATACAAATTACACTCCAGAAGTGCTTATCTGTCACCGCTGGTTTTGTGGGGAGCCTGGGGCGACTGGGGCAGAGCAAATTGGATCTCCCTGGTCCCTGGGGACCACAGGGTAGAGTCATGGCAAAGAGCAAGACCTTAAGCCATGGGAGAGCAACTGGACCATGGGCTCTGTTTCTGTGATGGGAAAGGAGCCTACTGCCCAAACGTGTGTCACGGGAACTCCCAAACCTGTCTGAGGTGTAGGATTCGTGTCTTTGACTCACCATGGACAGACCTTTTCCAGTGTGAAATTACTCAGCCAGCAAACTCCCAGCCAGCAGCCTTTCCCTCCCAGTCTCCTACACAGAACATGGCAAGCCCCAGAGGTTTTTTCTCTCCTTGTGGTGTTTCATCTCCTGAGAGAATCAGCATGGCAACAGGGAACGGTTTGTTCCCTTGATCCTCTCCCTGCTGATGCCTCATCCCCTTTACTTCTATGGCTCCATTAATGCCTTGCTTCAAGCACATGAATGCAGGTATTTTGTGTGTCTCTTTCACTCTGGAGACTGGGATAACTTCTTATTCAGGATGGAAAAGGACATAAACAGAATATTTAACGAAATGACTGTAAGCACCAGTTATACCTGAACAAAGAACTGCAAATGGCCCTGTAATGTACTTTATACCTGCTTCTTCTCACAGATTGCACCACAGGCTATTTACAATTCACATTCCACATATCCCTGCATCTGAAATGTCTTTCTTTCTCACTTACTTGCTGATTAAGTGACAGAGTCTAATCTCAGCACAGCCTCCAAAGCCGCAGCAAACACAAATCTTCCCGGAGACAACTGAAATAGCGGATTTATTTATTTCCATTCTTTTGCAACTCAGTATTTGCATTTTAGAGTGGCTATTGGGAGGAGAAAAGTCACAGATGCAAATCTGACATTCAGATGTCAGGTTCTCCGCACATAAGGTCAATTTTGATGAGGACACTTGCTAGTCTCCAATTATAGGTCTCCTAATGCGTAAATAACGCTAATGAATGGCATCTGCCATGGAGCACAACTCAGAAAGAAGATGTTAATCGAAGCCAATCCAGCTGAAATTTGCTCCTCTTGCTGCTTTGCGGCCTTTTGATTCTCAGGAGATTAAGATGTTGACTTGAAAGTGGTTTGAATCACTCAGTGCACATAGCTGGGGTCTGCCCAGCCCTCCTGGATCAAAAGGCGTCCCCTGTCACCTTCCTCCTTCCCCGGGCACCCTTCCCAGCCCAGAGCAGAGTGGCCTAATTTTACAAATTAGGGTGACTCCATCTCAGGTTCCAGCCCAGGCTGGAATTGTAACCACCTAGAATTCAATCCCTGTGGAAAGAAGATCTCGGTCCTTCCCAAGGAGGACACTGGCCACTGCTGAGAGGACAAGTGCTCTCAGCCCATCGTCCGGAGCTGGCAGGGTAGATGAGACTTCAGTTTAGTGCCTTGGAGAGAGGGCCCTGACACAGACATTGTAAACCTGGCAGAAGTGCCAGCGCTTGACCTCTCGCTGTATTTTCTCAGGCAAATAACTCCCTCCGGGGCTGAATGCTTCCGATGGCACAGCACTTGTAGCCGGAGCTAATTGGTGACTCCTTTTTATCACCTCTCCGGTATCACCAGGATAAACTGGCTCTATCACTCTACAGCCCCAGAAATGTGAGTAGGGTACCAGGCTAAAGATGAGAACACAGGGCTGGCTGCCAAATGCTTCTGGGGCTTCTTCTTCAGGCATCTTGGTTCCTCACTAATACTTTTATCCTCTCCCCATAAATCTCTGTTTTCAGGTTGGTATTTTTTTGCTTTTTTTAGAGCAGTGCCATGGCAGCTCCCACAGTTGGAAGCCCTGGTGCAATCTGCAAACAGAAAGTGAAAGGCTCGCAGGACCAGCGAGGTGACAGCGGCACAAGCAGCAGCACACACGGGAGCTGCTGAAAACCTGGGTTCTTCACCTGGCTTTGCCTTGGCTTTCAGGGGAACGTAAATAAGCCTTTTATGCCTCAGTTTTTCAGGAGCTGCTTGCAGCCGTCTTTGTAAAGTACTTGAAAGCTTTGTGGATGGGAAATGCACAGCAGCAAGGACCCACTAAAATCAGGGTGAGATATTTTGTCTTCCTCAGATCAGGGCAATAAAGTACAGATGCAAAGAGAAAGGCAGCAATAGTTAACACTAGGAAAGAATTGACTTCCATCTGGTACAATAACTTCCTTTGGGCTTTTCTCCAGCTCTACCTCAATAATCTCCCTTTTATTACCCGTTATATGAGTTTCAAATTCCCTAGCTGCAGAGGCTGGCAGGGAGGGAGGTGGAGCTGCTCTTCTGAGACAGATCCCTTGGCTTTCTCCAGCCTGGTGACTACAAGCTGGAGCTCAGAGCAAAAGCTGTGGTGAGAAATGTGGGCAAAGAGCAAGTCAAAAAAGCGCACTGCTGTCCAACCTCCAGGTCACTCCCTGTAGCAGCAACACGCACCCGTAAACCCGGAGTTACCCCAGGGCACTTGTTGGGACCGCTCCGGGGTTGAGGAGGGAGACTTGCAAGTGTGAGGGCAAGGGAATAAGAATAGAGGGCAAGACAAAGGCAGGAGCTACCTGCAGATGAGACCTGCAAATGCTAAGCACTTGAAAAGCTTTGTTTATACGCAGCATGAAAAAAAGAGCTGTGGATCAAAGTCAGTCTTTGGAGTAGTGATAAGAGAGCGGCGCTGCTGTGAAAGCCGGTGGCTCCCAGCATTAACAGGAGCTTTTTAGCCTTTTCCCAGCCTCCTCGGTAAGGGTTTTATTTACAGTTTCCAAAGAAGAGAGAGCTGAGAGATGTCTGGGAGTGGTCATGGGAAAGGCAGAAATTTTCTCCCTTTTTAAGAGGCACGGGTGAGCTGTGAACCCTGGAGCATCCAGCATCTTTACTCCCCTTGTTCTGTATCACTGCAAGGGTGATTCCCTCAGCACTCCAGCACAGTGATCCCTGGAGCTGTCCCTCCTGCCTGGGGAGCATCTCTCCCTCTGTGCAATGAGACCTTCAATGTGCAAGTGAAGACAACACCAAACCTGATGAAGTCAGTGCAACACCACCAAACCTTAGGTTACTCATGAAATTAGTGCAAAAGTCTGGGAATTTGTTTTAAGATATTGGTTTTTTTCAAGCTAGCAGATAACTATTCAGGCAGGTCAGTGACCTCAGTCTCTAAGACCTTTCTTCATTACTACATTTAATGAAAAAAAATTTAAATCCTCACATCTATCAGCCTAAAACCAATAAAGAAGAGCAGCTCATACTCAGGCAGCAAAGTCTGGCTCTGGGAGTTGCCTGTGACCTGAGACTCTTGCCTTATACCAGGGATTTTCTTATTAACAGGAATTCACCAGCACAAAAGGAATTGCTAACTTTCAAATCACAAAGTTTCCCTTTTGCATTCAATGGAAATGGGGAAAAGCAGTCATACAATACAAAACTTGCTAATATACCATCATCTGCTCATATATTATAAGACTTGCTTATTGCTCTGGTGATTGATATATTTTTAGTATGCAGGAAGCTGAGCATCGTGTGCCTTCCAACTGCTTGAGCACAATTATTGTATTGATTTGATGTGACAGTAGCTCTGTGTTTAAGGTGGTTTATGTTTTTTAATTTGCAATTAAATAAAAGGATGTCTACTCTCCAAGATGGCTGACGGTTGTTTATACCCTGCAGCAGTTGATGAAGCAAACTTTTATTTGGCTTCATAAAACATAGTTGTTCTGTCACTCTGAAGCATATTAGCTAGAGTTCTCAGGGTGGTTTCTTACCTAGCAAAAGATAAAACTAAACTCCAATCTATTTTAAAGTAGGCAAGGTAACAACATCAATGTTGCAATGGGACTATAATGAAGTAAGTGAGCTGGCAATATTGTACTATTGATAAAAGTAATGGTGATAATATATTTCTATAGCACCTTTCATCTTGAAGTGCTCCGGGTATTCACTTGTTCCTTTGCTCTGCCCCCTCTCTCCCTTCCTCTCTTTCACTGTATGTATATAAATACAGTCATATATACATATATTTTATTTAAGCCCTCCTCTTTTTTCATGGATTATATCTTCTCAGCTTTGCAAAAAGGAGGAATCTTGGCAGCTACTTAAACTCAGGTGCTGCACAGGAGTTACTGAGCTATGGATGAGATTGCTCCATTGTCCATGACCAGAAGGGAATAACCCTCTGTGGAAGATCCCCAGTGTCTCACCCAGAAGCTCATGCTGCCTGACTGCTTCATAAATCTGAGGTGCTGCACAAAAAATGGGAAGAGAACATTTTCTCTCTGTAAATGTGCACTGTAGCTCTGTAGCTTAGTCAGAGGAGGAGCCATAAATGTGAGCTGGGCACGTCTCTGAGTCCGTCTCTTCTCCACAGACCATGTGTGACAATGGCAGAAGATGACTGATCTTCCTCCCACACACACCATAACCTCATCTCAATGTCCCACTCTTAAACCTGGAAAATTTCCTCCACCAGGGCTGCCCAAGAAAGAGGAAAATCACTGAGTGCTCCCTTGAAAACTTGATGCATTATCTCTTGAAGCCCATAGAATATTTTCCACCATCTTCAGTAGGTTTGAATTGATCCCAATTCAGTACAGAAGCACTAGATATTTGCCAGCACCACATAGTTCAGCTTGGTGCCTGCCAAGCTAAAGAGTTAAATCAGCTGGGGAGACATTTAAAACCATTGCATGTTTCAAGCCTAGATAAGGCCTGGTCTTGCTGACCTCCATCCAGCTGGCCTGTGCCCAGAGCTAAACCCTCCAAGAGATGCGATCACCATCTCTCCATTACCTTCATCATTCCCGAGATTCTTCCCCACACGAATGTGGCAGGCCTAGAAACACAAAACACCAGCAGGGTCAAATGTTTCCAAATGTTGTGTAGCACATCTCTCCAGCCTTGGGTGGGCCTCCAAAAATTCCGCAGATTCTGGGCCGTCCATTCATCAGCCTCAATTGAGTTCTCGTGCTTGTCGTGCCACATGAAACATGTGTTGATTATCATATGATGTACTATAGCATAAATACAGCTGAATTCCTGTGTCACCTTGTGCTCCTTCAGACAAAATAATCTATAAATACCAGGTCTGACCCTGACAATGGATTTGTTTCTGACTGCAGCAGAGTGGCTTCTACATTAACATTCCAGCAAGCAATTACAACAGGAATGTAGCAGAGACTAATATTATCAAATCCTCCCCTCAAGGAGACTATTAGAAGAGCCATCATGTCATCCTTTGCCATTATTCAGTGCAGAGACCAGACATAAGGAGTTGGGTCCATCCAGTGTAGGAACCAGCTTGTGCCATGTGATCTCATCTACCTCAAACATCCAAAGTAATAAGTTATGAAAATCAAGTTCACCAAGCACTGTTGATGACCAACATTTTTACGCACCTAAAATGCTCATTCCATTGTCTGATCAATTATTAGGGCAGACAGGAGGATTACATCATCCTGCTGCCAGGCAGGAGAGGCTGTTCTATCTCAGCTTATCAGACTGAGATGACAGACTGTCATTTTGGTGCAATGCATTGGTGCACACACCCCAAACAAGCTTTAGTAGTAGTTGAAGGCACATGCAATGTGAGTTTATGACATACAGCTGCATTTCTGACAACTTCTGCCATGAGTGAAAGTGAGATTAACACCAGATTGGCTCCACGAGGGGATGGAGAGGGGCAGAAAGGGACATTTACACAGGAAGATTAAAGGGGAATTCTGTAATGAATTAGTAATTGTGTGTGTCATTCCTGAACTTGATGCCTAATCCCAAATCTTCTAATCTTGCGGGGAGAAGAGACAGCACATGAAGAATAAATGCATAGCACATAATGTATAGATAACCAGTATTGCAGAGTAAAAGAATTAAAACCCAAATTTTCTTCTACCATATAAAAAGCCTTTGTTCCAAAATCTCTTTAACTTGACATGGAATAACCTTTTATTTAACAACAGGTGATGCTTCTAAGTGACTGATTTTGGAGATAATAATTTTCCAACAATTTCATGTTGCTCACAATTTAAAACACATTTAAAGAAACACTTTGGGGGTTTGTGTCATTTTAAAAGTATTCTCAAACAACCCAGCTTGTAAAAGGATATAAATTTATTATTTCTTTCTTAACAGAATACAGGTTATCAGAACATTGTAATTTACATATTTTTCAAACTCCTTGAAGTAAAAAATTTCCATAATTAATGGATATGTATAGGACAACCAGAAGAAATATCTAGAAAACAAGGAAGCCCCACTAGAACAGACCCACTGAAACCTGGAGTGTCACACAGACCTCAAACAACCACAGCTTTGTCCCAGGATTTTTGATCCAACAAAGAAACTTATAAAAACAGGAAAGGCTAGGTAAAGAAAAAGATTTCTTTCATGCTATGCAGGTGTCTGAGAGAGATATGTGGTGTTTGGATTAATAATGACACAACCCTTCTGGTGTGAAGAAGTGACTGAATTGGTCCCAGTTCTCTCAGCTCATGAAAACTTTGTGGCAAACCTTGCCATGACAAGGAAAGATTGAATGATGGGGACTTTGTGGTTTACAGAACAGCAAATTTCCACCTTGCTTACTTAAGTCTGGGCATTTTCCTTCTGTAGAAATGCATGTAGCAGTCTGAGACCATACCTGAAATACAGGTACAAGACCTGGCTCCAAACCTCTGGCAAAACAATCCTGGGGACTGCTTCCCATATAGCTGCCAACAGGAACCAGATAAATGTAGTTTCTGAGCACAGGTGCAGGTTAAATATTAGGAAGAAATAGTTCCCTGTGAGGATGGTGAGGCACTGGCACAGGTTGCCCAGAGAAGCTGTGGGTGTCCCATCCCTGGAAGTGTCCAAGACCAGGCTTGGGTGGGGCTCTGAGCAACCTGCTCTAGTGGAAGGTGTGCCTGCACTAAGAATCATAGAAGCAGAAAATGGTTTGAGTTGGAAGAGACCTCAAAGATGATTTACTTCCAATTCCCTGCCATGGGCCAGGACACCTTCAATGAGACCAGATTCCTCAAAGTCCCATCCAACCTGGCCTTGAACCACAGCAGAGGGTTGGACTAGATGATCTTGAAAGTCCCTTCCAGCCCAAATGATATGATTCTGTGTTTATAAACTGCTTTGTGACACAAACCAGATTCAGATGTCCCTTTCTAGGAACAGAGGATTCACAAAGCACATTAAACAGCACTGTCTCTCCCCACAGGAGTTTAGGACTACAGCAAGGGTTTATGTAAACACAGCTTTTCACACACCACACCTCCCAAAAGTGCCAACAAGATCCCATCATCCTCTTGCTTTTCACACATTACTCAGTTTCAGTGCTGAAAGCAGGGCCCAGTACTTGGAGCCTGCCCAGAACGAAGCCACCCTGATACTGTTATGTTTTGCTGCTCCAAAAAAAAGACTTCAACTCAGCATCACTGCAATGTTTTAATAGCACTGTGAGATGCAAGACCACATACAACAGGCACAGGAAAACTCTTTCCAATACTGCAGAAAAATTTCCAGAACTACAAAGCCATTTTTATTCCATGCTGGAGGAAGAAAACTAATCCATTTTGAAGATTTTTGATGCCACAAGAATCATAATCCAAGCTAGTCCATATCTGATTCAATGACTGGAATATCAGGGCTTGCCTGTGCTGTACACTGCTTCTGAAATGAGAGGCAGCATATCCGTGTCAGTGTGATTCCCAAATTAATGACTGCTTTTTCAAGAGGACTATTCCTGGCCAAGGCAGGCATATGGTGCTGGGAACCCCAGCACTGTGCTGGATACACGTGTGGGTGCTAGGATGCCTCTGCTTCAGGCAGCACGGTGCACTAGCCATGATACATCTCCCACAAACCAGTTTACAATCCAGACCAGAACACGATTCACTGTTTAAGGAGACTGCAATTCTCTCTCCTGCCTTTTCTCTCTGTCCCTCTCAGACATCTTGGACTCAAAATTTATGCTAGCAAACCAACCCTGAATGCTACAGTGAATATTCCTGTGAATATTTAAATTTCTTTCCACAGATAATCTGTACTGTGAACCTTCAATTTTTATTCTATCTTACAGCACCAAAAGTAGTCACCTAAGGCTGTGCAAAGAGAGAATCTCCATTGCAAGGAGCTGTATAACAAAATAGAGCAGAAAAGCAATTTACTTTTTGTTCACAGGAAAGCTCATTAATTGCACACAACCCTTCAGGTTGTGGGCACAGGCATTATATTTACTGGAATTATTTCAGGGATTTAGCCCTAGATAGGGACAACTGAGCCTTTCCCAGACAGTCAGGGATGGTCAGTGAAGCCTTTGGGACCCTCCAGGGACTGGTGACCATCCTGTGCCCACCCCTCCAGTGACAGCTTTGAGCTCTCTATTGCCCTCCCTTCACTCAAACACAGATTTCAGCAGCCAAGAGTCACCTCCCATCTCTCCCTAGGACAGACATAGGAGTCACCAGAGGTAACCAAATGAATTCTGAGTCCAGGGGGCAAGAAGAGCAGCAGAGAAACAGGAGATGTTTTCTGGGTGTGCTGTGCACTGAGTGCGTCTCCAGACACAGGCCCTGCAGCATGTGGACAGATTGCAGCCAGATTTTTGTGGCAGTTCCTTTGGGAACAGAAGCTTCTATTTGTGAAGAGATCACAAAGTCTGGAGTGATTTTAACCTAGAAAGGACACATATAAAAACATGAACCTGCTATCATTGCAGTAACTAGGTGCTTTATCTTTAATTTTAAAGAATTTAAAAGATTCTAAACTGAGACCTTAGCAGTTATGAAAGAAAATTAATTCTGTGGTGAATCCTGACCTAATGCTGCTCTTCTCCCCTCCTCCTACAGTGATGGAGAATTTTTTGTTAAGCTAAAAAGGCACATAATTTGGAAGTCACAAGAAGAAAGCTGGTTTTTGGTTTTTTTTTTTTGCACGCTGCAGACACCCTGTGGAATTAGCTATTGCAGCAGGTCAACAAGTCAAACAGTTTGTAAGGGATCAAACAGACTCAGAAAGCCTTATGAAAACAATCACTGGGAGGAGCACAACATCCAGCTAAAGGAGACAGGGAGAAAATCAAGCTGCCTTCTTCAGACCCAGCTTGTTGGCCAATCTTACCCCCAGAGAAGGCAAAGGAATGGCCACTCTTGCAACAGCACAGGAGGAACATCCCAGAGAAGGATGAGGCACCCATTACAGAGTGCTGCTAAATGTCACCCACTGTGTGTGTTCTGCTCTCCCTCCTCAGGATGCTGAAATAACTCCCCCCATCAGCTCCTGCTCTCAGCCTCATGGCTTGACAGAGCTCTTTAGGAGACAGAAATCTCATCCGTGGGAAATATTTTCAGACACAAAAAAGCAAATCCAAAAAAATTTGGAAGGACCAAATGAATTGTTTCCACACATCACATAAGGCCGCCTCTACATTAGCATTTTGCTTCAGAACAGGAGTGGGATTTTGAAGTAAATCTCCCAGTCATCAATTTACCATGTATTGGCTCCATTTCGAGAGTTGTTTTGTTGCCCATGAACTAGATTCCTTTTGAAGAAAATTAAACCAGAAGCTCTAACTAAAATGTGCAGCAAATGTGCTCCAAACCCATAATGACCAAGTTGATGTCTGGTCCTCCCGACAGCTTTGGATCCCATGTACAATGGAGACATTTGGTCCATGGGACCAGATTAGGCCTAGGCAGAAATAAAACTCCCAAACTTCATGCAGGACAGCAGAAGCACCCCAGCACAACCTGCTCCAGACCATTCTTGCAGCTCTGTTCCGCTGGTTTGCTTGCTGATCCCATATAACCTACAAATTAGGGGTAGGTCTACACATACAGCTTTCCCCATCTAGTCAAAAGAAGAGAAATCCAAACACACCAAAGGATTTCTGGCATCCTAGGATCAATAATGAAGGCAAATAGGGGCAATTTCTGCCTGGACAGGAAATGCCAGTGCATGTCCATTGAGAAGTGATGGGGTGACACCACAGACATTTTCTGCAGGTCAAAGCCATGCCCAGACTCCAGTCCTTTGTGTTCCCTTCTGAAGGAAATCTCACAAAGCTGAGTCATAAACCCCATGAACATGCTACCAGACAGCAAACACATTCATGAGAGACAGATCCAGATACAAATTTAAGACATTTTATTTCAGCATTGCATGTAGGAGAGCTATGCCAACCATGAGCTCTCTCTTTGCTTTTTTGAATAGAGAAGCCCAAGTCCATGCAAAAAAAAAAAAAAAAAAAAAAATCAACCTACTTATTAACTAAAATATTTCTTATATCAGCTTGGTGTAAATAGGCCTTCATTCTTGTATTCATTTGGGTTATTTCAAAACTTAAAAGAGAAGAAAAATGTTAGAAGTAAAAAGATATTTTTCATTTTTTAAGATCCAACAGCCAACTAAATGTTAATCTAACATGTTTTTCTAGACTCAGGTCAAATCCATCATCTTTAATCCTTGGGGATCATCATCCTCTGATTTTTTCACTCAGCTTCCAAATCTTTTTACTTAATAGAATTTAAACATTCCTTCAAAGTAGTTGAAAAACATTCTCTTTTTTTTCCCTTTCTTTTTTTCCTTCATCTTCTATTGCCACCTCCTTGCCAGCAAAGAGAACCACTGTTGCTTCTGCTTTGCTTATTTGCTGGAAATAGTGGAAATCTTATAGATGATTGTGGGAAGGACAGAACTTTAATGGTTTTGATCAGTCAAATCATTTTAAAAGGTGCCAGGTAGTTTGTGGGCTCAGTGTAACAGCACTTTCTTTGGACACACAGTGGATAAATGTGAAGAAATGAGTATTTCCCGTTTGCTTACCTTTTCCTACCCAATAGTAACAATTCAAAAGTAAGCTGCATTTTGAAAGCAAGCCATATTTTCACCCTGTTCTAGCCAAGGAAAAGATCTGCTGCTATCACTTCTGCTGTGAGTTCAAGGTCAGTCCATGGCCTGTACAACAAATCCAGAGCAAAATGATGGAGGTGGTTTTCCAGCATCAGAGCTAAATTAAGAACTGCATTCCTCTATCTCCAAAGTTTCACTGGGCTAGTCCAGTCTAGGCTTGGACCAGAACCCTGGGGAAAGGCTAATTTTCAGAACTCTTTAGAACTCAGTTAGAACTGAGGTTCCAAACTGTCTCTTCTCTAATGTGAAACAGTTTGTGCATGTCTTCACACACCAAGGGAATATGGCTCAGCTTGACCCCCCGCCAACTTTATGACTGGAAGGAGTGTGATACACAGGAAGCAAAAATCTCCAGACTGAAGCACTGCCAGAAAATTCCCCCACTGAGTGTAAAAATGAGAGACAGAACTGGATCTCAACCAATTTAAAGTTTTAGGAAAAGAATAGACTGTGGCCTAGCATATCAGTGCAACATTATCCCACTGATTCACTCTGGCAGCTTGACCAGGCTGCTCTCATTAGTCCCAGCACAACCATATAAAAATCTGAATATTGTCTCAAAGGCAAAAAAAAGAAGTCAATGGAGGGGAACAACTGTGTTTGCAAGAGGCCCTGCTGGTCTATATGTACTGACTGGTCTATAAAGTCATCACTGAGTGATGGATGGGTGCCACAACCCTTTCTTACTCCTGAGGTGACCTTTCTTGAGACAACAGTGATAGAACAAAGTGTGTGTGAGGTGAGATTGTCCCAGCCCTGGCCATCCTATGTGCAGGGCAGCTGCTGCCCATGGCTTTCCAATGCTGCCACTCGTGCCCTCTTTTCCACTCTGTGTTGGCACCAGTTTCTCTTTTCTTTTGGGATGCTTGAATCCTGTCAAATCAAGGTCCTTTAAGCAGTTCCACCCCTGATCAGTGAAAGCAGAGTCCTTTTATCAGGGTTTGTCTCCCTCTCAGTTTCCCTCAGGACTGCAGAATGCCTGGGCATATTGTACACAGCACTCAAGTGCATTTTAAATAACCTGGGTGTGGGTCCCTCCTGCAGAGCTCTGAGCCCCTCTCTGCACTGTCAGGGGAAGCCTGCTGCACTGCATCGTGCCTGCACTGAGTGGTTTTCTCTGAGAGATTAAGCAGAGATTTATTTCTCCACTTCAAGTGGTTTTTTCTTTTTTTTTTTATGCTGCCACCAAGCTTGGATTTCTAACTTGAGCTTGATTGGGCTTTAATGGATTTTCTACACAGCATGGCCATTGAGCACCTCCTGCGTACTTCTGGAGTGACTTTGCTGCACGGGGATACAAAGTGCTTAAATGGTAGATGGTGCTGTTACCCACTTAGCTACCAAGGTCTGGTTCTAAAGCACATCACAAAATTCATCCAGCACTGCTCTCCCTGATAGCACAGCTTGCAGGAGCTGGCATCCATCTTTTCAGCTCAGGTTAATCAGCACCAGAAAATGTTGTACCTTAGACAGTATTTATTCATTTGTTACAGGGCTCAGGCTGTCAGACTGTCAGACTGCCTACCAAGAGTGTCTGCTTTGGACTGGAAGTAAGTAGAAATACAAAGAAAATCAGCCCTTGATGAATCTCCACCCAAGGGGGAGCTTTGCAACCTTTTCTCCAGAGAATTGAGAAATGGAAAAGAGAACCCACAGGAGAACTCAGCTGAGGGAGTGATGCAGTGGTGGGAGAAAGGCAGGAGTCTGCATAATGTCCTGGATATCCTGGACTCAAATCTGGGTTCTGAAAGCTGATTTTGCCTGATGAGAGATCTGCAAGAGGATCAGGTTAGTCTGACTGTCAACAACAATTCTGGCACAGCAGAACAGCAGGGCTGGTCAAGAGGAGTCTGGGGCTGAGGAGTGTCACCAGATGACACGAGACACCCACCAGACGAGGGGACTGAGGTGGCATCAGCCATGCTCGGCCTTCAGAGCTCTGGGGCAGTAGTGCTGTGGGGCAGAGCTGCGTGCTGGGCTGAGCCAGGGCTGAGCCAGCCTCTGCTTTCCACATCACACTCTGAATCAACAAGCAACTCCCCAGTCCATGACCTGCTCTTTGCAGATAACCTGTACATGACAACAAAACACGCAGGAACTTGCACTTTACCCTTTTTTTTTTTCCTAAAAGAATATAAACAGTCCCTACAGATATTTTGATTATCTCAGGTCTTCCAGAGCTGTGAAGAAACTGAAATTTCCCCTTTAGTGTTTGCCCATTGCTTCTTCAATAGACACAAGCTTCACCAAGCACCCACACTAAATCTGCCAACACTTATTTTCCACCATCTGCATAGTAATTGCACTAGGAGCTGAGTTTAATATCCTTAAATTTCCATTTTGACATGCTGGAGATATCCTGGTGTACAAGGTGCAAGGGGATATTTAGTCTCAGATTATTGACCTGGAATGAAGAAATCCAAGTACCAGCTTTCCTCTCCTTTCTTCGCTCACCTCAGTGGCTTCATCAATTAAATGTTCCCTATCTCTTCAGCAGAGGTAGCTCTCCTATCACCCTATTCTTATTTGCTTAGAGGGTCTCCTTCCAGCTGTATCCTACTGAGTTTGTTGCAGGATGATCTGTAGTGGTTGTTCTCCCTCCTCCTTCACTTTCCCCCAGACTTGTGTTTTTCTGACATATTCTTGTTTTTGGGCAGGCTCTCTGTGATGCCCTGTGCCAAACTACCAGGGAGCAGCTGATCTGTGAGATGAAGTTCTCAGCTGCCTTGAAGGAGCCCCAGGCTTCAGTCTGACTGTGCCCCCAGCAATCTGAATGAAACTGCAATTTTTGCAGCTCAAACCTATTCTATCTGTACTTAAAAAGTGGATTTTTTCTCAGAGCAACCCTCCTTCTGCTTCCACCCAAAGAGAGCACTCTTGGAGGCTGTGAAATAGGATTATTCTCTTGTGGAGGTGGGGAGGCCCTGGTGTAGATCTCTGACTGGTGAAGTTCTTGCTCCCTCATTCCTGTGAACTGTCTATTAGAAAATGATGCTACCTAGCCTTATATCACTTAGGACAGAATGTAAAACTCATCTCTTTGACTTTGCACTCCTAAAATACCCTACCAGTGCCCACAGGCACACCTCTGTCCCCATGGAGCTCCCTCAGACCTCCATTTCTGTAACTCCTGATACCTTACGATCAGGTGTCCTGATCTCAGGTTCATCCTGCCATCCCTGCTCATTCCCTCAGAAACTCAAAACCTTCAACAACACAAAGAACACCCTGCCCTGGAGCACCCTGAGGTAAAATCTTATTATATGAGAGGATAAAATGTCCAGGGGTGCTTGTAAGTCAGGGAACTGATTCAGCCCCATCAACCTCAGTGCAAGTCAGCATCTTGTTAACCTTTGCAGGGCAGGTGTGTCTGAGCCTGCACTGCACTGCTGGCCAGAGACTGCTGGGGGAACTCTGACACAGTTTTTTCCATCCAGCAAACACAGGAGCATAAATTTGCAGGCAGCAATCTGGATGACAGTGAAGCACTGCCAGCTCCCCCGTGTCCATACCGTGACTCCTCCAAGGCATCCCCTTGCTGAGGGTGGAGCAGAGCTGTTCCCTGCTTGAAAGCTCATTTTTAGAGTCAGGTGAGGCTGCCTTGACACAACTGTGTGTGCAAGCACATGGGTACTATAAAAATCCCTGCTTGAACAGCTCACAGGTAGGGTTTGGCTCTGTTTTACACTATGGAAAAGCAAGCTGCTGATCAATGGTGGAAATGGTGCAGCTCAGACACAACAGAGAAGTGTTGGATTTTCCTTGAAGGCTCCTTCGTGTTGGATCTTCCTTTCTAGAACTGGGCTGGAATGGGGGATCACAGCCACAAAAGGCTCCAGCCATGTGGGGGAGAAGCTCCATCAGCACGAGGATGCTCCCACAGCCGATGTCCTCCAGCACCTGCAGGGGAGCCACAGACCTTGGGTGGGTTTGCTCTGTGTGGCTGTCAGCAGATATCCCTCAGGGAGCCACAGATGGAAAAAAAACCCTTCTAGGTGAAATCTGCAGCACAGGCTCAATCAGAGAGGAGAAATTTGGCCTTGGACAAGAGAGTAGATGGAAAGCTGCCCTGCTCTTCAAAGCTGAGGTCAACACAAGACTTTTCAAAATGCATCTTTTCTCCTAAAGTGGGAACTTTTTTTTCTTTTCTAAGCATGGTGAATTCATCTTTAGTGCAGACATCAAACCTCACAGCACTGAGAACAAAGGAGCCTGTACTGTGTAGCACAGTTGCTTTTTATGACTTTATTTTTAGTAGCATGCAATGACACAAAAGCATTTAGTTAAAATAAAACAGTATTTAGTGTGAAAATAAGCCATGAAATACACTACAGGGCTTATATATTGTTTAAGATTTACTAAATATATGGGAAAGACAAAAGCTTTGGAGGATTTTCCATTAATACAAAATGTTATTTGCTCTTTGTCAAGAAGAACTCTCACTTAGTGTTTTAAAACACAACATTACCCATAAAAATCATGAAAACTTCCTAGATTTTCTGAAAGTTTAATAGCTAGTGACATATTATTAAAAATAGCAAGCCTCCCACTTTACAAATTCTACTGTAGCTTTTAATATGAGGAATCAGATAAAGATAATATCCATAGAAGAAGATCTAGTTTGAAGAACCAATTGCCAAAAGCAATGAGGAGCAGATACCAAAACTGACATGAAACAGAAACTGAAACAGGTTTCTCAAGTGCCTGAGCTGACACAAGCACATAAGTATAGAAATATGGTGAAAAAAAAAAGAAAAAAAAAGTGGTTTAAAATTATTTTGGTTCCCTTAACATTGAAAATTACCATTAATGAAAGCTACATATTTTTGTCTACCCATCATGTTGTGCAGTGGCTATGAATAGTAAATGTGTAGAAATGTTGCAATTTTGGACTAAGAGGAGACCTTACTAACTTTATCTCATTGCAACTCCTAACCTGCCAAAATCAGAACTAACTTTCCAAATTCACACGAACCCTGGAATCCACTTTGACGATCCAATCCTCAGAAGCCCCCTTTTGCTTTTGCAGTTAATGTAAGATTTTTCAGAGATGTAATGAAAGCACATCCAGAGGAACAGCTGAACATTCAGGCTCTCATCTTCTCTACACTTTTTCCCTCTCTATCAAGTTATGCAGATACTTGGGCACACATATAACCCTGTGGCAGAAATAAATGCTGCTCCTGCCTTTCCATAAATTGGAGATGAAGTGCCCCCAACTAACACCTCTGCTGCTGCTCTGGGAAGACAGAGGAGAGGATTATTCAGAGGTTTCCTCTTTTCCTCATCTGCATGCATGTTGCATAATATGTGGTACTTTAACATCAGGACCAAAATTTTTATTATGCAAACTTATTGTGACTATCAAGTCCTCACTGAGCATTAACAAGCTCTGAAAGACACTATTAAATGTGTCACTTTAACTTCAAATTGAAGCCTATGTATTTTTAATTAATAAGTAGAAGTGTGTGAGTGTAGCAGATGCTGCCATTAACCATCTCACCAGGTTAGGGGATGGCAAGAGTTCTTCCCCAACACTGGCTGGGAGACCATATCCTTCTTTTATAAACTTGGAAGCCATTGTATGACCATGTGCATCACAAAACCCAGGCTGCAGCTCTGGAGCAGAGGGCACACATAATTAGACCTTTTGTTTCATCTGTGTCTCTGATCTCCACCTCCTCACTACCACGATTTTGCCCTTTTCCTCTCTCGTTCCCATCTGCAGCTGGAATCAAAGGGTGTGTGTGGGAGGGGTGGTGTGGGCAGGATTTCAAGGGGATGGTAAGATGTTTCAGCTGGCTGGTACATGGGAACAAGTAAGCCACTGGAAGTCTCCCAAAGCCTGCAGAGCATGGCCAGAACACAGACAGGAACTGGGGGAAGAAGCATTCTCCCACTGGTTGCTGCTTTCCACCCTCTGAGCCAGTCCCTCAACAACTGCACATGGGAGCAGGCCTGCCTGTGGTGAAGGAGAACACTTACAGGAGACACAGATCCAGTTTCTAATCTTCACATCCTCTGGAAATACACCTTCCTTCCCATGGTAATTAGTTTTAGCTAGAGTTGGCTCTGACACAGATGTCATCCCTCGATCCTGTGAAAAGGGATGGGATATTCAGGACCCTTCTTCATGGAAATCCTGAATCCCTTAAAACCCTCCTGGCTTTGGTCAAAAAACACCAGGGGTACGAATGCCTCAGGCACTATACCCAGCACCTGGACTTCTCAGCTCTTTAAAGAGCAGGAAGGGGGACTGAAGAGAAGCAAAGTGATGGTTATCTTTAATAACAAGCTGTTGCTGAAAGGTGGGATAAGCTGATTACAGTGCAGCCTGGGTGTAATTTTAAATAATTGACATGGCACTCAGAACTCATATCAGGATGCTTTTTCACTGTTCACGCATCAAAAGGAATTAAATACATTAAATAAACGTATTGGAGGGGTGAAGTATATCAAGCTGGTAAATGGATACAATCTGATATTATGCAAATTCAGATCAAGTAGCAGGAGATGATTTTGCTTGCATTGCCTCTAGCTAAAAAGAACACTGGAAGGACGTTGTACCTACTCCTTCCTGCCTCTGCTATTGGGCTTTGTTATCTGTATTTCAGAGCCCGCTGCCCTTCAGAGCTAGACCAGCACTCAAAATAGAGGGGGAATTTGCTCTTTGCTCTGATCCCAGTAACCCTTGCACCTGGTTGTTCAAGGTCATGTGTGCTCCTTTTAAATAGGTTCCTGGGTGCCATTTGATCTATGTCAGATATGAAACCAGGAAGGAGGAAGATCCCGAGAGCCTTAACTGAAAACAGAAAGTATCACTGTCTAAACTCCCATGGATTGCAGACCATTGAATTCAACCCTGGTATTTCTGTTGAGTGTAAGAATTTTTGCCTGTCAAACTTGTCCAGGCTATCTGGCCTGGGAACTGAAGAGATTTTCATGTGAAGAAACTACATCTTCCTTTGTTAGTTCATTCCAGTGGTTAATTTTCCTCATTACCAAATCATATGTAGACATTTCTGCCAACTTTAGTTGTGATATTGCCTTTACCAATTTGTATGAGAACACTTCATATGCTCTTGTGCTGCCCTGTGTGTATTTGTGTGTCTATGTTGTCTCTTCCCATTTTTAAAGCTATTTAAGCAAAAAAAAAAAATTTGGGTAAGACACTGGTTGAGAGATGAAGTTATCTCCCTAAGCTTAATGTAGAAAGGGAGATCTAACCCAGAGAGGCACCTTAGAACTTCAATTGTCTTAAATGCTCATTCTGGAAAAAGCTAGTAAATTTTAAGGGTATCTTTCCCTGGCAGGAAGAGGAGGAATTTAAATCAGTCTCTTATGGTCCCATTGGTTTAAGCATCCGTATCTTGTGGATGTTAGCAAATCCAAACTGTTCTGCTGAATTTTTATAATCCACCAGACCACTCCAACATAGTCATGGTTCATTGCTCTAATCTAACATGTCACCAATTTCACCAGCTGGCAAACCCAGCAACAGTGGTTTTCTCTGCTTTATAGATAACGAGCATCTTAATAGGCAACAATTAAATATTCATTTAGGAACCGATGGAAATCAAGTCACTGGGGATTCTGCCTTCTAAAAAGCTCTATTCCACCAATAATTGCCTCACCCATGTAAAAAGTCTGTGTCTCCAAATTAAGCCTCTTATCCTGGTTGCCTCAACAGCTGGTGGAATTTCTGCCTCTGTATTTCTCTCTCTCTCCCCATCCCTGTCCAGGGTTATTCACAGCAGGAGATGGAAAGGAGAGCACCAGAAGTTCACTCTGTCCAGCCATAAAGGAAAACACTGATTGACAGCCAAAGAGGGGAAGAAAAACACAAATCAAAAAAGGACTGGAGCAAGAGGACATTTGGGGGGCATGAGGGGCAATTCTCTTACAATGAATCTCCTTTACTCCAGCTATAGTAATAAAATTCCCAATGCACTGTCACTTCATCTCCAGTTCATCAAATTCTTCTCTGATGGGCAGTTAGTTGCAAAGGATCTCTTTCATGGCACGAGGTGGGTGAGAAAGAACTTCTTTGTCTTCAGAAAGAAACCATCTCTGCTTTTGAACTACTTCCTTCAACACTGATAAAAAAGGCCTTTCATCCTCCTTTCACTGCATCCATTTTAAGCTGGAGTCAGTCAGCTTTTCAAAGTTAGCACAACTTGATCAAAACTGAGTTTGCCTTGGAAACTGCACATTAACTAGAATGTGATGTTCGATTAAGGAAGCAGAGGAAAAGTACAATGAGAAAAGTTCTCTGACTCTTTAAATATCTCCTGTAGGAAGCATTCAGGCACTAATTCATCTTTTTTGCAACTCAAACAGGAGGCAAAGACAATAGAGTGTAGCTCTTATTTAATAACCTGGGAGGGATATGCCAACTCAGATGCTCTTCTACAAGAAGTCTGACTGATTTTCTGAGTTCTTCATGGGAGTATAATTAGTGCTGGAAGCTGCTGGAGGAAACTAAGGATGCAAGAATTCTGCTTATCCTGCACCTCTGTGGTAAATACACACGTTTTCTCCACAGCACTTTTACCCTCCAGCCTGACTAAAGGCATTGTGGCACAAAATACACCAGCTAAAGGACTAAGAAATTATTTTGGCTATTGTATCTGAGCAGGTGTTGGCTTGTCAATTCAGCTTAGTAAGGTAAAGGCGTATGGATGCAAATATGGATGAACTGGGAAGAAGTTCAACTCGTGGAAAACAATCATTTTGGTAGACCAAATTATTTCCATATAGATCACCAAACAGTAAATAATTTTTGGGTGCTTCCATTTTGGCTATAAGTAGGCTGAATTCTCTGAGTTTTTAAGATAATTCAACCACTGAGATATCTGTAAAGCCACAGTGAGAAAAATCAAGTTCCTAACATATTTCTCATATTACATTCTGGAACTGATGTCCTAAAACATCTCACCCCATTACACTGGATCACTAGGAAATTTACTGTGGTCTCTACCTCTTCCTCAGAGTATTTTATTGTGGACACTGAAAAAATTCTAGAGATGGAATAGAAACTCTGACTTGCAGTAGCACAAGTGACTGCAATCCCGTGTTGCAGTCTCAAATTATCATAGCATGGGTATTTCAACTCATAAATCAATTCCTTGATAATCCTCCAGAGAATCTGTAGCAAAATTAAGTCACATAAGTTGTCTTAGAGGGGTTGGTAATATCGCTGCTGCAGGACTTCATGTGTTTCAGACCTTTTCAGACTCTTTTTAGCCCTGCTGCCCGTGATGTGCTTCCTTAGACAAATATTCCACAGAAGGAGCTAAGCCAATTTCCTGTACTTTAGAGGCAATTTACTAAACCTTTCTTTAAGAACAGCTAGAGCATATTTTTAGTGATAAGGAAATCTCTTCAGTGCCCAAGCTATAATTTTATTGAATGTTCCACTGTAGGTTATACACATTTGCAAGAATGAAAATAATCATGTAATTAAGCTTGCCACCTAAATTATCATGTGTTTTTCTTATTTATGTGGCCAATTCCTCCACTGGAAAATGATTCTCAAATCACAGTCTACAGAGAAATGCTGAAATCACAATTTCTGCACTACTAGATCTAAAATGCTCTATCTCAGAAATGCTTTAATGCTCTTCAGCCCAGCCAGGGGTTTCCAAAGGAGTGAGGAACATTACAGCTTTAGGTAACTTCAGTGGTTCAGGGCTCCCTGGCCAGGAGGGTCCATTCTGACAGCTGGAGTGAGCAGATACCGACTTCAGCTCCCTTTATTTGGGACCATTGTCCTAGAAGCCAAAATATGCAGAGTGAGAAGGGGAGAGAAATCCCCTGCTCCACAGAGAGGCCCTGATGTCATCTCTGTTTCAGGGAAAAATGCAGATATTAGAGGTATGTGCTGAAAACACGAGGCAGCTCCCCAGGAGACTCCGTACGGCAAACTGGTACTGCCTTTCCACCCTCCTGGCTCCTTCTGGGTGCCACAGTAAGGAGGGATTAAAGCTCCTAGGGAGTGTCAGAGGAGGGCTATGAAGATGGTGAAGGATCTTGGGGGGGAAGTGGCTGAGGGCACTGGAGAAGAGGAGAGTGAGGCAGAGCCCACCGCGGCTGCACCTCCCTCGGGAGGGGCAGCTCCGATCTCTGCTCTGTGTCACCCGAGGGAGCCGCTGGAGCTGGGTCAGGGGAGGCTTAGGATGGAAATTGGGAAAAGGTTCTTCACCCAGAGGGTGGTGAGGCTGCCCAGAGAAGCGGTCACAGCACCGAGCCCGACAGAGCTCAGGATGTATTTGGACAAGGCTCTCGGGCATACGGTGGGATTTTGGGGTGTTCCCGCTCAGGGCTGGACTCCACGATCCCGTGTGTCCCCCGAGGCGAGGGGATGCTGTGATTGTGTCCCCGCGGCTGCCGGGAGCGGAGCCGTGTGTCCGGGAGCCCATCCCTGCCGGGATGCAGGGATGCTCTGGCGGCGAGTGCCATCTTGTGGGGACCGAGGCACGGAGAGGGGACACGGCATCCCCCGGGCCCGGCGGGATGCTGCGGCTCTGCCGGTCCAGCAGCCAAACTCCCCATCCTCAGAGGCTGAGCCTGCCTCTGTCCCGCCCCGGCAGCTGTCCCGAGAGCAGGGTTAAAACAGAAACAGCCAGGGGAAGGTGGTGGGTGTCCTTTAGAGAAAAGCACCTCATCTCCCAAAAAAAACCACATTGGCGCATCGCATCAGCTGTTCCTTGGAATTCAGCCTGTATCAAGGTCTCGTGCCAGCACGTTTCAGGACAATCCTTACTCTGGAGCAGAGCCTGAAAAAAAAAAAAAAAAGCATTCATATTTTAGATTTACACACAGAGAAGTAAATTCTAAATCTTTGCATGACTGGGGTGCCAAAGTAGACCAACCTGTAATTATTTTTCTTTTCTACTGGCTGTCACACTTCAGTGGCTTCAGCAAGTAAAGGTGAGAGAAATCATTTAGTGGCACTTTTCAAGTATATTTTGCTGATTTTTGCTCCTAGCTGCAATTGTCTGCATTGTTTGCAAAACCCTCCATGCACAGTGCCCAAGGAATTCTATGAGCAATTTCTTCATATAAGACAGGCCAAGATGAATAAGCAGAGCTGAGTAAATCACAGCACAGAAAAGTTAAGTGACATTCCAAAAATCATGAAATGAATCCTTGGAACAGCTGACACAGAACAGGTCACTGTCATAATCATGCAATGCATTCCTGTCTACCCTCCATAACATCTCAAACAAATTCTGCCATCCCAGATATCAGAGAAACCTCATGGATGTAAATGGGGATAGAATTTGGCCAGCTCACACTCTATAGCATTTGTAGATCTCATTTCATAGACTATTTAGCTGCAATTATCCTTCAGTGCTGAGCCAAATGCACATCTGATAAAGGCCACTCTGGGTAACATCCATAAACATGACAGAAAGGGATCAACTTTTTTAACATCTTTTTAATAGATCCAGGTCATCTTGCAGCAACACTCATACCAGCTCCAGAGGCCTGTTCTTTCTTTCAGGCTCTTCCCCACTTTGGTTTTAATAAGCTGAGGTACTCTTCCCTTTTTTCAAGCCCTCAACAGCTCAGTAAAAAATATCTCTGCTGTGGCTTTCCTGCTGTAACCCACCCCCCCAGTAAACAGCCACTCTAACTCCTTCACCTTCCAGCAACTCTTCAGCCTTCATTTCCTCTCTTACTGTCACTCTTGTCCAGCTTGAGCTCCTTAGTCAGCTGCTTCAGCCCAGTTAGAAATAAGAAGCAGTGGTCTGGCTTCTGGGAAGGCTAAATTTGGCCTTGTATCCCTTAGCCAGCCACATTTAGAGCCCTCATAGTTCCCACATGGTTCTGGGGAAATCCTGACCCTGCCATTAGCCTAAACTTCCAAGGAGGTGGGTTTCATCCCTGTTCTAAGGCTTTTGATGTAATCTTCCAGCATTTTCCTGCCTAGACCTGTCAATCTCATCACTATCTACTTTGAGTACTACCCAAGAGCACCAGGAGGACAATGGATACAGCTTTGCAAGCCTGCTCCATTTTTAATTCAAATCATTTCAATTCCTCCTTCCCCTCATCCTTTTGGAAGGCATTGGTCCCACGCCACTGCTTCTTTAGGGTGTTTGTGGTTTCCTCTGAAAGGCTGTTGTGCTGAACAAGCCCACTATGTTCTTTCTATAGGTGCTCTGCTGCTTTCCCAGCAGACAGACATTCACTGCAGCAATTCTTCCATACACACCAGCCATGAGCCAGTTTGCCATTCTCTGTGGGGAAAATAAGACATTGCAAAATCAGGACAGCATGTGAGAAAGGAGTCTAAGAACCCCATCCTCCCTGCAGCTTCCTCCCAGTAGGGAAAGTTAGCCTGGGAACGCACAAAACGTAATGGAGAAATAAAATGCTTTCTAATGCATGACTGGAATAAAGCAGCATGACACGGTTAGCTGGGCGTTGCATCCTGATCAGTCAGACAGCAAAGACATCATGCTTCACTTAGCCCCAAAGCACCCACTGTGTGACAAGTATGAAAAGATGTGTTGGAGGGAGAGGAAGAGAAGGCTGCTTCAGGTCCAAAAGACCCTTTTGCCCCTGCTGCACTCACAAAAGGGGTCCTGAATAGGAACCCAAATGAGTCCGGGGAATATTCATACGATCTTAATTTACCATGACTGCTGCCTACCAGCTCCAGATAAGTTGGATTAATAAACTGCCTTTCACTTGTGACACCTCGGCATGAATTTTGCATTAGACTCAATTCAGTAAAGTTCACAACTGACATGCTTGCTTTTATGACAATCCTTTTCAATTGTTTTTTGCACTGGGATGTCATAAAGATGTTAGAGCTCTTTTTTTTTTTTTTTTTTTTTTTTTTTCTGGTGAGGAACTGTCTTTTATCTTGAAAAAGAGCTTTTATAACCCACTCATGCCGATAGCACTCTTGAATTAAACTGGAAGGCAAAGCCCTAGGCCGTTTATACTATTAACAAGACAGGATTTTTCAGTGTCAATGAAAGCAGTGACGTGCTTGCTTCAGAGCTGGGTTTGTCACAGCAAAAAATTTCAATGCAGTGGGGGTGGGGATGATTAAAACACAAAAAGGACACAATGTGTGATAAGATCAGCAGAACCTTTTGGAATTAATGCAAGGCGAGTGGATCATGCCCACCAATTAGAGCTTACATGGTACTTGCTAAATTTATCAGACCACGAATCTGTTCTTCCTTAATTGATAAGCAGGTGGCGTGGCTGATCTGCATCCAGATTCGAGGAGGAGAGATAAAAGTGGATGGATGGATGGATGGATGGATGGATGGATGGATGGATGGATGGATGGATGGATAAATGGATGATACATTTATGAGATGTTTTGATCTCTTAATGATACACCCTAATTTGATACTGCCTCTCTCAGCAGCAGCTACTCAGGTCAGTGATCCTTCAAAAGATGGATGTTTATTGTAGCTAGATGAAAATGAAGGGTATAGGTTTGGGGAACTATTTGGGAGAGAATTTGACTGCAGCCTGACAAAATAACAGAAATTTAAGTTGGCTGGAAGATTTCATTCCTGACCTGAGGTGCTGGCTCAGAGCCATTATACAGAACTCAGCCTGCAAAGCCTTACAGAACCCAGCTAAAGTCAGTTCCTGAACAGTTTCATCTTTGAAACAGGGAAAATATTACCATAATACTTTTTTCTCTTACCCTTTGTCTTTTAGGCCCTTTCAGATAACATGTCCTTCAGAGAAGGAAATATTCCTTACTATGCACAGAGTTGTGATCTCACTTGTGGTATCACACATACTCAAAAACATCTGGATGGATTGCAAAGTCAGAGCAGGCTTATGTGCACAAAGAGCAATTATCCACCTGCTCTCTGTAGAGAAAGCCCCCATTCACTCCTGGGCTGCATGAAAGGGAATTTGGTGCTGAGCTTCAATCACAAATGCACTCTAGTTCAGTTTTTTTTTTACTCTGAGCACCAGTGGAGGCAGATTTAAGGCTTGCTGTGTGGAAGGGAAATGCATTTCTAGACAGCAGGTTCGAAGTGGCTATGCAGATACTTCCCTTCCTCCATGAAATTCTCTAAGATAGGAATCAGTCTTGAAATTATTGAAATACCTGATGACTCTGAAACATCTCAGCTTAAACATAAGAAAGGCAACCTGGAAAGAATAGTCTGGTTTCATCTGTGTGTACTTTGGATGACTGGTCCTCTGTGTTTCATAGCTCCAGTTTGATAAACCACAGATTGGTTCAGGGGCTTATCCCAAATAAGCCATCTGATCTATATATTTCCTCCAAATTGGCCTGTAAAAGTGATTCTTCAGTTACATAAAATGTTTTATTTCTGTGCTGACAGAGCCAGGTGTCTCAGCTATTGCTGCATTCAGAGGAAGAAAAGCAACACATATGAAAATGGCTTAAACCAGCTTTATGCATAACCAAGGCAGGACTTCAGGGATATCTACACAGATTAGTCTGACTATGCTCCCTTGCAAATGGTCAAGCCTCCCATTTTTCACCAGGGATGGAGCTCTAGTTTCTGATTTCCCAGTGTTCAACTGTAATACCGTGATTTTACTTGTTCAGAGCTGAATCTCTGCTGTTTGGGCTGTGAATTAGGGAATATTTCAAGGGGAAGCCAAGATTATTTGATCTACTAAAGAACTGGGGTTTCTCACAGGGCTCAGAGGAGGGGATAGATGCAGTCAGGAATTATCAGCCATAGGAAGGAAAAGGACACAAGAACCCAGGAGACTTTCCCAGGCTCTGGTAACTTTACAAAAACACAATTCTGCAAACCCTTGTCCCTTCAAATCAGCCACGGACCTTTCTGCTACAAGCAGCTCCTTCTCTCCCTCCCCTAGAAACACCATCCTCTGCTTGATGTGCTGTTTCCATAGCAACATTTAATTAATATAAACCCCCTGGCCGCTGCACAGCACAGGTAGTATCTGTAAGCAGCATTTAACATGAAATAAATTCAGGAAGTTCGCCCAGCAAAAGGCCTGGCTCCAATCTCAAGTGTGTTTACAACAGCAGAGTGGAGCCTGTGCACTGAGGAGAGGAAGAGTTGCTCTGGATTTTAATTACATGAGATGTACATAGCAGTTAATTAATATGGAGCAAAATCTGGAGATGCCTGAGCTTCCAATCCTCTGATCAGCACCTTGGACCACACATGTGGGATGCAGCAGCTCCTAACTCGATGCAGCATCCTCTGAACACCTCCACAGCTCCCTGGGTACCCCCCAATGCACAGTGATTTGGGGATGAGGACCAGGGCTCTCTCTCCACCTGCCACCAGAGCTGTGCCCCCCAGCCCCACTTCCCCAGTGTCAGGGAGATCAGGGCCTGGGTATTTCTGATTAACACCCCACACACCCTCACTTCCCTCCTCCAGGAGCCACTTCAGCGTCTCCTGATGGAAAGCAGGAGATGGGGTTGAAATTATAATGAGGCATCAGAAACGAACTGGTTTTATGGTTTGTAGGAATTGCAGATGTGTGGACATGTTTTCAATAAATTCTGGGCTGTAAATTGATCAGGTGTGATGCTGTGGTTTCTAAAGATAACAAAGCTTCCGTTTGTTGATTTTTCTGGCAAAGCACCTCCACACCACAGTGCTTTCAGGGAGTTAAGACCAGGTGAGAAGATCTGCAGGCATAGAGGAGAAGGCACGATGCTCCCTCTTGAGCCACCAAACCCCTCTTCGGATTGCTGTGGTTTTATTGCTTGTCCAATTTAATATGAAAGCATTTAATAAATCACCTGGAATAAAGGCCCCCTGAGCAAGGCCTGTTACATAATCTTGCATAATCCCTGGGATCACAGAGATTTGGGGAGCAAATCACCCTAATTTAAATACACCATCCAGGTAGACACCAAATAATAAGGTTTTTTCTCTGCTTCCATTTTAATGAGCTAATCCTTGCTTTTTGCTACCATGGGTGGCAGTGGGATTCCTTGCATTTGGAAAAGCCCTTAATTTGGTGGTCTGAATAAGGCATAGAGAATCAAAATTAAACAGGCAGCTAGGATCAGTGTGAAAATACCCCTGAAGGAAGGTGCTTGGACTCTTCTCTAAAAGCCAGGCATTTTCCAGCTGCCTCTAAAAACTCATTATTAAAGACACAGAACATCGGTCTCCCCTTTGTGCGTGAAATGAGTTTTAATTCATATACCTCAGGCTGAAGCCTGAAGCTTGAGGAAATAACCAATACTGTTCACCTTATATCCAGCACTCAGAGGAGCAGGTTTCAGTCTCTCTGTCCCTGGGGTGTGGAAGGGATTTGGCTGTCAGTACTTTGATATCAACCTGGAATTCAGAATTGCCACCTCATTTTTCTAAAAATTTAGAAGCTTCTCATCAAGTCTGATTGTCCTGGTGTGTCAGTTACCTGGTATCTGAGTCAGTTTCTTTCCTGAAAGTTAATCTTTATAGATATAAAGAAAAAGAAATTATTCCACTTAGAATTTTACAGTGGATAAGTGTTGGATGAAAAAGGGTTTTACAGTGAAAATAATTAAAATACATGTAACATTTTTTGTTTATCTTCTAGTACAAAAGATTGAAATGTTAACTACAGGAAAAAAATAAATAATGGAATTTGGAGTCAGTAGCTGAAAATGGTCTTTCTGGTTGTCACTGGAATTCAGCAGAAGGTGAAGATTTGGATGAATATATGGTATTTTATTTTCTTCTCAATTTTCACTGGCACGGAGAAAACAGGGAGGAAAACAAAAGGAAACTTTGCCACTTGGATGCAACAATATCTACTCTTCCAGGGCCTTGGCCTGTTTGCTAATCCCCCTGTGAAAAGCACTTCGAAAGTGCTTTGAAACTCTCCTTTGGGACACAGAAAAATCAACAGCTAAACAACAGACCCCAGGGGCTCATTCCAGCAGCTGAAACAACACTCTAAATCTCTGTTACTTCAGACTTATGAAACCCTTATTATTTACTAGTACATAATGTTATTGATTTGGACATGAGGGGATATAAGAGCTAATGCAGGCAGGCAGGACTGATGCGGGGCTGGCAGCTCAGTCTAAGTTTTCAGTGAGCACTTCTGAAATCAGCCTAATTAACAGTGACACCAGCAAGCATCTAGACCCTGCTGAGGTTTTGGCAGAGATAGGCTTAAAGCTTTACTCTCAGCAGAAGTGTTCAAGGAGGTGTCTGTGCTTACTGGGAGGACGTCAGGCTTGAAGAAAAATAATTAAAGTAAATCAGTGGGAACGGACCTGTAAACTCAAACACATACCAAATACCACAGCTTTCAGCTAGAAAAGCTCTACAACTACAGCACAGTCTGGCTGCACAGAAAGATGAAACATTATATGAGTTATTGGAATATGTATCACATACAAGGGCCAGAAAGGTGGAGGAATCTCCAGCCTGAGAGACATTGAAAGCTCAGCTCAACAAGCCCCTAAACAAGCCGGTCTAGCTGGGCTTGTGCTGAGTGTTGGGCCAAATGAGTGCCTGTGGTCTGCTCCAGCCCAAATTCTTATGTGACTTTAGGACCATATTATTTCCATGTGCTGGTTCAAATACAGGGAAAACATATATATTTTTTAATTATTTTTAAAAATTCTTAAAGCTTTTGTCCTTTGAATTGCATGTTAACATGGATGAAGCAGCATTTTAAGAGACAGCATCCTCCAATCTGCTTATAATTTTCTGATCCTTTTTTCCTTGGTATTTTTGATGCTTCTTAAATTACACAGCCTGACAATGACTAGCAGGTTGTCTTCAGCAGGTGTTAATACAGCTATTCCAATGCAGAAGCTGGAGCTCAAAGGGCAGTATTGGCAGGTTATTATTCACAGGGAGAAGAAAAAGGACTCTTAAGAAAGAAACAATGTCCAATTATTTGGTTGTGGCATTTGAGACTATATTTTGTAATGAAGTCTTAAAATCTTTTTAAGTTTTCTTCCTTGGTTATGAAGCAGAAATTGGAACACATTTGAGAAGACCCAGGCCTGAAGAAGAGAGCAGAGAATGGACATACTCATGAGGAAGGGGAATTCCTGCCAAGGGTCGTGCTCACAGCAGACAATAGCTTTTTTCTCCTCTATCACATATTCAAATTTGTGCAAACACCATTTGAATCAGGATTTTGCATAAGGCCATGTCCTTTGACTGATAGAGCCCAGGAGCAGAAATAAAGCAGGCTTGGGACAACATGGGAGGAAGGTAGCAGGAAAGGATAATGTGAAGAATACTTTAAATTACTTGGGTTTGAAATTGCAGCTGAACTCAGCTTCTCACCTCAAGCCACTGCTGTGGCTGCTGGAGACTGAGCTGGCCTTTAGCCATTTTATTGGCTGTTTATCTATTCAGCACAATAATGCTACACCACCATCAGTTTTCACTTGGGTTTTATAAATGGCAAGGATTTTGGTATGCATGTGGCAACAACTGAATTCTGCAGGCTCCCTCTATTCAGTCATTTCTCTCAGCAGCAGCAAAAACAGAAACAGGCTAGAAAAAAAACCTGAGTGGGTAAGATCTGGAAATTTTTTAAGCCTACAGTGTTTCAAACCATGCATCTGGAAGAATATCCAGCCTTGGATGGGAGATGTTACTCGGAAGGGAGATTTTTTTTGCTTAATTTTGGATACTTGCTTTTGACACTGTTAATAAATTGTTAAAATAGTTTGGAATTTGGACACTTTTTTTTTTTTTTTGTATACAGTTTCATGTAAATAGAAAATAAACAGAAATGGGAGGTTGAGTTCATTTGGGTGCACACTTGGGCCGTCTGTGAAATGGATGTTCACCACTAGAGGACTCTACAGCAATAGCTAATTGTCTTTTTTTTCCCCCTTCCTTTTTTTCCACCCCCCCACCTTTTTTTTTTTTTTTTTTTCTTTTCACTTCATGCTTCTTCTGGTAATCCTTTCTCCGAGGACAAGCAATCCTGATCCAGAAGCCCCAGGTGCCCCAGATTTTGAAACAAGTTCTCAGACAAGGCCAGTTTGAAGTCACTGAGCTTTTTGCCCTGTTTAACATGGAGAATAAATGATCCCATTTTCAAGCAATCAATTCACATGCTATCCTGCAGGGGTGCGCTAGGGGCCTCCTAGGATGGCCTCTTTATTTCCTGCACTCGCCCCTGCCAAAACAAAGGATTTTGGGCTGATGGAGGTGGACAGCCCAGGGACACAGACCTCAGATCCTGGGAATGAGTGGGAGGCAGTGACACAGGGCTGGAGCCGAGTCACAGCAAGGCAGTCTGTCCTCTCTCTCCTCCTAACACGATGCTGTCAGGACCCCTTCCCAGCTGGAGCTGCTTGCTGCTTCCTCTGGAGTCCCTTGGCTCCCCTCGATACCCCCAAGCCAAAGAGGGCAGCCAAAAGGCTCCTCGTGCTCCCCGGTCACACTTCCTCTCTGCCTTCCTCTCTGCCTTTCTCAGATTCAAGGCATCACAGAAAAATGGCCATTGATGGATAAATTAGAGTTTTAGAAGCACTTTTGGGCTTTTTCTTTTCCCTCTGAAACCTCTGAGAAGGAAGTCTGGGTCTAAAACACAGACATTTAAATTCCAGGCAGCTGGCCAAAATCTGTGTCTTCTCTCAGACTGTGAACACTGGGAAGCTTCACACTGGGTCAGCAGCAGCCCTGCTTGGAGCCCCATGTGGATGAGCTGGGACCAGCTCTGCAGCTGTCCTTAGAAAGCTGAGCCCTTGTGACGTTTGCCATTTGTCATGTCCTTGAGCTTCAACACTGGAGTCAGCTGAGTCCAACGCTTGTGCTTGCAGGACGGCCCTATTTAGTTCAGTCTCATGGTGTGAGGACATCTCTCCTTCAAACAGGCTGCTGGGTCTCCCAGTCCTGCCAGCCCACAGGCCAAAGAACAGCAGGAGGATGGCAGCTCTGGCACCTTACATTTCATCCTTCACCACAGGAAGGTAATGCTGGAGAACGGTTCCTTGGACCACCTCTAAGGAAAACAGGGATACCCATGCATCCACCTGCATTGGGCAGGAAGACCTGACCTCATGCAGCTCACTGAAAAGGGCTTGGTTTGTGCCATCTCCAGAAGACAGCAACACCTCTGCATTTGGCCTACCCTGATTTCTGATTTCTGTGACTGTGGACACCTGCAGTGGGTGCCTTCCTCCAAAACCTGCTCCCAGCGCCCTCCCCACCACACACCATGGAGATGCAGTGCTTGGGAGCAGGCCAGCTGCAGGTGAGCAGGTACAAGGGCACAGCCACCACTTGCACCATTGGAGAAATAAATCTGCTGTCAGTGAGTTACAGACAGCCAGAAAATCTCCAAGGTTTCTCTCAAAGAGACATGATGGGGGTCATGGGATACAGAGCACACTCACAGCAAATGGGAGGCTATTCAGAGCCAGACAGACAGGCCTGGGGATTAAAACTGGAGTGGGTAAGGCACAGCAATCCCTGGAATAAATGATCAGGGCCTACAGCTCCATCATCTGCAGCTATGTCCTTTGTCAGAAGAACCATTTTTACTTCTATTTGCCCAAAAGTTTGTGCCATATCAGGACTGACATCCCTCTGAAGTAGAACGGTGCTGAAGGCAGAAGTGGTTTAGGATACTCCTATGTTTCTCTTCACCACTCTGGAGCTGCTGAAAATTGCCTCAGTGCCAAGAAAACTCTTCCCTTTACTGCAGCTCTAAGTCACTTGTTCCAAAATTCCTTTAATCTCCAGTGATTTTTTGGCTATGTTTGGGAAGCATTGTTTGGAATCAGCAATGATCCCTGTTAATTAACATTTTTTAGGTGTAAGGGACGTGGGCATTGTTTAACCCATTTGGAATGTCTCCAGAGTTACTGGAAGCAGGGCGTGCAACCAGCAAAACGGGGTCCCTGTTGGCACTGCCCATGAGGTGCACACTGTCCCAGGCTCCTGAGGGGGGTGTGGATGCCCAGGTGCACAGAGCAGCCCCAGGCACTAAGCCAGGACAAAGAATCATGGAATAGCTCGTTTTGGAAGAGACCTTTAAAGATCACCCAGTCCAGCACATCCTGTCATGAGCAGGGACGTCTTCCACTAGACCAGGCTGGTCAGATGAGCTGCTTTGGACCAGGCAGGGGAGAAAGGGACATTAAAACAAGATGGGGGCTTGAAAGCAATGGGGATCTCTACAGTGCTGGCACAGCTGGCAGCTGGGGCCAGTGTCTTGGTGAAACTCTTGGCAGACTCGTTCTGCAAACAGCTCTGCTGGCTCCAGATTGAGGGGGTGCTTTGATACTCCAAAGAGAAGACGCTGAAATGAGGACACAGAGCTCTGCCTGGCTGCCTGCAGCTCTGCAGGAAGCTGGCAGGGCTGAGGGAGGGAAGGAGAGACAATGTCCTTACATGCACAGCCACTGCACATGGTGGGGCTCCTTTTGTGCTTGAACACCAGGTTGGAATGAACTGGGGGACATTTTCTACCATCCTCCTCTTCACTTCATGTTTCTATAGAGGGATCAGTTATCCTGGGCAAGGTGTGTGGTTTTGATCTTTCTAACTCTTCTATCCCCATTTGTAGTACTTGCTATAAGATCTCAGTTACCTTTTAATCTTGCCACACCTCAGCGAGTCAGAGAGCTGCCAGGGTAGGATCTGATTCCAGTGTTAGGCTGGAATGATTTGCTTTGAAACTGAAAATAAAATCACTGACCACTTGCAAGTGAAATAAAACAAGTCTTTGACAACTACATTTTTATTTTGAGTTGCTTGGATGGATTTCAGCACAGGGAAAGTCTCTGGGATACCCCATCACATTATGTGCCAAATTTGGACTTGGTCCAGTGAGGATTTTTGATGATTTTTGATCTTCCCTGTATTTTTCAGGATCATGTACGCATGGCCATTGTCCTGGGGATGGGATACAGTTCCCTCTGAATGCCTAATTAAGCCCCGATTAGCATTTCTTCTAGGAGCAGATGCAGCTTTTCCAGCCCAGCAAACAATGCCATCTGTTGTTCCCTGGCTGGAAGTTCCATCCCAAAGTGTGCTCTGCTTCTATATTTAATTGTGACGTTTCCTGCTGCCAAAAAAGTGAGGTTGTTTAAATTTGGCATCAGGAGAAAAGGCGGAGAGGGAGAGAGATTGGATTTACATTGTTACTGCAGAGAATGCTAAATTGGTTCGGTCTGACTGGCAGCTCTTCAGCTCGCCCTCCTGTGCAGGACAAACCCAAAGGGTGAAACCTTCCATCGAACCTCCCCCGGCCACTTTTCACCCTCTCCTCGATGTCAGGGCTGCCTCTGCAGGGGAGTCTTCAGCAGCTTTTCCTGCCTTTGCTACCGCCAGTTCCCTGGAGAGCTGAATTCGGGGGTGATAGCAAGGTTCTCAGGCACTGGCACTCAGCATTGTTCTGTGACCTTCTCTAGAGACTTTTGGCACTCACAAGAGAGGAAAAGTGTTCACAACCAACCTTGTCTCTGTTCCTGGCCCCGGGGAAAATGCTGAAATTTGCATGGCCTTGACCAAGCTGCCATGATTGGAGAGGAAGCCAATTGGAGAACTGATTTTTGGGCATCTGTCAACTGGCTTCTGGCTGGAGACCCACTAAACTAATTTCACACAGACCACTTAGCAGCCACTAGCCGGCTGTGGCATGACTTGTGATGGACTGCAGTGACCTAGACAGGAAAACACTGATTTTATTATTTAACCCAGTAGAGAGCAGGGGGTTGTAGGATGGGAGTGTTCAGGGAAAAACAGAAATAGATGCAAGGAAGTGAACGTGGTTTGTGGGCCAGATTTTATCCCTCCTACTTCAATGAACATCACCTACTTAGTCAGCTACATCAGGAGATCCAGCTTCATGATATAAATGGGTAAAGCCAGCTAGTGAATTCTGGCTAGGTTAAATCTTTCGACTCTCAATTTTTGGGAAAGTGAGGATTTAATGGGAATGAGGCAATTAGTGCTGATTTCTATAACAAATAGAATAGGTTTCTATAGTCAAATCAAACGTTTAACTTTGCAAATGTTTACATTTTCCATCATAATGAATGTTATGCTAAACAAATATAGCCAAAGGGTAAATGCTATTATTTAAAACTTTGGGTTTGGGGGTTTTTTCCCTCAAATTTTTTTAAAAAATTAACTCTGATGGTTCATGATGAAGGAAGGGATCTCAGTCAGCAGTTTTCCAATTTATTCTCATAATGCCAACGTGTTGAAGAATCCTGTCTCCCCAGTTAGCTGACATCAGCTATGCATCACGTACATCAAACCATGGGCCAATGCAGGGCATGTGTCGTTTAATAATGCAGGAGTTTCCCCTATACACTGAAATCATAACCACAGCACTAGTCCCTCAAAAACCCTCAGGGATGCTTGAGGCCAATACCATATGTAAGGAGCTGGTATTAACATTCATCATAAATTAAGCTTCTTTCCCCTACATACGCTTCATTCTTAAATCCTCTTTAAGAAGAGATTTAAAAACATTTTTAAATGTCTGCCAGATTATTTTTTTTTCTCTCTTTCTGTTAAGCATTCCTATTGTGCTGCCCCTGCCTTCTCAGATGCCTGGCTCTGCATCTCCTTCACGGCAAGAAGGTGGTTGCCAGTCTGTGTGTCTGGCATGCCCGTCACTGCCATACCTGGCCTTCTGCTGCTGCCTCAGAACAAAAGCAAAATCCTAATTCTAACAAAAAGGAAACATCTTAATCCCATCAGCATCTTAACATCAGATGTGTGCATTGCTACAGCACAGGATGTTTCCTGCAGAGTTTCCTGGGACTACCCTGTTTAGCTCTGCCCCAAAGAAGTGAGAGTTACAGCTCAGAAGCTGGTGGGTGCAGATTACTGATAGACATGGTTTTGAAGTGTCTTTCCAGGAGGAGCTTTGCAGGGAGCTCTCCTGAGCTTTGTGTGCATCCAGGACAGGCAGCTGCCAGAATTCTGCCTGCCAGGTTGCAGACAACAGTCTGGGTTCACACACAGCTTGCTGGGACAGCATTTGGCTTTTGTAGTAACACTCTGACAATGGTTTGGAATTCAGAAACGTGACCTTGCTTTTCTTCCCAGCTCCTTCATACTCAGGAACAGCTGGGTGGAACACAGCAGGGATAGGGAAAACCAATTTTGTCTTTTATGTTTTTGTTGTTTTACAGATGTATTCAGGATGCCACCACACCCACATATTGCACAAACCCCTGCTGTCTTCCTGAGCAGCTCATTAAAGTTATTAGCAGGCTCCCGGGCAAATTTCAGCCTCCTCAAGAGTAGCTGGGCTTGTGGCTGGGAAGGCAGCAGAACCCTAAGAGTTAAACTGCAATGACCTGGAACAACACAGATCAAAAGAAAAAGGAATTCAATACAGTTCAACATCTTCAGTGTACTTTGTTATTTACCATGCAGAGCTTGTGCCAGCTGTAGCTGACCTGTCTCAAGCTGTGAAGAAAGGACTGTATTTTATACTTATTGGAACTTTTGTTTCACTATATCCCTGTAGCAGCAACCCTCCAACCTCCTCCCATGCCCATACCATGCAAAATTGGTCATGCATGACAAGCAGTCATGCATGTCACCAGGACAAGCAGTGGTAGTAACTTCAGTGGGGAAACTGGGGAGATTTCCTTTACTAGGCTGTAAAGAGCAGCCCTCAAATAGTGCATCTCTGAGTGTTTCAGCACACTTTGGATATTCCCACCCAGCCATTATCTCGGGAGATACACTTAACAGAGCTATTAGTTCTTTACTTGACTCTTATTACTGAACATTTGTGTCTGTGTATAGGGAGTAGGGCCCTGGAGAGATGGGGTCGTGGGAGAAGACAGTGAGCAGCTCTTCCCTGCCTCTTCTGTGTATTTAAAATTTGTGAAACCAAAGAAAGCTTCCAGCTTCTTTTTTTCCTGGTAGATGAAGTGTTCCACAAACCCCAGGGATAGTCACTCGGTGAAATTATTCCACAGGGCAGGTCCGCAGTTACCTGCTGTGCCTCACTCCAGAGCCGGGGTTGGAAAACACGGGTGGGATCAGAGGCACTGCTGTTTCCAGCTGCTCTCGTGTTATACGAAAATGTTATCGCTTTGAAAAATGTTATTGTTTCTAAATGAGCAGGGTATTTTTTCCAGCTTTAGCCCACACTGTTGCTGAAGGCAGCACTGCCACGTCCCCCCTGCTCCTTCCAGATGACGGCAGCGGCCCGCGGGTGGTGCCCCCGCAGGGCACGGCCCCCGGCCGGTCCCCGTGCGACCCCAGGCTCCGCAGCTCCTGCAGCCAGCGGGCCCTGCTGACCTTCACATCCCCCACGCACCCAAATTCTGCTGAGGCCGGCCATTTCACAAATCCGCCTGAATTTTAGCCGGCTTGTGCTGTCTTTCCCTGTCCCGCCGCAGGCGCGGGCGTGCGCTGGGTGAGTGACAGGCAGGGACATCGCTCCGCGGGGCGCCCGTCCTGTGGGACAGGCGGGACAGGGCCGGCCGGGCAGGACCCCGCGGAGCGCTGACTGCGGGGGCAAAGGCCGGGGCAGAAGGGGGCGGGTTCGCGCCAGGGCTGGCCGCACTGGGGGCCGAAGCGCAGCGTGGGCCGTTCCCCGGGGAGCCCCGGAGCAGCCGGCGCGGGGCCCGGGCCGAGCGGCCGCAGCTCGGCGGGGCCGGCCCGGCGGAAGGCGGCCCTCACCCCCGGGAACCGACGCTCCGCCTCGCCCCGCCCACAACCGCCGTCCTGAGCTCCTATTGGTCAGTTTTCCGAAGGGGGCGTGGCGATAAGGGTACGTCACGGAAACGGCGCTCTCTGATTGGTGGCGCGGGCGGCGGGCGGCCCCGCCCCCGCGGTCCCACGCGCGGCCGGGCCCGCCCGGTGGGTACATTGTGCGCGGGGCCGGGGCCGCGCCGGGGCTGCTGCAGCCCTTCATCCTTGCATCCCTGCATCCCTGCATCCCTGCATCCCTGCATCCATCCCTGCATCCCTCCATCCCTGCATCCCTGACACCTGGCGCTGGGGGCTTCGCGGCTCACGGAGATTTCGGCTCGGCCAGGCGACGGTGAGTGTTTTCCCCCCAGATGTGGGTTCATGCGGCGCTGGCAGGCCCCCTCCGAGCAAGGGACTTGCTGGGGTTCGGAGCCGCGGGGACGGGGATGTGCCGGCCCCCTGCAGGAGGGACCAGGAGTGCCGCCCCCCGTACCGGCCGGGGGATTCGCTAGGGGCTTGGAGCATCGTGTTCCGTAGGCAGGAAGCGGCAGGGAAAGGTTTGGGGAGAGGAAGATCTTTTCACTTCTGAAGAAAAAAAAAAAAAAAAAAAAGAAATATTAAACCCCGGCTATTAATCACATGAATGTGAAAGCCAGGTGGTATTGCTTTTTGCTTTGTTTTTTTTTTTTCCCCCCTCTTTCGTCCTTATATATCTCTCTCAAAACTGCGCTCCAAGGGACACAACTTCCGTGGCCTCTGATGAAATCAGTTCGAACAAGCCTGTCTAGGGAAGTGAGCAGGTTCGTGTGAGTGATTGAGCTGAGCTGACAGAGGAGAAAAATGGTTCTTCCTCCTCTTGTCCTCACGAACCCCTTTGCATTTAAAAAAAGTTAACAGCCTCTTTGGTAGTTGGGTTTTCTGTATATATTTTTGTCTTTATTTGCTTTATCTCTCCGCTTGTAATTGTTGGGGTAGGGGGCTTAGACCAGCCAGACCTGCGCTTGGAAAATCTGCCCTGAGCCTTGCATAAGCAGACAGCTGAATGTTTCATACTGTTCCAGTGGAGAGTCCCAGCGTCGTGACTGCTCTGTTTTCCTTTCCTGGCAATCTCTGCGTGTGTTCTTTTGTGATCTGCTGGAGGGAATTCTTCAGCCAGGGTGCTGTGGGATTTTGTAGCCTTCCTCAAATGTACCTCTTCCTCTCCAGGACAGATCCAAAGCCATGAGGAAAAAACAAGCAGCCCCATAACCTTTATACTTTGACAGCTTCCCTTGTTTTTGCTTCTTCCTTCCTGCATCTTGTGACACTTGTTTTTATTGAAGTTACCTTAGGAGCAACCCGAGATGTGTAACACAGCCCATGTGTTCTGGTGGTGGCCAGCTGCTGCTGCTGGCTCAGCTGCTCTGGTGACAGTCTCCGTCCAGAGTTCTGAGCTCTTCTCTACTTTCTTGTCTCTGCCCCTGAGCTCTCCTGTATGTTCTTCTCCGTCCATCTCTCTAAGAGCCTGACTCCTTAATGCTATAGGACCCTTTCTGGAGCCTCTCTGTTTTCCTGGTCCTGTTTTCTGCTGCAAATCAAATCTTATCTGAAAACATATTTTGTCTCTTTTGTGTCTTTAACCCCAGCCATCTGCTCTGGCTTATCTTTGCGATAAGCCCAAGTAAAGCACTTGGGGAGGAGGCATAGGTGGAAGTCTGCTCTGCAACAGGAAGTGTGAGGTGGCACGAGCTTCTCAGAATTAAAGCAAAGTGAAAATTGCTGCAGAATTGCACTATAATGTGGACATGGGAGACTGTAAACAGCTTCAGCACCAAAGAACTTAAATTTTTCGTTCCTTTCTTGTTGATTTTCTCAAATATTTGAGGATTGTTATCTGAAGTCCTCCTGTCTCAGCATGTGTGCAGAGTGTGGTATCATGCTGTGTTTGGGGCAGGCACAAGTAATTCAAGCAGAGGGGTTGGCGTCTCAGATGTGCTTTTGCAGAGGAGTTAAGGCCAGTTGAAAATGGTTTGACTGAAGGACGAAGGCAAAAGGAATATCTGAAGGTGACAGCTTGGGGACAGATGACAAGATATTGCACAGCACATATTCCAAATGTGTTAAAATGAGCATGAGTCTGATCCATAAGATGGTTCTTCTGGCTCTGGAGGGAGTGCTGGACATGGTTTGGTATGGAGATAAGGTGTGTGTGCATATCTGTGCATATGCACATGTGAATTATGATAACATTTTTGTCCCTGTGGTGGTGACCAACCGTCCCCAAAGCCTGCAGGAGTTCAGATCCTTCTTAGCAGTCAGAGAGAAGGTTTTAGGCAATGTTTGATGAGTGAAACAGGAAGGGCAGGATGTGGCCATCTGTGGAGGTGGAAGAGGACAGGCAAAGTTGCGAGGTGGGATGGAAGTGGCAGCATTACAAAAGAGTGTTGAGCAGTGCCTTGGCTTGGGTGTGGAGCAGGACAGGCAGAGCTGGCCCAGGGTGTCCGTGGCTGCTCAGTGTGCTCAGGGACTGTGGAAGGGCCGGGCTGGGAGCTGTGTCAGCACTGGAACTGAGGGCTAGATTTACTCCCCACTTTCACAGACTGTAGTTGAATTGCAGGGAGTGTAGCTGGCATTGCTGAAAACAGTGGCTGCAGAGATGCTGGCTAGGAAACATTTTGCTGTAACGAGCCACCCCAGGCCCCCTGGCCTGACCTTTAACCACCATCAGATCGCTCTGTCTTTGCTTATCAGCTTTATATCCCCGCAGTGACTATTAGTATCACTCCAGCCAGAACAGACAGCTTTGTCTTTCCTCCATCATCTGAGCCTGGGAATGTTGCATGTCCCATAACCGCTGTCTACTTGCTGACCATTACGCTTTGCAAAGACTACCAGTTTTATATGATAGCCTGTCACATTGTGGCGAGGCAAATTTATTACTGTACCACACTGGCAATCACTCTGGTTTGTTTGCAGTGTGTGCAAGATGCCTGGGACAGCCTGGGCTGCTGCAGGGATGCCACAGTGGCACGGAATTTGCAAGCTGAGTGCTTGGTTTGATGCTGTGTGGGTACCAAAATGGAAAAATCAGAGGGTTTTTTGTTCCTTCTGTCCAAAGCCAGAGGGCAATAAGCAATGCCCTGTCTTGCAGCCCCAGACCCTTCAATGTCAGTGCTTTACAGTCCTGTTGGAAATGGATATCCCCCATGCCCAGCAGCATGAGGGGCTCATCCATTCAGGAGGCGTGAGGGCCTGCCATCTCCATGGCTCTGAACTCCAGCCAGAATTGCAAATGAGCAAACCAAACCTGGCAGTTGTTCTGTGATCTGCCTGGCAGGGGAGTGGGGGAGGCAAAACAAAACCCCAGCTTAACTGGCCAGGCCCAAAATTGAAATCCTGCCCCGACAGCAGGCAGGCAGACAGACCTGTTTGGTGTGAGCATCCGTGACAGGGCTTTTGGTCAGCCTGGCCACCGGAGCACTCAGCTCTGCCAGCCTCAGAACTGGGAGAGTGGGAGGATCTGAATAAGATCTCTGGAGTCAGCAGCTGCTGTGGTTATTCTGGCATTAATTTGACATATACCACATCTCATCTCCTAAACTCTCCCTGGGAAGTGGCATGTGGTTCCTCTGTGTTTGAAGTACCAAAGGCCTTTTGCCTTTGCACCACATTAGCAAGTTTGGCTTGCTTGAAAAGGATTTTATCCTGCCTAGATGGGGCTGGGGTAGGTACTGCAATCAAGTAGACCATTCCCATTCTGGAGCCTTTCCGGGTATAATTTGGAGGAGGGAATTGTGAACTCGCTTGCTTCTTCTGCAGCCCCCCATTCATTTTGCAAAGCGCCTGTGATTGATCTGGCAGAATGGGATGTATTCACAAGCAGAGCTGGAGGGCAGCAGGAAGGACAAAACCCCACCACAGCCTCTGAAATGAATCACAGGCTCTGAAAAGATCCGCTGGGGTTAAGGCATAGCAGTGAAAAGCTATTGTCTGGAGCCTGGACTGTGGCTAAAAGCATTATTTATCCCGATTTGGGTAGTGGTTGTAGGAGGGCGTGGTGTTCCCAGGAACAGCAAAGCCAGTGTGCTTAGTGGTGAACATGAACTTTATTTGATTGTGTCACAGGTAGCTCAGGAAGCTTTTTGGAGTATCTCAGCTGCAGAGTAGCAAAGCCAACACCTGATTTGCAAATAGAACTGCATAGGTTGCATGCAAAGAGGATTTCCTACAGGTATTTTTATTGTGATTGGAGCATGGTTGCCTTAGACTCAGATGAGTGCATGTCATAGATTTGAGACACTTCAGCCCCTTTTACCAGTGCTTTTGTGAGACAAAACAAGAATCTCACTAATTGGTTCAGCTTGGCAATAATGTTCTGATTTTCTATCAAGTAAGTGGCATTCAGTAGATTCTTGTGGTGGCTTTAGGCTCAGAGTGGAGCATGGGTTTAAAGGGAGGAATGGTGGGTGCTGCTGAGAATGGGATATGAGAATATGAGTGGGATATGAAACTCAGTCTGAGTTTCTGAGACTGAGTTTCAAATTGTTCAGATATGTATCCGGATCTTCTCCAGACAATCTGATTCCTGGAGCCTACAGAATTGGGCTTGGAAAACCTCCCAGTTTCTGTCTGAGCCAACAGAAGGAGCCTTTCACATGGTCTCTCTGTTTTCTGTCTAGGATGTACAGGCTAGACTAGGAAGTGAGAAAATAAGAAGAAATGATAAGGATTCCTCCCATTCTCAAAGGCTGGGGCAGGATCAGAAATTTTGCACTGGGGGGATGGAGTCAGTTGCCTTTCCTGTGTTTGCCTATTTGCAAATCTGGTAAAACATCAAGAGTTTGTCAGGAAGGACAAATCCAGAGTGATACCCTCTGATTCACAGCAGTTACGTTGTCTGAATTCCAGCCTGCGAAATCACAGTTGCATCTTTGCTGTGTTAGTCATCCTGAAGAGAACAGGAACAAATTTGGCTGAGACAGGCAAACCACTAAATTCACCAGGATTGCTGGAGATGAACCCAACCTGTTGGAGAGCAAAGTCTGCATGCAGGCATGTGGACAGAGCAGAGGGCATGCCTGGGAGATGATGTAGTGAAGGTCCTGTGCTGCCCACCTGGCAGCAGCCCAGGCTCCACACTCAACAAGTGTGGTGCTGCACTAAATGCCAGGTGCAATTTTAATTCCTTTCATGTCAAGCACTCTTGACAGAAGAGCATTATTAATATTGAGCATTTCAAGCAGCTCCAAGCTGTGTACCTGAAGGTCCACTGTGTTATGCAAGGACAGGAAAATCATCTGAAAACATCTTCCTTCCCCTTTCTTGTTTTTTATGTCTCTCCCCCACCATCCTTTCCTGTTTTCTTTTGGTTTTTTTCTGCTTTTGAAGCTCAAGCTGCCTCTGAGTACGTGAATGCCTGCATGTAACAGATCCCCTTTCTCAAACCTTTTGATGGTCTCCAGTGCTGGGAAATAGCATCTGAAACACAGCTGTATCTGGCTTTGTGTTTGACAGAGTGTTGTCTCACTGCTCATTTTCCCAAGCAGTTTTGTAAGGAGCTCTTCCCTGTGAAGACAACACAGGAGGTGACTTTTGTATTTCTACTTTGCTACTCTCTACACTAAAAAGGGAGAAGTTGGAGTCCATGAGAGCATTGGAAAGGTACAGATATTTGGGATGAGAGAGAGCACATTACTAATTAGTAGAGCACTGATCCCACCACTTTCAGGGAGAAGTTAAACTTTGACTGAATTCAAGACAGTGTTTCACCCCATAGGGTTGATACTGTGAGATGGAAAAAAAATAAAAGAGAAAATAAAATCTTATCCCTGCTGTCACTGTCCGTTTCAAGTGGGTCTGCTCTGATTTGGAAGGAGTGTCTCTATGCTGTAATGCAGCCCATGCATAGAGGGCCCATATGGCTTCTTGGGAATGAAACTGCTGCAGTGTGAGCAGCTTCATCCAGGTCTTCTGAGCTGAGCCAGCAAGGATCCTTACTGCTTATTTATTTACTTATTTACAGCTTTAAATAGTTCATGGTTGAGCGAGGCAAAAAAAAGTGTGTTCTGTTTGCTGCTTCTCTCATGGGCAAAACAAAGTGCCAGCTTTGGATCATGGGATTTGGGGTCTTTGTTGGTGTTTAGCCAACCTTTATGATCTTGGGAGAACATTTATAAACCCTGCAGTTTTGCCCTTCTAAGCAGAAGTGATTCTTGATCTCCTGAAGTCCCTCTGGGGAGCATATTGATCACTTTGAAATCTTGTCCTCTTGAAAGCAAGCAGGATCTCAGCTGGTGGTTCCCTGCAGGTAGTGAATGAAACTGGAGATTTGTGGAGAGCCCCTTGGTTTGAGATGGAGGGGGAACCCCAAGGCTGGTAAATGTAGTTCATGTATCAATAGCCTTTCTGAGCTGCCCTCTCATATGCAGTTCTCTTGTGACTGGGGACAGGGCCTGATACAGCTTCAGAGTATCTGTCTAAGAGGCACTTGGATTTTTCAAGAGGTGGTAGAGTGTCTCCTGAGGTTCTCCTAAAGGACCATTCCAGCAGGGCTCTGAAAGGGTGACCCTTCAGCCTGGGAGGGAAAGTCTTCTGCTGGGGTGTGCTCTGTAGGAAGCAAAAGGCACTTGGACAGGAGAGCCGCGGTTCTTCGTGTGGGGAGTTTGGCCAGCTCTGTGCTTTTGTTTTTCACCTTGTTCTCTTTTCAAGCTTTCTCCTGTCCAGAGAGACTGCTGGGGTGTTTTTTCTTCATGAGCTGAGATTTGAGGGGTCTTCTTTTCTTGAGCCAAATCCTTCCCTCTTTCAGGATTGCTGTCTGCCCTGTCTGGATGAGTGGAAGGATTTTCAAAGCAACCTTATCTTTCTCTGCTGGAAAAAACCCGTCTTTCCCATCCTGGCTGTACAAAGGCTGCAGACAGCCAGGGGAATACTGCAGCCAGCAGACAGCATTGGATAGCTGTCAAAAAGCTGATGCCCCTCTGCCCTCATCCATATGGAAGAAGGATTATTATCTGCCTCTGCGTGCAGTAAGATCTCTTTAAAAGGTTATGCAGTAGATACTTATTTTTTCAATAACTGCCTTTGAAAGGAAAAGAAACGAATGCAGCGTGGAGAAATTCAAGCCCCAGTTTGTTCAGGTCGTGCCTTCTGCTGTTCCCATTGACAGGGCTGTTCCAGCAACAGCTTCCTGCATGATGGAAGGTGCAGCTGGGAGCTCTGATAACCCCAGGCTCTCACAGAGCAGGTGGGAGCTTGGCAGGGGCCACTGACAGGTTGCTTTGTGTAAAATACTCCTCATTCAGAATGGTTCTGCTTTTTCTCTTTAGCTCAGTAGTTGGGTATGGGAGCAAGGAGTGTGGTAGGGACCAAATTGCGCTCTGCATGCGCCTGCTTCAGAGAAGTGCCCGTGTCACCGGTCCAGCCTGCTCATGGCTGCAATTAAACATGGCTTAAATCAAAGCACTTCTGTGCACGTGATGAAATTGTAGAAGACACTTTGCCTACAGGCTTCTGAGGTTTGTCAGCTGCTACATTTTGGGAGAAACCTGCCAGATGAAGTAGTTGCTGCCTGCAGTTTCTGTTTGTCTGATATGGGTGAGATGATGCCAATGTCTCTGAGACATACAGTGAGGGGAGTTTGTGAGGGGAAGGATTAGTGTCTGCCACTTCTCTGCTTGTGCCCAGCTATGGCAGGATCCAAGAAGGCCTCAGAAAAAGCTGCTTGGGTGCTGCTGAGAACCACAAGCAAGGCTTTCTGGTGAGATGGCTGCTCCCCAGAGTTCAGGGCTGCTTTAGTTTCAGTTTAATGGTCTATCTAGCCCTCCTTTCTGTGACCAGTGACACCCAGTGTCATAATCCCGCTCCAGGAGAGGCCAGGGGGCTGTAACTGTGGCCTCTTTAGCTTTCACAATTCCAGCTGCACTGGGGGTCTGTTGGTGCCTGTAGTGACAACATGATAGAAAGAGCAGTGCTGGGAACTGGACTGCAACCTGCCAATTTATTCCCTGGATATTTTTCAAGACGTATAGGATAGAAATATTATTTGCCTCCAAGTTCCCTGGGATAGATATTTGATGCTGGAACCCTGAGATTTAAAATATATGTGTGTGTGTGTGTGTGCACATGTGTGATATATATATGTGTCCTTGTGTATATGTATATATAAAAAATGGCTTTGCTGCAGCTTTTATTTAGACATTCCAATTTCTAAATGACCTGCTCCTTCCACTCAGAGTAGTTGCTTTTAATCTTAGTGTCAGAAAAATCATTGCTGCCTTCCTGCAGTCTCTGTGTTTGTTTCCATAGCTGTCTTATATAAATTGCTTCTTTTTTTGTGCATAAGCAAATCAAAGGTTAACACTGAATAGTTGACCTGAGCTGTGAGCAAAGAAAGCAGTAGCAGTGGCAGGGTTTCTGTGGATTCTGAGGTTGTAGGAATAGGAACCTAAATCAATAGCTTTTAGCAGACTCATAAATGTTTCATTTGTATTCCTTGCTTTGGCGTTGACATGGGAATCCATATAACCCGTTAAATTAGTGTTGTTCCTGCCGTGCTGGGTGAAGATGTTGGAAACATTTCCTTCAGATGCACTTCAAAGTGCTGTTCCATAATGGCATTTTCCTTCCTGTTTTGGAGCCTTGGTTGTGCACAGCCTCCAGCCACGAGCGAAATGAGCTTGTCAGCCTGTCAGCCTCTATCCCAGGCTGCAGGAGTTTGGGCCATGGACATGGCCATATCCCAGCCGATTACCCACGTCAGTGTTCCTGCTCCTGACTCGGGGGCAGAGCAGGACTTGTGGCTGCTTGGGCAAGCTGTTGTTTCTGCATGGAGAAGCACAGAGACTTTTCCCTGGACTGTGACACAGCCCTGAGGAACGAGTGAGGCCTTGAGAAGACAAACCTCAATAACTCTTGGCAGCGGGTGGGGAAGGAGCAGCATGCCCATAACTGTTTGTCTAATTCAGACTCTTTTGGAGGCACTGGAGAAGCAGGGGCAGGAAGCTCATCTGCAGAGCCTGAGTCAGGCAGCTTATCTGGCCATCTGCCTCCTCCTGAGGTCATCCACCCATGGAGTGTAGGAGGGTTGAGCAGCTCCAGGTCACTGCCAGGTCAAGGCTGTGACCTGCCGGCATCCTGGGAGCGCTGCGTCCTCTCTCTCAGCATTTTGTGGTTTCCTCCAAGACCCCAGTGCTGGCTGGGGAGTACAGGGCTCATCTGCAGACCTTGTGTTTGCAGGGTAGAAAGACCCCTGAGAAACCCCAGGAGCAGCAAATTAAAAAAAGCCCCATCCAACCAACATCAACAAAAAGAACCCATCTAAAATCCCTTCCACAACTGTCTTGTCGAAACAATTCAGTGACTGGAGTGAAGGTTGACCCCTTTTTGATTTTTTCAGGTTCATTTTTCAAACCTCAGGACAACTTCTGTATTAACTTCTATAAGAGAGGACTATGCGTGTGTATCTGCTTTAGTTACATGGGGAACAAAATACAGCTGGCTAAAGTATTTTGGAGTAAATGACATGGATTTTATCATCTAGGTAGTATTAATTTGATTAATCCAAAGGGGTTTTTTCTTCTACAGGGAGGGATTGGTATCAGGTAGCACTTAAGTGAAATAGTAGCTAATAAAAGCCTTGTGTTTGATTCTGCCTGTCTGCTAAAAAGCATAATTTATGTATTTCTTTTGTCTTATTCTGATGAGACTCTGTCCTGAAAAATGTTTCAGTCACATGAGGTGTCTGGTGAGTTTTATCATCAAAAAGTGCAACAAATGGGTTTGGTAAAATTGGTTCAAACTTTTGGCTTCTGCTGGCAATTAAATATTTTGTAAATAAAACCTGTAGCAGTTGCTTTTCCTAAACCTGCAATAATCTACTTGAAAATCAGAAGCCAAACTTGATTTCTGCTGAGCCAAGAACAGACCAGTGCCCTTTATCCTGGATAGTCTGCTCTCTCTGTGCTGTTTTCTAAGGAAAAATAACTTTTCTGTGGTTTGCCAATACCCTCTGGGGGCTGTTGAAACAATCTACCACCAAGTTTGGGGTTTGATTGCCTCACTTTGTTGCTCCTTTGTTGAAACCAAAGCAGAATTTCTCCCTTCACCCCACTGTGCCTTCCCACCCTGCTCAGCCTGAGTTAAATTTTTTGGAGGGTGTGAGGGTGCAGGAGGAGAGGGCTGTGCAAGCCAGGGTGCAGGAGCAGCCACGGGGCAGGAGCCACAGGAATGTCATCTTGTGCTCTGAGGTCCACTGGCAGTGTACCAGGGTTGGATAGCAAATTCACGTGTCCTCCATGCCTTGTATCAGTAAGGACAAGGGAGTAATGGTTTCCCTGTTTGTCTCCCTGCAGGCGAGAACTCTGCCACCATGTCCGTCAGCGTCCACGAGAACCGTAAATCCCGCACCAGCACCGGCTCCATGAACATCTTGCTTTTCCACAAGGCCTCCCACCCAGACTGCGTCTTGTCCCACCTGAACACCCTGCGGAAGCACTGCATGTTCACTGATGTCACCCTCTGGGCAGGGAACAGGTCCTTCCCGTGCCATCGAGCAGTGCTGGCTGCCTCCAGCAGGTACTTCGAGGCCATGTTCAGCAACGGCCTCCGGGAGAGCCTGGATGATGCTGTGAACTTCCATGACAGCCTCCACCCCGAGGTGCTGGAGCTGCTGTTGGATTTCGCTTACTCCTCTCGGATCATTATCAATGAGGAGAATGCCGAGTCCCTCCTGGAGGCTGGGGACATGCTGCAGTTCCATGACGTCCGAGATGCAGCGGCTGAGTTCCTGGAGAAGAATCTGTACCCTTCCAACTGCCTGGGCATGATGCTGCTCTCAGATGCTCATCAGTGCCGGCGGCTCTATGAGCTCTCCTGGAGGATGTGCCTGGTCAACTTTGAGACCGTTCACAAGAGTGAGGACTTCAACAACCTTTCCAAGGACACTTTGCTGGACCTCATCTCCAGTGATGAGCTGGAAATCGAGGATGAGGAAAAGGTCTTTAAGGCTGTCATGCAGTGGGTGAAATACGACCTGGATGAGCGGAAGGCTTATCTCCCAGAACTTCTGAGGAATGTTCGTCTGGCTTTGCTTCCTTCCGAATGCCTCAAGGAAGCCTTGGCTTGCGAGGACTTGATCATGGTGGATGAGAGGAACAAGCTTGTCCTGGATGAAGCTATTCAGTGCAAGAAGAAGATCCTCCAGAATGATGGGGTGGTCACCAGCCTCTGTGCCAGGCCTCGCAAAGCTGGGCACACCTTGCTGATCCTGGGGGGACAGACCTTCATGTGTGATAAGATCTACCAAGTGGATCAGAAAGCAAAGGAAATTATTCCCAAAGCAGACCTGCCGAGTCCACGGAAGGAGTTTAGTGCCTGTGCCATTGGCTGCAAAGTGTACATCACTGGAGGCAGAGGCTCAGAGAACGGGGTCTCCAAAGATGTTTGGGTTTATGACACCGTGCATGAGGAATGGTCCAAAGCCGCCCCAATGTTAATTGCTCGGTTTGGGCACGGCTCAGCCGAGTTGGAAAACTGCCTGTACGTGGTTGGTGGACACACTGCAGTAGCTGGAGTCTTCCCGGCCTCTCCTTCTGTTTCCTTGAAGCAAGTGGAGAAGTATGACCCCATATCCAACAAGTGGATGATGGTGGCTCCATTGAGAGATGGAGTGAGCAACGCTGCGGTGGTGAGCGCCAGGCTCAAGCTCTTTGTCTTCGGTGGGACCAGCATCCACCGAGACATGGTGTCCAAAGTCCAGTGCTACGATCCAGCTGAGAACCGATGGATGATCAAAGCCGAGTGCCCGCAGCCCTGGCGCTACACGGCGGCCGCTGTCCTGGGCAGCCAGATTTTCATCATGGGAGGAGACACAGAGTTCACGGCAGCCTCCGCCTACCGCTTCGACTGCGAGACGGACCAGTGGACGCGCATCGGGGACATGACGGCCAAGCGCATGTCCTGCCACGCCCTGGCCTCGGGGAATAAACTCTATGTGGTCGGAGGTTACTTTGGCACTCAGAGGTGCAAAACGCTGGACTGCTATGACCCTATGTCAGACACGTGGAACTGTATCACCACAGTGCCTTACTCGCTCATCCCCACAGCTTTTGTCAGCACCTGGAAGCACTTGCCCTCGTGAGGAGGAGCAGGGCTTGGGGGCTTGTTTCCAGGAGGTCAATGAAGGTAAGGGTCTCCTCCTCTTAAATTAAAAATTACCATCTTGCCTCAATTGTATCTCCACACACCTTGCTGAAGCCACAGGTTCCAAGTTGCTCATGAGGCTATTTCGTGGGAAGGGAACATTTAAAAGTGGGATGCAGAGCCAGGAAAGAATAACCAGCTCTGCAGTGCTCTTGTGTAAGTCTAGGTAGTTCCAAAGGTTCTCATATTTCCAGATGATCCTCCCAGTATCTTAAGAGATACATCTACATAGATGGTTGGGGCTCCTCTCCCTCTGCTCCAGGGTACTTGGATGTGCCAGCGTCACCCTTCTGTGGGTGGGTAAGCAGATGTGTCCACACCTGCTCTCACCATGGAATACACCCTGTTCCCATGCAGGTGAGGGAGTTAAAGTTCCTAAAAACACTGGTATGTGACTCCTGGGAGATACCAGGGCAACAAGTGCTTTGGAATGTCTCAATAGTTTGATATTTTTGCTGATTTTCTGGTTGATAGGTTTAGAACTGATGAATATGTTGGCAAGTGACCCTTGGAATGCCAGCAAATCCTGGTTCTCTTTTTATGCTCTGTATTTACATTTCAGTGGGTAGCAGAAGCAAAAGCGCAGAAGCCAGGGTGCATTTGATGGTCTTGGTGTTTATTTATCATCCAAACTGTTGCTTGTTAAATCAGAACTTCTGAGACTTCTGTGTCAGACCTGAGTGGGAGGGAAGAGGTTTTGTAACCAGAAGAAGAATGTGTTTATCAGTGTTTTGGGTTGTGTGAGAATAAGAAAGTTGGAAACCCATGATGTCGTGTCTCATTCTGGCGCTCCGGTTTTCTCTTGCTCAGGGAAGGTGCTACTGCAGTGCCCCTGGGACAGGGTTTCTGGTTCCTCCTCTCTTCTCCCCAGTGGGCTCTTTGGGTGCCATTCTGGTTGTCAGTGTGGCTCCACAGGGCTTTGCATGTCCTCACTGACCTGTGCTGAGATGCAGCTGGCCTGAGCAGAGGCCTGAGCTCTGGCAGAGCTCAGAAACTCTTCTCATCTTGCATTGTGAAAGCAGATGGTGATACAGACAGCACTTGGATAGCATCATCTTCCCAGGAAGTCAGTAACACCTCTGCTAGCTCAGTGTGCAGGTTCCTTAGTGCCAGCAGCACACACAGCCCTGCTTTGGTGGTTGCAGCCTGCATTCCAGCCAGCTGAAGGAGCTGGGAAACCCTCACATATGGATGTGGGATTGACAAGCTTCACTTACAGTTTTATTTGGAAAGTGGGGACTGTGGGGAGGGAAATTCTTCCACAGACTCATCAAAATCCACTTCACTTAATACAGGGAAGAAAGAATGCTGCCCAAACCCTCTAACTCTCACTTCCCTGCTTTCCACTTGGCGTGGTTGGTGTGCCAGTGTGTGAAATTGCTGGTACCTCCCAGTGATGATCTTTTTTGATGCCAGGTGGGAAGCAGGGAGGAGTTCCTGGCACCTCAACCAGGCATTAGCCCAGCGTGTCCACCTGCTTTTCTCAGGTGGGAACATCACCCAGGGCATTACGCTGGCCTTTGTGAAACACCTGGTTTTAACATGGGTTGGACCACCATGAGGGCAGGGCAAGAGTGGGTTAAAATGAGACCTTAAAGTGTTCCCAATACTGGATGATAATGGCCTTTCCAAATTCTCCTCCTCAGGCGTTGCCTAGCATCTGTCACAGTGGCTCAGTAATCTAATTAAATGTCACTCGGCTATTAAATATTGCAGCAAAGACTGTGAGGACTCCATCATTTTCAGCTCAGGTCAATGGGGCCTCTCTTTAAGAGCCATCCTAGAGCTGACAATTAATTTTCTCTGGTAGCAGATGTGTCTGAATATTAAAGCTCAACACCAGCCACATGGCTGGGAGTAGGAATAGGGGGTAGCTTGAGATGGGAGTCGATTCCTCAGCCACTGAATTAAAATAGTCTTCAAAGTCACAGTTATTATTTTCCTCTCCTACCTTTTTCCCTCTGTACTGTATTTGGGTTGTTCAAACCTAATAAATAGCTTTGTGGGAGTTCCATTGATACTTCTTTCCCTCCTGTAATCAGGAGCCTGACACAAGCACAGAAAACTAGGAACTGCAAATAAAACTGGTGAAAAGTCACTGTGTGAGGGTTTTATGTGCTTTTTTGGCTCTGTCTCCAGTCTTTGGTTAAAAGCTATTTAAAATACATGCAAGCTCTTGCCAGAAAGAATGTCTGTCCATGTGATTTTTCTAGAGTGAGTTGTTGGTTTTTTGAAATAAGTGATTGTTACGGCCTCAGCCACTGTGGCAGCTCCATACATAAAGCTCCGAGATGGGTGAGTGAATGTCCCTGATGTGCACATGCTGCCCACGCTGCAGCAGCCATGTCCCATGTGCCTGCCTTGACTATCCTGGCTGTGCAAAAACTGGGCTTGGGAACTGGGGTAACTGGCTGTAGGATTCTGTAACTATGATCCAGCTCACCCCATTGTCCTATTGCAGGTCTGGCCAAGGGGTTTTCTGGTTTGCAGCTCCCACCATGGAAGGTCTCTGCTCAAACACCTGATTTAGTCCTTAAGGGATCCTTCTTCAAGTAGGGATGCCCAGAAGGCAGGCTGGCCAGCACCTGCCCAGGTTCCTATGGAACTGCCTCCCCTCTCCTGGAAGAACTCAGGAGCGACCACCCCTCAGAGCAGAGCAAGGTGGGCTGGTGGGGAGAGGCCTGGGCAATCACATGTCAGGAGACAGTACTTTGTACTCGTGCAAAAAACAACCTCCCGCCTATAAACTGGTCCCTGAAAACCAAATAGTCTGTCCTTGACAAATGTTGATCATAAACCACCCAGCCTGCTTTTCATATAAAGCATAAAACTGATCAGCTGGAAATGTTTCCTCGAGGGCATGGCCTTCGCCCTTCCCAGACAGAGCAGGGGCACCTCTCAGCAGAGGTCCCAGCCCTGCTGCCAAGGAGGCCGTGTGACATTAATTTAGTGCTTATTGCCCACAGTTAATTCCAGGGATCAAGTGTGATTAGCAATATGAAACGTGAAAGCCTCATCCCCTCCCACCCGTGGTGGTGGAGCCACAGAGAGGCAAAACAAGACAAATGAGCACTGGGCTAGTAAAGACCTGGTGTTGATGAAGACAAGTAGAGCCCAGCCTGGGGAGGGTGGTGGGTGATTTGTCACAGCCCTGTGCAGAGACAGTTGATGGGGACAACTCAGCCCCTCCCCAGAGGTACTACAGGCAGCACCAGGAACAGGTTCTCCAAGCTGCCTGTCTCCACATTAAAGTGGCTTCTCCAGACTGTCCTGTGTGACACTCTCATTTTCACAGGGCAGAGTCACAGATGGGGGTGGGATGGTCACTGCAGATTGCATAGTCCAGCCAGGGAAGGTGAATTGTAAAGGGGAGTCACTGCATCCCTCTGTGCTGCCTCCTGAGCCTCAAAGGCTCTCCTGGAGTGATGTTGGAATTCCCTTCTCCAAATGGGACAGCCCAAGCTGTGTGGCATCAAGGAGACAGGGGTTCCCTTGCCCAGAGGTTCCTAATCAGGTGCTTTATAGCTCCTACAGGACCCTCCTCACAGTCTTTGCTGTAGGGAGCAGAGGCTGGTGGCTGGGCACTGCTCAGGCACTGATTCCTGGGACACATCCAGAAGCTCAGAGTTGATTTTGTGGCTTCCACTGGAGCCCTTTGGTGCTCTTAGCTCCTGTGAGGGCTGTGGGTGGCACCAGCAGCTGGTACCTGCCTTTGGGTGGGCGCTGAGTGACTGAGACTGAAGGTTTTTGAGGCTGTTCTAGCACCTGAAATCTGAACTTTAGCCCCAGAGTTCCTGCAAAGATTGAAGCTGCATGCCAGGCCCTGAGCTGTATTCCAATACCACACTCACACCAGGAACTGGGTCAGTTCCATGGCTTTTCCTGGTTATTACATTACAGTTTAGATAACAAGCCTTTTGCAAAGACACTTTCACAGCTGCCCAGTGTGGCTCCCTTCCACGTGGAGCGGGGCTTTCACCTTGCAGCATTCTCAGCTCTGACCACAGAGCCCTGCTCACAGAAAGGCACCTTCCCCTCCCCAAGACCTGTGTACCTGCAAAGAGCAGCCTGGAAAAACCTCAGGATAATCTCCTGGCTCCTAGAGGCTGCTGCTCACCTGCATGCTGCTGGGGTGGGTGGTGGCTTGCAACCTGCTGGAATTCCTGGAACCGTCACAGCTGGTTTCTCCCGGTGGCTCCTAGGGAAACCCATTTGCATGTGTATAATAGCCAGGCTGGATAAACAGGGATTGCAGTTTTTCTGCCTCTGCTTCTCTTTCCAAGTGGCTGGTTGTCTCTGAAGCCAGTTTATCAGGCACTGTTGGAAGGGAGTGGCAGGCCTGGGGAGGAAAGTCGATGAAAATCAGGCTTTTCCTAACCCTGGGCAGATGGAAACATGTGCAGTCTGAGCTTAGAACTTGGCCCCAGACTGTATTAATCAACCCCTTGGAAATGTCAGTGATACGGATGTTTTTGGAGGAACCTGTGGAAAAAGAGAAAAAGGGTCTTTTTGTTTTGTCCCAGTTTTTGGGCCCTCTTCCCTGCTCTAAAAAAAAAGAGTGAGAACTTTTCCCTCAATTTTTTATTCCCTTGTCATGTTCACCAAAGTTTGCTACCTGGCTCTGAGCCCTCCCCAGGTGAAGACCCTCTCTCCTGTCCTGCACAAGCAAAGGACTCCCCAGCTCCTAAAGAAACCAGCTGCTTTCCACTGCATGGGTGTGGGTTACTCCAGTGAGTGCCCTGTGTGGGCTGAGCTGAGCATCACACCAGTTAATGAGCTTTCTGTTTCCTTCCCCAGATGCCAGAGTCACATCCATGTCCCCTCTCTTGCGGCTGGAGCCGACACCGTGACCGAGAGCCTCCTGTCCTCCCTCACGGGACTCCGAGGCAACTTCCACATCCCTTCCTGACACCAGGAGTGGGAGGCACAGCTGGGACCCCACTGCAAACACATGCCAGGGGTCACCAAGGGCTACCCAGCCCCACCACTGGTCACTGGCCACCATGCAGGGATGGCAAGGAGATGAGAGCACTGCCTTGCCAGGCTGGGCACACGGATGGCTTGTGGACTCCTCTGGACCAACAGGGCTGGGGAGATGGAGGCTGCATCCCTCAGCAAACATGGCTGGATAGCCCTTTTTGTTACTCAGGGGGGTTAAGAGATATTAATATGTTTTTCTCTAAGGCGGTGAACTTGCCATTGGCAGTGCTTGCTGCTTGGGTGACTTGGAAGTGTTTGTTAAAGGGAACAAGGTTAGAGCACCTGGCTCTCCCCATCCTCTGGCCATTTCATGGAAGCAATGGCTATTCAAATATTAAAGCATAGGAGGTTGGGATGGCTGCCAGCAGCACCAGGTACCATGATAAAACAGGGCAATTGCCTTTTGGTTTGTACTTAGGGCCTTTTAAGCTTTTTCCCCCCGTTTTGTTGCTGCTGTGGTTTGGTCAGAGCTCAGGTAGCTCCCCACACACAGCTGCTGGGAAGAGCACGGGGCTCTGTTTGTGTGCCAAGGCAGCACCACTGCAGAGATACTCCCCAGATAAAGCCCACTGCATGCTCAGAGCCAGTCTGCTGAGCTTCCCTGCGCGTGGGTGAGGCTCTCATTAGCAAAGGAGCAGAAAAAGGGGTGCAGTGGGGAACACTCTTGCCTTGGGAAGGGGCACCTTGGCTCCAGCAAAGGCTCGGAGGGACAGCAAGAGGATTAAGGTAGCATTGCAAGGTGGGCTGGGGCGGGATCCCCCTACTTCCTGCTGCACCTAACATCCTGGCTTCCCCTTGGGGAGATGTGAGCATTTCTGACTGCATGCTGCCTGCCAGCAGGTGGGCTGAGGCTGCCCCAGGTTACCCACACACACTGGCTGCCAACTGTGTTTGGGATTATGCATCCAAGAGCTGTCAGCCCGAGCCATTCCTCATTTTGCTGGGGAGGAAGGCACGTGGATTTTGGCTGTCAGTACGGGGATGCAGCTCTGACTGGCCTCTCTGGGGCTGGCTGCTGCCGAGCACTGGTCCTGCACTGTCCCAGCATCCTGCTTCCCTGCACAGCAGATCTGCAGATTCTCCAGGCCCGCCTCTTGCCCCTGGATGAGGCTGGGCTGTAGCCTGGCCAGCTGAATGATGCAATGCCATGAAAAGCCTTGACACAGCTTCAAACAGCAAAGGTCTTTTTGGAGCAGCAAGTGCCCGTGGCTGCCGGGAAAGGCACACGTTCTGCACAGCCGGTCTGCGATGCGCTGGATGACGTTTATTTACATCTTCTAGGTTTTTTTTGGTTTTTTTTTTTCCCTTCAGCTGCTTGTGAACTTCAATAAAAATGATGATCTGGGAAACTGTTTGTGTGTTTTTCACAGGAGTCTTCATTCTTAAGTAAGTTGGATTTAGGTCTAATAACAGGGCCGAGGACTAATAACAGGGTTGGCACTCTGTGGGGTGGTTCACAAACAGCCTCCAAAGCAACCAGCCTAGCTGTAATTATTATTGCTTCAGTGCTTGGGAAACTGAGGCACAGTGTCAAGTGTCTTGTCCAAGGTTAATAGTAGATCTGGGAATAAAGTCCAGAGCTCCTCATGTCCTGAGGACATCATGTGGCTCTCTATCCCACAGCTGTTCTCAGCTTGTCCGGACCATGATTTCAGGAGAACTCGCAAGTCTGCAGTGCTAATAACACCTGCCAAATAGGTTGAGGGGCCCAACACAGAGACAGCCCTATTCCTGCAGGGAAAGCCAGTAATTTCCAAGGAAGACAAGAATTCATGCTTCTGTTTTCCTTATTTGCCTTCTCTTGGCTGCTGCAGCTCCCAAGAAAGGGGCCTATTGACAGGAGAGATGGGCTTTCCAGCTGGAGCTCCTCTCCACGCTTTTCTTCCATGTGCATCTCTCCCTGTCCCAGAGGAACTCCCAGAGGCACAAGGAGATCCAGCCCTGCTCTGGGAACGCTCTGGGAGGGTTTTCCCTCCCTATAGGACCAGCAGCTCCAGCTGTGCTGAGGGCTGGGACTGTGGGAGCATTGCTCAGAGCAGAGAATTGGCACCAGGCAAATTTGTATTTGTCTCCTCCTCTTGTAGCAGGGGCTTTGGGCTTGGGAAGCAAAACTTCCTATGGGTGTTATACAGGGTCTCAAAGGGATTTGGAGCCTGAATTCCTAAGCTGCAAAGGAGACAGGGAATCTGTCCCCTTGTCTGCAGGAGCTGGGTGGGCAGCAGCATTAGCTGACGTGAGCTGGGTAGATATGAGTGTAAGGCTCCATAGAAAAAGCTCATTAAAGACCCCTTTGGGAAACCAATTCAGGGTAGAAATTACTGTTTGATGAGCAGGAGAGGGGGAGAAAAGAGGAGGGGGGGATGTGAATGAAATCCCCTATAGTTTTGTTGATTCAGGTTTTATGTGGGACTCTGGGACATTAAATAGCAGCTGGGGAGGCTTTGCAATAGGCTTGCTTTGATATGAGCCATGCAGAGACCTGCTCTTTTGTATTTATTCTGGAGCTTGCCTGAGAGACAATTCAAAAGCAATCAGCAGCTGCTGTGACAGCAGCGACCTGTTGCTATGGAATTAAGTATAATGAGAAATACAAAGGTTTCTTGGTTAGCAGCAACAGAATAAGAGGGGATCAGGAGATAGAAGTGGATGTAACAGAAAAAAGCTACAGCCAGAGTGGGGCTGGCATTTAAATGGGAGGTACAGGGGTAGAAATGTAAATGTGATTTGTTTTCCTTTTTTAAAAGAGCTTTTTTGCCATCTCAGCAGGTCAGGCTCAGCTTTGTCTGGGAGTGAGCACTTGGGAAAGAGTCCTGTCTGGTGGTGTTACTGGAGTTGTGTGTTCCCAGGCTCCCGGGAAACAAGCCCACACTCTACAGCCAGCCCTCGCTGTGGGGTGTCAGGAGCTCAGACATCTTCCCATGAAGTGCCAGGAGCTGGACATGGAGATCCCTGGAGGAGCAGGATGCTCATCCCACACCTCCCTTTTTTTGCAGGGCCCAATCCTATGGGAGAGCTGGGGCAGAGCTCCTTTCCACCTCCGCCCTGGGCCTGGCTGGAGCCTGCCCATGAGCTCTCTCCACCTCAGTAACAGGGTGCTTCTCACTCCAAAAAACACTTGGGAGGAGAGTGCAGGGAGATGCTCGGCGGTGGAACCAGCTAGCTGGCATGATCAGATCTCCATCCCCAGGGCCTGAGTATGCTGAGCATCCCTAGATGCAAAAAGCTGACACTCCTATGTCTTTAAATGAAACTCATAGTGCCTTACTGGGTTTTAAATATGCATTTTCCCAGCCTGACCCCAGCTGCCCTTGAAATAATACTGCTTTGCAGTGAAGCCCCGCAGGGAATTATAATCTGAGCCCACTCCCTTTGTCATGAGAGTCAATTAAAAGCAGAGTAGCTGGTGATTTAATAGCTCTGGTGTCTGAGGGATCCCCACATCCATCCAGAGGCCGACTGGCATTTAAACACATAATAGAAGAAGAGGAGCACTTTTTTCCAGCTATCCAACATGCTTTCAAATTCATCCAGCACACTAACTCCTCATGTCCGGGGCTTGTCATCTTCTCCTGCACATGAATTAATGCTCCAGCATTGCACATTCTCCTTGCAATATATCCCACGTGAATTGTTTTCCTGTTTCCCCTTGCACCTTTTCCCTTGGGGTAAACCAAACAGGTTTTAATCTCTGAAGATGGCCCAGCCTCACAAAACACCATGCGTGGAAATGCTGCTCCATAAGCAGTATTTGAGTTAACCTTGCAAGGGCAGGAGAAAACCTTTGCCCCCAGCTCCCCACAACCACCTGGGAATTTAAAGATTTAAAGATCGGGGCCTGATCCCTCTTGCTGCAGTGCAGAGCAGGAGCCCATGCTGGGAGCCAGCAGCAGGCACTCCTGATGGGAATGAATAGCCAAGGCTGAGCTCATTTGTTCTTCCTTCCTCACCGTCTCTCTTTTCTTTCCATTTCACCACCTCCTTATTTAACTCCCCCGGCTGTTGTGCAGAACCATCACCCTGTTTTGCAGCACTGTGACCTACTTTGCCGCAACGTCCCGACTTCCTCACTGAAATTGCGAGCTCGGAGCCCACCCAATCTATTCAGTGTTTCTCAGCTGAATAACAGATCCAATTAGGTGGAAAAAGCCTGGCTTCCATGCTGTCAGTGCCTGGACATCTCTCTTCCCGCTCCCCAGCACACGCTGCACCCCTGAGGCCCGCAGCTCACAGACTCTACGTTTGTGTGTCCCCCGCCAAATGGAGTTGGGGAAAGGGTTCAAGAAGATTGATCCTGGTTACTCAACCTGTCCTTTCATTCTTCCTGACAGTCTCTGAGGACTAACAGAGCTCAGGAATCAAGTAATTTGTGGGTTTTCAGTTCTGTCTCTCTTGGGAAGGTCTCCTTTCCCGGCAGAGGCTGCTGAGAACAGTCCACGACCAGGCCAGGGTGGCACAACTTGTGCTTTTGAAGAAGCACAGCCAGAATGATTTTATCACTGACAGAAAGACCTGTCTCTCACTCCTGGCATCATATCTATCCCCAGTCCTGTGGGTTTATCCCAAGCAAACACTTTAATTCTGCCCTTTACTGCTGCCATCACTCTTCTCCACCACAGCAGGGCTCCTTCTCCCTATTGCCCCAGCAGGCAGCCAGTCCCCAGGACACCGGCTCCACTCCATCGTGGGGGATAGCTGCTTGTTAAAAGGGATGAGTAGAAACCAAAGAAGGAGAAAAAAAGCCTAAGGGCCACCATGAAAAGCCCTTTTGGTTTCCACCTTCCCAGGCTGGGTGGGATGGACAGCCTGAGGCCAGCCCAGCAGCACTGGGGCCCACTTGGCAGGTGCCGGGAGGAGGGTAAACAGCCTTCCCTCCATTTCTGGGTCATGTCTGGAGGAATTACACACGCACACACAAAGAGGAGCTGCTTCCCCATGGCTGCTTCCCCACGGCTGCTTCCCCATGGCTGCTTCCCAGCACCCAGCGGAGCTCCCGCTGCCTCCCGGCCCCTCGGCCCACGCTGCCGCCCTGCCGGGATCACGGCTGCCCCCGGCCTTCCCACAGGGTTTTGCTAATGACTCACCGCTCCTGCTCGGCTCTAATTAGGCTCCTGTCTAATTAGGCTCACTGGAAAGATGCGGCTGGTGAGAAGCAGCCCTTTGGTGAAAGGAAAGGGGGAAGAAAGAGCATCTGGAGACGCCGGAGGGAGGGACGGCAGGCTGTGGTAAGGGGTCGGGGGATTGGGAATTGCCAGCTGAGCGGCATCTGTGCGAGGGATGGACCATAGAGGGAGGAGAGCAAAGGGACTGAAAACAATGTGCTGACATTCAGAGGAGTTCCAGCATGCAGGGAGACTGGGGCTGGGGGGGCCCATGCTGAACCTGCACCCTTGGCCATCCTAAAAGAGGCAGGAGAGCAGGCTCTGGAGCAAAGCCTGGTTTGGGGGCGATTCAAGAGATGTGAAGGCAGCTTTAGGGGAGACACAAGGGACACCCACTGTCTGCCTATCCCTGTGAGAGCTGGGGGTGCTCATATCAGTTGCTAGTGTCAAATACTATTTTCCACTTAATTTTTACATGGTTCAACCTCCTAAAAATCAAGGCATTTACCATATTTAACATTCCTGTAGCAAATTAACAAGCCCCAGGTGCCTTCAATGGCAAGGATAAGTCATTCCTTTACCACTCACCTTGTATCTGATCACAAGGCATCTCACTCACTCACTGCACTAATTAGGGTTTTGCCTTTCCTTCTCTTAATAAACCCTCCTTGAATGAGTGGCCTGTCTGCAAGCCCCAGCCCAGCTTGCACCTGTGTCCTCCAGACCTCCAGTTTCTCTCCCTGAAGGCAGTGCCAGGACTGAACCTGGCAAGGGCAGAGAAGGGGAAATGCAGACAATGCAAATGTTGAAGGTATCACTAAACTGTATTTCCAAAGAGCCTCTCCTGTGCCTGGAAATGCTCCTTTAGAGGCTCACCCCATTCTAAGGATCCTGTGTCACCCCTTTTAGGTCAATCTGCCAGTAAAAATCCAACCACATCCAACAAAGCCACAGAGATATTTTTCTCTGACTTCAGAAGCCAAGGAAAGGCTGGGCAAGAAAGCTGGGATGCTCAGAACCTCATCACTCTTTCTTGGGACCATCGAAATTGATTGATCCCTGTGGTCTGGAGAGAACATCCATTTCATTGTCTTAGCTGTGCCCTAATGGCTCAGAGCATGGAAATTGTGAGCATATGAAATTGTGGAAAGCTGGTTAAGGATAGTCAGATTAATATATGGAGGTGTCCTGGAGCAGCAGGGCCCTTTGTTTCCTCCTCTGACAGAGGCAATTTGTGTTGCCTGCCCAGGCTTTCCCCTGGCCAACGCAAACAGGGGGGTTAGGAGTGCACTGTGCAGGACCAGAGAAGCTCAGAGTGCCTGGTTTGCTCTGCAACCCAGCCTTTCCCTGGCACAGTTCAGAAAGGATTTGCTTTTCTCCATGTGGTTTGTCATCAGTAAATGTGCTGTCCAATCTCCCGTGACCAATGCCTGTTGTATCAGAGCAGCATCTCCCGTTCCCAGCAGCTGCAGCAGCTGTTGTTTTACTGCAGCCATGCAAAGGCTGGGGGTGCCCCAAGGGGTGCTTTTCTCAGGAATCCAGGTTGCAGAGCCAAGAGGGGCCACGGGAAAACGTGCTTTTTAAAAGCCATACCCAGGAGCCGACAGTTTGGGTGAAGGCTTTTATTCAACTTCAGTAAATAGGTGAGCTGGGATGCCTGGGAACGCAAATAAAACCAGGACTACTGAGCAGCCGTCGAGATAAACCAACTCTTTCATCTCCTGTCTCACACTCAGGGGTTGCCTGTCTTGGAGCAAGTGCTGCGTGACAGGGTGTAGGTGCAGGTACATTGACGTGACTCAGGCTCTCAGAACAGCATGTGCAACACAGCTGAGAGGAGGGGAAAATACCAGGCAGCGAGTGCACTGCTGCCTAACGGGGGCTGGCATTCCCTGAAGCCTGCTGAGGAACAACACAACACCCCAAGCAGCTGACAGCCCAAAGCTTTGATCAATACTCGATTCTTGGGGCTGTCTTGTGCCAGGTCAGGAGCTGATGCTCATTGTGGGTCTCTTCCAACTCAGGATATTCTGATTCTATGAATACATATCTGATTCTCCTCAAGCAATCCTTTCTCCTTCCCAATCATACCTTTGCAAACAAGTGGAATAACAAATGGAAATGAAGCAATTCCTCTGCCTCAAAATCAATACACAGGGGGTGAAGGGTGCAGGTCTCCTGCTTCTTCTGCCTGGGGAGAGGATGCTGGAGTCCTGTGCAGGACTGGCAGTACAGGGCCAGCAGTGATCACTTCTATGGTCCAGCAGAAAATGGTTGTGGGGAAACCCCAGTCATTGTGGTCCTCTGTGACTTCTCATCGTCATGGCTCTGTACTCCTGGCACTCTCTCCTGCCTGGACTGATGCCTGCAGGCACTGGGAACACCATGTACCTTATCATGGAATCACAAAATAGTTTGGATTGGAAGGGACCTTAAAGATCCTTTTTCCACTATCCCTGCCACAGGCAAGGAATTTTCCACTAGAGGAGGTTGCTCCAAGCTGTGTCTGACCTGGCCTTGAACGCTTCAGGAATGGGGGTTCCAGTGCCTCACCACCCTCACAAGGAAGCCTCTTCTTCCTTACACTGCCTCCCCAGGGGAGACCTGGATGTTGGGTACAGCATTTCTGATGGGTCTCTGTCGTGGTTTTGAACCAGTAATTAACAAACAAGGGGGAAAGAAGAATTATTATTTTTCTGCTGTGAGATATGGATTAAAATAAGAGCAAACCAGGTATAAAACTTAAAAGGAATAAAGAGGAGTTTATTGACAAACTACAAGAATAAGAACACCAGAATAAACTTTTAGAAAAAACCTTTTCATTTCTCACTGCTCACTATTCCTTTGTTTACATGACAACAGAGACAAAAACTGTATAATTTTGATGGTTTAAACAGTTCTAATTCTTTTCATAGTCTTTTCCTCAATTTCTGTAGAGAAACAGAAGTTCCTTTCTGTTAATTTATGGAGTTTGTCACAAGAAAACTATTTTTGTTATAGTTTCTCGTTTCTCTGATATCAGCTGCTCAGAGCTACTGTTATTAAAGCCCACCCCTCCCATTCCACATCACTCTGAAATGTGTTATGGGTCATGAGTTTGAAGATAGCATTTTTAAGGATAAGTTAGTCAAAGGCAAAAAAGTATTCTTCATCTGCTTCTGTGAGCTTCACTAAGAAACAGTTTTTCTCATTGCCTCTCAAGGCTTCAAATTTCTCAGCACTTCACTATACCACAATTACTTCACTTATTACTTAAATTTACACTTTGAACACCTTATTCCTCTCCATACTCTATTATGAATTAAAGGGGTTTTTCTCAAGACTTCATTGTCCATTTCCATAGTTTTAACAGAAAGATATTTCAGCTTAATTAAAGCATCTCCTTAATTCTCTACCTTTCTTGAAGTCTCTTTTCTTTCTTGCCACTAGTAGTTTATAAAGTCTCTTTTCATGTTGATTACTTTCCTTTTCTCTCTCTGGATGAAAAGATTAATCCGCAAGTCTCATCTGGATAAGAAAGAGTTAAAATCTTGCCCAAGCTTTTTGTAGATGGTTCGGTGATCTCTGCTGAACAGGAGCTAGAGCCGTCTGCGCTGGAAAGTTCTTCATAGCTGCTTTCAGAGAGCGTGGTCTCTGTCTTTGCTTGCTGCAGGCTCAGAGTTTCTTTCCTCTTTCACTCAGCAGTTTTCTAGTGAATGTAGTTACAGCAAAACCTCCAGCTGAACCAGAGATCGGGCCGAGCCCGGCCCAGCCCGACCTAGCTCGGGGCAAGCCTCATCTCCCGGCCGGGAGACGAGAGACGCGGCGGGCCCGGCTCGGCCCCGGCCCGGCCCCTGCCCGGCCACATGGCTTGGGCAGGGAACCGGAGGCCAGCCGGAGCTCCGCCACGCTTTACAGTCAGAAAAACAAAGGAGCACCACAGACTTCTGGGTGTACACTTTAAGGTGGGGTTCACGAGTTGATTCTACTTTTCAATGGCTAAAACTGCTGTCAATTCTCAGCAATGACCGATAATTGGTCAAGAGAAAAGACTCCCAGGAGACCCCAGCAACTTTAACTTTCTTAAAGGTAAAGGAACTTTATGACATTCCACCCCTTCAACTTGTGAACCCTCACCTAAAAAATTATTAATTATATTTAATATACAACTTAACACAATAAATTGACAGAAAAGAAGAAACAGAACATTCACTATTTTCCACCCCTAGACTTTTATTATCACTGCTATATATAAACTTAAGACAATTATGTTTTGCTCTTAATTAACCTTTTATCTCACAGTAACACTATTAATGTAGTGGTCTAGATTTGCTAATTTTGATTGCCCGCATTCTCCACCAAGAAATGTCGTGGTTTTGAACCAGTAATTAACAAACAAGGGGGAAAGAAGAATTATTATTTTTCTGCTGTGAGATATGGATTAAAATAAGAGCAAACCAGGTATAAAACTTAAAAGGAATAAAGAGGAGTTTATTGACAAACTACAAGAATAAGAACACCAGAATAAACTTTTAGAAAAAACCTTTTCATTTCTCACTGCTCACTATTCCTTTGTTTACATGACAACAGAGACAAAAACTGTATAATTTTGATGGTTTAAACAGTTCTAATTCTTTTCATAGTCTTTTCCTCAATTTCTGTAGAGAAACAGAAGTTCCTTTCTGTTAATTTATGGAGTTTGTCACAAGAAAACTATTTTTGTTATAGTTTCTCGTTTCTCTGATATCAGCTGCTCAGAGCTACTGTTATTAAAGCCCACCCCTCCCATTCCACATCACTCTGAAATGTGTTATGGGTCATGAGTTTGAAGATAGCATTTTTAAGGATAAGTTAGTCAAAGGCAAAAAAGTATTCTTCATCTGCTTCTGTGAGCTTCACTAAGAAACAGTTTTTCTCATTGCCTCTCAAGGCTTCAAATTTCTCAGCACTTCACTATACCACAATTACTTCACTTATTACTTAAATTTACACTTTGAACACCTTATTCCTCTCCATACTCTATTATGAATTAAAGGGGTTTTTCTCAAGACTTCATTGTCCATTTCCATAGTTTTAACAGAAAGATATTTCAGCTTAATTAAAGCATCTCCTTAATTCTCTACCTTTCTTGAAGTCTCTTTTCTTTCTTGCCACTAGTAGTTTATAAAGTCTCTTTTCATGTTGATTACTTTCCTTTTCTCTCTCTGGATGAAAAGATTAATCCGCAAGTCTCATCTGGATAAGAAAGAGTTAAAATCTTGCCCAAGCTTTTTGTAGATGGTTCGGTGATCTCTGCTGAACAGGAGCTAGAGCCGTCTGCGCTGGAAAGTTCTTCATAGCTGCTTTCAGAGAGCGTGGTCTCTGTCTTTGCTTGCTGCAGGCTCAGAGTTTCTTTCCTCTTTCACTCAGCAGTTTTCTAGTGAATGTAGTTACAGCAAAACCTCCAGCTGAACCAGAGATCGGGCCGAGCCCGGCCCAGCCCGACCTAGCTCGGGGCAAGCCTCATCTCCCGGCCGGGAGACGAGAGACGCGGCGGGCCCGGCTCGGCCCCGGCCCGGCCCCTGCCCGGCCACATGGCTTGGGCAGGGAACCGGAGGCCAGCCGGAGCTCCGCCACGCTTTACAGTCAGAAAAACAAAGGAGCACCACAGACTTCTGGGTGTACACTTTAAGGTGGGGTTCACGAGTTGATTCTACTTTTCAATGGCTAAAACTGCTGTCAATTCTCAGCAATGACCGATAATTGGTCAAGAGAAAAGACTCCCAGGAAACCCCAGCAACTTTAACTTTCTTAAAGGTAAAGGAACTTTATGACAGTCTCTTCTTGCAGATGTGGGAACACCTAAGCCACACAGCATCATGGACCTGTCCTGTCCATGCATGAGATGTGATGCAGCATCTCTGGTTCTCCAAGGCAAAAGAACCAAAAAGCTGTGTCTAGGATTTGTCAGACACCGAGCTGTGTTAGGGGCTGACAGGAACTCTGTGCCATCAGCCAGCACATGCAGCCCCCAGACTCCCATTATTCTCATCACAGGGCTGAAGAGTCAGAGAGAACAGCTGGGACACTTCCCCATCTTGTACAAGGATTAAAAGCCCTGTAGGGCCAGGGGGGAGAAAAACCCAAGGACTATCACATGGACATCTGTCCTTCAGTAAAATGCCAATCTTGTAAGTGGAGGAAAATAGAGTCCAGTGGGTTCAAACAGGAATGGAACTGATAAAGGCAATGCAAACATTTGATTACAGGTTGAGGTTAGGGCTCCTCATTCAGCCTTGGTGCAAAAAAAGTCATCAGCAAAAATACCAAAGGTGTGGGAATAAATCAGGCAGAAAACTCAGACTTAAAATCAAATTTATTTAGAGGAAGAATGACTTTACAAGAGGTTGATACTGATAACTAAAAAGGAAGATAAATAAAAGCTTGTTACAAAACCTAATGGTTTCTGGCAAGTTACAGAAAAACTGAAGAATTTTACAGTCAATAACCTGCTCACTTTTTACATAATTACAAATTAACATACAGCAATTAGGTTTTACCCTCTTCTTTAAAAATCTTTTTTTCCCAACTTTTTTTCTTTATGGGTTCAACATGAAAATGCAAAGCTTTTTTTTTTCCTTTTTTTTTTTTTTAATAAGAAACAAACCAAAAGCAGAGGTATATCAGGTTATTATAATACACCTCAATGTTCTGAGAATTACTCAAGTGCATTCCATATTAGTACAAAATAAACACCAGGCTAAACTTTAACCATAGGCGAACTAAACCGGACATAGATTTTTATTTCATTTTTTTTTTGAGTCGGTGTTTAATATTGATAAAGAAAATAGTAAGATTACCTTAGAGCATGGAAAGGATGGATACCTACAGACAGCTTAAATACATACAAAGCTCGTAGCTGTATGCAAAGCAGTGAATGTTATCCTGTTCCCCCCTCCCCCCAAGCAATGGAAGCTGAATTATACTTGTGCAAAGCATCAGTGTCAGTGAAATGCATGTGGAAGGAAAGGGCACAGAGCCCTGGAAATGCAGGTGTGAAGGGAGCTGGTGTTACACTTCTCATGTCTGAAGAGCACAAGGTATAGGAGATTTGGCCAGTTCAGTTCGCCTATATTTAAAAATTAGCTTTATCACCAATGAAGAATGGTGGATTGCTGCCTCTTCTGAGAAATGAAGCAAGAGTTATGAGCAGCAGGGGAGGTTTTTTATTTAAAAGAGTGCCCTAAATCATGGTAAGTTCCCAAACCTGGCCAGCAGGCAAAATAATTTCCAGAGTTCTGGTTAACAAGGAATGTTTTGTGGGATTTTAGTAGATACTCTCCTGTGTCCCCTGCCCAGTCCTCCCTTGTTCCATGCCAAAGATATCCTAGACAGCTTCCTTGGGATTTGGCACCTGAAGAACCTCTTCTGACTAGGTGGCACATGGAAGGACTGGAACTGGGTGTTACAGCAACAGCTGTGAGATATCCTAGGGACTCGAGGAAGGTGCAGTGGTGATCAGACTCTGGATGCAAATCCACACAAGCTGATGGCATTACTGTGCTGCCAACACACCTCCAGCAGGAAGAGTCCACCCTCAGTGGGGATGACAGCTCCTGTCCCAGGGAGGGCACCTGGAGATGTCCCAGTGGCCTGGCAGTAAATACCTTGGTGCATGGAAAGGGCCTGATTTATTTGGATGCATCCCCTCACATCTCCTTCACTCTGAGTTTCTCCAGGGAAAAGGAGATGGAGGGAAAACCACAGGCAGGGCTGCTTCCCTAGCTGCTGTGAGGAAGGTGATGGTGAAGCTGACATGGGCTCTCCTGGGGGATGTACCTGAGCCAACAGAAGCCAGTTCTCTTCTCCTGCCACTTAACCTATCTGCAGTGGGACTGTAGTCAGGTTTGCACCCACTTTGGTCTAAGAACAATACAAAAAGCTTGACCCTTCCTCCCCTCTCAGGGAAAAGCCAAACCAAACCAGGAGCACACCTACTTGAAGCTCTGATTTTGCTGGGAAGTGCAGGAAGCAATGGCAAAACTGATTGTCTCCAAATAACCATAATTAAAAGGGGCAAGACCAGTTCCATTTAAAGTGCTTTATGACACCAAACTGACATCAAGTTACATGTTGAGATGATCACTTAATTTAAAAGAATCTAACGCCAAGTCCACAAAACCCCATCGAGTCTCCCACCCTTTGCTACAGCTACTCTGCTGCTGGGTATTCTGACACCTCCAGCTAATACTGGCCACTTCTGTACTTGTCTGAGCCCACACTCTCACTTTCCCTGGACACTGAAATCCCTCCTGCTGGGCAGTGGCAAAGACCAGGCCAAGAAAATCAAATGTGATTTCTGCCCTCCATGAAGCACCAGCACAAACAGCTCTGAGAGTCCTCACAGGATTCTCTTCCCCAGCAACATGGGCTTCAAACAGATGTTTTTGAACCTGCTCTGAGTCCCAGGAGCCCAATGCAAACAGGCTGGTTTGGGTGCTCCAAATGGGATCAAGGGACTGGCTCTTGGAACTAGCAACAGGCTGGGCTGAAGAAATAACATGCTTTCAACAAGGATGGATGCCAGGCATGGAACTGGAGCAAATGCAATTTTAAGGCCAGGAAGAGGAAAGGCTTTGGTGCTGTCAAGCTGGGACCGTACTCTAGCAGACAACGCTAGACAAGCTTTAGAGATCAGAGCAGGAATCTGACTCTAGGAACCCATGCCAAGCCTTTCCAAAGAAAACCTGAGATGGGAAAAATAAAAGGCTAAAGAGATAAAAACAAGCCCTTACCTTCCTAAAGGTGAAAGAAGGAGGAAGCAGTGTGGGAGGAAAGGCTTCATTCCAAAAAAGTGAATCATACAGTAACAGACATCCTCCAGGGACAAATGTCTGTCCACCAGAATTTAAGACACAAACAGTTTTGATACACAGGATCTCTGGTCAGTGTATTTCTGACTCATACCTGTGGTTTCTGTCAAGAAACCACAGGGACCCTGGGAGATGACTTAGCCAACAGCATTTGCACTTCAGGCACTGAATGCTCTTTTTTATTTGCACAGGTCATGAGAGATGGTGAAGCCAGGCAGACTCAATCCTGCTGCCCTGGGTCACACATTTGCCTTTTGGTGCCCTTCTCAGAGCCAGGGGATGTTGCTATGGTGTGAATATAGCATGTGCTGGGACTGGGGAAAAGACAGTGGGATAAATTGAAAAGTTCATAGTGGCAAAGGCTGTTCCAGACTGAGGGGAGCTCAGATGTACCAGTGCCCTGATTCTGTTCACACAACAGTAAATGAGCCAAACACTGCTTTGGTTTCCAAAAATTTCAGCTTGGCACATTTGTGTTTGCAGATGCATAAACAGCAGGGCAGAAGTTACTTGCTGAAGTTGGTGGTTTTCTTATGACAAAGGTAACACCACACCACCAGCACATGCCTCCTTCAGCTCCCCTCGTGTCCAGGAGAGCAGCTGTACCCTCCATCACTGCTGGGCACTCCATGCTTTGCTTTCTCCTTTGCCTCCAAAAGGAATGAGAAAACCTAACCAAAATGTTTAAATAAGGACACTAATTTACAGGAGGAGCCTTGTCTGAAGTCACTGTGTCTTTTTCCAGACTTTTTTTGGCCTGAAGATGCTCTGCCTTGAAGAAAGCTCTCAGCTGAAATTGTGTGACTTAGGGCATGAAATGAGCTGCAAAGCAGCACTGCTCAACCCCATGGTTTGTAGGAAACAGGGAGATGAGAACATTTGGTTTACCAATCTTTTGGTAAGAAAACAAAACAAATAAACAAAAAAAATGAAGGGGGGAAGAGAAAAAAACCTCAAACTATTCCCCCAACAAAAGCAAAAGTAAAAAGAAATAAAAAAATAAAACTAAGTAAACATTTTTTAAAAAATTCTTTCAGATAAAATGAAAGATAAATATTTTTGCAAGCCCTGCTTGCAATTAAGAACAAGCACCAAATAATATTAAAAAGAAACCAAAAATAAATCTCAACCCTTTTTCCTTTCTTTTTTTTTTCTCTTTTTCTTCTGACTTTTAATAGTGTAGAGAGCTTCCAAAGCAAGCAGGGTTCCTGCACCAAGACAGCCCAGCCTAAGCATCCACCTCACCATCAATGCTGCTGATATTCATCAGCACTAACTCTGAAAACTGCTGTGTGTCACCAACTCATGACAGGCCTGAGAGCAAACTGAAATCAAACAATAGTACAAGAAGAGAAATTATTTGTTATTTCAAAGAAAAAAACTGGTAGGAAAGGAAATGCACCTGACAGCTTCAAACTCTCAAGCAAAACTTTGATCTATTTTGAAGTTGATAACCATTTACAAATCCACTCGGGTAATTCTCCTGACAGGGTTTGGAAGAAAGGTGATTTTTGAGAAAAGCCTCTCTTTGCAGTTCTCCTCCCCCAATGAACACATCCCTGTATTCCACAACTTTACAGACACCCCACAGCTGGCACAGCAAGAGCTGCCCTTGGACCTTCCTGTTCTGCACAGAGCCCATGGGGACACGCCACACTGAACTCCAGACCTGGCCCACAGCGGGTTTTTGTCCACCAGAACCTTCTTCTCCCCAGAAATGGTTCCTGAGTGCCCGGTATTGCACAGCCACAGGGACAGGAGCCATCTCCTCGGAGCCTGCCCCGCAATGTCTCACTGACCTGCTCGGACACTGCTGCTCTCACTCTGCCTCAGAAACGATCAGGGCAGGTGAGAAAATCCAGAGAAACAGAAGCCCAATGGGAGCACAAAAAGCAGGCTAAGAAAACTCAAAGAACATAACAAAGATCCCTAAAAGCAGATTTTTCAGCCACCCCCCCAGTCAGTCATTAGGCTTGTTATGTCAAATGGAGAGCTCTATTCCAGCAAAAACATAATCTTTACTTTGGGGATGGGAGGGAGTGAGCTGGAGCTCAAAGAGATTGTTTAAAAAAAGTGTTGATTACTGTTGTTTCCATTTGAACAGTTTGTTCTGGCTCCATGGGACTGCCTTACCAGCCTACCAAAATTCTCTTTTCGGTGCCATATTAAATATACCCAGTAATGTTCTGCTTGACTGTGGAAAAAGTTTGACGTTTGATTCCTCTGGCCCACAGAACTAGTTCAGATTTATTTTAAATTTTAATTTTTATCCTCTGAGTTGTTGCTTCTTAATGCTGTTACTGCTTCCTGGTGTAAGGTACCCTTCTGAAACCAAACAGCCCCTATCCCATGAGCACAGAAGGGGTGTGCAGGTCACTGTGTCACAGTCAGAGCAGTAAGGGCAAGATATTAAATATCTACACACTCCCAGAAAGTCCTCAGGTATCACCGATGCCCAGGGGTGGACCTCAGCTGTAGGGACTGTAAGCATATCCCAGTGGATACATAGATACATATATGTATATATACAGCGTATCAATATATGCCAGTGTGCACCATTTGTAGAGTCCTAATCTTTGCTAAATGCTTGGTTTTGGTTCTTTTCCCCAGAAAAGGGGAATTGGAAGGCACAGACCCCTTAAGGCTATGTTCTCTCATCCTTTAGCAGTAAGAAGAGACAGACAGCATTTATCCCAATCCATTTGACACCAGGTTTGCACAGGGAGAGGGTCCTGTGTGCTGTGCAGGCACAGCCTCTGCAGGGAGAATTCACCTAAAACCACAGGAGAGAGGCCCTTATCCACCACTTAGCAGACTTCAGAACATGTTTTATTTAAAACCTCCAGATGCTTGTCCAGAGCAGGCACCAGCCACGTGCTGTGTCACAGGCAGGGAGGTGTCCACGGTGCCAATGCCACGAGTGACCACTGGAACAGTCCATGCTCAGCAGAAGATCTCCTCACCCTCTGCAGGTGCTTCTGACGAGTGAGAATCTGTAGCACCAAAAAACATCATGTGGGAATCACTATGGGAACACAGGAACACAGCAGGCAGAGCGGGGCTCCGTGTGCACAGAAACCCCACTGTCTGCCAAATCCACTGGGCCCCTTAAAAGATGTTCAGTTCCCTGATGAGCTACCATGAAATTACATCTTGTATTGGGTGAGATTTCCTGTGCACAAGCTGGAAAACATCAGTGAGCTAGCATGAATGAAACCGGTCATCCGAGGGCATGTGATCAAATTTCATGTGGGTCAGAGGTTTGAGGTGCAGCTCTGAGTCCTAAGGGGATGCAAAACTACCAGACAAGAAAAACCCTGTATGTTTTTGTTTCAGATCAAGAGACAAAACAGACCAGCTTGAGGGGAAGGGAGAGGCCACCAGAAGGCTTGTGGGTATCACTTCCAAACTGTCACAGAGCTAAAGCAGACATCAATGCCTCAGGAGCTGCAACAGCAGCTCCTTCTGAAAGCACTGACACTGAAGCAGAACATTTTCCTCCTTGAAGCAGAGAATCCAGCCCATGGAGACTGCTCAGGATGGGATGGGAAGAAACAATGAGAAGAATGTGTGTCCCTCTGACAACCCTGAGGGCTGCAGAACAGGCAGAAAACCCCACGCAAGGTCACTTCAATCTGGGAAGTCCGCTCAGCACAGCTTCTTTTTCCCCATCCCTGTGTCACCATCCTCATTTAAAGCCAGATTTTGTGGCTTCCACAAGTTTGCTGCCTGAAGGAAAACAGCCATCTTACCAACCCTGAAAAAACACCTGTGAGCTCCCCTCACACTCACCAGACTGTTGGGAGCGATGTCCCCTGCTCTTTTTCTTCTTTTCCTTCTTCTCCTTTGGTTTGGCTAAACTGAAGAGGCGAGTAGGCATCTGGGTCTGTTCCTCAGCTGCCTTGTTAGTCTGGTTTGTTGTGCTAAGCAAATGGAAAGTGCTTTTCTCTTTGTGTGTCCTTGAAAGACTGTTCCTTTTGGGGGAGACAGACAGTTCTGCATCAAAGTGCCCTTGTTTAGGAAGGGAAGGGTTTTTCTGCATGGAGGATTCATCTATGCTGGACTGGGAGGAGACTCTTGCAAGTTTCTCATGTAGATTTGATACCTAGAAAGGAAAAGTGTTTCATGAAAGAGGCTAGCAGAGAACATGGATAGAAAAGGCACGTCCCAGACCACTCACAGAGGTTGTTCTTGTGAACATCCAGCCCCTTCACCTGGTAAAACGTAGTCCCCATCCAGGCAAAGTGAAGAGAGAAAAGCCCTCTCTGTTCAAGATGAAAAAACGAGGCACACAAAGAGTAACACTCCACTATCTTTTGCTCCTACATGTACTCTGCTATGTATCAACAAGCCAAGGGCAAATATTCTCTAAGATCTCAATAGCAAGACTCACCCTGCATCGTTTGCACACACAGATGGTGGCAGGAGGCCAAGGAGCAGCGTGCCTCTCTGAGAAGGGAACGCCAGCACATGGCACAGGAGCACCATGTGTCAAAGGAAGCCTTCCCAAGCAAAAGATGAAAGCAAAAGCAGTTTTTCTGATTTTTTTTTTTTCCTAACGGCTGTCTCAGGATGTAATTGAGCTTGCACATTCAAAGGGAAGATCAAAACAAGGCCCAACAAAGCTTGACTGAACACACTATTAATAGCTCTGCAATGTCAGTCAGATACCTGCCTTGAGAAGGTGCTTCCTTCTCCTAAATCTCTTAGGCCTTGCAGGCATTTTACCTCTCAGCCTCTCCCATGTCCCTTGTCTACAAGTGCATGGAGCTGGAACAGCTTCACTGGCTGCTTGGAAAACTTCTGGCTTGATCAGGAGCCAGGTGGGAGGGAGCAAGACCTCCTTTGGCGATTAGCTTTTCAGAGCTCACTGCTCAGCTCCACAATTAGGCCGTTCAGGCATCCAAAATCATTCCCATTATGCAATCCAACATTTATAACCTAACTCTGCTACAGCTCTAAGCAAATTAGTCAGAATTAGTGAGTTACAAACAAACAAATGATCAACAGGCTTAATGATTAAATTCAGTCCATGCTTTGCCAATGGTGCTTGCTCTCCTCAGACTGCTGCACAGTTATAAAGGAACAAACCACAGCTTGCTGAAAAATGCCCAAACCGGGATCTGTGTGTGGGTTTTTCTTTGTAGTTGTGAGCAGTCAGATACCAAAAGCCTCTTCCAGCAGAGCTGGGGACCTTTGCTCACTGAGCCACAATTGGACTGCAGGTGTTCATCTTTTCAGGACAGGGGCAATGCCATCTCTTTGCTGGATATTGAGAATGCTTTTGGAGATGGATGTGAGCATGTCAACAGCCTTGCCCTGCAGTTATCAGCCTCACAAGTGGTTTTTGTGACAGCTGGAGGCTGCAGGTTACCCACAACACTCAGGCTGTCCCCTCTGCCTGGCCACTCCCCAGAGCTCAGCCCTCAGGTAAAGGCCAACATCAGGCAGTGTCAACCCCTGGGACTGCCTGGGACATCTTCCCTGGGAGCCTGCCACCTCCTCTCTGCCATCCCCAACACACACACAGGGAAGGGGGCAGAGCTCAGGCTGCCCTGCACTGGCCAGGCACCCCCAAGACACCATGAAGCACCAATGGCAGTGCCTCAGCAGCTCCAGAGGTGCAAAAAGTGCAGCACTGTGCATCCTATGCAAGGGAAGAGCCAGTTTTAAATGCCAGTCCTCACATGTCTGGGGCTGGGCTGGCACCAGCTGTGTGCCCTCTGAGGGGCACGCAGTTCACCCAGGAGCTGGCTGGGAGCTCCCTGCAGGGATCAGCCTCCCTAGGAGCCTGGCTGCTGGCATCATTTACCTGGTTGTGGTCAGGCTCCTGCCGCATTTGAGCGAATCGCTCCACGTCCTGCTTCAGCTGCACCTTCTCCCTCTCCAGCTGCTTCTGTGCCATGCGGAGCCTCTCCAGGTCGAGCTGGTAGGCCGCCTTCTTCACCTGCAGCTCCTCCCGCTCCCGCTCCAGCTCCTGCCTCAGCCTCTGCACCTGCTCCTCGCGCTGGGCCAGCTCGGCCTCGTGCTCTGCCAGTTCCTTCTCCCGCACTTCCCACTCCTTCTCCCTCCTCTGCCTTTCCTCCTGGTGCTGTGTCTGCTGCTTCTTCAGGTTGGCAAACTCCTGGCGCTGCTTCTCCAGGCTGCGCTGCTTCTCCTGCTCTGCCAGCGAGGTGTGCCGGCATGAGCTTCGGCTGGGAGCCTTCTCGCTCCGAGACTGCTTCTGGCTCTCCACGTAGGTGTCCTGCTGCAGCACCACGCCCTGGGAGAGAGGAGGCAGAGATCACTGCAGCATCCTCTGTGGGGAAAGGTCCATCCCCGAAAATCTCGGAGTGCTGTACTGAACCCCTTCTTCTCCCGCCAAACTTGGAGCCCAGCACTGCTGCCTGGTTACCAGAGCATACCAGCAAAGCACCTCCCCCAGCAGCTTCCCAAGTTCAGGCCAGCACTGGTTCCCTCAGGCAGCAGCTCATTCCAGCCTGCGAGCTGGCCCTGGGGTGTCCAGCCATGCAGGGTTGTGACATGAGAAGGGGAGACAAGGGGCAAAGCACAACTGGCAGCCCAGGCAAGCAGTGTGTGGGAGCAGGATGAACAGCTAAGCCTACCTGCAAAGCACTGAGCAGCTTATGGAGGCTGGTAATGGTTTGGAGGACCTGCTGTGAGAAAACAGAAGTGTTGCTGTTAGATCTCACTGGGTGCTGTGGATAGCACCCTCTCTTGCTCTGTGTCCCACCAGTGGGTCTGACAAGCTGCACAGCCATCCCTCTGCACCCTGCTTTTCCTCACTCTTCCCTTGCAATGACTGCATCAATCCCCAGTACACCAATACATCCCTTGAATATCTCCCAGAAGCGCCTGGCGTCACCTTCCTCCCTTCCCTAGCTGTCATTGCAGCAGGGGAAGGAACATCTCCAGAGGCACCACCCAGCACAGAGCTTGTGGGAAGTCCTGGGTTGTCTCTGCTAACCATTTCCCACAGCATCAGCCTGCTCAAGAACAAGCTGAGTAACCGAGATGAAGCCTAGAAGTTCACTTAGAAATTTCAAGAAAAAAAATGCAAGGGGCGAAAGAAAAAAAGCAATCTTTAAATAGATGTGGACTATTTGTACCCTTCCCCCTCAGCTGACCCACACAAAACCCATTGCCACAAGGCAGAAAAGCTGCACTACAGCAGGCACACAAGTGCAGCAGGTGTGTTCTTGGAGGCTTTCTGAAAATACAGAAATCCAAACACCTCATGCATCAATACAGAGCAAGCTACTTTGGAGTGATGCCCTATCCCTAAATTTAGCCTAGCTAAAAATTTCTCTGAACCTCTCATATCCTACAATTAATTTCAAGAAGAAAAAAGAGCACTTCAGTACTTGCAGTAGTGGAGTGATAGCCAGTATTAAGAGAACTGCTTCTCATTTTGTCATTAATGCTAATTGGGAGTTATGAATGTGTATCAAAGGGAGAATAGAAATCTAATTGCCCCAATTCACTGCACCTGCAACATAAAATTAAACTCTCTCTGTCTGCAGATGCACAATAAATACAGCCCTGTGCATCCTGGTGGTAATTAACCCTTGCTGCTTATAATCAGCACATATCATCTTGCTGGCAAGCAGATGACAATCAGTGAATTCCCTGTCTAAACATCCAAGGTTAAACAAATAAATGACACAGTAGGTTCAACTTAATGTATTTAAAAGTCTAGATGTGTTTCAGCAAATTAAATGTGTTCTCTTCTACATTATCACCTATTGAGACAAATTCTCTAGCCACTTAAATGAAGGGAACAGCTGAGCAATGGAATCAATTCTTACCTCGTTATTCCTTTTCAGCATGAACATCAAATTAGCATTTCCACCCTATGACAAGATCACAAATTTAATATGAGGACAATGAAAAATCATAGCAAATGTCTTCTGAAGCTGAACTAATGACACATCCATTAAATACTCCCCTCCACCCTCCATTTTGGGAGAACTCATGCATGTTTTTAGGCCACTTAGAATCATATAGAACGAAATGTTAATTAGGTGTTATTTTGCAGTTATGTGATGGATTGATCCCCAGAAAGAAAAGGTTCAAGGTTGTAGCTGACCTTATAATCTCAGTAACAATGCAAAATTAAACACATGCTTTGGCTGACCTGCAGACAGATGGTAGCTAACCTGTGCCACCAAGGAGTATAACTGATTTGCAGTGGTTTTCAGGTCAATGGCTTTGGGTGCATATTTCATGTTTTATTTTATTTTTAACTCATTAGGATGTAGCTAATCGTCAAAAAATTTTCAGGCATTTTTCAAGGCTAGAGCTGTCACTCTTGGAATCTGAACCCAGTGGTGGCAGACACACAAACCAAGCTGTACCTTCTTTAAAATGCTGTCTGACTCTGTTCTCCGAAGGTCCTGAGCATCATCTCCTTCATCTTTCGCTCCACCTAAAGGAAGAAGCCAGCATTGACATTGGTTTCATTTTAAGGCAGAGATGAACTTGCTAAAGTCTGAGAAATTTAATACAGGAAACTCACATGTTTCACAAAAGAGGACACAGAGCTCTTGACATTTTAACTAAATGAATTTGAGCCCTAAATATACGGAACACGTCAGCACTACCAGAAAAAGTGGATGTGAATTTAGATTAGGGTTGACTTTGGTTTCAGAGAACGTGCTGATAAATTCAGCACACTGCTATTAACTGGTGCTCTGTCTAGCCCCTGCAGAATACTACTACCACAGAATACTTGCTGAGAAGACATGAGGCAGCATAAGAGCAGATGGAGGATGATAACAGAATCATATCAGGGTATATTATTGCAGGTATAGTTTCAATGCCTCTCTTGTGCAAGTTAATTTACATCTGGGTCAGATACTGCTGTGCAACACCCTGTGTAATTCTATGCTAACAATTTATCATTAACCTTAGCTATCAGATACCTGGATCTTCAAAGGGACACTGGCCTTCTCTTTCTAACTTCCCCCTGGACAGCTCATATCAGTGCTCCTGAACAGGACTCAGCTGACCTGTGGGGACAGGAGGGCTCTGACCCTCCCCTGTGCTGCCCTTTCTGCTCAAAAGGAGTCACACAGACCTTCCATCCCCTAGCTCCTGACAAAACTCTCGTACTCCCATTGCCAGCTGAGATGCAGCCCATAGGGAAAACCCACACCTGCAGTGGCAACCTTCCTTCTGCCACTCTTAAATAACTTTACATAAACCTGAATCTGCAGCTGTGTGAAGGACAACACACCTGGTGTAAAGGCCCTCTCCTCCCCCCACCCCTGAGACTGGCCCTGCTACGAGAGGCTGACCCTCAAGTCCTCCTAACAGACCTGCTCTCCTGCGCCACGTCCTGGGACCTTCCACCTCTCTGCAGGAGGAAACTCCTCCCTTCTGCTTTGCTGGAGGGGAGAATGAAGGGGAGTCATGTTATAAGCCTGGCCCGAGGTTTCACAGGTTGTGATCAGAAGAACTGCAGAGAATGCCAGGTTTCATACCTCCTGGGCAGAACAAACAGGCCCTACATTCTTTTCCCAAAATCTCCCAAGACCCTACAACTACTGAATTAGAATCAGAGAGTATTTCTACAGAAAACTTAGATCTGGGCAACAGCCTGAGGTTGTCCCATTCATCATTGCAACAGAGAGAGACACAACCCTCAACAAACCCCTCCAGTGTCAGTGTATTTGTCATCATGATGACGAGGGCTGTGGAGGGCTTTGCAGCTCTCCAGTAGAGCTGGGAAACCCTCCACATAGTTCTCATGTCTGACTGTCTGGAGCTAACACTGCTCCTTTAATGCAGGAGGTCAGACGAGGTCCAACGATCCCAGTGCTGAGACAGACACTAGCACAGCAAAACTGGTTGTATTGGGAGTGTGAGTGAGACCACAGAGAAAGGAATTTGAGGACAGGGAAGTTTCTGATGACTAGAGCAAAGAAAGAGGGCATTGGGAAGCAGCCAACTATGCAGCTGAAATAAGTAGTCACGCATTTCTTTGGGAGAGACTTAATTGGAGGAATAATACATGCAGATGTAGGTGGAACATAAATGCATAGAGAGCAGGGACAGGGGAGAAGGTGTTTGATTCAGCAATATCCACATCCATTTGTAAATGCAACAGCATCAAGCTCTTACTGGGAAGAAAGGTGAAGAACAAAGAACAGACCTGTAAATATTGCAATAACATGAAGAAACTAATTTATTGAGAAGCTAAATGCTTTCATGTGGCACGTAAGTAAAATAGCAAGTATTACTCAGAGAGAGCACAGAGAGGAGGGAACAGTTCAGATGTTTTAACTCTCACATAGCCACAGGTTCTCAGCTACCATCAACCCACCTGTACATAGGCTTTTTTACCTAATCTGTGATTTAATCTATCAACTATTGTTGGAGAGGAGCTGTGAAACCCAAACCACTAGCTGAAGTCCTTCTGAAGTAAGAGGATATGATGATGTATATTATTAACAAATTCTGATGTGCACACACAGAACTACTCACCCTTGGAGGCATTCATCTGGTGACTGTCAAATCCTCCAAAAGTTTCAGCCCTTCTAGGGAGTGAGATGGGGCCAACCCCTCCCTCCTGATCCATGGCAGTGCTGCTGACCTGCTGTCCAAGGGCAGTGCCCAGGCTCCTGTTCACCAGGTCTTGCAGTAATTCAACTGATAAAAAGCAGCAATGACTTTGTTAAAGCCCACCTCAGGTTTCTGAGCTATTTTCATCCCTGCCTGAGCTCAGATCAGAAATTGTTTGGTGTACAAAGAATCTAGGTTTCTGTGACAATCACATGAACAGTACACATTGCCCCTGCAAAAACTCACTCTGACCACTTACTCCAACTCTTGCAGCTCTGCACAAGCTTACACCTTCCTCTCTTCCCTCAGGCAACCTCTGACAACACCATTTAGTAATTTCAGCCTCTCCAAAGATCATACTGGAAAGTAACTGGAGTTTCCATCTCCCCTTGCCTTTGTCAACAACTGCTTGTCCCTTGCAGGCACCACAAGCTCCTGCTGGAACCCAAACCCCACCCTCATATCTTGCTGAGACTGAAGAACAGCAAAAGCCTGGATGGTCCAAATTTCTGCCAAGGATAAATCCCATGTTGCTCCTGACCCCAAAGCAGGTCCAATGCATGGTTTTCTTTGTGCTGACTTTCCTGCCCTCTTTCAACAACCCCAATATCTACTTCCTTTCCTGATCCTCATGACCTTCCCCTGAGACAACACCATGAGGCACAGTTTCTCCTTATCGTGTTATTCTGACAAAGACAAGACATCCCCTGCAAAACTGGTGCTTGAGAACTGATGCCTTCACTGAATGTAACCAACTGTAGTTGGTTGCTATAATTTACATGTCACATGACTGGCTCACCTTCATTTATTGCACTTTTCATGATTGCCTCTCCTTTTGGAGCCTCTTCTGTTCTGGATCTGAAGAGCAGCCTGGAGCTTGGCGTCTCCTCCTGCACAGAACTGTCTGCCATGTCCTGGAAGATCTTCGTCTTCTCCTCCAGCAAGAGCAGGATCTGTTTATCCTTCTGCTGAAGTTGTTCTGTGGGGGTCAACAGAAAACAGGGATGAAGACAGAAAAGAAAAGCTTTGACAAGGAAACCTGAGCGATTCCTGAGCTATTGGCCCCATCTAGTGGAGCATGACAATATCTGCTGGGTTTGGCAGCACGACAATGCCCTGGGCAATCTGGCACAGCAGGCTCAGAAAATAAATAATGCAAGGAAGGCGAGCTGCAAACCAGGACTGCAGTTATTCTGCTAGGTGCAGGGTTGAGAAAAGTCACAGTTCAAACACAAAACCCAACCCAAAAACTCCCGTACATTTTTCCACAATGGCTCCCCAGCTCTGTTCCAGGCAGATTTTACCTTTCAGTCCTCTCACTCTTGCATCAAACAATTTCTTTTCCAACTCAGACTCACACGGGACTCCTTCATCTTCATCTCTATCCCTGGACAGGAGACATGGCTCAATTACTACAGCAATACACCCAGTGCACCCCCTGCCTCACAAGAGCAGCTGCATGTCTTACATGGTGTGCACTGTGTCCTGAATGATCTGTATCCAGCCATTGCGCTCTTCTTTGGAGCTGGCATGGACTTCCACCATTTCGGGGTCCTTTCCACCCATGCTGATCAGGAACAAACCCTTCTCTTCATGAGCTACTTCTCGTACGATCAGCTTCTTCAGAGAGATCACTGTGGATTTCTGGTCCTTCAGATGGAAAGAAATGGATGAGGAGGGTGACCAGAGCTAGCTCCCAGATTTAAACTAGCATAGAAAAGGTCCCAATAAACCATAGTGCTACATCTCTCAGGTTTGTAAACGTTTTCTGAACATATTGGCTAATTAAAAAAAACAACATAATTTCAATGGGGTCAAACAAAAGGGATGGGTTTGCTTTCCTCTAACAGTTCTGTAGGAAAAGCAATTTTACCTCACTCCATTTCAAGAAAGAACTTACTTCAAATTAACTGTGGTTTTGTAAACTGTACCATATTTTGCTCTGATCTCATTTCCTGCTAACCACACTCCCCCTGTCATTAATATCACAGCTCCTTACACTTGGTGCAGCTTGCTAGCCTGCTCCACACACAGGATCTTCACCATCTCTCTCCAGGATAAAGTCTTATCTTCAAATCCCACAAAACCTCTGCTGTTCTCAGACACTCACAGATGACTCCTATGTGAGAACTCATGTGTGAGGTGATGTTCACCATGTGCTATGGTCTCTGTGTCATCAGCCTGCTGGGTTACAACGTCCCCAGGCTGCTGTGTCATCTGCACCCGAGGCAGCCCCTTTGTGCATTGTACCACGCGCTCCAACTGGGTTAATCCGCTTCACTAGCAGGACTTGTATGCAAATCAGCTTCCCCTGTGTAGGGCACTGAGCCCGTGCAGAGGGTTGGTGGAACTGGAATAACAAATTATCAGCTTTCAAAATGCTCAAAGAGTGGAAAGGTCACAAGGTTTAGCCAGTCGAGACCGTGCCTGGAAGGTACAGCCCAGCAGACTCCATTAGGCACCAGGTTTTTTTTAGGAGGTCAATGTGCCCAGCCCTTTTTGGGGGCCTGCCCTCAAACCTAATGTTTTTGCTCCTTCACATTACAAATATATTTCTCTGACATTTATTTTCATGTTGTTCAGTTGAATTTACTGCCCTGGCATTTCACCTCGCTGCCCCCCACAGCAGCTCACAATGTATTTGGACATTTCCTTCTGCTGAGGTTCATTTTTACAATGTTTGCATTATCCCCTCACCCCCTCCCAGCCCTGTCACTGCTCCAGTGTGCACAAACTGCAAAGCACAAGTGTTTCAAGTGACAGGCAGGTTTTCAAGGCCAATTATCAGCTGTGCCAAGGCGCTGCAGGAAGGGGAGGTGGGGCATGAGGACATGTTTTCCCATCAAAAAGAACGGAGGCTGCTCAGCAAACAAAAATGTTCCGAGCAAGAAAATTAAGTTGTTTAGCAGGCAATTATTGTCTTTGCTGCACAACACAACATCACGGGTCTCTCACATAGAAAAGTAAGAAGGAAAAAAGGTTGAAATCTTACCAGTGAGGCAAAGACATATTTCTGGTCCTTCTCCTGAAGGAACACGAGCATGTCAGAGAGGAGAACAGCCTGGACTTCTGCAAAAGAAGAAGCACAGCAGTGCAGTACAACCACACAATCCACCCTGGAACAGATTTCTTGTAATAACACCAGCACTGGGGAACAGCAGGGCTGGTTTTGCAAATGCTGGAAGCAGGATTAACCTCCCAGTTGGCAGGAGGAGCAAGGGCAGTTCCTGGAGATGCCAGATCAGGTTAGTTCTGAACCAGCTTTGCATTAAGCAGGACACATCAGCACCTGGGCATCCTGCAGGATTTGCTGTCACCCACTGGAGCAGGGGTGCTCCTCTCCAGCCACATGCTCCCTACCAGTTGAGACATGGGCATAACAGTGAAAGCCACAGACATTTATTCAATAGCTCTGTTTTCTCAAACAATCAATATTTCAGCCCTCAAGCAAAATATCTGCACAGGAAGTTTTGGTTTTTATGGTTCTCTTGATGAGTGGTTTGCAGGGTGTAAATTATCGTGCAATAACAACATTTGTCAGCTGCAGTTTCTTTCCCAGGAAATACTGACTTCAGGAGCCACCAGTAATTCTGCTCTCAGACAAACACAACTCTGAAGGGAGCCTGAGTGAGACACAGGACCTGGCTTTCTTTCACGGGAGAAGGAAACACAACCTCAAGCCAACAGAGGATTTTAAATCAGTCTTTTCCCAGAGTACACGTAGAGCCTTCCAAGTCTCCTAATAACATATCATAAAGTTGCACAGCAACTACCAAGTGTAATGCCCCACCCAGACCCCTCGGTACAAAGAGGTTTTGTGTAATGTACTTGGGAAATCTTGTGACAGAAAGGAAGCAAACCAAAAATTTAAATCATCCCATGGGTAAATCCTTCCAGTCTGTTTTGGGAAGACAGAATCCATTCCAGATAAAAGAACCACTAAACTTTAAGCAAAGCTGCAAAATGAAATCCAGGCTCTGGGAGGCTTTCAGAAGGTGGCATTTGACTGCCTTTTTCTCTGTTCCATGCACTTTGCAAGAGGGGAAGTGCTAAAACCCTTAAACAAAAGCTCTTCCTATAATTTTTGGTACCCCATGTCCAATACCACAAAATAACCTGAATATATGAATGATCTACTCTCTCCCTGGGTCTGCAGCCTGCCTGCAGGACCTACTTTCCCTGGGAGTTTGCAGTACGGACATGTTTGTGCATTTCTATGACTAAGAAATGCAAATGGAGATTGTGCTTATCACAATTTCACAACAGCAGCAGAACTTGCTTCATCCACCATCTAAAGGCAGTAGTAGTCTCGGGTGCCTAGAAATCATCTGTAAACTTCCTGCTTCCAAAACCTCAAAATAAATCATACCCTGCACAGAATTCCATGTTATCACCACCTCCCTGCACAGCAAGGCATCAGGCTCCCAGGCCCCATTCATACCCACAGACCATAATTTAATCAGCTAATGCTGCAGGGAGGAAGGGAAGCCCAGCCTTCCTGCCAAGCCTGAGGCACTGCTGCCATGGTCCCAGCTGAAAGATTCCTTAAGAGATTTAGTGTTTAATTCAGTGGAGAACTTCAGTGTATAGCACCTTAAAAAAGCTACTTCCACCTGATAACAAACAAAAAGCAACTCAAGAAAACACTGACCCAACAAGAAGCAGCTGCAGGGACACCAGAGTCTCTCCTGAACAGTTTGTGTCTACAGCTCAAGAGGTTCAAGAGCAACAAATGCCTGGGACATCTCCCTGGATCCCAGTGCAACTGGGATGATACTGCTGCAGACCTGCCACAGCCCTCAGAGGGAAGGAAAGGCCTGGGAAGTTGAGGCTGGGCTCCAGATTTAGCCAGCAGAACTCCTGGAACTGTGGCACAGGCATGGAGATCTCACTCCATGCTTTGGGCAACTGCAGCCCCCGTGGTGTCCTCCTGGTCCAGAGCATCCCAGAGCAACTCTGCTCCTTGGCTGACACACTGAGGTGTCACTGCCATCCCAGCCCTCAGCAGGCACACAGTCACCAGGAGGAAAAGCAGCTCCAGAACCCACACAAGAAACTGGAAATGCAATGGGGAGTGGGGGTACAATCTATCAAAGCAGAAGAATGAATCAAGGGTGGAGACACCAATCTGAGGACTAATCCTACACCCAGAGAAGATGAGCTGCATCCTTCCACAGCAGAAGACAGGACAGTCTTACCTTTTAACCGGCCAGCTGAGTTTTTTAGTGAAACAGGCCCATCTCGGATGAGTTTCCGATGCCTCAAGTCCTCTCTTGCAAACATCTGGCCACTCTTCATCCTCATGATGGACTTGCTGTCTGTCCGGTTGTAAATATCCCCGAGACGCATTTTCTTTTCATAATTGCTGACTTTGCTATTGACTGCAGCAATCACATCTTTAACGAGGTTTAATGACTGACTCAAATCTTCATGTTCCACTTCATTTTCTTTAAAAAAGAAACATCTCAATTTGAGTTTGTCTGTCTAACTTCCCAATTTTACTTCCTTCCTTCCTCTTCTCCCAAGTTCCCACATTATAGCTTTTTAATACTTATATATTTTTCCCCCTTAAAGAGAGTTTCACAAAACCTTTTACATATACATGGTTGAGGCTGGAGAATACTTTGCATATAAGACAGTAGAGATGAAATGAACAAATTAACTACTTATTTTAGCCAATACCAAAAAAAGGAAGCTGGGAGACTTTGGAGTCTAGGCATGTTGCTCCATAATTAGCTACAGCTAATTTAGACCTCTAGCAACTAAATCAAGGTCCCTAAACAACTAATCCTAATGGAAGTATGGAATTGAGTTATCTTGTTGCAGTGATGTGAGACAACAATGACTGGATTAGCTGGTAAGAAAATCTGCTTCAGCTGTAAAGGATCCAAACTTCACACTGGACAAACAAATACGTGCTGAGAATAGAGGAACTGGTCCCTACCTTTGGTGTACTGCAGTATCCTCTGCAAAAGGACCGGGTACTTTGTGATTCTCTGTGTTACCAACAAGATACATTCAGGAATCCCCAGACGCCTCACCAGGGAGCTGCTCATTTTCTTCTAAGGAACAAAGATTAAAAGTTCAGTTCTGCAGCAAAACACTCTGCCAGAGTGCAAAAGGTACACATTTTTTCCATCAGCTACATCAGTCCTGCCAGGTCCTACCTTGACAAATGCCTGAAAGCGCTTGTCCTTTGAGTAAAGATCTTTGAAGTAATTGACAGCCTCGTTGTGATGCCCGCAGAATTTGCCGTATGTTTTCTTCATTCGCTCAGCGTTCTCCCCAGAGAACTGCAAAGAATGGGACACACAGCTCCAACCTGCCCTGAACTCCTGGGGTGACATCCCAGCAGTGCCTGCCACACTCTCAGAAGAGCTTGATGAAATCAAATTAGTCCAAAGCATGCTCGACCATGCAAGCAGATCTCTAGAGAGTAAAGAGCCAATTTGGGGGCTTCACTGAGCTCACACCTACAGCAAAATTGCAACTTCACTCCCACAGCTTAAAAGCCAACCACAAAAAAAGTCAAGACAGACAAAAAGAAGACAGAAGCTGTGGAAAGTAAAAAAAGAAAAGTAAAATGACCCACCCTGAGTTAAACACCAGGTCAGTAATGCAGCCAATAAGTGCACTGGGCATATTTTGCTGTGAACTCCTGCCTACACTCCAGTCTGTGATCAAACTGGCTTGTGCTTGTCAGTGAACTCTTTTCTTTCCCACATAATGAACTAAATTAATTTTCAACAGCGGACCTTCCTTTGAAAGAGAAGAAGTGCTTGAAAAAGTAGAGGCAGAGATTTATGTGTGAAGACTAAAGGTGCCATCAGCTGTGCTTATCTGACAGGCACAAACAGGAGGGAAGGAAAAGCATCTGGCTTCCAGCTGCATTCTCAGAACTGCAAACATTTTCCAGCACTTACTTGATTCACTAGGATGTCACCTATCCTCCTGATAACAAAGTTCTTTTCACTTTTGTCTGCCAGTGACTCCTTTTTCCTTTCCAGAATCCTCTGGAAAAACTGACTGTGGATGTGCAGCAAGTTTTCCAGGCAGGGAAAGATCTTGTCCACAACTTGCTGATCGTACTGCAGTTCCTTTAACATGGCTGCACTGTACACATCGTTCATGATCTTCAGGGTGCGGACGTGGTGCATTTCCGTCTGCATTAGCTCTGGATAGGATGAGGACAAGAGTTCATTGGTTACAGCACAAGGAAAAGCTGCCATTAGAAAGCTTTTCCATAACTGGCATTCTCTAAGTGGCTTCAGAAAACTTCATGTCAGGAATTGTAACATCAGTCAGGAGTTTCATGTGTGAGAGAAATAGGGGGGAAGAGGTGTCCCACAACAGAGAGCTTTGGATGTTGCTGCTGGGGTCTCTACCTTCAGCCCTGGTATCTTCTCCTTCCTAACACCTCCCTTCTGCCATACAGGATGGCTCCTGAATCCCTCAGGAAGAGACTTCCTAGTTAGCTGCTTGTGCTGGAACACAGTTTCAAAGTCATAAGCAGACAAATAAGGAGAGGCAATTTCTGGGGTTTTTTGATGGCTTCTGAATATGTGAAATGCAGAAAGGCAGCTTTCACAGAATAAATTACATTTCTAGGAACTTCAAGACTGAGAGCTTGGCTTTTGAGGAAACCAAAGCAATGTTCCTATGCACAAGGCTAAAGCTTCCCAAACCCATGCATGTGAGTAGATCAAGGAGCTGTTTACAGTGAGTGAAAAGTGAAGGTGCAGATGTCTCACCGTAAATCACATCTTGCCGTTTGACAACATCTTTGTACTGCTGCTGCAGGAACTTGCTGTCCACTACTTGGCTCCAGGACTCTGCCTCCAGCTGCTTGGAATCTAATTCCAGGTCTCCCATGAGCTGTCCTTCATTCATGTCTGCACCTTCACAAAGCAATGTAAGTGCCATTAAGATGTGGGTAACTTGTTCCATTTGAGATTCCTGTCTAATTATTTAGGTTTAGGTTTTGTCAGTCACACCACAGACATCACACACATTCTCCTTTACTGACACAAATAATCACATACCACATAAAGACTAGTTATGAAAAACAATTGTAAAGGTTATTTCCTAGTTTCCCGTTCATCATTTTCACAGAGATCAAATTCTAGCTCAGATAATGTATTCTTAATCTGCCATGAAACGACATTGCAGTTAAATAAAAAAACACAACAGAAGAGGAAATATTTGTCCCTGAGCTAAATTCCAAGTAACTCAACTGCAACTGAAACCTTCTAAATGTTTTTCCATAATTCAATGAGCTAAAGAAATTACTATGTGGGGCTTTGATTTAGTTTATCATACTAATATTCTGAGATTAAAATAAATGCACTTTAATTGTCCATTATAAAAGAAGACAATTGCTGAAAATGGATTTTCTATTTCTGGGAAGAAGCACTGAGACCTTCCTTCTCCTATAAATGCCATGGAGATCTCTTACCTTCATCAACCAGTGACTCCATGGACTCATTAACCCGGCTGATTTTATGTAAAGAGTCTGTTGACTGCGACAGGAATTTCCAAGTGTGTATTAAGTTGTCATCGTTCCCAACTCTGCAGAAAAACAGAACACAGAATATTGTTTATGACAAAAACCCAGCCAAATGTACTTTGAGATAAGCAGAATAAATGCATTTTAAATATGAATTGAAAAACAAAGCCAGCACTGCACGATTACGTACAGAAATGTGCTTTTATGAGTTGTTTACTAACTACCCACTGGAGCTTGAGAAGCTGTAAGTGCTACAGTTGTGAGTGACGATGCTTTCCACAAAGAACCACTCCTGAGGTTTTATAGTTTGGATAACACCATTCCAGTCACGTCCCATCCTCACTGCCCTTGAAGCAAACAGTTTGAAAAAATACAACACCAAAGGCTATACAAGAGTCCTTATCACTAGCTCTGAGAAAGATCAGAAAATGGACTGAAATTAAATTCCCCATGAATAGCCAGGACATCCAAACTGCCCAGAATATGCCAGTCCCTGTGACTGCCACACATGTAAAACTGCTCAATATGCAAGTACAGTAGGAAACATAAAGTAAATTTTCTTCTGTGTTTTCTTGTAATGAATTATGCATAATACAACCTAAAACCAGGAAGACTGCAGTTCTGTGCCTTCACCCTCTTGTTATGGACACGAAAGTTAATCCTATACCTGAGCTGCAAATGTGTGCTTGCACAGTGTCTGGCCCAAGGCAAGGGAATTTCTTCCAAGGAGCCCAGAGTATCCCTGTGAAGTGGCCTTGAATCTACCAGGCCAACCCAGCTGAGCCTCTGAATTCCTGCCATGGCTAAACTCGCTCAGACAATCAGATTGTGCAGAAGACAACCAATGGTATCATACAGAACATGGCTATCTCTCTGCTTGTGATCCCTTTTGCCCCTTTAACACAAGTCACCGCACGTGAGCTTATTTTTAGTGAGATCTGGATTTCTTTACCTCAGCAGAGTCAGATAACGCACACACACAGAGCCAGGTGTGCAGGGAGGAAGCTTACCCTGCAATGTTCTGTATGGAGACACTTTTGGAGAGTGCAGTGGGCTGCTGTGATCTCCTGTTGTTGAAGGTGGAGGTGACGGTGCTTTCATCGGGAGCGAGGATGGCGGAGCGCGGGCGCTCCTTCGGCTGCGAGCCTGGAAGGGAAGGGTGGGAGAACAGTCAGCCCATGCAAACACCTTAACCACTCCTAACTGGCATGATGACAACTTAAAAGGATCCAGACCCTGAAATTCACTGCCTTTTATTTCTAGAATCATCCCCAGGGGATGTTAGGAGCAGCCTTAGGAAGGGAAGACCATCGATCCCTGTGCAGAACTCGCTGCACTATGCTTGAAATACCCAGGTGGGACCTGCAACTCCAGAAACACATGTGGGAAACTGAATTTAACTGTTTTGATAATTAGTCACATGTCACAATCCACCCTGCTGCCTTTTTATTTCCCTGGGTCCATAGTCACATAAATCTTGCTGTTTCTGGTCAAACTTTTTAAGATAGGTTTCTCTTATCAGTATGCACCACAGAGAGATGATAATCCTGATTTCATTATACCATCACATACCTTTAACTAATCTGGTCATATTAATTCCAGATTTTTTCTTCTTCAGATGCATTTCTGCTCTCTGGAGCAACACCTCTGAACTCCATGATAAATACCACAGTGATTACAACTATTATATAGTGTGGTTCCATAGAAGCTATCATTTATCTTATCAAAGCTTATCACTTAATCATATCAAATCATGGCCCTATAAAACCAATCTGGGCTATTTCACACCTGTTATTTATCCTTGGTCACACTGGGTCACTCTGCAGTTCAGTGTGTATCTCAGCAAAGTCAGGAACAGTATTCCTCCTACTCAAACTTTCTATTTTGCCTACATCAAAGCCCAAGACTAATTAAAACAAAAATAATTTTGTTTTGAATTCTCTCCACTTAATACTTATAGTTGGATTCTTTCCCATGTCAGACACCCATGGACTTCATCTTCCATTTTGTGGCCTTATCAGGTGTAGGCATTCAGCAAGCTACAACAGACAAGTGCTTTTTCTAAATCTGAGATGATTTTACTTTTCCTTAAAGCTACACAGACACTGCAGAAGGGGGTGAACTCTGTACAACTTCAGTACAACTTCTGAAATCTCAAATATTGCTTAGCATGCACAGAGGATGCTCTAATCCCTGCTTGGTTAAAAGCTTATTTTTCATAATATCAAGTATCAGTTGTCAGAACAGTTAAGAACAGCAGACACAGACCACTCCCAAAGCAGAGGGAAAGAAGTTGTCTTACTTTTGTTTCTCATGGTTACTGTGGGTAATGAAGAGGTATCATGTGCCTGCAGCATCCCTCTCTGTGGCTGAAAGAAAAATGAAATTAATTTTACTTTCTTCCTCCCTTCCCCCAGAAGGTTGTGCCATATAACTAAAACAAAAAAAGCTATTTTTTTCCTATAGCCTTTCAGTGTATGTGTATTTTAAAATATTTTTCATTTGCTCTGAATGGAATAGGCAAAATAACGGATGGAGAAATGTGCAGCAAATACGAAAATGTGAAAGTGATGACAATACTGAAGTGAACTGAAATCATAATTGCACAAACATTATTTAACTTTTAGAAGCAGGTTCCTTGCATTTGGGGTAAACACGAAATCTGTGTGTTGCTCATAAAAACAGTATATTTAACAGTTTTCATTATGTGAAAGCTTCAGCACTGGGGCTGAAGTTCTTTACAACAAACTGGAAACTTTGTGGCATGTGGTAGAAAGTGTGTTACATATATATGTGTTCAGTATAGTAGATGAAATATCTTACCTTCATTTTGACCTTTGCACAAGAAGCAAAATTCTCCTTACAGCCTTTGTGAACAATTGCATTACAGTCTGTCAAAAACAAAACAAACCAAAAACCAATGAATTAAGAAAACCCCACAGAAAACAGGTCAGTTTTTGCTGTTTGTCTTCTGAACCGTTAACTTAACCTGAGACTTAAATTCTAACTTTTAAGGCATCATTGTAGTTTACAGAAGTAGCTACAAATACTGAGAGAGAGGCTGGTTTCCAGGATAATTAGCCCTTTTTTTGTTAATAACATTTCCTCACAGAACTTAACAGGAAATTCTGTTTAAAATTCAATGTAAGGCTGAGTAGCCAGGAGTCTTAGACTAAAGAAAAAAAAAGGAAAAAAAAACCCCGATGGCATTATCCTTCTGAAAGTAAGATGGAGAGCAGAAGCAGGAGACAGAAACAGAAACCAATTGTAGGGCCAGTATTTCTCTGAAAAGACAGATACTGTTCTCACCAAGACAAGGACTATGAGATCTAGAAGACAGGAAGGGGATGGGGAAATTCTTTTACACAAACTCAGACATCATGGATAAGATCTACAGGGCCCAAGTGCTGCTGTGCTGCAGGGTTACCAGAAAAGGCAGCAGGAGCAGCATCTGCCAGGGACCATGCCCGTGAGCTTGGGACTTCCTGCTGGAAAGTGGACTCGAGTTCTGGTCCAAAAGCACCACATTGACCAAGGCAAAAACCAGCATGCTTTAACACCACCCCTTGCTGCATATATGCCTGAGCAAAAGTTGGGTGGTTTGGTTTTGGGTTTTTTTTTTAATACCCTGAGTCTGCCCATGATCTCTGCCAGCAGATTTCTGGGAATCAAAGATTTCAAAGGTTTTTAAAACTGCTGGGGTTTTTTCTTGGGGATTTTTCATATGTGTTGAGAATTGGATTTCAGATTTTAACTCTTGTGGCAGATAAAAGATCACAGCTCAAGATGAGTTTTAGAAACTTAGAGAAAAATATTTCTACTCATTCATGACAACACTAACACAGATAATGAACTGTATTTTACATGTATGTTACACTGTGTGAAGTTCTGAATTATTTCTTGAAGCAAAAGAAAGGAAAAAATTCTATGTCCAGAATGACAAAATATGCTCAGATTTCTGGAATCTCTAACATTTGGGACAACTCAGTAAAAGCCAGTAATTCTGATATTTTGGCAGAGATAAGGGTAAGGCCATAGGGTGCTGCTTTTCTGACAATGTCTCACAATTTCCTGTGCAAGAGAACACAGAACAAAGCAACCTGAAAACTCTTGCAAAAACCCACAAGCACTGTAAAGTTTTCAGACCAAACAAGGAAGAGGAACAGAACCTGCTCCTCTGGTGCGTGAACAGAGGCAATGAGACAATTCAGAACAATGAAATTCACACTCAAGCCTTGAAAGCCTGAAAACAGCTCTTTAGTGTGTGTCATTTGGCAAAAAAATTGGATTTTTTAATGCTAAAAAATCTAGTTGTACAGACTTTATTCCTCCAATTCAACTCTTCAGCAAGCAAGAAACTGCTCTAACTCCTCTGTGTCAGTAGTATTAGTAACTAAAACCCCCAAAACCTTATTTTCTGCATCAATGATCTTTAAAAAAGTAAAAAGAAAAAAAAAAAAGACAGAAAGCTACTAAAAATTAGGCTTTTTTTTCTTGCCTATTTATTTCAGAGCATGCTCAATCTTTCAGCTTTGAGTAGATGTTTCAGGAAGGTGGGGGGCATCACTGAAAAGCTGAGATGTTTATTTAAAATAACCAGTGCTTTAAAAGGCATTAAAAGTCACCCATAGGTGAGACAGAGCAGCAGTGGTAGCAGCAGCCTAGAACAGCACAGGAATATCAGAGCCTGTGCTGCTCCTCATCCATCATTTCCAAAGCAGCTGAGGTTGATTTTAAGATGCAGTGGGAGAAAGAAACACTTGATGATGTGAGCTCTCAACTTAGGCCTTCATCAAACATTTTTTTATGACATTCATTTTCTGGCCAATGCAGAAAACTTGCAACAATTTTCCATTGTACCTTGAAAACAAGGAAAGAGCATCTGTGCTAAAACATATGATATTGTTGGGTTATTTTAACTCATTAAAGATTATTTAAACTTATCTTTAATGAGTCTACAGAGCGTAAAACTGGGATATATTTCATTTTCTATGTGGCTTCAGAACCTGTTAAGAAAGTCAAGTGGGGAAAGTGAGAGGATGAATTTGAGAGTTTGTAATTGTTGATGTTTTACATTTCCCATCAGGCTGACACAGAGCATGTCTCAGACAAACAACTCTGCTAAAATCTCTTTCAGGAAACTCAGAAGTGCCATTTGGGGTTGAGCTGGCTGCTCCCTCCCCAGCTCACATCCACCAGCAGGAACGGAAGGCTCCAGCCTGGAACAATTCCCACAGTCACTTTGACTCATTTCTAGGCTAGTGGAGTAAAAAATTACTAATAGTGAGGAGAGGAAAGCCTTTTTTCACTGAGCTATAGTGGGAAATGAAGTTTTTTGTCTGCATATTCTATAGCTTTGGGCTGCTGCATGAACCAAGCAGCATTCTGGTCTCAACCACACAAACACCACTGACCTTATCGAGCTACAGGCATGAGAAACTGTCTCAGTTAAGACAGTTGTCTGTATTTTCAGTATTTCTCAGATAAAAAATGAGAACAAAATGCCCAATCTGTCATAAAGCCTCAGTGAGGTTCCCATCCTGCCTGTCCCATGCTGCACGTCCCTCACATGCACACAGGTAGTTGTCATTTGACCTGTGATGCAATTTCTTGTACAAAGGGAGCAGAGGGTCAGTATTTCCTTTTTGTACCATGTGGTTCCCACTGTGGGTTCACTGAAGCGGTATTTCAGAGAATTAAAGCAATATACCACAGACAGGTGGGGCTTTTTTCCCCCCATTGGAAGCAGAAGCCATGATCCAAGCCAGCTGTCCCTGTCCTTTGTCCATCCTATCAAAGCACCTCAGCTCCAAGCCACTACATGCAGCTGAAATAACCAAAGTTCTCCTGACTGGTAGAGCCCAACAAGAGCTAGAAAACCCCATGGCCTGCTGTGATAGCTGAGCTCAGGCTTAGGAAAGAGGTTTCAGGACACCTCCATGCAGCCACGACTCATTTCAGTCCAGTTTCCACAAGGCAACACACTGCTCCATGAATCACTTATCTCCCTAAGTCTCCCTCCCACCTTACATCCTCATGCAAAAGGAAAATAAAGTGTAAGATTTGCATTTTCCATGCCAGATTCAATGTAAAATAAAAGGAAGGGGGGGAACCCCCTGACTTACTTGCACAGTAGTACGAATCCTTATTGAAAGGCTTCATACAGTGGTAGCAGGTTGCTTGGGCTACAACGGAGGTTGCAGTGAAGAGATGTCCATTCAACAGCTTCTTATCTTTTTCCTTCTCCTTGGAATCTTTGTCCTTCTCTTTAGTCTTCTCTTTATCTTTCTCTTTTTCCTGCCGAGACAAAATGACCAAAAGCCTGTTCACTTGGCAGAGGTCTCTTCCCTAGTTACAGATTGCTCAGTGTTTGCCTTTGGCACGGTGAGGATATCGATCGAGGTGCTCCTGAACAATGGCCATGTGTCTGCACAGCTCTCCCTTAAAAAAGCCCCTGTGGAAGTGCATTTACATACTACTGACTCACATGGGTGTCTCACCACTGCAGAAGTCTGTTCTGAAGGCACCTATTTCCTTCTACCTTTGTTTTATACTTGCTTGGTTCAATGACTTTACCTCTTTTCTTTCTCTGGGCTCTCATCAGCCTCCTCAGCACTTTAAATAATTTGTGTTAAATACAAATACCACATGCAGTGTGTATCAGACTTTCAACACAGTTAATTTTTAAGGCAAAACCATAAGGCTCATGATTTTCAACTGCATTTCTGATGGAGAACACAAGCTTCTCCTAAATGCCTCTACAGCCTTACTGCCAAAATATTTCCACCTCTGTTTTCCTTCAAACTAGCAACTTTTTAAACAGTTACATGCAAGCCCAAGTAACTACGTGAAGCTTTTTGGCAAAATGGATCTTTTACAAACTCTCGACCTACACCACAGAGAGGCTGGGGAACAACAGCAACACCATAAAGACCCTCTCATCTTCCACAAGCCACAGCTCAACATCTGGGCTACTCAGCTTTGGAACGATGACATGCACAGACAGCTCCTCCAACTTTTAGCAGAGATTTTGCTTCTTTTCCGTCTCTACCTTCGACAGAAAATGCTAAATACTAAAAATTTAAAATATTTTCCCTCCAGCCTTTCATGGATTTGGAATTCTTCCAAACAATTTTTAAAGGAAACTCCACAGAAAAACTCTGAAAAACAACAACTCCTCATCCTTCCCTGTACCAACCTACAAAACATTTATGATACAAGTCAGCTGCAGGTCTGTACTTTTAACTGTTAACTCCTTAACTGTCTACTTTTAACTGTTGCTGCAGATTTCCTGGCATCTGAAAGAAAAGCTTAACCAGAAACTGGTAAAGGCTTCTGTCAGCTTATCTTTGCATTTTGTTATTTATATGCCACAAGCCCTTTGTCTAATACTGTCCCAGCCAGAGTATCAGGGAGCTGCAGAGCTGCCCATGTGAGTAACTGCCATGAAGTGGCTTAAAGAGGGATGGAGCTCTGCAGCCACTGCAGGGAAACTGCTGAGCCCTGGATGACACTCACATAATGAGTAACTCAGCCTAAGGACTCCTCTCCCAACACATCCCAGGCAAAATGCCAGTGCTGGAGTCTCTCCCTGCAAAGTGTCATAAACAGAAAGTCTATTTACTGGCCCCAAATGCTGTTTTGTTCTGCAAATAAGCAAAACTAGGAGTATTACCATATGGAATAATCCTGTCTGAAGCTGAAAACCTGCCAGAAAGAGTCTGCATCACATCTCATCTCTGCCTCCTCTGAGCCATCAGCTTGGCTCACACCACCCCACAGAAACCTCCACAGCCCCATTTTCCACCCGCTGACCTGCCCATCTTTAACCATATCCAGCCTGGCAGGATTCAGGAACTAAAACTCTGCAGTTTAGGCCTGGGTTGATGGTACCAAGTTGATGCCTGGAGTTTTGCTCTACTGCCAAGCCATGTGAAGCTCCAGGAGAAAAGATCACTCTAAGCTCAAGCCAAATCTTGTGACTCTCATGCTTAAAGGAAATTTCCCATCCTATACTTTAAATCTACCTGAAGTTCACTGCAAAACTCAGCAATTCTGAAATCTAATTTTAATTTCAATTAAAGCTGAAAGGCCCCAGGAAAAACAGGAAATCAGTGCACCACTTTTAAGGAGGAAACTGCAAACTCCACACAAGGGCTGCCAGCCGCTCCACTGAAGGACAAGGTCTTACAATGAGATTTTTTTCAGTTTTTTCTTTTTTCCTGTGGCAGTTACTGGAACTTTATTTAAAGAAGGACTGTAGAAACAAGACTATTTCTGTTTTGCTGGAGCTGCCAGTGAGATTTGAAGCCAGGCTTCGTGGCTGAACTGATGTGCCAGAAGCAGACACCACGACAGGTACCGCGGCAGCGCAGGCACGCTGCGGCAGCGCATCCCGCTCCCCAGGAACCACACAGCTCTTACCTCCCAGTGCTTAAGTCCCACCAGCTTCACTGTTATCTGAGGTACTTCTGAGAATCTATTCCATTTTATCGACATCCTTCCCCTGGGGCAGGAGAGCTGCTGGCCACCAGGAGCTGCTCCCCACTAGCCCATGGCGATGCTGAGGCTGCAGCAGGGCCGGGAGGGGAGGCACAGCTCGGAGGAGTTGAGCAAAACGGGGAGGGGCAGGACAATTTCTGACTTCCTTAAAGATGATTTTAGCTACTTTGCTATTGCTTTCATCTTGCCCTACCTTAGCTTCCAGTGCTAAAAAAAAAAAAATCAAACCTAAAAACCCAACCCATACAGGCAGAAAAGGATGTGATTAATATTCTACAAGTCACAAGTCAATATAAGACTATTTTAAAAAGGGGAGTAAATCAAACACTCTGTGATGTTTGGGGTGCAGAAAGGTGAATTTTAACATACCTCAGTGTTGCTATGCAGCACTTCACCAAACAAAGTGCTGCAGAAGTTGCCCAGACAGAGAGGTTTTGTGTGCTTGAGCTCTTCCTGCTCTGCAGGTCACATATATTCCCTGTCTCCTAATCCTTTCAACTTGCAACTCCTACCATATATCCAGAAATGCTGCTGCTGGCACATCACTACCTTACTACCATGCAAGGCAATGAAAAAGAGAAATTACTCATGATAATTTTTATAATTTCTCAGAAACTCTCAACCAAAATGAAAAAAAAAAAAAAAAAAAAAGAAAAAAGTTTTTTTTATGTTTAAGACTTTGCAAATGTGAATCAGAGCACTCTGCTAATAGCAAGAGATTCACTGATAATCCCAACACCAAGTGCATGCCAGGCAGGGGTAAATTCACACCAACAGTATCCCCTCCAGTTAATGCTTTAAACATCCTTTTATTTTCAATGCTTTTTTACATAACTCTTCACATTTCTGAAAGAGCTGTTGCTGTTAGTAGGCTCAGATGTGCTTTATTTTACTTTATTTCATCTGAAAAAACTGCATTTCTGAAGGTCTGGAGATGAGTAAAACCAAGCTGGAAAGACACTGCAGCCTCCCTCCCTCCTGACAGCCCAGAAACCAACTTCCTGTGTCAAACTTCCTCTTTCAAGGTTTGTTGTTTTGTTGGTTTTGCTTTTAACTCTTACAGGTTTTTCTTGTCTATAAGGCTTCTAAGAAATCAGTGTTCCAACGAATTTTTTGGTCAAATTATTTAAATGTACTGGTGGAGCCTTAAAAATGTATGTAATGCAAAGATTTCACCATGAGCAGACAAAAAATTGTAATTTGAATGATATTTTGGCTTTTTTTTGGTAAAAGTAAGAGAGTTGATATGAGCTGCAATTTTTGTAATGCTTGTTATGGTTGGGATTTTGGAGCAACTCTTTATCAACATTTTCAGACACAATCATGAAATTAGAGCTTCTGTCAGACATGTGAATCATGGTGAGATTCAAGCAAAAATATCCAACCAAGCCAAGAAAATCCCCAAACATTTATTAACCTTCAAGGGACAATCTAAAGCAACAACAGCCCATTTACGTGAAGTATTTAGCATTAATGTAATTATTTCTGTAATCAATACTGTTCCCAGGAAATTCAGCTGTGCTGAGCAAGGCTCAACTTTCAGCAAATTAAATTCCAGGGTTTCAAGGATGGAGAAAAGGGAAAAATATAAATATTTGCCTAATTATGCACTAAAAGTCACTGTCTGAGCAACTTCTGCAGCGCACAGGAACTTTGTGGCAACCATAAAAAAATAATGAAAAGACGATACAGCCTTTGGCAGCCAGTCCCTTCTTATGGATCCTGTCCTTGTTTTATTAAACACCTCTCAGGTTCTGTAAAAATAAGACTCATTAATCACTACAAAGCTCTAACTCATGCCAGGGCAGAATTTATTCTCTCTGGGGAAATGAGTGGAAACACAGAATTATGAAGGATGGAAGAGACCTTTAAGATCATCCAGTCCAACTGTCCACCCAGCACTGTCACTGTAACCCAAATTTCAGACCCAACACTTGGCATTAATGAGCCTCCTAGAGTTGTCCTTGGGCTCAGTTTTGGGGTGCTAAGGTTTCCCACATAGCCAGTTCCTGTCACCCCACACACACTCCTGCCCTTACTGAAAAAACAGAACAGGGAAGGAAGAAAGTACAAGAAAGTAAAGAAAGTCAGAAAAAGACTTAAGCACAGAACTCATCTCTGCTGCCTATGGGCATTCCACAAATCACAAGAAGCACTTACTTTGCTCTTCTTGCTGCTGGACATTTTATTCCTGAGGTAGCTGAAGGTGCGGCTGACTTTTGTTACACCTTTACCAGCGGGGACACTGCTGCTCTCTTCAGATATGCTAAAATAAAAAAAGAAGATAAAAGTTTCTTTTATTTTCTTTTTCTCCTTCCCAAAGCAACTGTTAAATGGATAGATTCTTTTTAAAGCACATATGCATTTATTACCCAATACAGTCTAGGTGCTTTATGGTGTTTGCATCATAAAGCAGAAAGAGGGAAAGTGAAGACAAAGAAGGAAAAGTGAAGACAATGCCAATCTACTAATTTTGAGATAAATTTCAAGGAATCCTCATATCTGTTTTGAAGCAGGCCATGCCACAGCACCCTCTGCTGCTCCCCTTGTCAAATAACCAGGAACCATTACTGCTGTGAAGAACCATTTCCTTCCAGAGAAAGGCATCTAATGAACTCTGAAAAGGCAGTGAATGTCTTTAACAGAAACCACACTGTCTGCAAAGTCTCCCCTGAGAAATGAGAATACCAATATTAAGTAATAAACCACAATGCTTATGTGTATTAATTAGGGAATTTTTAGGATCCCAGATAATTTTTGCCAGTCTTTACATGCACAAGGTTATAACTTCTTCAGCTATGGTAGAAGAGTAAGGAAACCAGTATTGCATTAAAGGACATAGTCTGTTAATATTAAATACAAGACAACTCAAAAGCAGAACAGAAATACAAATTAAACCAAGGAGGAGAAAACAGCAGTGAGCAAAGGTGAAGAGCCCCCCAGTCACAAAATGAAGCCAAAGCTGTCAGTGGCACAAAGACGAGACATCCAGTACCACAAACATCCTTCCTCCAGGGAAGCACTCTGAAAGCCACCAGGAAGATTATCTCCTCTGTGCAACTTGCAAGGATGAAAAGTAACACACAAAAACACAATTGTTTTGGCCTTTGTTATAGAGAGATAATTAGTCACAGGGAGAAAGCAGTACTTTTAGTGTAGAATATAGCTCAGGGTAAACTGACACCCTGCAATAATGCATAATCTGATGTTATTAGCAATGAATAAACAGAGCCTTGTTAAGAGATGAGACAAATGGACTTTCATATTCTGTGATCTAAAATATTCTTCAGCCTTTAGAGATACGGGACTGATTTTCACAATTTCCGATTTCAGCTGAAGTGCACTGGTGCCAGGAAGGCTTTTGGGTGTCTGAGGCAGAGCCCACTGCAGGAGTCCCCCAGGAGAGACAGGGTGTGCCCAGGATACTGTACCTCTGCACTGAGGAGCCCATGGAGCCGCCCAACGACTGCGCACCTGCAAAAGATGGGAGGGGAGGGGGGTGACAGGTTAGACTGCAACCTTAGCCCACTGATTTCAACAAACACAGTTTGCATGTTGGGATGGTTCAAGAGGAAAGGGAAATGTTTTCCAGAAGTGGGTGTTTAGAACAGATTTCACGTGCTCAGGAAAAAGCCTGTTCCCCATATCCTTAGCTGCTCTCAAATTAGATGCTGAGGTGAAAGCCTGTTTAGTATTTTTATCACTCTTCAGTTATTAAGTGAAGACCGTGCAACTGTTAAACTTGCTGAAAAATCAGGGTGTCTGAATAAGAACCGTCAATTCAATGACAAGAGGTATAAATGAGAATCATTCTGACACAATGCTTTAATTTATACTCCACTAGAAAGGATCTATTGTACAGCACATCCGGGTTTCATGTATAAAACTTTTCTCCTTGATAAAATTGTAGTTCATTTTCCCATCAAAATCCTGAGGCACTTCATAAAAAGTAAGGGAAACAAGGGAAGCCTTATTCTGTTTTCCACAAAACGTTACCAGCCTGGGGCTTCGTCATGAAACACCGCTTGAGGAAAGGCTGAATTTCAACACGAAGCTGAAGCCCTGCCAGTGGCACCAACTCTCTTTACACAAGAAACCTGCTTGCACAACGCATTTGGAGCAGATCTGGGAGCTGACACCATTTACCAGAACCATCAAAGAATGCTAAAAAATCAGGATGAAATGATCCAGGACAGAGGGCTCTCTCTGAAGTAACTGGGCTTGCCAGGACTCCAAAAAAACCTTCAGACAAGAGCTGTTTGCAGCCCTATCTGAAGTTCAAGAAGCAGCATAACTGTCACCTTACAAGGCTCCTGCATATATACTGCAAGAAAAACAGTATTTTGGCTCAAATTCTCCTAATGCTAAGGGTGAATGCAAAAGAGCTACTTGCCATTAGAGGCAAAGATGGCCCTTTATCCAAAAGCAGAAAGAGCATTAGGAAAAATGGTGCATACAACACTAGGCTTTAAATACAGATTTTCTAACCACTGATTCAAGTGCCAAAAGCGTCTGAGACAGAAATATCATTTCTTCATATTGAGAAACTAAAATACTGGCCTACCCTGTTACCTAAACCCTGCTTGGAGAGCTGTGTTAATATTTCCCTTGGAAAATCTTTCACCTCATTAATGATTTATCCCAAATACACCAAAGTTAGTAATACTGTAACATGCATGAAATGAAGCCTACTATTCAATTTCCAATACTGATATTATATTTTTATAATATAAAGCTACCTAAGTGCCTAATAGGATCACACAAATAATTTACAGACTCCCAAATCCACAGTTAAAGCTCCAGTAACTCTGGTTCCCATTTCAGTTCCTAGTTTGCTTTTAATCTGGGTTAGACCACCTTTGTCTTTCCTTTTTTTTAAAGAAGATTCATCAGTTTGACTGGATTTAAGTATTTCACAAACTTTTTTTTTTTTCTTTGCAGTTAACATGAGAAATGTGAACAAACACTGAACCAAGAATTTATGAATGTTTTTCACTACCTTGAGAAAATACACTGCATGAGAACTACAATTATGTATCTTTATTTTTTACTTCAATAGTTGTTTCACCTTAAAAATGGGGGATTCTTGGTGCTGGCAGGCAAAAGGGATCCAGTGAAGAATTAAGGTCTGTTTATGATTTAATATTTTAGATTATAATATAACATCACATGATCAACACTGCTGCAAGCTGTAAACCCCAGGAAGACAAGCACAGAAAAAGACACATCTTCTCACCTTCTGATTTGTTTATGAAGTAGAAGAGGGGAAGGAAAGCTTATTTTCATAACCTTTTTGTTCCCTGTCATGACCAGGAACAAAACTGAAATCTGACTTCAGAACCCAGAAAAAAATCAAGTTTTTGTTCCAAAAGCCATAACTGATATCTGTGTCAAATGAATCTGGGCTAGCAGCCAAAATTTACTGTATTTATCTGAACACCTTTTAAGTACCAGCCACAAAAATTAATTCATATGGTAGCTAGACTTAAAATAATTAGTCCAGATCCATTATGCAGAAAGCAGTGACTGGATTAGGATGTTGAAACCAGCTTGCAATGCCTTAATGCTGTCAGTAATTAAACTTCTGTGGGTCAAGAAATCCAAAGGATTCATAATAATTCTCCAGCCATCTGAAATCTATCTCTTAAATATACCACCAAACAAACTTCAACTAATTCTCCATTTTCTAAAAAAAAAGCAGACATGGAGAGGTTGAGGAAGGGCAACTGAAATGCATGTGCAATCTCAGTGTTCACACATCCATCCTCTTATGAGAAACGAACCCTAAAGATAATAATAATAAACAAACTGGTCTGGGATTGCTCCATGAAAAATGCCCATGGCCAAAGTAGTCTCAGAAAGAGCTGTGCCTAAATCAACCTTTATAAAGTCACCACAGTATCCTCAAACATGTAAAGAAAACAATATCATTGTTTGAGACAGTATCTGACATTATCTTAAATGATCATCGTTAACAGGAGCACCGTCAAGGGAAAGAACTGGCTACTATAAATATCATCTAAAATTGTCATACCCTAACATGAATACCAGGTGTTGGATGCTTAAAACAAAAAAACAAAAATAAGTAATAATAACAGTAAAATGACCCAAATCCTTAAAAGAACAAAACTCGCCAAACAAAACAAACAAACAAACAAATAAACTCTACCAGAAAGTTTACCTAAGGATATTTTTTACTGTGGGGCATCATATGAATGCACAGCTGTGTCTTTGCAGTTCACTTTGTGGGGACCATGAACGTCAGTTTTGTTAAAAGCAGAAGAAAAGGACAGAGCAATGAGGAAGGAATTTAAACATGGAGGTGGGTAACTACACACCTGGGCAAAGAACTTTCCTGAAGGAAGGGTCAAACCCACAGTGAAGACCAGGAATGGAAAGGAGAAGAATTTAGATGTGTACAATGTGGATGGTATGGAGATTGCTTTAAATTCAGGAAGCAACCAAAATCTATTGGACTGGAAAGCAATTTCCCCCTTCCCAGTAATGACACAAGGAATGTGTCTGGTTTATTTCAACAGTCTAATAAAACATGCTTAAGAAATAGAAAGCATTTTGAATAATCTTTGGTAAGCCTATTTAACAAAACAAGAGGAGTCTAGATTACTTTAATTCAATCTTCTGCCTTGGTTGGGCTTCTTTTAGCAATGGAGTTTGCAGGGAAAAAAAGAGCTGCCAGAGAACTCTCACCTGATTCCCACAGAACTATTTTGATAACAATATCAGGACCTAGATATGAACACCTTGAGGATTTAACGTCTTTGACTGGAATTTGTGCTTTTTGCTTAGTGGAGGAACTGTGAAGTTGCTGTGAAGATTTTCAGAATTTAATAATCAGGGCTTCTCTTCCACTGACCAATGCATTCACTGCCACCTATGGAGGGCAAGGAAGTACCTCTTCTGCTAACTCCATGCCCTGCAACAAGCTCAAGGCAAGTATTTTGGTTTTAGTAAAAAGGTAAAGACTATTTGGCTGCTCATAGTGCCAGGTGATGATATCTGATCATCTATCTGACCAGATAAGATGTGATGGTGCTGATGTAGAAGATTCTTTGGGTAATAATCCTCTTAATTCTGCCGGTAGTTAGTATTCAGAGAGGACTAAGATAATGCTATTGGACATCATGCAATGGAAAGGGTAGTTCAGTGTTTGCAAGGCGAAATTCCAGTGTCTGAAGCAGAAAACCAGAGTTCTCTGTGTTTCCACCCATTATGGCTGCAATGCATAGAAAATTATTACTTACTATCCAACTCCTCCTCCTCATCACTGGAAGAAGAGCCAATAGAAAAGAGAGTTTTAGACTTAGGAATGAGTGGAGAGATGCTGAAGGAGAAGGAGATTCGTCTCGATGGTCGAGTCCGGCCCTGGGCTGAGAAGTAGGTTAACAGCAGACATTAGAGCATGCTTGAAAATGCATTTAATAATAAAAAGGAGAGGAAAGCAGCCAAAGCAAACTAAAAGCAAAGCAAAGGAAATGTCTGCAAAGCAGCTGGCTCCAGAAAGGCACAAGAAAACGAACTGAGAATGTTTAAATTCCAGAGGGTGCAGGTTTCAGAGGGCCCAGGCCTCACTGCATGCACAGCTCGAGTGTCAAGTCTTTCACTATTTTTGCTGAATTTTTTTTATAGGACCTCTTAGTGAAGAACTATAGGCAGTTACCTTTCCAAACAGAATACCAACAACAAAATGGATCTCTGGACAAAGGGCATCAGCTTCACTGAAAGAATTCAAAGTAGAACAACTCAAGATATCTGTTTGAAGGTGCTTTCTGTAGTTAAATGATACAGCAAAGCTACCAAATATTAACAAAGATAATTAATCTTAAGTGTTGACTTTATCTACCTGGGGAGGGTTCTTGCTACTTCTATGTCTAAAAAAAAATGAACAATGTTGATAATGTTATGCCCTTCAAAATTTCCAGATTTAAAAAGCAGATATTTAAGCTTCCCTTCTCTTCTTCCAAAATAAAACAGAAAAAACCAAGCATATCTTCTGCCTTCTTCTAAAATTTAAGAGTCCTTGTTTTAAAGAAACTGCCTAAACATGAGAAGAGCTCCACTACACCCTCTTCTGCCCTTGCCTGGAAGATGCCTACCAAACATAGTGCCAAACTCAGCAATCAGTCTGTGACATCAAATATCCCATCCTTTATTTTCATGAGCAGCCCTTGCTCAGCAGCAGCTTTCCAACAATTCTTTGTGAGTACATGGTCTCTGAAAAGAGAATTAAGAGCCAGCTAGCCATTCTTCACTGAAATAGGATTCCCAAAGGCCCTAAACCAAACCTTCTCTTCACAACCATCTCTTCATAACCTTCTCTTCCCAAAGCTTCTCTTCCTACAAGCACAGGTGGAAACCTCTGAGCGGTGAGCTGATGGCTGGACACTCACTGCTCACATGGTACATCCCTGTGTCCTCAGGAAAGGTGACTGGGACAGGGCTGAGGAAACCCTGCCCCTGGAACAGGTCTGACCTAGGGGTCCTGCTTAAGCACCTACATTAAACATCTTCAGCACAGTATTCAGGTACTTTTAAGTCATTCCATGGATACATCACTTCACTCGCAGAACAGGGAAACAGGATAAAGACTTTATCAGTGTTAAACTTCCAAGAGAAAGACAAAGCAATTATTTCCCTATTTGAATGTCCTTTCAGCCACAAGCAATGAGGGTTTTTTGCATGGCTGGTATCATACATCAAAACTGAATTCAGAATATAAAAACACTGTCCCAAGAACAGCCAATGCTATGAAAGCAATGCAAAACAAACTCCCCTGAACACTTCCTCCAGCCATTAGTCATAAATGCCAATTGCCTACAGGCAATTTGACTAAAATGTGCAGAGTTTTCCAAGTAAGCAGAACAACCCTAGAGGGACCCACTGAAAAGCATTTAGACTGAAGAATTCTTAGGAAGACCCATGCATTAGTTTTGTTTAGACTGCCTTTCAAAGGAGTTGTTCCAGTGTTCCAGACCTGAAGAATACAATTAGGCAACATGACTGTTTCTTCTGTAGTCTACTGTCTATTTAGACTAAAAGTCAAGATGAACAATAATACTTTACTGTAAATTGAACCACCTTCGCCAACACAGTTCAACTTCCATTTCAGTGGTTTTATTTATAGCAATTCTTGGCTTTATAACAGTGCTCCACACTGGAAATTTGCTATTCCAAGGCTAAAAGCATTCTTCCGAGCACTCCAGCCAACAGCTCTTGTGACCTCCCTCTATAAAATGCTGAAGGATTAACATTGTGAATGGCCACAGAAGCTCTTGGAACATCTGACACATCAGATGGAGTGTGGGCTAGGAACTTGGTCTTGGAAATTGCTCCTCCTTCAGCACACATGACAATAAACAGTAAAAATAGAAGAAATTCCTCCATATGTTTATTAATCTGGATTTAGTTTTTAAAGTTCTTGAGCACAGCATGTTGCTTTCTTCCCATTCAAACACATTTGAAGGGATCACAGGGTCATTTTTTTTTTCAACACCTACCACAAAGTTATGAAAATGGAATAAAGAACATAATTTGTCCTGGAATTCACTTCCATGTAATTCTTGCGTAACTCCTAAATGTCCTGCTGGAAAAACATGAACATCAAACCCAGGTGACACAAGGGAGTTTATACACCAAGACCTCCTTGTAACAGGCACTAAACTGCTTCACATGTCCTGTGGCCACAATTCAAACAGCATTGCTCCTCTTTCAAAGGGGAAGAATTGACAAGAATAATAGAATGGTCTAGATTGGAAGGGACCTTAAAACTCATCCGGTTCCAGTCCCTCTGGCAGGGACACCTTCCACTAGGGCAGGTTACCCCAAGCCTCATCCATCCTGGCCTTGAACACTTCCAGGGATGGGGCAGCCACAAATTTTTCTGGGTGATTTACTGCATTTTATGTAGTCAGGAAGGTGTCAGGATTGGGAAAAAAGTCCAAGAGCTAAATTTTCAAAGTGATTATTCCTTCTGGATGCTCATATTAACCCCTCAAATCCTCTAATTTTCAAAAACCACCTTCCTATAAAAATTTGGCCCTTCTGAGATGTCACAAATTAATGATTGAGAAAATAAAGCTCTGAGGAATGTTAGTAATATTTACATTCAGTGTCCCAAATTCACAGACATCTGCCTCAAAGCAGAAAACTAACCCTGCTACTTTGTCCACAGCCTCTCTAGAGGCTACATCTTCTCTTTTCCTTCTTTCTCTAGGGACCAGGGTGGCCAGGCTGTCTCTAGAAGAAGATGGGATAATTAAGCCTCCATGGTATTTTCAATGCCAGGCCACAGGACTTTTTAACAGCCTTGGCCTTCCAGGGCCCCTCAGCCACCAATAGCTCATTTTTGGGGAGCCAGCCAAGTTTTTTGGTGTTTGGTCAGAGGCTGGGTGCAATGCCAAGAAATTGGTAGCTTCAGAAAACAACAGTGAAGACCTTCAGCCCAAGGAGAGAAGAGGCAGTGCCACTGCACAGGGCAGGGTCTGCTCTCTTCACAGGACAGAGCTGCCCCGTTCTGGTTACTGCTGCTGGGGGACACATCCCTTAGGCCTCGTTCTTATTCGTCATGGAATTATCATGGTGAAGAATTGAAGAGTTTAAAACCATCTCCTACAAAACACAATCCCTGTGAGCTTCCTCCAGCAAGCCTCCTCCATAAATGAAACACCTTCCTTAAAGCACCTTGTTGTGCTTTGCAAGGGGGAATCACATTAATAAAGAGGAAAGATCAGACACCATCACCAAGTGACAAGAGCTAAAATGTCAATAGGGTTTCTGGCTGGCAATTAATAAAATGAAAACGTGTAATACATCCTAAGCACATCCAGCTGCAGCCTTCTGAATGACTTTTTCAGCTGAAAGAATCAATTCAGCCAAGTTGCAAAATTAAGTGCTTGTTATCGCTTCAATTAAGCTAAACTGGAAAATTTTATAGAATCATCTTTTATTATTTTCTTCAGGAATGAGATTCAACAAATTACACCCAACTTTTCCTAAATATTTAACTCCAAATTAATAGCAACAAACTCCCCCAAGGAGATCAAGATATGGATTCTCAAGTTTCCACGTATCAGCTTTAAAAAAACCTAGATATAAGGAAGTAAGATCTCAAGTGGAATTTACCTGACATCAAAGGAAGAAACTCTGAAAGGATGCAAAATTAGATCTTTTTTTTTTTAGTTAACAAACTCAATAAATCACAGTTTTCATATCAGTAGTCTAATTTAGAAAGAAAAAAAGCAACCCACACAAAAGAAACCCAACAGAAAGAAAACAGGAGGGATACACTACGAAGAACAAAACTAAACTGAATGATTTCTGCCTTTCCACCCACAATTCCATGCAGCAGTGAAATATATATTACATATTCCTGTAATAAAGGAAGCATGAGCAGGCAGTAGCACATTTTGCCTTGGGTAGGTAGCAAGATATACTCAATTATACAGAGTGGGTAATGTAAAACTGGATTACTCACTGTCGAGCACTGGCTTGCTAATTGACATTAGAGACATGGATTTGGTCAGTGGAGATGAAACAGCAGAAGAACAGAAGTTAAATCCTTGTGGCTGTGATGTTTGATGCACCTGCAGAACAGAACAGAACCACACTGAGTATGTCAAGAATGACAGAACCATCCCAGCTTCAGATCCCAGTCCAGTGTTAATGTTTACTGCAGCTCTCACTTTGAAACAGTGAAACAGTGCACAGGTGAAATGCAACATTTTGTTTTGTCTTTTAAGTGTCAAGACAACTAATTATGCAACAGAGGGACTATATGTGCTTGATTTTCTTGCAAGACATTAAAAAACAGATATTGTTAAAACTCTCTGCCATGGAAATTGCTGTTGTGATTCCAGCTCCTCAGCAGAACTAGACTGTGGTTCAACTTGGTAAAAAAAAATCCTATGCTTACAAGTGTGTTCCCAAAAATTGCTATTGCTCTAAGCAAGAGAAGACACAAGAGTTGTGTTGCCACAAAAAACAAAGTAGAAAATTTAAAACAGTTGGAGATTCCTCCATGTTAAAGATGGAAGATTTTAATACTATGTATATGTACATATAAGGTGGAAGCCTTTGTCAGACTGTCACTTGGAAAAAGGCTTTCAAAATGTTGATGTAGCATTTCTCAGACATCCACCAGTAGTTGGGCAGCTTTACCTGGTGGTTGTAGTCTCTGATTTCTCCTTGCTCAAGCTCCTCAGTGAGCAGGACCAGGGACTGATTGCTGGCAAGTGGACTCCTCCTGAGGTCTTTGGAGCTCAGAGAAGAAGCCTCCAGGTTTGTAGAAGGCTTCTTGTTTTCACCAGAGTCTCCAGCAAGGCCTTCTAGGCTGTAACTAAAGGGAAAGCACAGAGGTCAGATGCTGCCAAACTCTTAGGGACCAGGATCTTTCAGCACAGAGCACCTGCAAACGTAAAACACACAGCAGGCACTGAAGTGTGCAGATAAAGGCAGGTGCTACTCCTCAGCATGTTCTTTTTTCTTCAGAGCAAACAGCAACATCTTTGTGCTTCTAATGAGACATAAAGATTTGTTCCTTGCTTGAACAACCATTGAAGCTCCTGGTCAATTGCCTTTCCTACTGTTTTTTTTACTCTTCTTGAGTGGTGCACATGAAAATCCAGAAACACCCCTTCTAAGGATTTTAGCATTTCTACATATTCTCTTTGCTAACTTTTCATTAGGCTGTCCCTTGGAATAAAGCCACCCAAATCAAACTACCTTGCATAGCATGATGCTGCTTGTCCTGGACCAATACCTCTCCCAGCAGCCACATCTGCTGCTGTAACACTCATCCCTGCAGCCACATCCTCTGAATCTATTTTAAAACTGCACAGTTTTGGCACTGATAATGTCATTTATTCTGCCAAAGCCGGTTTCTTTTTTACCCATGTTGTGGTTTTGTTTTTAAATTCAGTAAATGTTGTCTCCATCACCCAATCAATTTTATTTTATCATCTACTGAGGGAGCTAGGTCTTGCCCAGCAGGGCTGAGCAGTAACTCAAAGCTAAGTAAAATACTGAACTTTTGCTTGCAGATCTGTTAGAAATAAAACATTTGGCCAAACTCTGTAGAGACAGGTGCTGATAGACAAGTGACCTCCACAGAAGAACATTAATACACTCTCCTCTCACCTACACAAAACACACCCTCTCTCACACGGGACTATTTAATCTGATAAATGGTGCCCTAATATTCTGCTTCTGACCCTCCTGCTCCTTGTGCCCAACCATCAACAAACTTGCTGAAATGCCAGTGTGGGTTCACTGGGTGAAGCTTTACAGATTCCCCTGCCAGCACACAAGCACAGATCCATGGCTAATCTTTGATTTGATACTCACTAAGTCCCAGCCCTACCCTGGATTTATATCCCAACCGAGGCTAATCATGACATCTCAGTGGTGAACAAGCTGACATGCAAACACAGGAAAAAGAAAACATACTGCAGGCTGTACAGATGATTTAAACAACTACAGGAGCCTTAAATTCAGGTAGACTTGCATAGCAGGGATTAATGTTCTGCAGTCCCTTAGAAGCATTAAAAGGCTCATAAATATGCACCCTGAAAGCAAAAACTAAATAAACTATGAATAAGAAGATTTAGTAGATTTAAAAACCCCTTTTTTCATGGTAATTAATGAGAAAAAAAAAGACTGGTTGAAGCATTTATAATTTAATCTGCTTTAGGAAGACTGACTCATCAATGTGTATCAATAGCAGGCATTTAAAAGTTTATTCTAAAACACCTGTAGGTAGAAATCAGTCCCATTTCTACTGATTATTTAGGACAGAAAAATACCTTTTTTATGTTCCAAGGTGGCAACAATGATGCTACGCAGTAGAGAAAAAAAAAATAAAATAATGTATATGTGACAATACTAGTTAAAACCTGCAAATATTAGACCATAAAATAGTTATCAGTGATACTGGTCTCCAATTTGCTGATTGGCATATGTACACCACACACAATTAAACTGTACCAGGAAGAGCAAGTTTATTTCTCAATACAGGATAAGAGTTTTAATAGCTCTACCCATAACCAGCAAAAACTGCCAGAGAAAAGCTATAAAGCCATAAAATCTGGGGGATTGGCTTCAAAACAATATTGAGGAAAGATGTGACTTGCAACCATCAATCTCAGCACTGGGACTTTCTAAAGAAGAAGATGCAAACTTTAAGAGCCTGGGAAATTTTCATCTGTGTTGATCAGACTGTTTTTTTCAGAGAAGGTTTTACACGACTAGTCTCTCTGAAGAAAAGCCTAGGTTGTTCATTTTACAGAGAGCAAGTCCATGTGAACTTAAATCCTTTATGAGACTGATCTGGTACAAAGCAGTGCTGAATCATATTTAATCCTGGTTTGATTTTTCGGCTGTCACAATTATCATTCTGATCACTGCTGCGGAAAAAACCACGGCTTGGAGTCATCACGGAACAGAGCAGCTCAACCCAAGAGCGCAGCTTCCTTAATGCCAGAGGCCAGTGGAAAGCAGCCACCACCTCCACCTGCAGCCCAGCTCTGAGGATCCACTCCCAAGGGGAATTGCTGAAAAAGCAGACCAAGCAAACAAACACGTGCACGCTTCAGCCAGAGCAGCAGTGGAGGAGGCGATGCACGAGAAGCTGACGACAGGGTGTTTGCAGTGCTCCTGCACATCGATTCATACCATACCTTCTACAAGTAAAGTCAGGACCCATGGTAATGTACTGTACGCCTGAGGGACACCAGCTCAAACTAGGAACAGCAAAAGAGGCAAAGAAAGGAGAAGGGCGGTGATTATCGGGTTGTTGTGGAACGTGGGGAACGTTAAAAGACTCTCACTCTCACGTATCTTAAAAAAACAACAACAAACTCAGAAATAATGCAGTAGCACACGTCTGGTTGCACAAACACACCACAGTGCCCCAAATGCCTGAGGCTACCACTGAACAGGGGGCAGGACAGTCCATGCTTGCCCCAAACCAACCCCATCAGTGAGTATACAATGTACTGGAAAAAAATACTCCTTGTGGGGAGAGAGGTTTTTGGGAAAAACAAGGCTAAAACATACCAAAGCCAATTTGTAATTAAACACACACAGCCATTGTGTTAGTAATGATTAGTATTTTCCTGGTAACTCTCATCCTCAAATCAGAAAAAGAATCCCTTACAGATATTTCATAGTGTGAATCCCCTCCATAGAAATATTAATAACCTCAGGCTACACTTAGAAAAATAAGGAGAAAGACACATTCTTAAATGCTGCACAGCCAGTCAGTGAAAGAGGCTGGAAGAGAAAACAGGCTAATCTTACTATTAACTTGGGATTAAATCAAGAGTGCTTCTATCTAAAAGACCTTTCAGTTCCCATTCCCCAGAAGAGTCTCAAAGTTGCATCATGGAAGACATCAGAAATGCAAATACAGAATGCAAATATTTTGGTTGTTACTTTAGACTGCTTTTGTTATTTTTTCTCTGTTAGCTCGTGGCTCAATTGCAGGTTTTGCAGAAACAGAGAAATCCATCTTCTTGTCAGCTATGACATTTATATGATCCCTAAATCCTGGAAAAGCTGTTCAGGAAGCACCCATTGTCTGAAGGGAAATTTGCATAAGCACAGGTCTCAGGTCCTGGTCTGAGATCCATGCAAGGAGGGAACATGGTCAGAGCATGTGCTGCTCCGTGACAGGAGCCTATGAAAAGGGCAGAACAAATTTAACCCTTCCTGGACAAGGAACTTTGAGTGCCAGAAGCCTCTGAGGGCACAGACCAAGATTTAAACCCACTTAATGCATCATGTCATGACAAGTCCTCATATTGTTTCCACACACAGTGCAACACTGGAAATATTCTGTAAGGGTTTGACAATTGGAAACATTTTGGATGCTCAATGGTAAAGTTCAGATAACTGCTGCCTGTTTTATAAAGGATGCTAACTGGGTGAGGATACACCCAAAGCTTTGCACCCAAAAGCCCCCAGGTGTGTTTCACCAGTAGCTCACAGCACAGTACTGCAAACATTCTTCACGAACACATTCCTTCCCATAACATGCTAATACTTCCAAGTGCTTCATCATCCTCACCCAATTCAACCACAATGGCAGGTGTTTAAGTATTAGTGGGGGATGGTAGGGACTAAATACTTGTGTGAAATCATAGAGGAACCAAGGCCACAGGACTCCATCACACACAATCTGCACTCTCAGGCTTGGGTTCAGCCTCCCAGTGGGTCACTCAGATCTGCTCAGGGGCAGCTGAGAAAGCATCCCAAGGAAGGTGTCACACATGGCTCCCCAGGACATCTGCTTGTGGCCACAAGAGACTGGCAGACCCTTTGAGACAAGCTCGTGTCACCTTGCATTCCAAACTCACTCATTTTTGTGTGGTCCCTTTTTCGAAGGAAAGAAGATTCTCCTCATTAAAGAAACCATGTAACATTTACACTAGACTTTAAAAGATTCCTCTATTCCTGATCACTGCCATGTTATGGTGATGATCCCAAATGCTAAACTGCAGGGGAGGGAAATAGAAAAATAGAGGGAGGGAAGAAGAGGAGCCCTACATATGTAGGAGGAAGCCTGGAAGTGTTAAGATCTCAAAGGAAGAAGGAAGGGGATCTGTTGACAAAGGCTGTGGAAAGCACTCTTGCAGAATGTCAGTCCTGTGGGGGAGCCACCATAAAATCATAAAAAGATCAATTCAGAGCATGTAAAACTCCTTTACAGAGGACATCTTGGGGACGAGGATGAGCTTTTATCTACATCAGCCTTGTGGGAGAGCATAAACTGTTGGAATCAGTTTCAGGCTCCTGCTCCCCAAGTGGGGTTAGAGAGGATGATTCCAAAATGGTTTAGAGACCAGAAAAAGTGTGAAAATGTTTATGAAAGGATTATCACACATATCAGATCTGATCAGGTATTCCAGACACTTTCTTTATTCTACTTGCAAGCTCATTGTTTCAGGATATTTTGACTCCAAATACTAACACAGCTCCAACAGAGGAGCCTTAAGAGATCACTGATAAAAAGAAGTACATTTGCATGAGCTGAGAAGACAACCACTGGACTGCTTCCTGCACTGATGCAAATGAAGTGGCTTCTTAGAAGTAAAAAAAGCTTTTTCTTGTGTCTTTTTAAAACAATTCTTTTTTAAGAGTGCTCTTTTGAACTGTACAGCACTGCTAGGGTTCACTGATGCTGATGCACGGTGAGGCATGGTGATTTTTTTGGTCATAACATCATTCTTTTCACATGTGGGAATGTGGTAGTTTGTTTACACACACATCACCCCATCCATATTTCCAGTGAAGTGAAATCCCAAGTTAACCTGGCACAGGAGGGGAGGTAGCAGGCTATGGGAAGTGAGACAAGATTGAACCACTGAAGGGCAGAAGTTCAACCTCTCTTTTTTCTTTAGCCTAAAATGTCTAAGTGTGGACAGTCCACATCTGTTGTGTCAAAAACTAAGTATATATTTATATACAAATAACTAATGCAAAGGTTACATGAGTGGAACTGCACATCCGTGGGAAGGATGAGAAATTGAAAGTTTGTTATAGAGAGGAAAAACACATGGAAGTAAAGAGAAAAACACATTTTATTTTCTCTTTTTTAGGCAGATGGTTATAAAAACCATCACAAGAGCAAAATTGAAGACATTAAATTCAACCAGCTGCAGATCTTCAGAGTGTTCTCCAACTCTGAGATCGTGTCTGACCCATCCCCTCCCCTAGCTGCCCTTCCTGAAAGTCTTGCCAGGAGTCTCTGATGTGCTTTAAATCCAAATCACACACATGCTCCCAGGTAAACTGTTTTAACCAACTACAAATTTCACACATGGTGAAGGTCAACAAAATCATATCTGAGATTTCTTTTCCCTACTGACATAATGTTCTGGAGAAAACAGCTCAAGCATGTGCTCTGTGGGGCACAAACCCTGACCTGGGTCAGACTGGAGAGAGAAAGCAGCCAGGTGGGATGCACAGCTCTAATGCCAACACTTCCAGAGGTCCTACAGGTTTTCTAACATGAGAGGATGGAGTTAGTAGACATTCAAACACAAAACAGTTAGTCACATTAGTTGGCTTTGTACCTTCTCCTATGAATGGGAGGCTTCTTTATACCATCCCCCAGAATTCGCATTGAACTGAAAATGAATCATGGAGAATGGTCAGCAGCTTGAATGAAAAAAAAAATTAACAAATGGCAGCTAAAGGATTAATATCCCCAGCACACAGACAGAGGGAATGGACATACAGGGAAAACACAAAATGAAATATGAAGGGAAGCAATGAGTCTCTGTGTTTCTCCTCTCTTCTACAAATAAATCCGGTTTGGTTGGTTTTATTTTGTACAGAAAGAAGGCTGCACAGGTATTGACCATGATGCAACTTTGCTGCTGCCAAAGCCAGGTCAGTTTAAAGTTTAGATAAGGCCAAACTCTTTGACAGAAGCTGTTAGCAACAGTGATTAACACCAGCTCCAGTTTTGCAGTTCTTAATCCATCAGTGAAACATGAGGGTGTTTCTTTCCCCAGCCTGGATGTTTAACACACACTGCAGCATTGTTGAAAGACAGGCATTTCAAATCTGCTACGAATGTCAGGAATTAACTGAAGGATGAACATCCTTTTGTGCAGCCTTGCTGGTTTTCTTTGTATTTTAATAGCAAAATGTAGGCATGAGGACTATCTGTGAAGTGCATTTGAGGAAAGATGGGAAGTGAAGGGGATTGAGCATTTTTTCACATTTCATTTAAGATTATTATTTTTTCATCCTGATCTTTTCTGTGAACAAATTTTATACTCATCCCTCTAAGAAACAGGAAACACATAACGGTGGAAAAGATCAAATTTTACAAAAGGCTGATTTTTTTTTTTTTTTCCGTAGGCTTTTTGGATCCTGTATCAGCACCTTTATCTAAGCTTGACTTAGCTATCTTTGTCATCAAGGTTAGGACTATTTTTGGTGTGGATGAGGGCTGCAAGTGGTTGCTGGGGCAGGAAGCACCTCTCAGAGCCCAGCTGATGGTGCACTCTGTCACCCCATTCCTCTTCCTGGCTGCACAGCCCAGTTCTAATCCTTGGGCTGGTTTCGGTGGCAATTCAACTTTATTTAGTTATTTTTCTCCTCATTTAGTGAGCACAATCTGCTCACCTACAGAGCAGAGAAGTGCCAGAGGAGGGGAGGGAGCACAAAGGGTGGTGGGAGCAGCACAGATCCAGCCAGACAAACCTCAGCCAACCTTGTGCTCAGGGTTACTCCACTTGCAAGGTTTGCAAAAGTCAAGTTACAATAAGGACTTTTCCCCTTCAGCTGGAAAAGCATCTACTGCATGAGAAATAAGTGAATAAGCAAACACTCAGAATTTAACTGATTTGAGTGGAAGTCACTTGTTTGCACTTCCTCAGTATTTGTTGTTTCGCACTAAGCAACGAGTCTCAATAGCACAAGAGCCACATATGAAAAGAACAAAGAAAACAACAAAACGACACAGCAAATAATCCAAATTCCTTTCTAAAAGAAGCATAAAAACAAACATGAATTTAATCAGCACCACAGACCCACCCAGCTTTTCTTTTAATTCCCCGACATGACAGCTATCCTTATGTAGCTGCAGCTGTATGTGAGAACATATGAGAAGAATTACTGTTCCTTTAACTCAGATTTTCTTACATTTACAATGAACGTATTTTCCCATATCAGAAACAGCCTCCAAAGCGTGATGTAGGAGAATTTAACCCCATCTGTTCAGTGTTAGCAGTGATTGCCAGCTATGCAGTTTATTACCCTCAGAAATCCTTATGCATCAGGCCCTACACTCAGAAGTAAATCTCCCCAAATGAGTTTATGAGCTTATGGACTCATTCTGTCATCTGCAGGTATGCTGACTCTTTTGTCACTTTAAAAAAATTGATGGGCATTACTTGACTTATTTAAATATTACCTGGGGACCAGGAATGAAGCCCAAAAAAGATGACAGTGTTCAACAACAACAATAAAAATATTTCACTGTATGCTACTTAGAGGATCCCAAATGGTTTTCAAAATTGACTTTAAAACCTGAAGGGTCTCTGATATTCCTTTAGTGAAACCCTAATTTTGCTGCTGTGTGTAAAGGATGCAGACATTCCTGATGGGAGGCTGCTGCCCCTCCCTGGATTATCCAAAGGGGTCAGTAACCATTTTCAGGAACCCGCAGTGAGTGGCCAGTTTTAATTTAATGCAGTCCAGCCCCACGTGCAATGGCTCTGTTTCTGTCAACAGCAGAATGTTTGCCATGAGGACACAGCAGGCAGCCAGAGAGTGGCACTGCCCTGCACACCTGGGCCTGCAGCCTCTGTGAGCTGCAGGGAGGATGTGGCACCCTGACCCTGCTAAAGCAACTGGCAATTCCTGCTCTGGGAGCATTAAAGCACATTAAAAACACTGGCCAAAGCTCCACTGGGCTCAGAATACACAGGATTTGGCCTCAAGAATCTCACAGCCCAAATGCTGAACAGTGCAGGGCATGGCAGGGAACCTCACACCAATTACTACTTTTTGGCGTGTGTCTTCCTTTATTTCATCTTCTTCCCCACTGAAATGGGGGACTGAGCAACTTTTCTTCCCACAGTGACTTGGAAGCAGCATGGACACACACGGTTTGTATCCCTCTCCCCCTTGCACATTCTGAAAGAAGAGATGGGAAAACTTCCTTTTTGAATCTTCCTGACTAACACCAGGGACATCGGTGACGAATTAGGTGGAACTTACTGCCCATGAGAGACTGAGGTGGAACCAATTCCGTGAAACAGGGAGGACCCATCTCACCATTATGAAGAGTTTCCACAGAATTTTTTTAAACCCCAGTGCCTGTGTTATCTCTTAATACAATCAGAGCAATAATGGTCATGTTTATTCTGTGGTCAGTGAGATTTAACACTCCAATAATTCCTTTGTACAGAAAGGGGGCGTGACAGTTCTAATGGAAGACCTGTCCTGAGGTAATTCCATTTACTCTGGAAAGCTCAAGCATACTGTAGGTATTAAGTACTTTAATCCTGAAAGTTAATTTAAGAAAAACCAAACAAACATACATTAGGAGATTGTCTTAACCTCTTCAAATGAAAAAGAAATAATCAAAAGTGACATGCTCACTTCTGATAAACTCTTCAGTTTTATCATGCCAGGTTAAAAGCTCAGATAAATATGCATGAGTGGGTGCAGAGTAAATCAAAGCAGCTCCTCACTCACCTCCTCTGATTGATTTCTGCCTCGTTGGTGGCATTCTTCCCCGGCCCCCAGCTGTGCCGGCGGAAAGGAGACAGCGGCCGCATGGAGCTGCGCAGGACGGAGGAAGGCGCGGGCACATCCGTGATGCTGTCCAGCTCCTCTTCCTTCTCTCCTCCCTCTGAGGACACCATGTTGGTGCAGCTGCCATCCAGGCTGTGCCTGTCCTTGGGCTGGGCAAAGCTCCCCATGGGTGGGAAGGGAAGGGACGTGTCGCTGCCCAGGGATGAGTTCCTCTCCAGGGACATGGTGTCATCTGCAGAGGAGCTGGAGCTGGTGACATCACATGCAGACTGCTCCTCTTCAGGCTGCTGTGGGTAAGAAAAATTAAAAATAAATTAAAGTAGAATTATAGACTGGTTTGGGTCATAAGGGACCTCTAAAGATGAGCTAGTCCAACACCCTTGCCGTGGACAGCGATATTGTTCGCTATATCAGGTTGTTCAGAGACCCGTCCAGCCTGGCTCTGAACACTTCCAATGAACTGAATACACTTAATATTTTAAGCAAATGCAAATATTTTATATTCCACACGAGCTGAGAGATTTCTTAGTCGATGGCATAAGGCAAATTAACCATCATAGAACTGAGACTTTTTGCTCTGGTTTCAGAAGAGGTTGAAATGCTCTGCAGGGTGACCTTTTCCAACCCACAAGTCCCTGGCTGCCATTACCCAGGCTCCCAGCCCAGATCCTCTGCCTGCCTTCCTCTCCCCAATTCTATATTTCATCCTGCACAGCAAATTCTGTTCCTCTCACCATTTCTGGCTAAACCTGTTATCAATCAAGGTGCCATAAAACTGCCAAAGGTTTACTGAGAGAAAGTAATGGGGAAGGGGGTTATCACAGCTCCTGATGACAAACTCCAGCCTCTCCTGTGGGGCTGGGATGGCCTTGTAGAGCTCAAGGGCAATGCACTGTTCCACTGCATCATGCAACACAAAAGGGAGAATTACTCAGTAGCAGAAAACAGACAGAAAAAAATAAAAGCTTAATTCTTCATCCCCAACTACTTTCCATTAAACAGCAAGTTAATACCACGGTTTGCAGCATTTTTCAAATCCAACTGTCATCCAAAAATATTGTTCTACAGGATCAGCCACCCTGTATTAGAGCTTTTGAGTCATACTGTAATTTTTGGGTTTAATTTGCTCCAAAAGCAGTATGTAGAAGCCAAACTGGCTCTCTCTGGCCAAAGGCCATGTGCTGACCATACAGCCCCAGAAGAGCCCGTGCATATTCTGTGTTCCCTGTGGCCACCATAAAAAACACAAGCATCTCTCTGACATCACCTCCAGCCTGAAATGGTGTTTGCCCTGAGGGACTGACATGGGAAGTTTCAACTTATCCTCCTGCAGAGGCCTGTGCTGTATCATTTGAAAGAATCACAGGCAGAGTGTCAGGCCATGCACAAGAGAGCGTTCAGCAAAGCCCTGGTGGTTCAGTGTCCTCACACAGTGGGCTCAGGAGGCTGGGCAGGAGCTGAGTGCCCCAGGGGCTGCAGGCTGCCGGCAAGCACTTGGCAGAAGACAACTGGATACAAAATCCTGTTCTTGGAAGGGAAAGATGGGCATCAGACTCCATGGAGGGAAGGATGAGCAGGAGTGATGTTAAACAGCCCAGAGACTTTTGTTTTTCTGTGATTTATTTGAGGGGCACACACTATAAGCTATAAGCTTTTTATTTAACTGAACAAAAAGAAACTGAGATATGCAAAAAACCTTCTAATTGAATATTTCACTATTCAGAGAGAAGTCTTGTTTCAAGCTTAGCTATTTTTTATTCGTAGTTCAGTTTAATAGGTATACAATAACGTTCTGAGATGGTTTAACAAAATGCTGTCACACTGCTGCCCTTCTCACATCCATCACAGGGAAACAGAGGGAAAAAAAAAAAGACAGCATCCATAGCACAACACCAAAGTACAAGAACCTTTTAAACACAAAGCATAAAAAAATACACTTAAAATACATCCCTCCAAAAACATTCACTTTGTGTTATGTATGTCAAACATTAATAGAGGATTTCAGAAAGCTATGTTCTGAAAACTAGTAAGCTACTGGATTTGATACATTTGAATAGGAAGCTGAGGTTTAAAGAAAAAAGAACTGAAATGGAAGCCCTGTGAAGTTTTTGATGATGTTCAGCAGTATTCAAGATAATCTGATATTTGTGTGAGTCATGATGTGATCTTATTGAATTGCTTAAATACAGACAAATCAAGTAGTCATTATGTGGATAACACTCCTACAGTGGAGGAAAGAGTCTGCCACTTTTCCAAGACAGAAAAATACTGTCAGACATTAGATCAGACTGGATGGGGTTTTGGAGCAACCTGGTCTAGTGGAAGGTGTCCCTGCCCACGGCAGGGGGTTGGAACAAGGTGAGCTTTAAGCTCCCTTCCAACCCAAATCATTCTGGGATTGGGGCAGCAGAGCAGGGGAGGAGAGGACTGACTTCACCCCATCAGCTGTGTGAGATATGGGAGAGTTTGGAAACTTTCAATCCAGATGGAAATCCAGAAACAGAACATCAAATGAAATAGGGAGGAATTAGAGTAAAAGGAGGGATTTTTATTTCCCAGATGAGAATACTGCTGCAGTTTGAAATGCACAACAAAACCCACCTCCCTAACAAGGAAGATTTAGGGATTTTATCACAAAATGCAGTTCAAGGAGACATTTGAGAAAATCTGAAAAATACATTTGGTCCATTTTAACTTTTACCTTGAGCATTCCACTGACGACAGAGCACAATAAACAATTCCCTTGAACTTGTGGCCCATGCTTATTCTTCTAAAAATATTCTGCCATCATTTCAATGATTTTTTTTTTTTTGAAACAAAGGAAAACAGTTAATATGAAAGACTACTTTGTCTGAAAAATGCCAAGTGTGGCTGACACGTCTAAAACATCTATATTATAGTCACCACTGCAAAAAATCAGCTGTCTGGCCAGTAAATATGCATTGCTCTTTAATCCTATTTGAGGAAAAAAATACCATGTTTGAAGAAGAGAATGAGCTCTTTTCTTACAGGAAAAAGGAAATATTAAAGAAATACTAATTTTCTTCAAGTTAGGCTTGCTGGATTGCACCTCAGTGAATTCAGGGCATAACTGTGACCATAAACCTCGTGGCCAAAAAGAGCCTTTACAGATGTTTGCTAATAGACATTTTCTTTGCCCTCAGTATTTGCCAAGAAGCTTCTAAGAAAAAATAAGATAAGGTGCAAAAGTGAGTATTCTGAGAAAGAACACATGTAATTCTCCATGAATAGGGATAACAGAAATCACTGGGATGGTGGGGGTATAAGATATCTTCTTTAGCTAAATCCCTCCACTGTAGGAGGTCTTGATAAGGGGAATTTAAATGTTCTTTCAATCATTTCCATGATGACAACATGCAAAGTGCTGAGACAAACTTTCTCTGTCCCCTGACCTTCGAAGACATTAAAGGTGTTAGAGTATTTTAAAAAAGAAGATGAAAAAAATTAAGCCTTGGAATCTTGAAGTTTATTTGGAATACCATTCCACTAAAGGAGCAAACATCTTTAGTTGGCTTGATATACATAATCCAGCAGAGTAATTTTTTATTTGGATTTGCCTGTGGCTCCAGGTTCCTTAAAATTAACTTCAACAGTGGCCTTCTATTAATTATTTATCATAACTTTTATGATTTGGAGTGGAGGTGAAAGCCTTTTCCTGAAAATTTTTATTCCTTTGGGTTTGTTTTGTTTTTTTGCACAGCTGTTGTTTTTTTTTTTTTTTGTTTGCTTTTTTTTAAAGAGATACAAAAAAAAAAAGCAAAACATTTATGTATTTGTGTCTTTTCTTTAAACAAACCAAAACAAAGTTAGAAATTAAACAATGTTCAAGACTGAGTTGCAATCCCTTCCTTTGGCGATGATCTGTGGGTTCCTGACTCCCTTCAGCTGAATCATTTCCCAAGAGGCACATTAAAAAGCTTCCCAGTAACGCTGGACTTCGGTGGCCGGTTAAAAGTTAAGATGAGCAAAGCATGTGGGCTCCACCCCAGGATGTTGCCAGATGATTGTGAGAAATGACCTTATGCAGCATTAATCATTCAAGAAGGAGGATGCTGCAAAGCCTGCACAGATGACTGTCTGGGACAGAGAGGGAAAAGCAGGATGACGAGGACATGGGAATGAATGCTGATGCAAAAAAAAATTAAATGTTTTGCTGAAGTCATAGACTTGGAAACAACTTCTGCATCTCATTGACAGCCTGTAAAGTCTGAAAAAACGGGCAGGTTTTAGTGCTAAAGCTCCCTGAACCCAAGAGCTCATGTTCCACAGTTCAGCACATGTCCTTCAGAGAAAGAAATGAAACAAGCACAGGAGAAGGGAAGGAGATGGGAGAGGAGCACACAGCAAACACCAGGGACAGGGTGAGGCACCTGCAGATCCTGTGACTTCACAGACCCAAATTCCTCATGGTCCTGGGACAGAACCACCAGAGCTTTCAAACTGTGAATTTCAAGTGATGGCTGAGGAAGCAGCACAAAGACCCTGGACAAACAGCAACTTGCTATTCCTACATTTATTTTAATGCATTAAGCAGTTAGCATAGAAGTAGTTATTTCTACAATAAAAAACCCAAAAACAACTCTAGTAGACAAAAGTTCAACTCTTTCTCCACAGAAAGGGGAAACAAGAACAAAACTGGCAATAACAATAATCACCATGACACTGAAAGGTTTGAGATCCTCTTTTTGTTCATAAACATATTCTGTCTCTTCCCAATTTGATACAGAAGCTGTACTATTTCATAGGTTTATAAATTATCAACTACAGCCAAGACAAGCTTCTTACAATATTTTCTGGAAAAAAGATTACAGCCGCCACTTATTTTGGTGGTCATTAAAAATATCTATAATTTGCATTTCTACCACCTGGAGTCAGTACTGTAAAACCAAATAGATTTAATTAAGGAAAAAGCCCACAACACTAAATTAGTTTTTCTGATCTGTTAGAAATAACTTTAACTGCAGAAAAAATACTCAGATAAATCCTGAGAAAGAAGACAAGGAATCAAGCTGGTCAGGAAAACAAACGCAAAGCAACTGAAGTTGAGATTAGCTTTGAATAACTTCCTAAACTCAACTCAGGAACCTTTTGAAGCCATTTGAAGACAAAGTCTGCAACCCACTGCATAATGAGAACAATGCAAAGGCTGATAAATTAAGAAATTCCCTTTCAACAAAGAAAAAAAAATCCTGCCTCTGCCCACTCTCCACTGGCAACTGAAGCTCTGCTTTCCCCACCACCTCCTCCCTTCACTATGGCATCCCTGCTGCACTGCTCTACCTATCCTGGTTACATTTTAATCTTTCTTTCTGGTATTTGGAGAAGGAAACTTTCCACATAAGAAAGGGGAAAAGCTAAAATTCTGTAGAATATAAAATTTGCTGTGTTCCCACTGCACTCTTCTCCCACACTTTCCCATACAAGCATTACATCAGGCTCAAATGGCAGCTGGCTGTCGCAATCCCTGTCACTCTACACAAGGGAACTGAAGACAGCTCTGCCAAACAGCCTTGTACTCTGACAATCCAGGGTCCCAGATCCTTTTGACACTAGGATGGGAAAGGGTGAGGCTGGTGAGCTCTGTGCCCTACCACATGCATTAAGGATGACTTTACTGTTCATTTATAGCACATGAGATCACTTAGCCTGGGCTGTGGTGTTTCCCATCCTGCTGGAAAATATTCACCACCATCTGATTTGACTTCAGCAAACGGAATTCTCTTCAATTCAATACATTTCTCAGAAAGCCAGTGTGAAAGCTACTCTGAGAGTTAAGTTTTTCAGAGTAGGAGCTGTGCCTGCTCAAACCTATGAGCTGCAGCTGAACTAAGGACTGGGGTTTTCATGGAGACCACAGTGATGGCTGCTCTAAAGAAGGGTCACATCCCTTTTGATTCTACATCACTATATTCTTTCTGGGTGCTCTTTCATCATCTGCTTATGCCAAGAATACAAATTACAAGCAAGATGACTCTTTAAGAGCAAAAACCTGATGACCCCCTGAATAAATTCAGGCTGCTTTGACGTAGATGCAAAAGACTGATGCCAAAGGAAGGCATCCTCTGCTCAGGAGGCCAGCTCTGTCTCTCACGTCTCTCCCACTCCTCAGCAGCACAAAGTGTACAGGGATGACTAACGTTAGCAATGACTTCTGTTGTTGATTTTAAGCAAACTTAAAAACACTTTCATTCTACTTGCACGCAAACAGGCATTAGAGGTATGTCACCTAGGCAACAAAACTATTCCCTGGAATTGGCCTGAAGTATTTAGAATGAGTGTTTCCTTCCTATGACACTGCATTTACAGAAAAACACTGGTTCCTCTGAGAATTACAGCACATAAATCCAAAGGTGTCAGAAGAGAGGTCACAGTTTGCTGGAGAAAAGCTCTTTGTTACATGAGTTAAAGATGGATTTCATATCGTCTGTGCAATCCCTAATGACCTTGCAAGAAAATCCACCTTTTCAACTGTTCCTCTGGTGCCTGATTTACTTTTGGAAAGACAAAATTACTTCCATTTTTTTAACCATTGGGGGCTGCACAGCTTTTGGAATTCTGCTGCAAGTAAATACATCCCTCATGTTGCTGCACCCGAGGAGGAGACCGGATCCTTCCCATCTATTTGGTTCCAGGATAATCACTTCCAGGTTTCCAGCTCACCAGTGAAACCAAGATGATCTGTGTGTGCTGTATGGGTTTATCAGAGGCTTTTTTAACCATATCCCAACCAGGCTTTCTTACCTTCCCAAAGACAAGGTCTTCCATCCCATCACCAGGCATGGGGAAGAGGTCAGACTCACTCCCAGACTCTCTTTTAAGACCACCCTGTGACGAGGCACAGACGCTGCTCAGCCCATCCTCCAAGAAGTTCTCACATTCTGCAGGAGCAAAGCACAAAAAGTCACAACTTGAGGCTTTCTGCAGCATCCACACATCAGACCCGCATTCTCTCAGTGAATTCTGGGATTTAAATCATATAGCTTTTATTTATAAAGCTTTATAAATTTGTTCACGTCCCAAAACTGCCTGTGAATTCTCAAATGATTTATTCCAGAGTTTAAAACTCCTTTTGAAGTGCATCACTGAAGTACATGGTGTATAGTGAAATTCTCCATGAAACAGCTGTAAACACTTGTAGCTTGAGTTGCTGATAAATATACTACATATGAGGTAACCCATACAGTGCATAATGGGATGTTTCCTATTGACTGCAACAACTGCAAAATTAGATTCATATTCAATAAATATAAAAATGTAACTCGTCAATATTTGCTTTCTTTCTCAAAGAATCAATTCCCTCTAAATGCCAAGGTGCTTTTAGTGCACATTTGGACAACTATTTAATTTCTTCTTCTACACTCCTTACTGAAAAAGCACTACTGTGAATTCCATGACAAGCTTTACTTCTTCAAGACTCAAAAAAATTAAATGATTTTATTAAAAACTCTCGGCTTTCATAACTCCTTACATTGAAATATAACCATGTTGCATCTGTTTGTTTTCTCAAATGCTTCCAGCTGTTTGCACTGGGTTAATCAGGAGTACAGAACTAGACTGCAGCCCCTCTTTCCAAAACCTCTAACAGATAAGTTTTTGTCTAAGAAACGCCTGTATATATTTTATTTGTTCATCCTGCAGGCCAAAGTATTAATGACAATTTTGGCAAAAATTGAACATTCATATTTCCCAGCTCAAAATATTTTCTAATTATTAGCTTGTTTGGTTTTGTTTGGTTTTTTTTTAAAGAAAGGTGCTATTTTGCATCTCCTCTAACTAAACAGATCCAAAATGTGCTCAGCTGTCTGGAGAAGAACCAGGGCAATAAAACATTAGTTCACTCTTAAATTATACCTCACTAACTCCATCCTTGGTGAATTCAAACTTAAACATCAGAGGAAGGACAACAGGTTTGAGTAGCTTAAGGTCACCTCTTCACCTTCCCCATCCTTAATCTGTGCCTGACAGCAGCTATAGAACACCCCAGCCACATCCCAACTGATGGGAGAGACTCCACTTCTGGAGAAAACAGCATTACACTGATAGTGGTGGGGCTGTCCCCACTCAGGGCAGGGGGAGTTGAAGCCAGTCAGAAACCCCATTACCCCACAGAGGAATTTCCACACTGTAGAGAATTGGAAAAGCACTTATTGGATGCTGCAGCTGCTCCTGCTCCCCTTTCAGTAAACCTGGAAAATCTGAACTGCTTTTCCATCACCGAGGGGGAGAAGGGAGGGGAGAGAAGAAGGGGGGGAATGAAGGGAAAGAAGAGACGGAGCGGCTGTGAGGACGCGGGCCAGGGGCTGTTCATCCAGCTGGCAGCCAGCACAGCATGTCCACAGCCCAGACTGAAAAACAAAGGGGTTCCAGCCACGTTCCACTGGAAAATCAGTGGGGACAGCTCAAATGTGCTGAGGGATGGATATCTCACCCTGAGGCATTGAAGTCTCCTCTGCAGGAGCCTCCCAGGGGCAGAGGAGATGAAGCAGAGGGGAAGGATGAGGAGCAGGGTGATGGGGACCCCTCCACACACCTCAGCTCATTTGTGCTGAGAAACTCATTCCCAAGCCTTCTCTTCCCTACATTCTCCTTCATTTTCGGTTGGAGGTGTGCATATTTTCTCCATTTTCTCCCTCCCCTTTTCTCAGTTTGCTGGGCTTGTTTTGAACTGCACAGACGCCGCACAAAGCCAGGCTCTGTGTCTCACACCCCTGGCAACACTTCTGTGCATGATATAAAGGCAAAAAAATACAGAGAAAAAAGCCCTAGGAAGAACATTTCCAAGCAATCTCGTCTGTACATTTTCCAAACTCTTGTGTCCTCCAAGCCAGGGCTGAGCCCTTCAATTCTATATTGATAACTACATATCTGCTACACTCCTCTGCACACCTAATTTCAAAAGCATAGACAGAAAATGAGATGCTCCAATTTCTGGAACTGCCTTCTAAGATCTGAGGTCTCTGCCCTTCAGCAGACAAAAAAGGCCTAATTCCTTATCAAGTACTGTATTTTTAAGTTAGCCACATTGACAGCTTGTGGTTTTATTGCTGTTAAGTGTTGCCAGATTTTTCTTGCCCTCTCTACAGTGCCCAGCACCACAGAGCAGCAGGAGGATGCCTGTGCAGTAACAATATTATTTCTAGAAAGGCCAGAACCTGCATAACCTGAGATCCTTCTGCTGCTTCAGTCCATCTGGAGAGCACATTTACTTAAAAATCTATCTCTTCATGCTTTTGTTACAGACATGTATTACTGTAATTATTAATATAAATCTGTATATACAGCTACCTAATTACATAATTAATATTATATTTCTATAGTGTAGTATTGCATTAGATAATTAATAGGTGTGCAACTGATAGTGATACGTAGGAATATGTGATTATATATTTGGAAGTCAAATGAGTCCATGTTCTTTTGCAGACAAATGGTCTGCAGTAACTATTGCCTGAAGCATAAAAACACTGCACCAAGAGGCAAAGGATTCATAGATACAATTAGTAAAGAAGAGATATGGCAATACCACAGGTTCTCCTGTAAAAAAAACCTCTTGAAACAGCTATTGCTGTTAATAACTCTTCTAAAAAGGGCAGTATTTTTGTTTGCTTGTTCATTTGTTTTTAATAAAAAAGCAATTATTTAACTTTGATGTGAGCTAGAACTTCTATTTAGGATAAACCCCTCACTAACCCCACACTATCTCTTCGTAGCCTACAGTCTAAAAGGCTGAGTTTAAATTTTGCATTGACACTCAGCCATTTTCTTTCAAGTCTCTCAGATAAACTGAAGGAGATTTGGGTGAGACCACTGCTCATAAGGACAGCAGGACAAGAAGCCTCCTCTCCATGAGCAGCTGAAGCGAAGTCCCTATTCAGGGCCCTGATAAATTACTCTTTTTGTTTCAAACATGCATAATCCAGTGAAAGAAAATGCTTTTTTTCTTATCTTGGACACCAACCCTTCTTTGAAGCTTGCCCAGACTAGATTTTCTGTCCCAGTGGAAGAGCCAGAAAGCACCAGCCAGCACGCAGGGCTGGGATGGGAGCTTGGCACAGCCGGTGGGCAGGGTGTGGGAACGATGGCTCTGAACAGCCTTCCAGCTTCCTGAGCCTGGAATCATGGCAACTTTCAGAGGGAGAGGAAAAAAGTAAAAATCTCAAGCCACGGAGTTGGGACTAAATACGGATTTAGGAGTTCAAATTTCTGGCTTTTTTTCTTTTACTGTATTATCCTTCTAGCTAGAAACCATGTCTGTGTGACCCCCACAACATCTTTCAAGTTAATTTAGAAAAAAAAAAAAAAAAAAAAAAAAAAAGGAGGAAAAATCCAAATACTGAAGCACTTGAAATGCAGAGTTACTTGAGACGGTGACACACCACACAGCTCCCTGCTAGTCAAGTGCCGCAGCCATGTGCTAACAATGACTCACAGCACAGTCATTACACAGTTTCTTTAATTTATGTGTTTTCCCCATCCGGGACAGGATGTCAAAAACAGGGAGAAAAGGAGGGATAGGAGGAGGGCTGCTGGTGTGGAGCTGTGCTCAGCACACGACTCACCTGGAGACTCCCGAGTCCGCTTGCGCTCCAGCAGGGAGGGGTCGGGACATGGCTCCAGCGGACACCAGCTCTCGCGGTTTATCTGGAAAACACATCACAGCACATCAGAGAAAGGCCATTCTCACCAGCACCTTTGTTAGTCTCCTCTCCAATATCCCTCTGCATCAACCAGAAGATACAGAGTTATGGCTTAATTTTTCCCAATAATAAAAATGTCAAAAGCAACATACGATTTTTTTAAAATTTTTTTTGCATCACTAAACAAACCTTTAGAATATGCCAAAACCCTTTATTTCTCCATGGAAAGTTTGATTTGAAGGTGGCTCCTGCTCAAGGAAGGAGTTCAGAGGGAGGATGAGTCAGTGTTTAAGCTACTAGTAGAGGACTGGATAACCTTGGCTTCAAGTCCCACCTCCACCTGTAGAGGGACTACAAAAGAAAATACTCTTCTGCTTTATGCCTCAGTTCACTACCTACAGAATAGAAATTCCTTACCACCCATATTGCTGTACAGATAATTAGCTCAGAGATATCAAAGTGCTCTAGTGATGTGGAATCGAGGGCTTGGGAGGTGCCCAGGTGATGGTGAGAAGCAGAAGCACTTTGGGCTTGCATTAACTGCACTGATGATGATAGAAACACCCTTTTTAACACTAAGACACATCACATGGTTTATTTCAATATCAGCCCTTATCACCTCACCCCGTCCTTCACCCTTTCCATGACTCCCAGTCTTTCAGCAAGGATAACTGATGTGTTCTCGGCCTCCTCCTCCCTCTGCCTGTGCTTTCATCTTCCTCACTCGGGTTGTGCTGTCCAGCATTTTGACTCAAGTCTGCTGGACTATCCACAACCATTGGCTCATCCAACATTCACTTCCATCACTTTTGTCTGCAGCTGGCAGACTCTGGAAGCCCCTTTACTCACTCTGCCATTTCTTTGAGCCAAATGTCTTTACCTACTGTCAAATGCATGCAAATCTCAATTGTCCCACAGCACAAAACCCAGAAGTTATTTCCCCTCCTGACCTGCCCCAACACAGAGGATCTCACATGTTAAGTTGTAGCTAAAAGAAAGCTACTGAAATGGATGACTTAGCCTGATTTTATATGTCAATTATTTCTCCTACCCTCTCTCTGGCTTTCCTTTTATCTCCTGAAATAATTTCCTTTACTCCCTTTCAAATATCAAATTTTTACTATTTACTTTTTGCCTCTGACCTTGTTCAAATCTCCCCCACGATCCCACTCTAGTTTTGCAGTCTCTTGCTGTATTCCCATCCCCTCAACGTTCTCCTTTCTCCTGTGTTATGAAACACACTGGTTTTGCCTCCTTGTTATTTATTTTTTAAGTAAATGAAAACCAAGCCTCTCCTACCCTTGACCTGATGTGCCGCTTTGACTAATGACCCACGTCCTTGTTTCCTCTGTCACTGAGATCATGGAATGTGTTACAGCAGCCCTTGGCTGGCTCCTCCTCGCCCTGGCTGCGTCCTCGTCACCCGAGGGGCTGCTGCCAGCACCTCCGCTCACCTCCCGCTCCCCACACCACACAGGCAACCCCACACTCCCCCAGACCTGGCAGCTACTCGCTACAGCACATTTTTCTTCCTCAGGTTTTGTTCTCCATACTTGTGCGATGACAAAACGGGGTCGGGAGGGCCTTTGACGGGTCAGCCAGACCCTGCCTGCTGCGCCAAGTTAGGCTCAGTTATCATCTGAGAGGGCCTAATCCAACCTGCCCTTAAAATCCTCCAGTGGAGAGCATGCCATGACCTTCCCCAGTCAGCAGCTCCTGCTGACAGAGAGAGGGAATGAACAGAGAAGTTCTGAGAGGGGAAAAATGAGCAGGAGTCTCCTCAAAGTGAAGATGATGTTGAGCTCTACCAGAGTCAGGTCTCGGGGTGACCTCAGAGCACGTCCCATCTGGATGTCCCTCCCACCTCCATGGAATTTTGCAGGCTATTTTTCTTAGGGATGGTGTACACTTCGTAGCACTTACTGCTGTATACAGATACCCACCCAAGACCCCAGCACACCCCTTCATGTACACACATCTAAGATCCCAGTGTTCCCTGCACATCTCTGCTCCACACACACCTGTATATCCATTTGCTCCCTTTTACATACAATACATCTATATTAAATGAGAGGCAGTCTTCAGGCTGAGAAAAGATTTGTAAGCAGAACTTCAAAACATTATTTTTTTTTGCTTTCCAAAGTGACATAAAGATGTTGCATTTTAACTGTTGCATGGACAGCGGGTCATGTTCTGATTCTTTCAACAGAAGACACTCCCTGTTCTCAGCAAGGCTGTGTGGTATCTAACCTCAGCATCTGAATTTGACCACAGGATTTTTTCTTATTTTAGTCTTAAAAGAGCTACAAAGTCAATAAATACCACTTTATGACTGTAAAGTCAATAAACATCATGCTATTATTCTTTTCTCTCCAGACAAAGCAAAATAAATTGGCACCATACTTTTCTATATCTTATTAAAGGCAAATCTAGAGGTTGGGGCTGAACACACATAGAAGGACAAATGCAAATGTGCTCAAGTCCACACAAATGAAGGAATGACCCATTTCAGATACAAAATCAAATTCTGTCTCCTTCTGACTGACTTACACTTCCACCTTCCTCCTCAAGAAGAGTCTGACCCTTCTTAATTTTAAACAAATCACCATCAAATTCAAAGGAACTACTCCTGATTTATAATGATATCCACTACTGGAAAGCAATAATTAAATATCCCATGCAATAATTAGCAGTAAGAAAGCAAAATAGGAAGAGGTTCAAGCTGTCTGTTGAGTAAGCCATATTAGGCTGAATTAACATTATATATTTTCCTTTAATAGAACCAATTGAGTCATTCACTGAAAATGCATTATAGACATTGGCATTTTTTCAAAAAAGATTTGAGCATTTTTCCCATTTCCCAGCCAGCTCTCTCCTCAGCCCCGTGGCTTTGCCAAGTATTGAAAATGTCTGCTTTTCTCTATTAAAAAAAGTAATGAGAGAATAACACTGAGGTTTAAGGTGCTGCTTCAGATATACTTGATTATGTACAAAATAAAACATCAGAAACTAAATATTTATCTCAGTAGCCCCAATTCAGGAAAAATAATAATCACCATCAAAACAAAAACAAAGGAAACCACTACTATATACAAGTATTCCCTAGGCTAAAGCGAACCCAGACAGGCTTTGAGGGAGGTTTACTGCGTGCTCGCAGGGAACTGGGTGGTCCATAGATACTCAAAACACAAACCCCACTATCCACAGCCCAACACTGACTACTGGGATCCCTCCTCAACACCTGAATTCTGCTTGTGTTTACTCAGGACTAGTGACTACAGGTACAGACAGTAAGAGCTGGAGAGGAAATTGTCTTTATAAAAGCACCTGAACATCAGGAGCTGGGGAATGCACCAGTATGGAGAAATTTGAAAGGAGGCTGTCTTGGGATTTTGCAGACACGTGTGCATTGCATGTGAGAAAATTCCTCCCTTTTCCCCCCAGTTTCTTGTTTTGCTGAGAGAAGCCCAAAAACAGGACCACAGGCTGGTGGCCACAGAAGATGATAAAAGCCCCACAGTTTCTTGCTTGCCCACACTGATTATAGCTCATTGATTCCAGGCATCCCAAGTCTTTGCGGCAGGAGCAGAGCAGGCAGTGCTGTTCCAATGGCAGAGGGAATATGAAACAGCCTCTGGGAACAGAGTTTCAATGCATAGCTTTTGAAGAAATGCCAGGAGAGAACCAGCTATTTTTCCATACAGAAGCCTCAATGTGTTTATCTGCAGGCTCAGACACAGAATGAATCATGGACGCACATCCCCAGGCACCAAAGACGGGATCCTGCAGGATTTTCTGTTTGCCTGTGAAACACCAGCAGGCAAAATGTTCAAAGAGACCTTTAGGACCAGCTGGAGCTGCGAGCAGCAGATGGTTCCAGTGCTCTTTCTGGGCACACACAAGTATTTCCTGACTCTCAGGGACATCTTCCTACAGACTCTGAACTTGAAACTTGATGTGACTTTATGCATAAGAAAAGGACTGCGCTGGACAGCTGTGAGACACCCTGGGCTGAGGTGTCTTCTGTCCTGCAGGAACAGTGAATGACCCCAGACTCCAGTCCCAGGCTCTTCCTTCCTCTCCACTTGTCCTGGACAAGGAATTATCTAATCCACTCCAGTGTGGTGGAATAGATAATGGATCTAATAAAACCAGGTGGATCCATAAAACCAGAATCGGGACCTCCTCCTCAAGGACACTCCAACAATATCTAGGGCAGAGCCGTGTGCTGGAGGCTCCCTAGGATTGGGGACCAGGGACTACCTGGCTCCTGGGTACCTCTCCTACATTTCCAGCATGGAAAAATCCTTTTTCTCTCCCTCTGGTTTTATTTTAACTCTTCTTGCCTTCCATTTCACAATAAAGAGAACACACTGACCTTTCAGGAAATCTTTTGCTATTGCAAAAGTTTGCACTTGTCAGCCTCACTGGTCATGATATAAATCAACATCTCCAGAGCACAAGGAACCAGATGACTTTAACTTTCATTTCCTAGCAGATCCCTAGAGATTCATCTTTCCTCCATATTATTTTAACTTTGTCTTAAATGTGCAAGTTTCCATTTTTCTCCTTTTATTTTCCCCAGCTTCCAGACTATGATCGACCTTGCAGCAAAAACCAGATACTACTGCACATAGGAAAATATTTAGGAGAGTAACTGTAGCTTGCTTAGTGTATCATTAAGTACTTGTGCACCACACTGAGTAATATCCATTTTAAATATCCAGTGTAGAATAAAAGTGGTAGAAAAAAGCAATACACTAAATTCAATTATAATTAATTTCTTTCATAAGCAGAAACGGTACAATGACTTTTTTTAAAGTTCTATGCATATTGTAATTATTTTCTAGGAATTTCCTGTTCCTGAAAATTTCCTATAGGATTAAAGAAATTTGTACACATACTCAATGTTTATTCTGACCAACTTTTAACTTCACAATTCCATTTACAGTGAAATTATCCAGTTGCCTGCAATTCCTGCACTAGAAACTAAAGCAACAGTTGATTTACCCCCTTCACAAAAACCACCTTTCAAGATCCTCTGAAACAGTTTGAAAAGGAGCATGAAGGATGGGGCATCTGGGGAAGGAATTTCCACTGTTTTCCTTCAACATCTGTTGCTGCAGAAAGACTCCATACACACAAAATTCACATCAAGAGCAACAATCACTGCTTTGGCAATCATCTTGCCAGACAGTATTAAGAGCAGACATATCAATTTGCTTGCAAACTCCACATTTATTTTTAATTTAAATTATTTTGGTAATCTCCCTGTGTAGTTTCTTAGCTTTGGGGGAGGATATTAACAGGTGGATGCAGAACACAACGACATTCTCAAAAATATGCCAAAAAGGACAACACTTGCATTTCTGCAATGATTTCTATGGAGATTTTTCTTCTAGCACTGTGAGTATGCTACACTGAGGCTTTTACCTTTACAGAGCTTGTGACATCGTATCAGGACATTTTTTCAAAGAGGTCCAAACTGACCTCTCTCATAGCAACAAGCCAGAAGTGTTATAGAAAACTGTATGAAAGGATTTTTGCCAAAAAAGCTCTTACAAGCACAGGACATATTACATGACTGAATAAATTAGCTCTTTATGGTGCAAGAGCAACACTAAGTTCCTAGAGTGCATTTATCCCCCAGCAATGTCTCAGCTGGGAAAAGGAACCTGTGCCCCAAGTACGTTTTCCAGCCTGTGGCACTGGGATGTCTTCCACCAGCAAAACTAGAAGCAAACAGACTTTAATAAGGCTTTAAAAGTAACAGCACTGGCTTTGCAAAAAAAAAAATCTCTTAACTAACATGGGAGAAAAATTCTCACAAACATGTATGTGCCTAACGTGAAAACACAATAATTCCATTTAAGTTGCCCTCCCAGTTCTAACTCTACATGAGACACAAACAGAAAAACTTAAAAACTCTCCGTACTATTCTAAAGACAATTCTCTCATTCTGTCCTTCAATGACCAGAACAGCATGGACAGATGTTGGATTAAAGCTCAGTCATTTTAGGCCCACAAAGTTTGATGAATACCACATATCCATCACCTGGGGACATCCTTCATCCAGAACAGCTCCAAAGAAGGAATGGACTTGCTTATGTGTCAATAAAGAAGAGAAACTTCAACATAAAATGTAAGGAAGCCTAGTTTCAGTTAATTTGGGGACTTCTGCACATAGTACTTAGGATACTATAAATGGCACTTTGCCTTGGGTAGGCAGGGATCATTCCAGAAGATCTTCCTTGGTGCTGGAGTAAAGCTACCAGAGCAGCCAGGAAGCAGAACAACTAATTAATAGTGCTCTCCTTTTAATTTCAAAATACTTTCACTAATTATTAATGCTATTTTTAATTTCATGAATAATCTTCTGATCTTCAGCTGGGAGCTGAAGGGGATCAGTTCACGTGAAAAGCAGAAAAATCAAACCTCATTGCCCCAGCTGTGAAAAAACTTATTCCTGATGCCTACCCTTAACAGCTTCAGCATTCACACACAGAGATGAAATGCAGATATAGGCAAAAACTCTTAGAAAGCATTCCCAGCTGTGATTACTCAGTCTCCCATTCCCAAAGCAAGCCCAGTTCTCACTTTGTAACTCTGCAAAGCACCGCCTGTTGGTCCCCACTTGAATGCCTGTCTGACTTCACATGTATCTGCAAGGTGCCAGCCAGTGTGGGTCTCCTATCCTGTCCCTAGATAGTTTTATTTGTGGTAGCAGGCACAACATAAAAATGAGACAAGGTTGCCAAGGCACACATGGGCACACTGAGACTTCCCATTTTGGGCTTGCAATAACATAGCACAGACTGCTTTACCCTGCACGTAGCTGCTCAGAGCTCAGCAAAATGTTCAGACAAGCAGACATCCCACACACCCCACAACTCTTCCCTCATCTGCTACAATGCAAACCCAGCAGGAGCAATGACAGCAAATTTTTATGCCATTTCTGCATCATCCAGTCTTCACTAAGTTCACTAAGTTCAGGATCCAAGTTCATCAAGTCTGCGCTGCTGCAGCAGCCAGTAAAGGACACAGAATCATGGAATCATAGAATGGTTTGGGTTGGAAGGCACCTTGAAGACAATCTAAATCAAACACCTTTCCCATTGACAGGCACAACTTCCCTGGTTGCTCAAATCACCATCCAACCTGGTCTTGGACCCCTCCAGGGATGGGGCATCCCACAGCTTCTCTGGACAAGCTGTGCCAGGGCCTCATGTCTCTCACAGTAAGGAATTTCTTCCTAGGATGAAGTCCTACCTCCAACAGGGACTGGGACACTGCTGGCAACCTGCTGCCTCTTGCTTTTTCACATGTGGAGAGGAGGAAGAAACTACACTAAAGCCAAAAGTAATTGTGTGCATCAATCCTCAAAATTGCTGAGGTTCATTTTTTTTCCTAACTTCTCAAGCCACTGTTTCAGGCTCAATCTAAACATGGAAAATTTGAGCCTCAAGACAGTGGTGTTTCAGACCACACGTGCACTGCAAAATAATGGGTAGGAACCAAAAATTCTTTTGCGACTGTATTTAAGAATGGATGCAATCAACGCAAATATAATCTCATCTATAAACATTAAGTACGCAAAATGGCATAAGATCTTCTTTCTTCACCACTTGTTCCCATTGTCCTTTTTCAGCAGCTGATTTTCTTTCCTATGTCACGACTGAGTCACCATCCCTGGAGGTATTTAAAAGATGCACAAATGTGGCACTGAGGGACATGGTTTAGAGATGGATTTGACAATGCTGGGTTAATGGCTGGCCTCAATGGTCTTAAGGGTCCTTTAAACCTAAACAACTCTATGGTTACTGACTTGCCTATCTTAAAATAAAGCAAAGAACATATTAATCTACTACTCAAGAAATGACAGCTTGTCTGAGTGAACCTGCAGCCAAACTGAAAACTATTTGGTGCTTTTGCAGGTATCTTGTTAAAATTTTATCAGCTCAAGGGTTCCTGATGGATCCGATTTGGGTTTGCTTTTGTCTAAAGACATGTACTTGCTTTTCAATATCCAAGAAACCCTGTCCTCTTAACTCCCCAAAATAAAATGGGCTAGATAAGGTACAGTTTTATTTCAGTATTTTAATGAAAACCAAACCCAACAGAAACCCCACCCCCAGCTCCCTCATTAAGGGCCTGATCCAACTCCCATTAACGTCAAGAGATGATCTGCCACTGACGCACTCAAGCGCTGGCTTGGATCCCTAGATCATCAAAATTTAATTTCATCTACCAGTTATGTTATAGAAACCAGAAAAAACATGAGGGATGACTGAAAATCGAGCTAGAGTTGATTGTAGCTGTAGCTATCAGCAGCACCCTCCTATTTTAAACATCTGCAGGCTGTACAGCCCATGTTGGGAGCAGCAATGCGTGCACACATGCACACATATATGGACACTGAGTCATTTGCAGGAACAGACAGTATAACCCACAGCTCTGAAACTCAATTAGGAAAATACCAGTTGGAACTAACAAGAGCCACATTTTGTTATAAAATCTAAGCTTTGCTGAACAAAAACTAATGTAAGGAACTGGTGACATCAGAAATATTGAAGTTGGATAATTTTAGTGAATTTTATTTCAACCCACGCATTCAGATGCTCTTCATAAAGAAAAAGACTGTGCTTTTTATTGGCAATTAAGATTGTCAGAGGTACCAGGTCTCCTCCCAAGAATTATTAAGCAGTCCTTTCACAGAAGTAGTGTGTGCACAATACAACAACATTTTTAATGACTCATACTGTGTCTATAGATTGAATACCCTGGGATTCAATCCCATGCATCACTAACATCAGAGTTCTAAAATACTCCAAAAAATTGAACTGGTAGAGAAAACAACTTACAGCTATCTGTGCCACCAAAAACCAATGGGTACATTGAATTAAAGGAAAACACTTCCACTCACAACAAAGCAAGTTAACAAGAGCTAGGTCTATTTTACTGCAGATAAAGTAGAACAAGAATAAATTGAAAATAAATTTGTTATATATTCTTGTCCAGACTTGGAAACAAGAGCATGAACCAAAAAATCATAAAAAAGGAATCATGACTCTACATATATGATCATGTAGAATCACACTGCTTCAGCTAAGAAGAGAAAATAGAAAAAGGGAGAGGGAAAGGAAATGCTCTTCCAGCAGTTAAGATCTCTGAATTGGGCTGTGTTTTGCAGTCCCTCTGGCTTCTCTCCTATTTCCATCCACTCTGCCAGGAAACTGCTGAAGCTCTACAAAGCTGTTACAGAGACAGGACATTCCCAGACTGCCATTGTGCCATTTGGTGGAGCACTTGCTAATTTTAGATTAGAGAGGAACACACTGGGACAATTAGCCAAGAGCCACTCCTGATTCTTGCTCCAACCCATCCTCAGACAAAATCACACCCAAACAACAAGACTGACAGTAACCCTTCTAACACAAATGAAAAACAGAGGCAAAGGAGGATCCACCATGCCTCTTTTTGGCAGAACGCATCTTTTGGGGAACATGAGCCTTTCAACCTCAAAAGCAAGCACTGGAAATGGAAACCCTTTTCCCCTCACACAAAAAACCCACCTGGGATTTCAAACCAGGGACTGTTCAAGGGCAGAGGGCAGGGAAGAAGGCCAAGGAGCTCTCCCGAAGAGCGCATGCCATAAGAGATGAACTAGTTGCAGAGATAATAATATTTGACATGATATGGTTTGATAACACTCAATCTCATCTCCATGCTGAAGGGCAAGAGCTCTTCCACCTGTCCCTCCCCTCTGCAACATCCCGAGGGACACAAGTACAGCAAGGAACAGACTGATCCCCTGGAGATATGGAAAGGAACCCATAAATAAATATATACAAACATCATACCTTTAACAACACAACATCTACAGTCCTGTCCACCTTGGAAATGTCGCACAGGCTGTATCGCCTCTTGTGGCGCTCGTACATTTTGTCCAAAGAGCCGGGAGCAGAGGAGCAGAGCCCACCATGAACCCTGGGCTGAGCACGGCCCCAGACCTCTCACATCTGTGCTCAGAGGAGTCCCCGTGGCTCAGCACACCAGCCTGCCCGAGCTTCTGAACAGGAAAACGAAAATCCCAGCGCTGCGCCTGGCTGATAAAAGTCTTCTCGGAGCAGATTTGCTTATACAGGCAATGCAGGAACTTATAGCAAACAAAAGATATTTGAAGACAGCTTTATACATATAGGATTATTTTTTTTTGTGAGTGCTAAGAATGGTATCAGCTTTCCTGTTACAGCAATAATAATAATAAAAAAAAAATGTTTTCCAGACAACTTTGATATCCAAAAAGCAACAGAATGAAAATCCTGCCTGAAAAGAGAACAAAAGCCAGATGTGTGCAGCAGGAATACTGACGCTCCAAGTGGAAAGGCAGAAGGTAGGCTCAGCCACGACGGGTCTAATTCAGGAAAAAAATAAAAAACAACAAAAAAAACCAATCTCCGTATCCAGTGCAAATACTGTCACCAAAGTGTTTTGTTTTTCACGCCCTCATGCACTGAAAGAAGCAACAACAAAAAAGTACTTTCCTCCTTCCGAATCAGCTCACTGTTCACCGGGCAAGACGGCTTGGGTTTGCGTTAAGTTTAAATTTCTAATGACAGCACTGGGGAAAAGGAAAGAAAATAATGAAAAAAAGCCACTCCCCTCCTGATTTGGGCTGAGACGTCACTGCTTGCCTTTTTAGTCCTGCACCAGTGTTCTCCCAGCTTTCAAATTTACTTTGCAGTTGTGGGAGCATGATTCAGAGAGAGGAAAAAAAAAAAAAAAAGAGGAGGGAGCGGGGGAAGAAAAAGCAGCAGCTTTACTTTGCCAGCCTCTTCCACCTCTGGCTGCAGGCACTTGGTGTGTTTGCTCGGTCCAAAACAAGACTGAGAGCAAAGGGACGTGTTTTTCAAGAGGTAAAAAGACTCTTCCTACTCCCCCAGGCCAGGTGAATGAAAGACAGTTTCGAGGTTAATGCTCTCCTAAACCAGGAATGGAAACTTATGATTTAATCAACGCACATGGAAAAAAAAAAAAAAAAAAAAGGAAATCAGCCATTTACTTTTTTCTTGGTTTGTTTGCAACACAAAGATCTCAGCAACCGGTTGTCCAGAAAATACAATCTTCCCTCTTCTCTTCTGGCCTGAAAGGCAGAGCTTTTTTTCTTGGGGACAAAAAAAAAAAAAACCAACCCTAAAGTTTTTTGTCTTTCTAATGCCGGGGCCAGTGCAAGTCTCTCTGCTCTCAATAGCTCATTCACATCAGCTGGGCCCTGCATGCTCACTGCCACATGGTTTCCTGTTTTCAAACTGCCCCCTTGCAGCCCCCTCCGCTTTCCACCCCACCCTGACCTCTCCAGGGATGAAATTTTTCCATACTTCCCTGGCTTTAGACATTCTCTCATTCACCGATTCAAAAGGGAATGGGGGCGACTCAAAATGAAAGGAAAAAAAAAAAAAGAGAAGGAAAGGGGAAGCAGAGTTTTCGGAGTCTGAGAGTTTGTAGTGACCAGAACTTGCTTCTTTGCTAGATGGAAAAGGTGAGAATACAGCAATTTTTAATCCCAAGCTGTAAAGCAGAAAATGCAGAACATATCAACCCGAGGTTTAATTGCCAATTTCCAACAGCCACCCTCGGCAGTGCTGGGAGAACTGGCCCACCTCCTGCTGCTGGGATTTGCTCCACTCCTGGAGCTTAGTTAGGGGGCTGTAGGTATTTTCATCCAGTCCTGTAGGGTGGTCCCGGTTCCCTGGTTGTATAAGGAGATTTGTAGCCACCAGCTCAAACTCTGGCAAAGGTGACTCAAACCCTGCAGCCTACTGGAACGGATAAAACACAAGTTCTTGGCATTTGAATGTAAGATGAGTCTTCCAGAGGAGATCGAAACACATCTGCTGCAAGCAAGCACTCCAGCTTCTCTCCTCCCAGTGCTACCCAGTCTTCTGAGTGCCCGAACACACTGCACCACAGCCTGCCTGTGAGTAACACAGGAACTGATTCCCCTCCGTGCCTGCTCAGTAAAACACCAAAACCCAGGAGTTTACAGAACCAGCACATACTGTGAGCTCCTGGATGTGACACCCCCATCTGTACAGTCAGACTACACAGAAGCACAGCTACCCCACAGATTTAGCAGCCTCAGTAACCAAGTGAAGGGCAGCTTTTCCTGACACTTGATGACACAGTGGGCAGCCCTGACACAAAGCTCAGCCTGGGGCCTCGTACCCGAGCGTATCCTCAGGCTCTGGAGCAGGCTGGGACTTGCAGCAGATGAGCTGCTCCCAGTGGGGGACACAGGTACACTCTTACCTAGTCAGTGCCAGAGCCTCCCCACACTTCCCTTTTATTTGCTCCAGTGTCTCCCTCAGATCCCAAACCTTCATCTCCAGCACACCACCAGCTGAACTGAGGAGGATTCCTCTCGTGAGGCTGTCTTACAGCTACAATCCCTGGCTCAAGGTCTCAGCCAATGACTCTGCTCTGCCCAACAACCAGCAGAGCTTCTGCTTTCAGTATTAGGACACACACAATGTGGTCGTACTTTGGGGACTTTCTGGAGCCACCAGTTTTCTCCACAAGTAATGAGTCCCAGCAGTCATGTGCCCATCGAGATGAGGAATCAGAAATGGCTATGACAGCATTCCAAACTTCAAACACTACCATAAAAGGCAGGGATTTCCTCAAATCTGAATTTACAAGACAGGAACCCATAAACAAAGTATGTGAATTTAGTTCAGGTGTAGGAATTTGCAACAGTCAGTATCTTAATGATGCTCTAATGTTTCATTATGGAGCACCTTTTTTTTTAAACTGATATAGCAGACAGATTTGTTTTCAAATCAATTTGATTACAGCTGCTGGTATACCCAGCCAAGATTTATCCTAACAACAACTGAACAGCTCTGCTCAGACACTCCATTTAAAGCGCTTCACCTCTGATCCACAGAGTTCCCCTGGCAACCAGAAAGAGATGTCCAGCTGCAGAGCTCAAGGAATGCCCACCATGCAGAGGAGGTGAGCATCACTAACTGTGACACTGCATCTTCCACAGAGATGCAAGATGGGTCCAACTTGTAGCTGCATCAACACCCACTCTTTTGTGGCTCACATCACGTCACCCTTCTTGCAGGTAAGGGAAATGAAAAACATCTCCAGTCAAAGCAGAAGGGAGACAGAAGGGAAATGTGCAGCTTTCACAGCGGGAGGCCAATTTTCCTGAGCTATGCACAAGATCCTTGGGATGGCCAAAAGCCACAAGCAACCCAGTGTGGGCTTTCATGGGGCATCAGGGAACAGAAAGATCATGTGGAAGGTGCAGACAGGTGGAGAGAAGCAGCCAGGGAAGCCACCAGACCCATGCCAGGCTGGGTGACTCTGGGCACAGGATGGGTCCCAGGACTTGGTGGATATCCCAGCACTTGGTGCATGTCCTGTGAATAAAGATGATGACCTGCCTTCCTCTTTAATTATATGTCTAGATCTAGTAAAGGTTGTCAGCTGATCTCCTCGACTCCCCTATACCTTCAGCCACACAGCGAAAGAATCAACACACACCAAGAAAAAATAACCCCTTCTCTCCCTTCTCTTTTTCTTTTTTAATTTAAGATGCTAAATCCCTAATTTGTTCTAAGAGTTTTTTCTGTTGTTATGTTCCTGACTCACAGCAAAGATCAGGGGGGTCAGGGACAACTACAGATACCCAAAGTGCATCTCCATTTCCAGACTTTACTGCTGGGGGTGGGGGGAAACATAATATAAACAAATAGAAGATAATGTGCCAGACACACTCTCCCATGGGAGACCATCACTCTCTTCCCACATTAGGTGGGGCTTTTGCTGCATTGTTTCAGGCTAGAAATCTTGCCTTGCACACAGCCTGCCATCCACACAGCACTGTTGGGCAGGCACAGAACACGACTCAGCCCGGACGGAGCAGAACAAAAGCTTCCAGACTCTTTTGTCCAGCTATTTAAGGCAGTCCTTGAATGCCATACAAGTGTTTAGACAGCCTATAACATTTATGCTCTGAAACACAATGAAACAGACAATCAGAAAATAAAGATTAAATTTAAAAAAAAACTACTCTAACAAGTAAGTAATTCTCTTTTTTTGGGGGCGAGTTGCTCAAAATGGAGAGGAGATGCAAGCAGAAGCCCCGGCCACCGGCTGCTGATGCGACAGTTCTGGGCTCCTTATTGAAAACATCTGGAAGCTCTGAGCTGCTTTGTGCAGACAGGAGTTTGAAACTATCCAATCATTTCATATCCAAACCCAAGTCCAGCGCTGCAGATTTCAAGGGAAGGAAAAGAGGGGGAAGAAAAAAAAACCGCACTTGATCACACCATATGATCTGTAACTCATCCAGATAAAACTCCTCCTCCTCCTCCACCCGCTAACAGACCTCTTAATGACAAGGAAATCATGGTTATCCTGAAACAGACTGGACTATTGTTATCTGTTTCAAATTACTTTTGCCATGTCGTTATGAAACACTGCAATGATGCAATCTGCAGAAATACTCAGGCGTATTAACTTCTTTAACCGCGACTCTGATAGGAACTCATGGAGCAGCAGATGAAAGGAAAAAATCTCCCTGTTTTAAGCAAGGCAAAACCCACTTTTGGGCACTAAACCGAGGTGATAATAAATTCATCAGACAGTGAGAGAGAAGAATTACAATTTCAACTGCTCTTTTCTTAAAAGAAAGCAGATTTCTGGGAAGGCTTTTTAAAATTTTACATTTCTGGCACTTACATGGATAGACAAAACAAATCGCTTTTTTCCTAAAACTAAATAAGGCAAAGGGAATCTGCACTCTAATGCTGCAAAGCCTGCAAGAGGAGCATGTCCAATCTGGAAAGGAGAGCACGTCCATCGTGTCTGCTGGGAGGGAGGTCAGTGCCCATGTGAGACCAGACAGACATGGACACTCAAATGTGGATTTTGAAGAAGACCAGGCTGCTGTTGACCACAGCAAGCACTCACACCACAGACCTTGGTCAAGAGCCCTGGATTTTTCCAGGCATTTCCCATGTTTGCAGGAGCACTGCAACACTGAAGAGTTTTGTGGCTGACCCAGTCCCACTGTGCCCGTCTGACTCCATCCTTGTGTGGTGGTGGCACTTCAGTCCAGAGCTGATCCCTCTGGCCATGGCATGACCCCACCAGTGTCCACCAAGCTATGAGTGGCTCCAAAAATCTGGCTGTGATTTTGAATTCTCCTACGAGGTAGGGCACAGAAAGAAAAGGAGTCACAGAAAGGGACATGGACAGTCCCCCATGACCAGACATCACAGGAATCTGATCTGTGGCAAATCCATGCTACTCTAAGGGGGATGGTCAGTGATGCAGCAACAAACCTCCACAGTCCTGGTCCTAAAACACCTCCATATTCATCAGTTTGATTAAATCCTCGGGGTAAATCATCCACAGTACCAACACAAGTTTTACTCTCCAGCCTGGGACCCTCCCAAAACCTCCCTATTTAAATCATATATTCACACCAAGGTCTGGAGAGAGGCATTTCCTCACAGAGCAACGCTTTGGGACAACATGACTGAGCTGAATTTACCATCAAACAATCCACTGTCCAACTGCAGCCTGTGTTTCAGCTCAAAGACAGAAGCATCTGACAAACAGCTAAAGAGCCATGAGGGAACGAGGAGGGCTTGGAAAACTGTCAGACACATGGATACATGGAGCATGTGTTTGGAGAAAATACAGAAACACCTTGAGAGACCTTCAGCCACTTCCTGACCTTCCCTTTTTCTAACATTTCTCAGAGACTCAGTGTACATTTTTCAGGAATTTCTATTGTCCAAATAACCTTCAGAAAAATGCCTAAGCTTTGGTCAGCCATGGAGCATGCCTGAACATCCTTCCAGAGGAAGTCAACTGCCCATCTTACTGCTCCCAAATGGCTACAGGAGAAACACAACCCACACAAGAGATTAGCAACCCCTCAGCTGACTCTACATCGCTTTGCAAGTTCTGCTTCTTCCTTTACCAAAAATAACCGCAGTTGGGATGTCTAGCTGGCTGAAGTGCTGTGGGATCTTGGACCAGGCCACAGATATTTATTTAGCCTGTTATGGGATTTAAGAGAAATACTTCTGCTGTCAAGCACTGGACATTTTGCTTTGCTCTGTGTATTTCAACATCCTGAAAACAGGGAAGGGAAAACATGAGTGGATAAAGCAGGAATAGTCCCAGAAGAGGCTGTCAAGGAGCACCTGAGCTCTGAACTGCAGCAACAAATCAGCTGCACATCCCCTGTGTCCTCCTGTCAGCTGCTCCTGTGCTCAGGCACTTCCCACCAGGGCACGGCTTCTGATGACTTACAGATTGGGTCAAACACCAAAAACATTGGGCCTTCTGTAAAGAATAACACAATTTGCAGCCAAAACAAGTGGATGGAAGATAATGCTCTAATTTCACAGCTGGCACAGCCCAGCCTGGAGCTGCTGCTGAAGAAATGATGCTCAATTCTCTGATCTCATCCAATACTAAAGTTGGTCACAATAGATTTGTTTATGTTTTCCTTTATGGTTTTCAGTTGCTGGTAATAAACATGTAAATTGTACACGCACACAATGAGTGATAATCTTTGCTAATTACTGTGATTCTCCTAGAAAGGAAGGATTACAATTTTGGGGATCTGGAAGGATAATGACATAAATGAAAGTATTTAAAATAGCAAATTGCATTTACAGGAGTTTTCAAACCACTGTCAATATTATACAAGTCATTTAAAATTGGTTTGCACAGACCATCTCTCAAATACCTGAAGGCCTGCTCAAGCCAAATCAAGCAATGTCTAATAATTTGTTCTACAGAGGAATTAAGGAAGAGATCATTGCATTTGTCTCAAATGTAAGAAATGGGGGATGTTTCATTATCTATAAAGCTCAAAAATTCAAAAATCAAAGGAGTTTTTCATTTTTATAGAATCCGTAATAAAAAAACATATTCTGACATGATTGGGATAGATATAGGATATAAGAAAGTATTGATTAACACAACTAAAAACATATGTTCTGTACTCCCATAACAACACATTCTAGAAAGACTAACTCTCTATAGTCCAAGATATGAGGTTAAAAATTAGTTTGAGATTTTGTGCAGGAAAACAAGGCACCTCACATTTTCAGAGTGCAGGAAACATCCCTGTGCTCTGAAATGACCCCCACTGCTGTGGGCGGGACACAGGAGCAGGCAGACATCGCCTGAGCTACTCCAGGATGCCTCAGCATAACATGAGATCAGTGCCATGAAACATCTGGTGGATGGTTCTATCTGATGAATTATGTCTTTAGCTAAAAACAGAGACAGGGTAGCAGATTATGTAGATGAATTGGCGGATAAAGCCCAACAAAAATGACGTATGGCATGAGTGAGTGAAATTAATGGACAATATAAAAATGACACATCTTGAACCGAGGAAATTATTCAACTTTTACCATTCTTTCATGCCTACAGTTTAAGGCACTGTAATCTAACTGAAAAACAGAGACGGGTCATTCAAATGAATAAATCATGCCAGAAAATGATTCAGCTTCCCTACTTTTTTTTTTTTCTTCTTTTTCTTTTTAACTGAAGTCCCTAGGACTCAGCCCTTAGGAAGCCCACACAACCCAGTGTATTGTCCTGACCAGGCACTCTGTTAAAAGGGAAAAGGTTATCTTTTCTTTCATCTTGTAATTGAAAATCTGGGAGGGGAAGTGTTGGCAAAGCAGAGCACTGTACAAAGACACCCATCATATTCCCAGGTCAGCTTTTTGCTTGGCTGTTAATGAAGGCAGTGGATTGAGGACACTGTGGCATTTGTTTAGCCCTTCCAATATTTCTGTTTGTTTTGTGGGAATGAGGATCTCAGCCCCCACGGGTAACTGAGATGCTCTGAGTGCAGCCCAGCCCCTCTCCCAGCAATAACAGACCCTCCTCCTACCTACCCCCACATCCAACCAATATTTTTGTGCCCTCTCTCCATGCATTAGGAAACCTGAAATGAAATCCAACGCAAACTCTGAGAGGAGGCATTTGGAATCCAGCTCCCGCCTGGGAGGTCTGCTTTAGGACCACATGAGTATTCCTTTGCTCACTGTTTTATCCGTTTCCCTGGTAGTCCTCTGTAAAGAATATTAAACAAACATGTCTTTACAGCTCAAGAGCCCAGGAGAGAATGTTGACCCTGTGGAAAAAACCCTGGTTTTATCCACTTTTACACCACTTTCATCCCTCTGGACTAAAGATGTATATACAAGGGTAAAGATTCATTGGGTCCACAAAGCCATCATGATGGACTACTACATCAATCCATACTGAGGACGTTCTCCCCTGTAGCCTGATTTTAGAAAGTATTTTTAAAGGAATTTCAGGGCATAAAATAGGTATATTTACAGCCAGGTATGTGGAAGCATCACTAATTGTGAGGAATTTTCTCAACAGTTGATGCTGCTCCAGAAAAAAAAGAATAACATACTTATTCTAAGGTTATAAACATATCCTACACCTCCACCAGCTTTTCAAAGATCCCTCTACAGTAACATTTGTTGTTGCAAGGTTAAATCCTAACCGGAATAATGGGTCCCAAGCCCTGTTCCTATGCCTCTCCACTCAGTTAAAGCTAGGGAATGTCCCTGGCAAACATGGGGAATGTCAAGCCAATACAGGTGCTTTAAGAAATTTTCAGTTGCTGAGTTTTTGTGCTTCCCCTCTCTCATTCCCCACCTGCCAGAGATGCTGCGTTTCCATACATTTAATAGCTTTTTTCAGTAGATAAATACATTTAAGAAAATGGATGATGATAAATGGTACCAAAAGTGTCAAAAAACAGCATTTATAATATCCTGCAATTTCCCTGAGTTATCCTGCTGACTTGGACTGTTCCAGGAGCTGCAAATTGCTGTGCTGCAGATAAGGAAAATGAAGCATCTGAGATTTCTCACCAGTGACTACAAGGAAAGGGTTGGTTTTGTTTTCTTAGGAAGAAAGAGGAAAATATTCTGAAGCTTTCTCTTCAGGCTAAAATCCAAAACATTTACAAGACTCAGGAGCACAAAAGCTTGCAGATAACCAGCAGAACTAATGCCAGTTCCATCAAAGCAAACCAGTAACAGCAACTGGGAGGAATGCAGATTATGCAGCATCTGTTTCTATAGAAAACAAAATCTGTTACACAACAGTTAAATAATTTAACTACTGCAAGTTATTATTCCTCAGCTAGTCTTTTTTTGGCTATCATATAGCACTAGTCTCTTCTGTTTCTGAAGTTTGCCTTTCAGACAAAAAAAAAAGGCAACTTCAAAACATGCAAAAATTAATGAAACCCATATGTGGGATACTGTCATTATTCCATGTTTATAAGAGGATCAGGTTTTGTTAAATGGGCTTATTTAATGCAGATGCATAAGCAAAAATATCCAGCAAAAGTTCTGAAAGCTATTGAAAGCAAAATATTTTCACAATTTAAACTAAAGCCACTATATATTTTGGTGCAACTTTGTTTATGGCTTCTCTGACAGCTTATAACTTGTCCTAACCAGAGAAACATCTCCTAGATAAGATTTTACCTTTTTGACTCTTTTCACCCTCATACTGCATTTAAGCTGGGCCAACATAAAAATCTATGGCTTATGGAAACATCTGTTGATACAGACACACAATTTTGACAATTTTTGACTTAACAACAGCTGTTGTTATTTCATGCTCTTTTTTGGCTAGACCAGTTGGTAAGACTGGAAGAAAATTGAAGCTGGGCTCCTTTCCTGACTTTGGTCTCCCTTTAGCAGCTGCAGTGAGTACCTTGCTGAACGTCCCCCAAGTCTGGTCTTGCCCACCAGACTCAGACAAGAAATAAAGGAAACACATCTCACCTAAACACTGGCTTAAAATACCCCCTGCTCTTGCTGCTTTCTGCCCGTACAAGGGACTAAAACACCCTCCACTGCCCATCTTCCTGGCTCCCACTGGCACTTCCAACAGCAATCCACAAGAAACCCCAGGTTTGTCTTGCCTCCCCTCCTGCTATTTCTTTCCCAGGATCCAGACATCTGCCAACATCCTCCATAAAAGATAACACACAATATGTTTAAAGAGCCAACCTGCCAAAAGGTATTTGGTGCTTCAGACAGTGCTACTTCCCAGACAGAGAACACGCACTGCTCACAGGAAGGCTTGCATAAAAACAGAATGTCCTTTTCTTGCGAATCTAATGATTGCCTAACAAAAAACCCCCAACAAATTCAACCAAAATATCCTATTTTCAACATTTAATTCAGCTGCTAGTTGAAACAAGATGTTTCTATCTAAATTCTGTTTTCTTGAAAGAGAAGAAAACAGCTTACAAAGCTTTTAAAGAGCTCCAGTCTTTTTCAGTGTACATTCAAACTGTCAAGAGCCAAAGAAAGCCAATACCCCACTCACAGATTTTTTCTTTCCCCTTGCTCTTTCTAACAGAGAGGACTTGTTTAATCTTACCTTCAAACTTCTTATTTCCCTGCCATGCACTCCTAGAGTCTCTGTTGGTTGTGCCAATGCTTGCCCAAACGGACAGCTATAAAAAAACAGTTTAAACAGAAACTACTTATCTAGAGGAGGGAGAGCCCCAGGTTCACATGCAGAGGAGATATTTCAGCATTAAAGAATTCTCGGAGCTACTCCAAGACACAAATTTTTGTTGTCTGCTGCACTGTAAGGATTTTAAGCCCAGAAAGAAGCTATTTATTTAGTCTATATACATAGATTTATAAGAAAGGCAGAGGATCCATCTAAAGTCTTCTGGGTGCTTTTTGCATTGTTTATACCATATGAAGTAAACTCAGCTTCCTCAAAGACAGAAAAGAAGAAATAAACAAAGCTTGACAAGAAAAATCAAACACTGTCCCCCGAATGTACAGCTATGAACTAAAAAAGCTTTTTGAGATGCCTCTCAGTGTCTCCTCAAAACACATTAAAACAGAGAATTTGCAAAATGATCTAAAACCCATTTCTGCCCACGCTGCAGGGAGGAGTTTCTCTCACCCCTTCCCCTTTTAAGACCCCAGTTTTTACAGTCATGGCTCTCTTTGGTTATCCACAGGTAGGAATATTTGGATAACCTTCATTCTCTTTTAAAAGGCTCAAAAAGCCTTTGACACCTCTTGACACAAATTTGACACATTTAGACACAATCTAAAACATTACTGCTCTGCTTTAATCCTGCAGTGCAGGCACTTGAAGCTAAAACTTAGCTGCCTTCTCCTGAGCAAGAGGTCAGTAAGCATTTCCTCACCTTGTTATGGCCAGTGAGTTAAAAAAAGAAATAATAGTGGAACAAAATACCAAGGAATCCTTCTTTAATCTCAGTAGATTTTAACAGCCCATCCCTCTCCATGCTTTTGGTAGGAATCAGTACAGTCATTTGGAAAGGCAGAAGAGATTTCACACTCCTAGACACAAGATCTCAGATTGAAACGAACGTTTCAGAGAACTGCACCTCCAGCCTCTGAAAATGTGTATTTTGGAAATATTCCTCCCAACCACTTTCAGCCATTTAATATGTCCAGCTGTGTTAAGAAACCAAGCAAAAGTTCAGTGTCAAGTAATTCAGGATTATGATCTTTTTTTGATTTATGGAGGTAAGCATAGTCTCAGACACAAGAAAAACAAGTCACCTGATGCTAAGCAGACTCAGTACCAGGGCTCAGACTAATGAGCGAGCAAGGGCGAGGATTCACACTCCTGCCTCTTATCTCAGCAGCTGGAAGGACACCACATGAGGAGGGAGAGCACAGCCAGAGAGAGGCAGAGCCAGCCCCAGGGTACCTGCAAACACAGTATTGGTGTTCCACTGGGGAAGATGGAAATGCTCCAGGAGAGGGAGGCACGTGGTATTGGATAAAGATGCAGGGAAGAATATGCCCCCAAATAATTAAGTGCAAAAATAAGGAGAAACTACTATTAAGTACCTGCAATGGTATCAGGGTAAAGTCTTTATGGAGAAGTAATATCTAACCAGGCTGAGGAAACCTTAAGCCTCCCATCAGGCCTTCTGCAGGTCTGAAAGGAGAGCAGCATAACTCAGGTTAAACACAGAACAGCAACAATTCCTCTGTTTCAAACTACACAAACAGAAGAGAAAGCAAACAAGGTAATCTAAAAATACTTGCTCTATTTTTTGGATTAGTCTCCTGGGCGCAGCTATTAACTTCATTTTCACTGAGTACATCACTGGCACTAAGATGATAAACACAGCAAGTGAGAAGGGAGGGAGCAGTTAGGTTCACTGCTGCTCAAGAGAAAATCAGAAAGTTTGCAACATCAAGTACATGCTTATTTAGGCATAAATTTAATGTATATGTGAAGCAGAAAGAGAAGTGGAAGGAGAAGAACTTCATTAGTTGCAAGAGACCAAGTACAAAATAAAGCCTAGTTTAGAATTGCCCCCATCTGCTAATTCCTATACAGCTGATGAAGTATATTTTATTAAACTATTGCAAAACATTTTATGTTCTTGTTACGGCCTCCTTGCTGGGGTTATTCCAAAGCAGAAGTCCAAAACACAGATCACAGCAGTAAAAAACCAAAGTGGCCATGGAAAGGAGGCACAGCAGCACTGAGAAGAAACTCTTATCCTTTGTGTCTACCTGTTCTGGGGTCCCAATAAAAAAAGTCACTCTTGTCCATGCTTTGTATATGTCATTTGGAGACATCACCTCTTCTTTAGCATAATTCATGAATAAAGTCTTCTACCAAAATTCAGAAGTTTCTTTTCCTTGAAAGTTTCAATTAATTTGGTACTGTGACAGCAAGGACAGCTATGACTGCCCACAGCCAAACACAACACCAAGGCACTCCTCTGGCCCTGGGGATTTTAATTCTGACCTGCAGCTACCCCAGCTCAGCCAAACCCACTCCCTTCCAAACTTTTATTTTAGATATCACGTTTGGATACCAAATCACACAATCCTTCTGTGTAGACTACGATATTTGAATCATCCACTGCAAGATTAACCATCTATTCTTGTTTCACAGTCCCAAGCCTGAAGACCTCCTCACCACCACCAGTCCATCCTGTACAACTGCAACGAGGTCCCTGCCAAGGCAGAAAGCCATCAGTCTGCTCAGTGCAAGGATGCTGCATGAAGAGGCAAACATTCAGTTATCACCCAGGCTTTTATCTCATCTGATGTTTTAACAGCAGTTTGAGGCCAGAAACATTCTGCAGCTGAGTCACCCTGGGCCACACCAGGATGTGTATGTAACGCCAAGCAGAAACAGACACTGAGCACAAACAGCTGAGATGCTGGAGGAAAATAAACAGGTTTCCACCTTTGCATGAAAAATATAATAAGGGAAAGCAAACAACCTAAAATAGGTGGGAAAAGGCTGAGAACAATAACAAAAAGGGAAATCTGTGAAAGGACCATGAGGTGACATGCATTTTGATTCCATGTTTCCATGGAAAAGTTTAACAGTTCTTCCTATCTACTTACTCCCATCATTCTTTTCATCTTCTGCTGTCAGAAATGCTATGCCTGGATATTGCTAGAGCCTGCTTCATCAGTGGCCAAGAGCTCCTGTTCATTTATCATGTCTGTCCCATGGCTACTCACAAAAACCCAGAACAAATATGTGGGAATATAATTAAAAATCTATTTCTTGTATTTATAAGGTTTTCCTCTAAGGTGGTGTAACTTCCAATGAACTGCAAAAAACGTAATCTACAGAAAAGTATAACCAGTGGCCTGTCTACACTGCAAGGGACCAACTCTGCCTTCCAAGACATCAGAATGGAACTAGATAAGTTCCTTCAGAAGGATAAAAACCCAGTGATCTGATACACCAAAGTATCCCCTTGTCATAATAATGCAGCCTCCATCAAAAGTCCACATTTGGTCTCCCATGTTATCATTTTAGTTTTCTCTATATTTAGACCAGGAATTCAGTGTGCAGTAACCATGTCTACTGTACAACAGTTACACCACAAAACTTTTAAGATATTTCAAACACAAATAAAAGAACCCATAGGATAAAGGAGATTGGACCATTCAAAAACAGCTTCCATAAGGTACAGTATTCAATGCCAGCATTCCTTTGCTAGATTAACAGTCTTATACATCCATTATTTTATGGAAAGTATGGATACATACTTTCATGACTACATAAAAAATGAACGTATCAAACCACTGGAAGAGAACTCTAAACCCAGGATTTTCTATTATTAAAATCTGCTAGATCTGTATTTTATAAACTTGTAAAATAACAGAGTCCTGATCCTTAAAAGGGTCTCTGAAAGCTACTTTAATACACTGATGTAAAATAATTTATGAGTGAACCCCTTTGTCTGAAGCAAGCCCTAAGTGAGCATTGCAGAAGAACTGTAAACAGTTGTCTTCAATCTAAACCATCTCAAAACTAGAGCAAGAATATACACACAACTCTGCCTTTGAGCCAACAGCATCTGCAGATGAAAGTGCAGGTAGATCTTGATGCTTTTAGCAATGAGTGTGAAAAAACAGAGGGATAAACTTTGCTGTGACTGGGAGGATGACAGAGCCAGATGTTTTGTTAGAGAAAATGAGGAAATGATGAGTATCAGGCAGCAATCTTTGCTTCTAAAGAGCAGTGGCTGAAGGGGAGGAGAATTAACTCACCATCTCCAGAGGTCAGCAGGGGCTGGCACAAGCCCTGTGGCCACGGTGGGGGTGGTGCAGGCGCCTTCATCTGCCCCGAGCCAGACCTGGGAGCAGCATCCCTGCTCTGAGCCAGGGATTTGGCTCCGTGTCCACGTTCCTGCCTCACCCCTTAACATCCATGAATCCTGTGACTGAGCTTGGAAACTACTGTCTTGAGCTGGGGATTATCAGCCTTCTGGATAAAAAGGCAACGGAAATGCAGCACCCGGAGAAATTCAGTGCAGGACAAAAAAACCCTGCCACAATAGTTGTATAAATGCCTTCAAGGCATGAGTAATGGTAAAGGCCAAACAAGAACCCCAGCCTGGTTTGAATTTCTTTTTCTTTTCCTTCCCCCAGCTTTTATTCTCGCTCCCTGCAGCTTGTGTGGCGATGCCCAGAGCAGGCGGCGAAAGCTGGGGTGATGTGTCCTCCACAGCAATGAATTCACTCAGGGCTGGCCAGCTGACACAATTTCCTCACAGAGCTCAAAGCCTCTGCTCTGAGCATCCGGGGCAGACACAGGATGCTGGTGGGTGTGAGAAAGGGCCTGGCAGATGACTAGCCCAAAGCTTTGACCCGCTGGGTAAGTGTGTGTCAGCCTCCAGCATTAATGCCAGGCTTAGGGCTGGCTCCCTTTTGGCTCAGTTTTTCCATGTTTACTGTAGTTACAGGACAACATTTACAAAGAGAGGGTTACACAAGTGATTTTAAAGAGGCAGGGTGAGAACACAGCCTATTGTTAAGGCTGTGCTTTCCACCACCAGACCTAGCTCTGATTTGTTTCCAACACTTCAGCCACTTGCTCTGAAACTGTCCAAGCTGTTCAGGAAATTCCCGTGTTGTTCTGCAGGTCCTTTGGAAAAAAGGGATTTGCAACCCCCCTCCTGTAGTATGTACATGTGCACATCCATGCAGACGGAGAAAATAAACTTCAGTGCACACAGACAATCTGAATTTTGTCAGGTCCTCAGGGTGAGCAGTTTGTTAAAATAGCTAATTCCTAAGAAAATAAATTGGAGCCTGGAAAACTGTACCAGCCTCTTGTCTTGGGTCACCAGCAAGGTCCAGTAGTTTGGAACCATGGAGCACCACTTGATCTGACAACAACTGCACCAGACTCTGCTCCTCAACACCAGCCACAGGAGGTGGGTGACACTCTACACCTCGGCCAGAATTTTATCTGTTTATCTGATGACTCCAAGAGAAATATGAGAGATTACAGCTGGGGGGAAGGAAAAACCTCTGCATTCTTTACACCTATTGTCCATCCCAGCACTCATCTCAGTATCATGTGGGTCTCTACTCCCTCCCATAAGCTCTTTTCCATCCCATTCAGTCCATCCTCTTCTTCCCACCTTCATCTCCTGCAGTCCTGCTGTCCCAATCCACTTCCTTTGCTCCCAGCCAGACTCTGGCCAAGCAGCTCCTTGCTCTTCTCCCTGTTCAGCAAAGCACACACCTGGGGACCTACAAACCAAAGCCAATGGGCAACAACAGACCTGAGGCTCTGTCCTGACAGCATCACCTCTTATCTGTAACAACTCCCAGGGAAGGAGGTTTCCTGGCCTCCCTAGGTGGTCTTGCAACAGTTTTATGATGGTAACAGGATGTTTTCACAACATCCAGCCTAAATCATCCTGGCAGATTAACAAATCAGTAAATTAAACTGCCATGGAAATCTGGGACTTTAATAACCACTATTAGATGTTGGCAGACTGCTGGATTGCACAATGGTTTTCTTTTTGCTGCACCAAATAAATGCAGTTCTTTCAATCTCTTCTCACGTTTCTTAATCTCTTCTCATTGTTTCCTTCTGGACACTTTCCAATCTCCCTGCATCTTCCTCTGAGCAGAGCACCCCAAACTGGATTTGATGGCACTGATGATGGCTTCACAGTGCCACACATGAGTAAGTCACCTCCTGCACCTTACAGAGAACACTCCTTCAAATATAACTCAAAGCATGATTTGTCTCTCTTGCAATAGCTCTTGCTGTTGATTCATTTGTAATCCACTAAAAATCCTCAGTCTTATTTTAGTCTATCCCTCTCCAGCTCAAACCTGACTTGGTAAAAGTCCATTTTGCTTTCTCCTTTGCAAATGCAGTACTCACTCTCTGTTCTTCTCTCTTATCTGGATGTGCTCTCCAATTTCTTAAGGTTTTACTCTGAACCTTAACCCTGTTCTCTCAAGTGCCTACAATCCCTCCCGACCTGTCATCATCTGAGTGTTATAAAATACCTCCATCTTCCAAATTGTGACTGAAAATATTTCGAGTTTCCCCCCAGAAAGTGACCTTGATGATATAGCAGTTGCATTTTCATCCCTCCACTGATCCAAGCAGTGCAGTAGCAAAGAGTTTCCTAAGCTCCATTCTCTGCAACTTCTGAAAACACAGATATTAATTAAATTCTGATTCCTCTGGTAAAGGCAGGATGCATTCAAATCAATAGGAACTAATACAATTAATGAATGCAAGGGGAAGGCTATTCCCCAGTGAACTCTGTTCATGAGGTCAGTCAGCTACAATTTCTCAGTCACAGGCTCAGACAACCAAAGCTGCTGGATGAACCCAGCAGCACAACCTTATCCATCCTGCCACGTGAAGACAAAGATTCAGCAAATCACAGCCAGTTTCTGGGATGAACACAAGAGAAGCATATCAGGATACAGTTAATTTTAAACTGCTGCTTTACTTTGATATTACAGCATGCAGAAGCCAAACAAAGTTTCTCATTAGAGTTAAAAATTATTCCATTTTAAAAACACCAAAGTATCATTTTAATAGATCACATCAAGTGATTGTCCCAGCTCTACCCAAGATTCCTGAACTAAGCAGGAAAGTAAGTACCAGAAGAGTCTTTGTCAGGATAAGTACCCACTGCCCACCATGCAGGGAGCCTGGGAAGTTCTGGTTACTTTTATATCTGAACAGGTACAACCTCTGAGAAAAAATTCTGGAAATTTAAGAAACAGATCATTTAAAAACTCAGTTTATTTGGAAAAAAACGTTTTTCCACTATTTCTCTTCAGTGCTTATAACCCCACAGACCAATATATTTTAGCAGCAGCACTTCCCTGACATACACAAAAGTCTTCTGAAATGACTACAGGAGAAAGTGTGAGATCCCACATATGTAACAATGGCATTACAGATCCAGCTAATCCTAAAAATTCTTCACAATTTTTCATTCTTTAGAACCCAGCTTAGAAGAAAGAGTTTTCCTCCTCCTGTCTCCAGACTACTCAAGCTACTGTCCTTCAGCCTGACTGAACTCTACAATAAATTGCACTTTTTAAATTCCAAGACTGTTTTTTTTAGTAACTTGTGCTCATGAAAAGAAGTGCACAAATTTCTCACACATAAAATGGGAGCTAACAATAATTCCCAAGATCCAAAACTGCCAACAGCACCAGTGAGGCTGCAAAATACCTACAGCTCCTGACCAGGGGCAAGCAACAACACTTCTATTTGCAGCAAGTTAAGAAAACCACCTTCACTAACCACAAAATGGCTCTGCAATGAGAAGCCAAGAGCACCTGAAAGACTCCTGGCTACAAAAAGAGGCAGCACTAAATAAAGCAGAGTCAGGACGTGGCAGGAGAGGCACAAAGCACGATGGCTTTCACCAGCCTGCTCTGTCCCAGCCCACATGTGTGAATTAAGCTCTATTTATAAGCCTTCTACTCCTTCATGGGTTTTTTGTGTTGTTTTTTTTTTTTTTAAATGACCTTAATATAGTGCAGTTGTTATTTTGTTTCTGTTGAACGTAGCAACAGGAAACCCTGTCAGTCCTGCAGCAAAGTTTCCATTCCCCTGGCACTCCCATGCCTGACTTGGAAAAGCCAGATTTCTGAAGAGGTGTTTGACAGGGTGGAAGGGAGAGGAAGAAGAGAAGAAAGCACACACCAAAACCCAAAATGCCTGTAAAACATGCAAAATGGAAGCCAAATTAATTTTTTTTTCTCTTGTCTATTGTTTGAAAGTAAAAGGCTAATTTGTCCTAATTTGCATTTTCTAAAGATTTCTTACTTCACTACCAGATTTCAAAGTATTGGTCAGGAAAACTATCTTTAATAAAGGGTTGGTTAAAAAAAAAAAAAAAATCAGTAGCATCTTTACACTCACACATTCCAGTAATGAAAGACTTCCATATCAGACAGCACAAATCTTAGCTTGGAAAGTTATTTTCTCTAGTCCCTGGCTAACTCACCAAGCAAACAGCTACAGAAATTAAGCCTTAACTTGTTAAAAACATAATAAACCTGATTTTATTACAAGCTTTGGCAAGACTGTTCTGCTGCTCAAAGAGCTTTACTGCATGATGAGCAAAGATCACTGGAGCTCCACCCTGCAGTGTAAACTCATCCCCACAGTATTTTCTCTTTTAACAGCTTCATAATGGTAGGGAAGACACAAACACAGCTGCTCAAAGGAAACGTGCTCCAACACAAGGCTGCCATCAATTTACCATTTACAAAACACGTTTTCAGGAACATGAAACCACACATAAAATACAGGAGCAAATACAAATCCAGCTAGGAAAGGTAAAACCAAAAAAAACACAGGTACTGACAAAGCAGAATTAGTACTTTACTTTAAATGAAAATTATGTTCATGCAAAGCTAAATATTAACTTTTTTTTTTTTTAATCACAGACAGTCCTTAAATATGTCGAAGCATAAGTAATAGAATACAATACCAATGGATTCCTGATTCATGGCATGATCTTTTTATATTGTTTCAGTGACATGAGGAATATGGACTTTCCCCCACATTTGATCCCTATATGTCCTCCCATTGTTCATTTTTCTTCCAGCTAAGGCACAAACACCCCCAGCCCATGATGTCTTTAGACCTCAGAGTCTGTGCACACACCAACATAAACCACAGACCTTCTGCCAAAATCTCCCTGGAAACACAGAGCACGAGAAGAGCTGCACAGACCCTCCAGGACCACCCTGGCAGCAGCAGTGCTGGGACCTTGAAGGTGCTGCTGGCTCCCACACAGCATCACCAACCTCAAGTGCATTCCAGGACACAGCTTCTGTCACATCCTACACAAATCTTGGTACAACCTTGCCCCGTGAGGAACCTCTTGGCTCAATCTGTCCCCGGCTGAGAAAACATAAATGTGCCCTACCCCAGCAGTTGAAAATGCAAGGGTTAAAAAAGCCCAGGCTATTTTTAAAAGGCTAAAGCAACATCACTGGATATCGCTCAGCTTTGCAGAGGCTACAGAAAGGAAACCAGCTGGTCACAGCAGCAGTGGAGTTTCTTTATAAAGCACAGCAAAGGACAAGGTGACAACACCTGCACTCACCACTTCCTCCGTGCCGTCCTTCTGAAAATCCACCTCGTCCTCACTTTTCATCTCCAACCTCCCTGTGCAAACAAAAGGTCCACAAAGGTAATTTAAAAACAAACTTCTTTCAGTCCTACTGATATTTTTTTGTTTACTCAAACCAGTCCCACTCTCCACAAAAAAAGAAAAGAAAACCCAACCCCCAAGGCCCTTCAACAAGTCCATTTGAATCCCTTCAAGTCCATTTGATTTCCAAATTCTGGTTTTATTGCTGACTTCACTGCTTCCTTGCTATTAATTTTAACAACTATCCTATCTGGAACTGAAGGAAACTATGAAACAGCAGCAAGCATGGGGTTAAACTCCTGACAACCTGTAGGTGAGGCCAAGCACATCTGCAGGTATTTGTCCATGTATTTTCTTGGCTCCCATTCATCTCATAAAGAACCAAACTTTTTGCTATTTTCCTCCTTCCCATAACCCAAAGATAACACAAGAAGCCAGCCCTGTCCGCCCTCAATAGGTATTTTAAGCATTGCAAAGAAAAAAAAAAACCAAAACAAACCCAAAAAACCCAAACAAACAAAAAACCAAACCAAACCAAAGAAATAAAATCACAAGCTGCAAAAATTCAACCCACCTGCACTGCCTTAGGGATGAGAGAATTACCCCCCCAGACTAGGAAATCAAAACCTTTGCTGCTAGATTTTACAAAGTCCCAGCTAGCTTTCCCCTTCTCCACACCCCTGTGATGGTGTCACCGCCACAGTTGTACAAATTTCATGTCCCAGCTGCTTCCTCTGCCCAGCCAAGTTTTCATTAGTCACCATTCCCCAGGGCTTCCCCCTGCTTACCTTTTTCTGGCATGAAGTCAACATCATCATTCTCCTTCAACCCTAAGCTAAGGACTCTCATGACACACAGGACACTTCTGGGGGAGTGATTTGACCAAAGCCACCCAGATAGAGAATGGCTGTGTCAAGGCTAAAGCCCCCTCTAATCCCACTCCCACTCTCATTTTTTCTAAGAACATACTCTGGATGGATGACAATGCCCTCTTAAGGGTGACAAATGCTTGCAGTGGGTTTACCCATACAGGGATTTAGCAAGAGGAGCCTCCCATCTCCATGGGGAAATTGTCCTAACCATTGTCACTAATGGTTTTCTACTGTCTTTAATGTCTACCCTTGTTTTTTGGGACCATCTGGTTTTGCAATGATTTTGCCTCAACTGCATGAATTTGTGGGCAGACTCAAAAATCAAAGGTAATGCTACAAATTTCTGTGAGTTCCATCTGCTGGGAGATCTGCTCAGGGTCATGGCAATGCCAACACGGTTGAGATCCTGATCCAAAGACAGAACGCTCAAGTAAGAAATATTTGGTGCACTGAGGATGGGAGAAGCAAGCTCACCCTGCTGGTGAAGAAATGGAGGATGAAGACATTTTGCCCTCAGGATGAAATTAACGACAATTTTTTCACTCGGTCACTTCTTTCTAAATTTCTATTAAGAAATATCCCAAAGGAAAAGTACTACAAAGCTATCACTGAGGTCTCTGGGTACAGAGCTCCTTACTGCACATGTGGCACTGTTTGTGACATTTTTTACCTGCTCATCCTGCCCCTCTAACAGGGGAAGGAAATTGCACCAAGAGCTTTTCCATAGGGAAAATGCCGCTGGTAAGAATGAGGTGAAGACTCATAGGGTGATATTCTTCTGTCAAGGAATATTTTCTCGAAATGCTGAGATCTACAGGAGCAATATTTACAGTATTTGTTATTTAAGATGGCAGACCCAACCATAAAATCTAACCTTGCTTGGTTTGGTTTCTGCCAAGAAACTGCAACTAGTCTGAGGTGTTTTGTCAGCACAAACCTGTGGCATCTCTTCTGTTCTCTTCTCACCCAGCCTGGCTACTGTGGTATGATTTCATAACCTAACTCCTTTCTTTTTTAATGAGTATCATCTACCTGCCTGACCTGCAGATAATGTGCTTGTGGAACCCATTACTCAGCTCTAATGCAGCTCTGAGTCTAAAGCAAACCGTAGGAGGAGATGCCTCAGGAAAGCAGGATCTGCCTTCAGGGTTGTGACCAGTCACTAGATGCCTGTCTGGATAAGGAAATTAGCCTTTTGAAGTCCTTGTTTTGGGGGTAGGAGGACTCTAAGCAGAGGCAATGAGATGAACAGGTGTATATCTGGGAGCAGCTCCACAATATAAATAAAAAAATTAGAGACCTCAACGATCTGGAGTAATAGCAACAGCAATTATCAGCTGATTACATCGCTGATAAATTACCATGACAATAAATCCCTCTGACTACACGAATTTCTGAGAAATGGCCTTGTGACCGACACTTCCTTTGGGAAGGTTTTATTGTATTCCACCAAAAGACGTGATTCATTCTGAGAAATGACAAGTCCAGCACGGACACAAAATTCTCTGTACAAACGCAGACTTCAGAGAAAACTCCCCAGAACTTGCACAGCAGAGAAAAATTGAAGGCTGCCACTGAACTCATACAAAAAATGTGCTACCCAAGGCTAGACACCAACATGAAAAATGTACACAGCAATAATTATAAACAACAAATCAGTTCTGTTGAATTACTGCCATATCGGAGTTCTAGATGGTGCTCTATAGGAGATCAGTTTCAGACATATTCCAAACACTGAGCTTGGATTCACAGCAGTCACTTGCTTTTGCATAAAACCAATTTTTTATTTGGGCTTCCCTAACATTTTGATTCAAAATAATCCTAAAGTACTTCAAGAGAAAATACTGCAATTAAAATTTTATTTCAATTATTCAATTATTTCTCATTGCACATAAACAATTTCTGCTTAAGGACAGGTCAGACCATTTTATTCCGAGACCTTTCAGCCCTAAATCCTTATGTATTTTAAATCAGTAACAGGATCACCTCCTTTTTTTCTCTCCTTTCCATGTTCTACTACAGAATGATGACTTAACATTACTTTCCTACTTTAGCTACTATCTTATTGGACTGTCTGGTCCCTTTTCCTTTTCAAACCTCACCTAGACAACATCATGGCTCTGAGAATCCAACCAGAGGTCTTTACCTCCAGAGGTCTTTACAAAGCATTGACTTACAGCCACTCCCATCTATTGAACTGTCAAAGCAACACAGCATTAAAACAGGCTCCTTCTGAAAACAGCTTTCTAATCCACCTTTAGATCTTTCTACTGATTTACCAGTCATCTCTTGACTCATGTTTACTGGTTATCTCTTGACATACAAACATCCTAAAAATCCTGAACTCAACAAAAATGGATTTGCTGGACTCTCCACTCACACCCCTGTCCCCCCTCCAAGCCTTTCTCCTGCCCTCAATTATTCTGCTGTCACATATCAGAAGAAACTCTCCACCATCACCCCACGCTGCACTTAGACTGTAGAAACAGCTCTCAGCATTAGAGCAGTGAAACAGCTTTATAACTTTATAACTTCATGATTTATATCATGGCAGATTTTCTTTTAATCGTTTAAATGCTTTGTTTGTTTGTTTGTTCAGTGCTGGGAAAGCAAGAAGCATTGTATCATTTTCTCATAGCAAAGAAAATATGGCAACTGAAAAAGTTCAGCTGCTTCCATTTAACAGCTGCCTGAACAGGTGGGATACACAGATCAGATTAGCTCCATGCTTCAGTACAAAATTCACCTACTGTTAAATCCCAGGCTGGAGCAACAAACCCATTTCTTTTTCATTCAATGTACCCCTTTATCTCCCTTCCTGGAGTTACCTGGTGATGTTTTCCATTAGCTGCTGCTGCATGGACCTGAGGCTTCTATGCTGTCCCCAAAGTCCCACCGCTCTCCCCCATCACCACTCATCCATGGGGAACAGCAGTCCCATTTCCCAGCCCACAGGAGCCAGTAAAACTCATCATCCGAGTTCCAGCACTGCTGAAATGCACTGGCAAACACCACCGCCTGCTCTGCCCGACAAAAAAAGCTCTGAAGCTCGGAAAAGGCAGTGGGGGTAGGGTTCACTGGCTCTTTTAAATGACCTAATGCTGCCAATTAGGAAGCTTTGGGCAGTTCAGAGGGACACTGACAGCTGGCTCAAGTTGACAAGCGAAGAAAATCAGGAAGGCCTTGTACCCGCTGGCTCCACATTAGCAAAAATAAAGGGGAAAAGAGAAGAAGTAGCACCAAGGAAATGAACCCTCATGCCCATATGAAAGCTTGTAACTTTAAGATAAAGTAATCCAAATAGCTCCCTCCCATTCACTTCCTCTCCAGCGAGGATTTACTTGCTAGAAATTCTTCTGTAGGAATTCATAGGAGATGATGTTCTGCTCTTACCTCCAATGCCAGACAAGCAACATGTATTTGAATTGGAAATTTTTATATGTAACTACAAATTCTTTGCTTCTCAGAAGAAAAACCTCAAACACTTCCTCTCCAACACATGCCTTCAGCTCTTACTTCCTTTCCTTTGCCGATGACGTGACAGAGACACGCCTACAAAGAAAAAGCTAAAAAGTAGGAAACCAATTGATTTTTCCTACCTGTAAGAGGCTCAGCTCCTTGCACTGCCAGGCTGACATTCTTTTTCTTTGCTGAGGAACTTAAATCCATTTGTCCATTAAGGCTGGTTCCAGCATCCACTGCAGTCTGGGGCTCAAGCCCCACTTTTTCTGTGGCGGGTACTTCATGGGAACAAGGTGTCTCTGCTGCAAAAACCACCGCATCAAAACTTGTTACCATTTTAGGAACTTTATCCGGAGAAGAGGCATCATTAGCCGATACCAAACTCTTCACTCCCACATTTTCCAGTGACTCAACAGCCTGTAAGCGGCAGGAACATGGTGAGAAGGGCACTGCAGGTACAGCTCGGCTTTGCTTTCCATCGGGCTCAGGCAAGCCCTCCCCCTGAGCCACTGTCAGGGCAGGAGCAGTGTCACTGTCACCAGCTGGACAGACGGTGTCGGTGCTGGAGTCACTGTCACACGTGGGCTCCTCTGCGATGGGCTGCAGCGCTGCCCGGGGCAGCAGCTCCGTGTCCTCCTGCTCCTCTGGATACGCTGCAACAGGGGCTATTGGCACCGGCCTTGGCCCCTCCTGATCCTCACAGCCATCGCTCGGGGCTCCCTCCTCTGAGACATCCTTTAATTTGGGGGTGCTGCTGTTGGGGGAGATTTGTTGTAGGGTTTGAGTGGGGTCTTGCTCTTGGTTCAGCCCAGCATTCGGACAAGGGTCACTTTCCGCACCCAGTGACTCATCTGCTGATGCAGGTCCATGCATGGTGCCCTCTGCTGCAACTGCTGCTCCAGCCCTGCAATCCTCTTTGGGTTGGTCTGTCGCTTTCAGCCCAGCATCCACATTGCTGCTGCCCACCACAGGCCCCGCCAGACTGCAGGCAGAGGGGTTCACAACAGCAGCGAGAAGTTTCTCCGACAAAACCTGCTCAATGCCATTCAAATGAGCCTCCTGCTCAGGCTCAGTTTTGCTTCCTTCAGCTTTCTGCGAGTGGCTCTGCTCCGGGGAGCCCTCGTCCCCGACATGGTCCCCAGGCCAGGTGGCAGCTACTCCACCATGCTCCCCACCGTGCTGCCAGGAGAGCTCTGCTGAGCCTGCCCTCGCTGCCACCGCTTCCTGGTTTTGTTTAGATTCCTCATTATGAGTTGCAGAGGGTGTGCCTATTAAATCATCCTCGGCACAGTCTGCGCCCTTGGCACATGGAGCTGATCCAGGGTCATTACCTTGCAGAGCTGCCTCCTGCCCAGGAGGTGCCACTGCAGCATCTCCCTCCTGACTCACAGCCAGCCCCTCTCCCCTGGGTAGGAGAGAGGGCAATTCCACCTTGCTGCTCCTCCCCTCCTGCTCTGAAGCACTTTCTGCTTTCTCAGCTCCAGCCTGGGCAGGCTCTTTCTCCAGCAGGGCTGTGCTCACATCCTCTGGAGGGAGCGATGCAGGCTCACGTTCCTCACGTTCGCTCTGCTGAGCAGTGTCTGGTTTGAAGCTGTTGCCCATTTCACCTTTAACACCAGCTTGAGCAGCAGAAGGGTCACGGGCAGCAACTTCCTGACCACCGCCTGCAGAATTTTTGCTTCCTCCCTCTCTGCAGCTGCTGGTATCAGTTCCTGCTGGCTCCTTTTCACTGCTCTCCATGGCTTCAGCCCCATGGTCAGAGATCTCACCACTCTCCTGGCAACGTGCAGGTCCTGCACCACTTTCATTAGATCCACCGACATCTCTGTTTTCAGGTTCAGCGTCAGGGCCATCAGTTTCCACATTGCCTTCCAGTGAGGGCAAGCTGGATTTTCCATCTGTGCAGCCTGCTCCCACCTGCCCTTCTTGCTCCCCACTCTCGCTGCTGCCATGGACTTCCAAACCAGGAGCAGGTTTTGATGCACATGCAGGAACCTTCACCCCATTCACTGCAGGCAATGCTTCCCCAGTGCTGGCAGTGACCTCCTGCCTCGCTGTGACACTGGCATCAGCCTGGCTTTCCATGAAGTCCCCGTTTACCTGAGCAGTGCACGAGTCCACATCAGTCTCTTTGTTACTGCCAGTCTTGCAAAGGTCAGCAGGGACACCGACAATGTCACCATGTGCATCTGCACCGTCACAGGCCGGTACCACTCCCACATCTGCATCCTCCCCATCCGAACACCCAGTGCCATTGAAACCACCGAGTAAGGGCTGAGCAGTGCTGGATGACTCTTCCTTAGCTGGGTATTTCTCTGCCAGGTTTGCAGTCCTTTCACCAGGCTCTGCCATCCCATCCTCTGCCCGCCGCTGGCCCTTAGCCTTCTCAGGAGCCCCAGCACAGTTCCTGCATTCAGTCTGGCCCATGGCCACATCCAGGCCCCCCAAGGAAGCTGGGGCTTCACCTGCAGCTGCAGCCACAGCAGCGGCACTGTCAGCAGATTCCTCAGCACTCTGCACTTCCTGATGGGCACTGCCTGTCCTGCCCACGCCAGCCTGATCCAGAACAACTCCAGCCGATGTCATCCCAGCTTCTTCATTTGTATTTCCAGAGGATGGAAGATTTACAGCACCATTTAGACTTGCACACAGGCTCACAGTGCAGTCCTCATCTGATATAGTCCCAGAGCCCTCTGCAGATCTTAGCCCCGCCTCTCCTTCCTTTTTACACAACATCACTGTGGTTTTACTTTCACAGAAGCTCACTGGACAGTTTGCATCCTCCAGGCTAACCATGTCTTTTGGTGCATCATTAAAAGCTCCCAGACTGTTGCTGTTGCAGTTCTCCTCCTGCTGGGTTTGGTTTGAGAGCTGCCCAATGTCCAGGTGAACCAAATCAGGTGGATTTTCCTGCCTTTCTTCTCTTGCCATTTCTTCTAGGCTCTGGAAAGTAGTGGTCAGGTAACCGTTTGGTTCTGCTCCTTTAGCACAGCTGTCTCCAGAATCTCCCAGTACAGGCTCTGTCTGCTGCCTTAAACTCTGTAACAAGACACAAAAGAAAAAAAAAAACAAAAACCAAAACCAATTTATTCTGTCATGCAGTCGCTCAAAACCTTTATCTACCTAATCCTATTCCACATGAATCCAATTCCTGGTGTCATCCAGGAAAGGGCAACAAATGTAGTGTAGTGGGTATTTTACATGCTGGTTTTATTAGGAGGAGGTAATATTGAAACTATTAGAATGAGAGAAACATTGGTTGAAAAGAGCATCTAAAGGTCATCTAGTCCAACCACCTGCCTGAAACTGGCTTACTGCCACTGCAGCATCAGGTCAGCCATGACTTTATCTTGCCAAACTTCCAACTTAGTATCCACAACCTCTCTGGGCAATCTGTTCCCATGCCACACCAGCCTCCCATGAAGAATTTTCCCTAAAGCCAGCCTGAACACCCCAAAGGTGAAATTTGTCCCTCTTCCCCCCTGCTACACCATCTGCCACCGCTGAAAAGAACTGTATTCTTGGTAATTGCCCTTTGAGAAGCTCTAGTCTCAGTTCTTTAGTGCATGTAAATTCAAGACCTGTAAAAAGCAGAATTCCGTTTACCAAATAAAGCAAATATATACCAGCCTAGTCCCAAAGGACTTCAAGCAAATGCGCCTTAGGAGCACCTTCAGATCCCTACCCAGCACTCCCCAGGTCCTGCCAGCATTCCTCAATTTTCTTTCTATGGATGGAAATGTTACATCAGACATGGGCATTGGGCTGGCAATGTCCAAACACACCAACTGTCTCCTGCTCCCAGGACTGAACTAATAATCTAATCTATTCCTGAGAACTGCAGGCATAATTAAATATCTGAAATTTATTTCCTAATTGGAAATAAAAATTTCAAAATGATGACATATTATTAAAATTAATACATGCATTATCATGGAACAGTAGAATCATAATCAATTCCTCTCTAATCTACATTTTCCTTCCAGAGCACCTGCTTTGTCAATCTTTTATAGTTTCATACAATCAAACCTTTATTTAAAAAGAACTGTCTGTTTCAGTATTTCCTTTCATATTCTCTTTTCTGTAGAAGAGAACATATCAATGCTGACATCTTAGAAATAGTGGCTTATTAAATTACTGAGCAACCCCGGTTCCTCTATGTACACCCAACAGAGCTCTCACAGGTTTGCTTGGGGTTTTGCACCACAAGCTTTCCAAGGCCACACTAGTTTCTCACTAAGTACCTGAGACTCTCCTAATGAACTGTGTAAAATCTGAGCTTTTATTTCATTTATTTGTAAAGGATTTAAACAAATACATGCATACTAGAAGTCTAACTTGAACAGTTCCCTGCAAATTTTGTTTAAGTTTTTAGTTCTCAGAGAAATAGAACTTCACATCAAAACTGTCAACCACCCCGGTAACTGAAGCAGCCACTATGTTAATTGATGCATCAAGGGGAACTTCTGGGTACTGCATATACCAATAGTGGCTAAAATCATCCCTGCTACCTTGAGGATATTGCATTTACTTGCCTTTCCACACTCTGAGGTTTGCAAACATTGAGGAGTGCCACAGACTCACTGAGTCACAAACCATTAAATGTATTTCTGGTGTTTGCCACCAATCATCTGCTATTCAAAACAGCCCTGCTGCCCAGCTCCCATATATGCTGTCAGCTATGGCTCCCTTGGAGGCATCCCAGGACAGGTCAGCACTGGAGGCAGCAGTGTGGCATCTCCATCCCTTGAGGAGCCCAGGGATGGGACACAGGGCTCTGTGTGCAGTGGTACCCACAGGCTGCAGGTATTCTTTGCAAGGGCAGTGTGCCAGGCCCTTGGTGGCTGTAACCCCACAGCAGAGCATGGAGACTGTGCTCCTGGATCCTAGCCAGGATGGACAGACAGACAACAGTGACACTTGCTTGGGAACAAACAGGGTTTTCAAAAGGAAGGGCCACAGCAGCCCCAGCATCCTCACGGTGAAGTCACTCTGCTGATAGCCGGAAAAATACAGCCATCACCAAAGGAAGCCAACAGGCACTCAACTGACCCAAAATAAACCTAAATGAAATAATTACAGGGCTGCTTTCCAAATTCAAATCAGATTAGATCTGAAGTAAAACAGGGGTGGAAAGTAAAGTCTATTTCTGATTTCACTGTCAGGCAAAATGTTCCCAATCTGGTATTTGCATGAGCAAACAAGCAGTGAGCTGGATATGCTTGCCATGATTTAGGGTATTTTGATGGAAAGGGGAAGAGATTTCACAGTTAGCCTGGATTTGCCACCACTTCCTGTTGAGATTGGCAGTAATCACCATCTCAGATACTCAGAGAAGGTGGAAAATGGCTCAGCATGGCCCATTCCTCTGCTCATCCCCCCAGCCCACTGGCCATACACAACAGCTCTCCCCTCCCTTAGTTAAAGCAACACAAATATCCTGTTATTTAGATCCTGCACCTCTGCAACCCCGGATATGTGATCTGATGAAGGAACACCCGCAAGTGACACCAACTGTGACAGACATGTGGGTGTTTCTGAAAAATGGCAAAGTGTTCTGATGTTTTACCTTCCCAACTGAGACCCTGGGGCATCAATTTGAAAGCAGCAGGAGAAAGCCCTTCCAAAGCCCTACAGCTCCTGTGGACCAAGCACCACAGAGTTTGAGAGGAGCAGTGAAGGGACCATTATGGACACAAACCTTGTGGCCAAGGCAGGCTTGTCTTCTGAGTCCTACATTGAATTGCTACTGAAACAGACATATTTTCCATCACCCATCCCAGAAATGTTCCTCTCAGTCTCCTCTCTGACTCTGAACTTTCCATTTCAACAGAGATGTCCCCACTGTGCTCATAACCCACACCCCCAGCCTCACTCCAGAGCCTGCCTTAAGCTGCCCAGTGTCTGCCAGACAGGCAGAGGGTCAGCATGTCTCCAGGGAGGTGTTCCTGCCCATCCAGGTGGGTCCAAAACTAACAGAGCACACAGGAGCTGGGAGCAGAGAGAAGCAAAACAGAGCTGGTGTTTGCACAGCTCTGAGCCTGCTTCTCTCCTGAATGAGAACATTTGCTGCCTAATACAGCTTAATCAGATCTCCCCATGCCCAGTAATAAAAAGCAAATGGACAGGTGTCCACCTGGATGATTGATAATGAATCCAGAGAAAACGCCTAGGGAAACGTGCCCTGAAGGATGCTGACATGTGAGAGTCCTCCCCAGGTGCCAGGCTGCAACCAGCCAGTCCTGCTTCTCTTCCATCCCCCCAGCCTTTTGCTCACCTGGTGCTGGTGGCTCTGCATGTGCATCTGGAGGTGCTGAATGTCCCTCTCCCAGCTGGCTGCTGTCCCCTCCCTGGCCTCAGCCGTCAGCAGGTACACGTCGAGCCCACGGTGGTGCTTCACGCTGTAGTCCCCCGAGTGCACCGTGTGTGACAGGGTGCTCCACGAGTCCGGCTCCCTGGCTCCCTCCCTGGAAAACAAGGCTGGGTTAGTGGGCAGGCGAGGAGGGATCCTGCATGGCAGGACACGCACGCACCGGCTCCAGGGCCAGACAGACACACACACACACACACACTCCTCAGTCCTGAAAATAATGTGATTTAGCGGTAATGCCAGCCACAAGATTTATTTCACAAGGTCCCTCTCAGGTAGAGATCAGTGGTTTTACCCCAGACTATGACAGACTAGCAGCTAAGGGCACGACAACTGTGTTTTAAATCAAATTTATCACAGGTGAAGATCACCAAAGCAGCTGTCACAGAACAGCAGACACCTAAGGCAGAACAGCAAAGGGTAAGTTGCAAGGAATGAAAACTATCATGGTACAAGTTCTACACCAAAGCCAGCACACTGCTCACAAACACCCAACAGCCATCAAATTGCAGTATTTTTTTCACTCCTGAAATGAACTGAGCTTGTTCTGTGAAACTTCCTCTGTGCAAGATGTTCTCCGTGTTGTGAGACAGCTGTTTTTCTGCAGCACTATCATGGGCTTTCTTTTTACCAATCCAGAGGAAAGAAAGGAAAAAAGATGCTGTAGATTAAAATGAAAAATAACTTAGTAGGTAAATGTAGTTAATGTGAACTTTTATTCAGTCCTCTCTTTTTGAACATCAAACCCTGATTTTGTACCACTCAAAGCAGTAATGTCTCAGGTCTCACCAAGCTGCACAGCAGTTACACTGGCCCATTGAGGTGGTGAGCAAACACTGAGGTGTTCACCAACTTCAGGTTCACAGATTTCATTTTGAATCAGAACTGATTCAGGAAACCCAAAATTTGTTTTGATCATTCCAGACAGAGCAGCTTGTGCACCACCCCACCAAGCCCTGTGTCCCCCAGGAGAGACACAGAGCCAAACCCCAGGAATGTTACATGAACAGGGGATGATGTTGACCTGCTCAGGAGTGCAAGAAAAGAGAATTTCCCTGTCTTCCTTCTACCAGGGATGCACCTGCTGACACCCAGCCCCACCTATGAGCTGGGGTGGGCATTGGACTAGATGACCTTTAAAGGTCCCTTCCAAACCAAATTACCCCGTGATTCTATGATGTCCCCTCCCTGTTGCAGAGACTAACCATTTTCAGATCTCCCTTTGCTGCCCAGCTACAAATTTCCTTGGAAGGGGAAGAGCTGTGATTGTTTTTAAACAATTAGGAATTCAAGAAGGTACATAAACACAAGCGCATGCCATCAACCAGGTAAAACTACACATAGCTTTCAGAATCTTTGCTGAGAGGTCCTGCTTTAAAATTCTCAAACCTTTCTTACGGGCAAGGGCCCCCAGGAAGCCACAGGGCTATCTCTCTGGGAAGCCAAGCAATCTAGAAAGCAAAGTCATACCGAGCAAACACCATGATCAGCAACAGGAATGGGCAGAGCAGGCTGGGGAAACAGTCAAATGGTTCATCAGAGGCAGAGAAACCTGTGCAAGCAATGGTGGTGGCAATGGCTGTCCCTGCTCTGCCCCAGCACACCCACCCACCCCCTCCTGTGACTCATTCTGGGATAAATCTGCAAGGAAATTCACACAAAGCAATACTATGGCTTCCACCATTCACCACCACTTATCTCAGTCATGACTTGACTTCAGCAGAATTACACTTGATTTAAGCAGAATCAATATTTCCACAGAGAAACAGAAGGACGCATCCAGTTTCTGCTGGTGATTGGTATAAATCCACAGAGGCACTGAAGTCAACGGAGCCATTACAAGTAACTAAAGAAATGACCTTCCTTTATCAAGGAAACACAGACATTTCTGTCTGGAGTGTTTTTCTCTTCAGCTGTCATGTATGAGAAACCACTGTACTCGGGGCCACTCTCAGAGTACAACGAGGCAGTGAGCACAAAGCCCACAGCCACCCACTCATGGGGACAACAGCAGCGGATTAAAGAACTGCGCGCGATGAATCTGCTCCACTTTCTCATCAGCTTCAAGGACCCTCACAGGCATCTCCAAGCCAGCACCCACAAAGCTGCCTGCATTACTTGTTGAGGCTCAAAGGGCCCTCAGCAACTTCAAAAGGATCAATCTGGAGCAAGATGACAGGCAGAGTCCCCTGCGACACCGTGAGTGTGTCCACCCCTCCAGCAATCCGCAACCTTCACACGGCCCAGATGGATCAAACAGTCAATTTTGCTTACAAAGAGAGCAGTTTCTTTTCTTATTCAAGATGCCAATCTGTGTTAGACTTTATGAAAAGCTTTAAACTTTTTGTGAAAGCAAGAAGTTTCTCACATTCAGCCAAGTACAAACTCCAAGCTCTCATTTTTAGTAGCAGTCACCTTCTTTACACAAAATCAAGCAGTAAGATAGCGAATGGTTCAATCTATTGCCTCCTTCAAACTATCCCTTTCATACTCTGCTCCATCCCAGCACTAATGGTCTGAAGCAGAGAGGACAAATGAGGATTCATAAGCATTAACTCATTTTCCCACTGTTCCTGTTGTTCAGGCAATCACTTGCAAGGCCATTTGAGAAGACACTCCTGCTCATTTGCCCTCATACACTGAGCTTCACTGTTCATGCCTTTCCTGCATGTCTCACTGCAGGTCCTGGGTTTTACTGAGAGATGATAAAAACACACTTTCTTCCAGGAAAAAAGCTTTGCTGTTACTCATTTTGTGCTTCCTGGCTGTGAAAGATGCTTATTTTGTCCAGACTTGGAATTTCTGGAGTGGTTGTATAGGAGTGCATATCCAAGCTGCTCTACAAGAAGATAAAAACAGATATGCAAATACTTACTGGAGATTTATTAGCAAAAATATGTATACAAACTCTAGCCTTAAAGAAGTTTGAAAATCTGCTTTTGTTCAGCATAAAAATCCAGTTTGCTGCACTCTGCCAGAAACAACGGAAATCTGTCTTCTTATGAGATTTAACCATCCTGGGTCAAATCTTTCTCATCTTCCCTTTTCAACAGTTTCCCATCAAAATACATAACAGATACCAGTGAACTGAACATTTTGTAAGAAACATTTCTGAGCTCAACTTTCACAGGAGAAAGTATCTTGGTTAAAAAAGCAAGGCCTGCCTAAGAAAGCTGGTAGTGTTCACTGGCTCTACCCCACCTCTGCACAAGCATGCTATTGCCCACTGAAAAAGCCTGTAAGAAGTCCTCCAGCTCTGGTCAGTCTTCTGTCCCATAAAGGTAAACCCAGAAGGGAAATTTTTGGTTGAAATTAAGAACAGACTTACCAGCCCACCCTTAATCTGCAGAGAAGTGGTTTAAAGAAGGATGACAACTTCAAACAGAGAGAAAGAAAAAATACTTCAAAATACTCTCAAGCCATGTTCTGCTCCATCTGGGAACTGAATAGATTGCTGAAACTACAGGATCACCTCCTGCCCAGCTGGCATGCAAGAGAAGATTATAAGATCATAGAATCACAGAATGGTTTGGGTTGGAGAGACCTTAAAGATCATCCAGTTCCAACAGGGATAGGGACCCTGTCCGCTAGACCAGGTTACTCCAAGCCCCATCCAAGCTGGGATGGGACAGCAAGTAGAAAGTGGTTTTTATTTAAACCTCCCAGCACTGCCCAAGTAGACTGGACCCTTTTCAAGGCAGAGCTACACTGTACTCGTGTGCTGAATCTCTCCTTATCTGGAAGGGGAGAAGAGAGTGAGTGGCGGAAAAAGGAAAGCCCACACCACACGGCTCCTGGCTTCCGGCAGATATGGGCGAGAGATTTTTAAGAGGGAAGATAAGAGAGAAAAGGAGAACAAAAAAAAACCCCAAAAAACAACAAACCACCACCTGATCAAAAGCTCTGCTTGCCCTCAAAAGCTGCAAAAACTGCTCAGTAACAAGGGACTGAAATTCAAGGTGCTGACGCTTGCAGCAGGCGTGTTCTCCAGTACCAAGAGACAAGGTTTGAGCTGGAGGGGAGAGGAGGAGGAGGGAGGAAGAGATCAGAAGATGAATGAAAAAGCCTCAGTGAGTTAAGCAAACTTTCATGTTAGACAGATTTATCCCACACTTTCACAAAGGGGTGAGGAAGGCAGTGTGGGAACTCAAGGTGTTATTTCCTGGGGATATCCCCTCCAGACTTCTGAGCTGAAACAAAACAAGCTCAGTAGCACTGCCAGCTCTTAGGATCTTACTGCAAGCCTGACAACAGCTGTAGGTTTATTCTGAAAGCACCAGCCCCTAGATCCACATGGCAAAGAAAAAAACAAAAAAAAAGGAAAAATCAATTAAAAAAAATAAATTAAACAAAGCCCCTCCCATTATGGCTGCATGAAAAGCTAGGAAAAGGCCAGAATTTAGATGCTCTTATCTGTAAGGTAAATAGAAACATAACTAAATTGAATTCTAATCTTACATTCTTTTTATTACTATTATTATGGTATCACAGTGAAAATACCAGATCAGACAGAGTGTGATCTGGGATAAGCAAGGAATGGTGCCTACAGGGATAGGATTGGTGGTGATTGTGCAACATGGTCACAGCACAGGCAATTTAAATCAAGCCAACAATCCCTCCTGGGAAAACCCAGCACCCACACTCAATGCAGTCACCAGCATTTAAATCAATCTTAGAAATCTGACCAAACACAACTTCAATGTTATTTTCAGAAGTGTTGGGGTAATGGAGGCTTTGCATCTGTATTATCAACCTTGCACCCACAATCTTCAGTGATATACAGAACACTAATGCACACAAACACTTTCTTGCTCTTCCTCATTTTTATAACCATCCATATGCATTGTATATGAGAACCAGAAAACACATGCAACCAGCATGTGCTAGAATGGGTTAAAATAAATCAAGTGTTTTCAAATTTGAAAGAGATTTAATAAACATAGAATTCGCACTTCAGGTGTTTCCAAGTGTTCCAAATGTCCCAGGAAGGTAGAAAAAAAAGTATGTTTCTCATATAAGAAAAAACTACATACTGCTCACTAATTTGAATAGTTTTGATGTTGAAAGAAAGAGTTAAAAGTTCATCTGATGTAGAAATAATGACTAAACCCTTACAGTGCCTCGCACAAACATGAACTGCAGTTGTGGATTCTGACACCAAACTGAATTCAGGATTGCATAACCTTCACTTCAGTATCAAATTAAATACTTAATAACTGGATTCAAAATATGTAATGCTAACTTCTCACTGATTAACACACTATACAGCAGCAAGTCAGAGAGAAAAACTGGCTTGGTTCTTCAATAGTTGTTTGCAGATGCACGTATGCTGAGGGAGCATGTCCAGTATTTCCAAATACAACGGGTCTGTATTTCTAAACCCAAGCATTTCTTAGGCCCCAATGTTAATTATCCATTAAATATATATATATATATATAAAAATACAGCTACAAACTCTTATCAACTACATTTGGCAAAAAGTACAATCTGCATTCCATAAGAGTAACTGTTATTAAACGCATTTTCCATTTGTTTTATTTTCAGAGCATTATGTATCAAGAAGGATGTGGATATCTGCTCAGGATGTGGAGCTGTAGGTCCAACCTAGAACCCAATGTCCACCTGGAGACTCGTCAGTAAACAAGCGGAATTTAAGGTGAATCTATGAAATGCACTCAAGAGTGCAAACAGATTCCATTTGTTTCATTTTAAATTAAAAAAGCACCATCATGGAGAATACCTCAGCAAGCAGTGTTTACAGCTAAAAACAGGATCTCAGATCAGGACAAGTGATAATGAAAGAAGAGCTGTCCCTGCAGAACATCTCCACACGCTGCAAGCGAGTGTGATCACTGGCTCTGCAACACAACCCCGAGAAGCAGCCGTGCCTTTGGCTGCCTCTGACACAGCAATTTACAGAGACCTCTTCTACAGTCATCTGTTCAAACTCTATCCCCTACCATGAATGTCACTGCTTGGAGCAAATCTGCTCCAGAGACTAAATATGAGCATCCTAATTGGGTATCCAGCTAGCCCATGCCTGAGGCCAAAAACCCAGCAGTTCTGGGAAACCACTTATCTGCATTTTCTAAATTTATCCTGAAACAGAGCTGGTCTCTCATAATCACTTACCAACCACACAAGGCTGTCCAGCACTTATGGCTCCTATAATTTTTGGGAACACTTCCAGATCAGGATTGCTGGGAAAGAAAAATAATTTCTTCTTGTATCTTACCAAATATTCTCAAATCTCTTCTAAATCTCTTCTTTCTCATCCTCACAGGTCTGTTTCCATGATCTCCCAGGACAATTTCCCAGTGGGAATACAGAAATATTAAAAAGCTGTTTCTATCACATGGACTAAGCCTTCTCTCTCCTCTGTATTCAGAGGTGGTTACATACAAAACAAAGGAAAGGAGGGAGCCAAAGAATGAAAAGTTTTCATAGGGATGTGGAGACACACAAGGAAGTCAGTAAAAGCTGGAGCATGATGTGGGGTGAGTAGGTGGAAAACAGGAACACAAACTCTTCCTGCTCCATCACGTTTACACCTGGTTGCCAGTGGAGCAGTGGAGTTTCTGTGCCAGAAGATACCCACAGCACCTCAGCATCTTTCTGATCATGATGTCAAAGCTATTAAATTATGATGTTTCAGTTGAAAAACCCTACAGCCACAAAACTAGACCCTGTAGACCACTGGCCCTCACACACTGCTCCAGACATATCACTGTCTGTATCTAAACAGCATCTCCTTAACAAGCACAGGGCTCTCTGAGTCCTCTTTCAGTGCCCTTCTAACATTTCTGAATCCCTCTTAACACATTAATCTTGTGCCATCACTTGTAGATACAAAGTCAACTGTTCTCCTGCCACACCACAGCAAGCCATACCTCAAATCCAGCTCCCCAAATAGCAATCAAACGGATTTGTTGCTTGGTTTGGAGTGGAAGAACAGATGGAGAAACATCAGTACTAATTCAATAAACCTTACAGTCTGATTCTCGTAGCCAGAAATAAAATGTATGTATATCATGTGACTGATTTTGAGATCATGCTTAAAAACTCTGCTGAACATAAACTGGGTATTTTTGAAATGAAGCATTTGCTTAAAGGGCCTGCTAAATTGGGGTGCAAAAAAAAAGAAAAAAGAAAAAAGAAAAAAAAAGGGCGTACAAGGCAAATCCTCTTGCAGCTCTGGCTCAGAAAAGCAGAAAAGTGTATTTAGCTATAAAAGTAAAGTCACTGAAAAAGCATCCTTATTTGAGAGGCACCACAGAGATTACAGCCCAGACTTCACCAATTACTTATGTAAAATCAGAACAATAGCAAGTGATAATCATGGATTGAAAAACATTCACAAAACCCTTCTGCTACCAGTGAGTTATTCCTTATGTGTGTTAATTAAGTAATTTTAAATTTGGAAATACAGACTTGTACTGATTTACAGTTTCACAGACTGAGCCTCCTGATTGTTACCAGGAAATCTGAAGGGAAGAGCAATCCCAGATGTGCAAAAACACTTCAGAGCAAAAAGCAGAGAAACCAGCAAAAGTAAAGAAAGTTTACAGTAAAAGACTCAGAGACTGTTGCAACTCTTTGCAGGGATTAGAAAAGTGCAATTTAAATTTTTTTTGAAATGGGCTTTATTTTTCTCTTGCTTCCCTTTTTCAGAGGACATAAATCACTCTCATCTGTGAAGGAACTACAAGTGTTTGGCCTTGCTGGGGAAAGAAATGTTACTAAACAGAAATAAAATCAGCAACCAGATCAGTATTTGTATGTTTTACAAAGCAGCACTTCCAACCTCTCTGCAATCCCGCATGCTCCCAGTGTCTTGAAGCCATTTTCCCCACTGCAGCAAGAGCCCTGCAGAACATGGAGCTGCCAGGGGATTGTGTTACTGCCCTGAGTGCACTGGGAAACAGCAGCTCCTGCACTCTGCAGCTGTCCAGCTCCTCCCAGAGCTCCAGCAGCCTGTTCAACAACTGTGCTGCCCCTCCAGAGCCAGCACCCTGCAGTCAGCATCACCCCGCTCCAACAACGGGGAGAAACAGGCTCCAACCACAGACCCTTCACTCTGGAAACAGCTGAAACTCAAAGAAGGCTTTGCAAACTGCACCATTTCCAAAGTTATCTTTACCTAAAAAACTTTATATATTTTTTTCCCCTATAAAACTACTGCCTTTCTGCACTATCCTATTCCGTCTGCCCTGCAGGACACTCTTCACTGCACAGTTTTCATCCTGGAAATAAAACAAGTCCCCTCAGGAATGATACACAACTGATGAATGTTTATTGATGATGAATATTTATTTGCTTAGATGAATATTTATTAATGTATGCTGCTGTTGACTCTCAATCCCATGTGCACGGGCTCTGTGACAGCTCCTTGCTCAGGTCTCAGAAGAACCAGCCCATGCACCTTTCTTGTCCGAGGATGAAAAGCCAGTGCACACCCCAGAACAGAATACTTCCAGGGATGGAAAACTTACATAGGAAGCATCTTTTATTTTTCCTACATGAAGTACTGCAAAAGCTGAGAAGGGAAAGTTCATCAGATAAACAGAAATTCAAAATGTCACCAGTGAAATTAGGTTTTGAGAAAAATATTTACACTGCAGTTGAATCAAGCTACTTTGCAGACAAACCAAGGCAAAACTACAACAATGGAGAAGGTTTTGTGTCTGCTCTTTAATAATTGTATCCTAATTATGGCAAAATTTCACCCCTTCCCAATGCTGGCTGGGAGAATCATTGTAAAATGCATGGTCCTGCAAATTAGCAAGCAAGGGAACAATAAATTTCCCCCAAGGATAATGCATCACAAAACACACTGCATTCATTTATTTGGCATAGTGCAGTTTAATTACTTGTAAAAATAATGACTCCTTTGTAGGGGCCCTCACCAACATGCGTTGCTGCTCTGTGTTTTGCTGAGTGGGACGAGCTGTGTGCCAAATTTGTGTGCATGGATTATACAGCATGAGCATAGCAGAGTGCAGAAAGGAGGTTGTACAGTGTCCTTTGTGTTTTGATATAAATGACACTCGCTCTCTTCACAAAATTTTCTGTGTTTTGAAGCTCAGTATTTCTCCTCCCAACAGGGATTTTCAAGTCTCAATCCCATCTTAATGCAGAAAATGCTCAGCATAATAAAAAAAAATCACTGCTGGGGAATCAGTATGTGCCCATTTTGTCACCATCACCCTCTTGTGGGGAAGGGCTGTGGCCATCCCCATGTCACTGCTCCAGTCAATTCCAATGCTCCACCACCATTCCACCCACTGAGAAAGGGAACCAGGATTTCCAGCACTCATGGATTTCTGTTTGCAGGGCTTCACAGGAATAGAAGAGTTTTCAGTCATGTGGCATGGCTGTCAGATGTTTATACATTTTATTTCCACCCAGCAGTCCAAGAGGAAAACAAATCACAACCAACAGTTTAAGGATATACCGAGAAGAACAGGAATTGGGACCTTGATGGTAACATTTCTGCAGTTGCTTGTGTCTTATTTTCAAAGACAAACTGCAAAGGTCAGCAGAGAAATGCCATGGATTGGGCCAGCAGCATTCCTTAAAGCCAATGGCACAGGAATCCCAATTCCTCTTTTCATTCCACTAAGTGAGAACTGCCATTCCAAAACTGAAGCCAGTTGTGAAATATTTCACCAAATACATTAATAGCTGTTGTAATAGTTTTGTTTACTTCCCATTTTTATTTAAATTACCAGCTCTACTCGCATTTGGGTTGCTGTATTTTCTGTGAGCTTTATAATCAAGTTTTGGCCAGCTTAAGCTTCCTGACAGTATGTAAAACCTGTTAATGTGGTTAGTCTCACCTTGGAGAACCTTGCTGCAGTTACAGGATGAATTTGCACATCCCATTTTTACAATATAGGCTGTGAGATAGTTGAGTTTTCACTGTTGACCTTGATGAAGAAAAATATAACACTGTTATCCTCTCTGTATTAATGCCAGCAAGGGTGGAGGAGAAGGTATTTGTGTATAGGTCCCATCCCACCCTGCACCTTCTCCTTCACTCACTTTCCATGTAGCTGCCTGAATTTAAGAATAAAACTTAAATGCAATCACTCCAGCAATACAGATCATATTTTTTGCTCCCTCAACACTGCATCCAACAACTACAGAAAGCAGAATAATTTACAGCTCGTAACAGGGAATGTTGCATGATAACATGGACAACACAGCAGACTCCTAAACACGACATTGGGTCACTCACCATAAACCCCAAGCATACGAGAAGATATTCAGAAACACAATTCAGAAACACAAAGTTTATAACAAAGCTTAAGAGAAGCAGGCATCAGAAAAACACACATGGAGACTAAATCTTTTCTCCTATACAAACATCCCCCTGAAGATTATTTTAAGTTCTTTGTCTTTATTAGCCTCAGCTATTAAAGCTGGATCTCCAAACATTTGATGCTAAAAACCAACTTGCCATCTTCCAAAGAATTCCTTGTAAAGCAGTGCAATAAATGCTCATGCACATGACCTGGCTGTTTCTCAAGACCATTTACAAGAGACCTGTTTCTGTTAAATATTGTTCTCCTTTAAATATTTGAATTAATTCTTATCTTATTTTTTTTAACCTACTCTTTACAAGATGCTGCCTTATTTCAGTATAATGATCACTATTTCATTTAACTAAAAAACTTCCTCTAAAAAGTAAGAACACAACAGTGCACCACCACGACAATGCCTGTTAGCTCCCCTCTTTTGGGCAGTTGTGCTTGCTTGAAGAAAAGCTTTTTCATTTGTCTGCATAAGATTTGTCTTAATTAGTCAATATTACAGTGACTCACTTTGGACTTCACAAGACAGCTGGAAGCAGAATACTGAGCAACAAGAAAACCCCCGCAAAAATATTACTGCATTTCTCCATAACCCTTAGGACTGCCCCCATTGCCACTAGCAAGAATAGTAAAAGCAAAATTATACCAAGATTGCCTTTAAGGATGGAGCATAGCACTCAGACACCATTGAGTGATAATGTACAGCAAAGCCAAGCATGGTAGAGAATGGAAAACCAGCAGAGGAACCACCAAATCATCCTTACTCTGTCAGAAGTTGGTGCAGCTTCTGGTAGCCCCTCTCCAAGGCCAAGCTCACAGGCGTTGCCCCTTCGTTGTTGTGGATGCTGAGAGCTCCTCTTCCCCCCGGCTGCTGGAGCAGAAACCACGTCAACCGCAGCAGACCCAGCCTCACCGCAAAATGCATCAGTGTCTCCCGAGGGATGTTCTCTGGGAAGGGAGAAAAACAAAGAAATGGGAATCTGTAGGCTTGTGGGTTAGGGGAATGTTATACCCCACATCCCCACCACACAGCGGCTGGCAGGGAGCTGACAGCCCAAAGGAACCTGCAGCACCTGCAAAAACAGCCTGCTTGCCAATATCCAGGAGACACCAGTCTGAAAGTGAGGGACGTGCTTCGGTGGGACTGGAAGTGCTCAGGACCTCTCATGCTGAGACTGACCACAGCAGTCAATGTGAAAACCCCACCATTTCCTGAACAGCCACAGCCACCAGCAAGCCACAGCACACCCAAACAGAAGTGTGGTCAGGTGGGTTTTCCTGGATGTCCAAACCTCCTCCTTACAAAACCAGGACCAGGTTTTAGGGAGAGACGAATTTTATCTAATGGGATGCTGATTTACCCCAAGGCATGAAGAAGAAAAAAAAAAAACAAAAAACATTTGATGCACATATTAAAAGCAGCTATAAAAGAGAACTGTTTAAGAACTCATACAGAAAAAAACAAACAAACAAACAAAAGCTAAACGAAAAAACATAACCCCAAAGGTTTTCTTTCCTGGTTTGATTATGCCTCAGACCAGCTTTTCTCAGCTTAATACAGTAGCTCTGTCATTCTGAGAAGCAGCATTTATAAGCCACCAATCTCCATTGCTGCTTTTTGTATTTAATAACCATGACCTTCTAATTTGGTAAAAGTCACTCCGGAGCCTGAGCTTTCATCTCAGAAAAATATCCCCCTACTCCAAAAGCTGCAGCCCTAGAATGATGCTCTAAAAAGCTTTAACCAGAAATGAGCTCCAGATGCACTGCTGAAATCCAGCATTTGCAGATCAAAGCTTGTTATTTCTGTATGAAAGGCAAAAGTATTTGGGTTAAAAAAACTGCAAGAAATAAAAATTTGTTCTTTTAATTAACAAAGGATTTCAGTATTGACTGACAGCAACAACAAAAACGCACCAACTGGGTCTCAGAAAGCCGTGCCAGTGAGCACACTTGGTACAAACCCTTTAGTATCACAGAAATGATTTATTGGGTTATTAATTTGGGTGGCAGCCAAACCTATACAACAGGTTTTAAAATGCATGCACATAATGGCTTTAGGATTTAATTTTTTTCTTTAAGAAGTATGCCCCAAGAGAAATCACTTCTTCAAAGTGCTGCTGTTTTTCTTGCTTATTTACTTACTTTTGGGACATCATTAAGACCTTCGGTGAAAAACAAAACAAAGCAAAACCGGGCAGCTCTCCCCTGCCTCACACACAATTTTTCACAACTTTTTGGATCAAATTCTGAAGAACTAATCTGTATGCAAGAACCAAAGGCTTTCTGGCACCATTTCTCTTCTGAATGACTCCAAATTAGGTCTCTGGGCTACAAACCAAGTCTTCCCCCAATCTCCTCTTGATTACCGTAAAGCAAAACCAAGCTGCCCTGAATACACGAGAGTGTCTGAATGGAGGTTCCAGCTGATCAGAGAAAAGGGAATGGCTGAGCTCTCCCAGAGACAAATTCTCAGCCTTTGGTTAAGTAATGAGAAGGATTTGGATATTAAATGTTATAGAGGATAATGATTTAGAAATAGCACAACATGGAGGTTAATCAATGGTTGCAGCCCTGGATTTAAAGGAAAAAGAAATATAACACAGCATAGAGACAGACACAACTGATGAGACTGCAAAATGTGGATACAGCTAGGACTTTTCCAGAGTAAAAGCAAATGCCCAATGTTTTACTTAGTATCTTACTCAAAGAACTCGTATATGCACAAAGCTCCCACACTACCTGTACACTGACTGGCAGAGCCAAAATAATGAACGTGGTGCAATTATTCCTACAGAGACGCAGGAGGCACAAAAGCACTTCTGTTAAACAACTGCCATCTAAATAAAGAATGTGTTCCACTGGGCTGGCCACATTCTGTTCTTGCATGGGATCTCCTGTTATGGGTGCTTTGCTGAAAGGGAAAATCATCTTCCTAACTAGAATGGACAGTCTTGCCCCAGAGCTGAGCAGTGTAGACCTGCAAAGCATAAGCACAGATCCCTGGACCGAAATGCTTCCTCCTCCTGCAGCTGAGAGCATTACCAATAGGGAGAGGCATCTTCTGCTCACCAGCTCATGGTTCACCACTAAACACACACTACCAACTGCAAGTTCTGCAAGATGCAGGCAGATATTCCTCTTGTCCCTGAGCCAAATGGGTGCTTCTCTCCGTCTTGTATGTCCAAAGATGAAATGGCCCCTCCCAGCTGTCACAATGCCTCCTCAGTTGTCCCAATCTGCTGATATGACTGCACCTTCCTTCTGAGAACATCTTTCCTGTTCTATTGAAACAATCTTCTTTATCATGGAATCAGTGGACAGGGTAGCTCCAGAGTTTGGATGGAGGTGTCTGCAAATGCAACTGAAGTGAATGTGGCCTGCCCTGATGCCTTTGGGCAGTGACAGTGTGCACACAGGATCTGTACACGAGGAGGTGGCGTGCTGCCACAGAGCATATTAAACACACAGGCTCACCATCCACTTTTGGAAGGCTCTGCCTGACACAGAACCTGGCATGAGGCCACCCTAACAGATGGGCACAGATGATGGCAGCAAAGAGACAAAGTACTGTACATCCAACAACTGCAGGGGCCCCAGGCAATGGCTTTGGAAGGTTCTGGAGTGTGCAAAACTTGCATGGTGACAGTTACAGAGGCATGTGCCATCTGTGGGCTGGATTAACTACTAATACATAATGAAAACACATCTGTTGGTGTGTGGTGGTGCTCAAAACTAGACAAGAGCTGGTCTGCATCACGTATGGATGTTTTTCTGGATGGAGAGGGGAGGAAGACAGACAGATCCCTTCGGACTTCCTACCTTTGAAGGGATGAAGTTTGTCATACAAAATGTTGGAAATCCAGTCAATGATTTTATGATCTTGTCATGCTGCAAAATGTCCCACACATGGAAGAATATCAAAAGCTTTAATATGCAAAAGCCAGAGGTCCTTCTCCTACCACATACCAAGCAAGAGCTCGTCTTAAAATGGCTGACATCTGAATGTCAACAAGAAGCTTCTGGTAACTAGGAAATTGTGGAAATACAAGATACACGATACTGAAAAGGCCAAGATTGTTTTGTTTCTTCCTCGTTTCCTAGTAATAGGCAAGAGTTGAAACATATGATTATTGCCCCATAATGGCAGGGTACTCTAGTCCAGCTGGCAAAACACAAGACTTTGGATATATTATTTTTCTGTAATTTTTTTCTGCTGTGATACACGAACAGACAGTTTATCTGCGCAACTGAGGAATAAATTTCCATAGAAGACTGTCATATGTACTTTGCTAATAGTAAAGGATTAAGGTTTAAGGTGCTATTAGCACAAAACAAGTAAGCATTGAAGGAAAAAAACCCCAAACTTTGGGTATGACACGCCCAAGAACACTAAGTGAAAACTTTTATTTTAAACCTGACTAAATACAAAGAAATAAAAAAAACACACTACTGTTCCTTTTTAAAAATAACTTTCCAGATAGAGTAACCTACACCTAATGCTCAGTTTATCCTCCATGCCCTGAGACATCTCATGAGCCAACCATGGAATGGGGTAGCATTCCTTCATCTTCCTGTGCTCATGGACCTTTACCTGGTTCTCACCCAAACTAATGCACACTCAGCAATTTGGAAATCTACCATCACATCTGGTCTCAAAATCTTGCTTTCTGCTGGAAATCTTCTCACTGCTCATATCAATCCTTCGAGAAACAAGGGTAAAAAAACCCAGAACCAAGCTGCCACCTCACACTGAGGTCCTGAGGAAGGCTCCAGCAGACAACTGCACTGCAGAAAGGTCAAGGCAAAGTTGTTGTGTTTGGAGTTATGAGCTCAGTTAATAAAAAGATGTGTGGATAATTCCTTTCTTAATCTGATAAACAAGAAATTTTTCAAAGCACACCAAAAGATCCCCATGTCCCCATTCCCACTAATATCAAAGGGAAAAGGAGCATTCTCATGCCAACAATTTCTCGGCCACAGACTAAATGGTACATCTCAGTCTAGAGCAGCCCATTTCTGATGCTGTCTGAACAAGAACTGCTTTCTGCTTCCCATTTTCCACTGCAGAGGGCACTAAATATAGGTATGGAAAAGACTTTTTACATCTTATCAAGGACTGCTGCTGAACAGAGCACTTTGTGCTGTTGGCACTGAACAGATCATGGTGATTTATGCCATACCGTCCTTTATCAGAGAGCACAGAAGCTGAGCAGCAGACTGGAAAGGATATGAAACCCAACCAAAAGAACACCTGTAACTATTACACTGAAAGGGTTCCAAGAGAAACCATAACAAGAGTGCAGCAGATGAACAGATTAAAGCTCCCTGCCTTAAATACATCATCGGTACCATAACTTTAGCATCCTCCCATGGGAAAAAAGACTAGGTACTAATGACCAAATTCTGAAAGTTTTTTAAAGTTTTTTTAGGATTTTTTGCTTAAAATAAGGTGGTTTTTTTGGTGAGTTTCTCTCCAAACATTCTCCCTTCGTGGAAAAAAAAAACCCAAACTAATTCATGATCTCTATTCCCAGTGATATTCATGTTGTTCTCTACATTGAAATCCTACTGGTTTTGTACATGAAACTATTAAACCCATAATCCTAATACATTCAGACTACTTCAAACCAGGGCAGAGAATTTCCCTCTATACCCACCCCCCCATCTGGAGAGGTCATGGAGTTCAATTTCCCAAACAGTACTTATGGAAGGATGTTTATCCTGGAGCATTTCTGGGAAGCTGTACATATTCAACACATCAGCAACTGCAATCAGTTAAGTGCTCCATCTAATCTGATGGTCTCCTGGTTATCTATTTGAAAACCTGGCTCACTATCTCACAGAAGCCCTTACACTCCCCAGGGAATTGCTCCATATCATGGTAATCACAGCAACCCTCTGCCAACATTAACCAGCTCCTGAAGCACCACCTCACAAAGCTCACACAACTAAAAATCAGCCATAGCTCTGGGTTTCACCACTCACTTTTAAATAGGCAAAATGGAAAGACTGTTTCCTCAAAGGTTTCATCAGAATATTACTTCCAAGTTATTTTGAAAGCGATCTGTTTACTAGTGATACAATTAAGCTCTCTAAGCTTTTCATACCTGAGCTTCAGATCCACCCTAATTTTTTTCACCCCTCTTCAACATAAACAAGCCATAATCATTACTCATACCTCAAAATACTCAGTTGTGGTTTTCTAGTTAGCTTATTTTCTCTTCAGTAATTTAAAATAGAACATCATAGTCCTGTATTTACATTGCATACATCCTCAGGACACATATTACATTTTGTTTTCTAGACATAAAGTGTAACAATCTGTTCCATTTAGATAGCTGCCTTTAAATGCCACTGAGAACAGTAAATAGCCCCACTTTTGACAGCAGTAACAACTACGTTCTTTAGAAAGTTACAGTGCAGTTGTAATTATTAAGACAGAAATGATTATACGGCACCTGAAAGAAATGCTGTGTTTGGAATACCACAGTAACAAGACCAATCCTTAATTATGGATATTCTGAAACTGTGGATTCCACTGGAGTTCATACAGATAGACAGATAACTAAGAGCATGGCCCAGGAATTGCTTGCTGAGGAGGGACAGCGTATGCCTGGTGAAGGGCACAGCTGTGTCTCAGGGACCGTGCTCTTCCCCAGCCACACACTGTCCTGAGCTCTCTTCTGCCTCCCAGTTCATGCCTAGCTTGAGTATGGTTGAGTCTCAAATGGCTGAGTACCCTCTGCCTGTCCCAGCAGGAGAAGGGAGCCCGAGGACCCCTGATGTCAGCTGTTCCCATGGCCAGTTCTGCGGCTGTGTCTGTTTAGTGACACAGCACATGAGTTCAACAGCCTCAGGAGACTCAGGTGGGTGAAGCTTTCAGCAGCTCCTCTGCCCTGTGGGGTGACAGCAAGTGAACTCCCTGCCCTCTGCTCGAAGCCAGGGCTGGGTGCAGGCAAAAGCAAGGAGAAGCCTCCACACAAAACCACCCCCTCCTCAAAATTCAGCCTGGAGCTGTGCTCAGTGGTAGATCTTGTACCCAGCTTCTGTCAGCAGAAAGCCATCACTTCCTAACTTTTGCAAAAGTTAGGCTCCTACTCCAGGCCTTTGTAAAATTGACCTTTAAACATGTTTGACAACAGCATTCTCCTCTGAGCAGCAGTTCCCCATCAGGCTGTGGCATTCCAGGAGCTGGCGGAGGCTCCCAGCTCGCTCCTGCCTTCAGAGGTTTTGCTGAACAGCAGCGTTTTGTTTCCAGCCCACAAGAGCCCATAGAGACGTGCCAGCTCAGAGGCAACACTAAACATCTTTCAAGAAGGGATCTGACATTTTCTTTTGTTCTCATTTCTATAGTATTTTCTCCTTCGAGAAGGTTATTTGAAGTTATCTGGTGCTGACATTTAGGGAAATGTGAAGCATGAATTGCAATAGCTGTTCTTAGGTAGTGAAGCAGTGCAGGACAGGGTGTCCCACTGCAGGCATTGGCCAGCATGTGCCTAATTGTTCAAATGTTCCTACAGTGCAATTCCTGCAGTGCTTTTCTCTCTCCCACACACAAATTAACACACAAGCACCAGTATAAGGGTGCTACATGTTAGTACAGAGGTTTTTCTAATCTAGCGTTCCATCATAAACCAGGGACATCTCTTCCATCCCACTCTAGCAAAACAGAGTTTTGTGACCAAAAGGATGCTTCTGCATGCAAATCCTTCCTGCCACAAACACAAAAATTCCCCTAAACTCCCTATGTGTAAATATCTCACTGCAGAAAAACTACCAGATAACTCTGGAACATATTTTATATCACTAATATTCTTCAATTAAATTTGCATTTAGTGACATTATACTTATTCACTTCTATCTACACACACTTCACCACAAGATGCCAAAACACTCAAGAGTTACAGAATTTGGCACTACAGAGCTTTCTCTTCTCACTGTGGATGCAAGTCCATTAACATACAGAGCCCTGCATAACCACAACTTCCTGGCACACAAGCACATGCTGAGGAAACCAACGTAAATCTTATGGCCTGATTTCCCTAAGTGCTGATTTTCCAAAGAATAATCAAAGTCAAAAAGAGAAACCAGATCTCAGACTTCCTGCAATATCAGCAACAATTCAGAGTTTCAAAGTCTTTGTTAAGATCACTGTGATCATATTTGTATCACTTAAACCAGAAATGTCTGCATTATCACAACACTTTTCAAATGCAGAAAGAAACATCAGTGACTTCCACACAGAGGAAAAGAATACCAAGTGTTTATCTCTAGTGTTTATCTCCTTGTAAACATATGACAGCTGCTGAATTCCTATCAAGGAGCCATTAAATATGATCAAATATTTTAATGTCTGCTAACATGGGAATTGTCTCCTTGTATTGAGCATTACAAAAGCAGACAGCAAGCTGGATAAAAATAAAGCAGGAAAATCTCCTTTGGAAAACCCTATTGCAGTGACCAGAACTGAGCCTGCTGCACCCAGCCCTATTCAAGTGTTTGTGCCATTGCATCTTATAGAAGATAACAGATGCCTCACGGTCACATTCCTGAAGTGAAACTGTTTGCTGAAATACCCTGAAAATTTACAGCAAGGATTTGAACATACTGGAATTAGTCTCCTGGTCCCACATGTCTTTCCTTTTACCCCCTTGTGACAAAAGAAGCAGAACTCCAAGGATACAGACACACCACAGCACCCTGAACATCTCAGCACTTCTGCTTCAGCAGCCACAAGAGACTTAGGGCCAGCCTTGGGGTTTATTTATAAGCTTTCAGTAGCCCTCACTGCTGTGGTTAAGGGTTAAGTTTTCCCATCCTTCCCTTCTTCTAATCGCAAAATTGTCCAGGCTTATTTTGGGAAACTGCAGTGTTAACCCATGCTGTGTGCAACCAGGGATGCGACATAAACCCTCAGGGCCAGAGCCCTGAGTTCTCCAAGAACAATCACATGTATTTTTCATGTTACAGTCATTTTGCACCTGTGCTACAAAACCAATATTTACTACAAGCGCCAAATTTCTGGCACAAGGATATTTCCAGGAGCATCAGATATTCTACACAGAGGCTTCTTTCAGAATAAAGCACTATACTGAATGATTTTCATCATTCAGTGCCATTGATGCCATTGTTACACACACAAAAAAACCCTGTCAGGCTATATGTGAAAACACTGACTGTCAGCTCATGCTGTTTCATATGAGAAGACCCAGAGAAGTCATGACTTATGATTATATATTTTATACCTTATATATTTTAAGGAGGCTGAAGGGCAAGATATGGGGTGTGGATGGACATCACATCCCATCTCTGAGCACAGAGGCCACCACACCCTTTGGAAGGTACATGGCAGGTTCCCAAGGCAGGGAACCCTTTCTCCCAGGCTTTTTAGCTCTCCCCCAAGCCGCAAATCTCACTGTGCCCCAGAAGTCCTCACCGCTCAGGGACTGGTCTGCTCCCAGCACGTTCCATTCTGCCGGCAGCTTCAGGTGTCGAAATGCCAAGGCCACCTTCTCATCCAAGAAATCCACGTCTGCAGCAGGTGGCCGTGACCGGTCCAAGAACCGTGTGAAATTCAGCGCCTGCTGGTTGCCAGCACAGGTGGCCAGAAACTGGGCGGCATCGTAGGCTTCGTCCTGGACAAACTGGAAACTCTCTTCTGCCACAACCAGAATGGGGTGACCTTCTCTAGAGGCACAAAGTGCCACCTTCACTGTCTCACAGCAGTCATGGCCTGCAAAACAAAATTCAGACAAATGGTAAAAAAAAAAAAAAAAAAGAAAAATTGCATGGGCTGAGGAAACACAACTGAGCAATTCCTTTGACATACACACACACTCTTTGCATTAAATCAAATAAGACCAAGTTATTGAGGGTCACAACTCTAAAATAATGCTGTCTTCGGAATTTATACGTATCATAAGAGATAAGTATTTGTTATAGATTTTAAAAGGAAAATATGTGTTACTCTTCTCTGTCCCAGTATAAGCCAAGAACTATAAGCCACCCAGGCAATTTATATTCAGCAACAAGCACTCTCTAGAGTTTTAAGTAATTTAAGTAAAAGATTTTGCTAACGTACCAAAAGCCAGGTTCTACGGACAAACTTTTCTTTTGCAGCTCTGCAGGACTCCAGTAACTCATCAGAAACTGGAATCTGAGTGTTGCAAAGCTACATACTCCAAATGCTGTCACAACACTTGGCTTGCACTGAAAACATTGAAATTCCACCTAAAACAAAGATCTAATGGCTACGAGAGCACGACCTGCCTGGGCATGCCCTGTGTGCTCACTGCTGCACCTGCCCCTTGCATTTGGGTTCACATGACAAAACTAAAAACTAAGCTGCTTCTGCTAAATAAAAACATGGAAATGGCCACTTTCCATATTTACAAAACAGGAGGGTTGGAAGTTTGGTAATTTCATTATTTATTTAGGGGAGGGGAAACAGGACAAAGGAGGCCCTGGCATGGCAGCAATTTCATTGACTCAGAAACTTGAGGGGAAAAAAAAAACCAAACACAGAACCAAACCAAACACCTTTTTGGAATTTTAAAAGGAAAAATATACTATGTGTCCAACACAACCAGAACTTGCAGTTGTCAGACATGCCCCTTCAATAATAAGGTTTGTGTTTCAAGTTCACTGTGTAGCACAGTTTCTTGTTCCAGCCTCAGACTGACGTCATGGCTGTTTTTGCCAGAACAGCGTGGACCCTGCACTAATTACTGGAAAAGCTTCTTTTTTGCCCATGACTTCAGCATACTACCACATTCATGAAACCCTGCTTAATTAAATACAAAATGACGATTTATTTTTAAAGGCTTGAAAATTCAATTTAAGCCCCCATTTGCGGTCAGTGGGAAAGTTTCCTTCTTCTGTTGGGGCCTTTTGCTGTTGATTTGCCTGACAAAAGGGAAAATATGTCCCTAATCTTCATGGTCTTTCAGCCAACCTCACAAATCTGTTCTGAGGCTTTTGGCATCTGTACAGATTTTGTCTGCTGAAAGAGGCAATCCTGAAGTTAATTGAAAGGTCAAAACTGCTATTAGGACACTGCGGGTAACACCAAAATTGTCAGAGATGAGGCTGTGGCTTCCTAAGGAGAGCAAATACAGCTGGAAAGGTATCAAAGGCAAGTGGAGAAGGGGAGGAAAACACACATGGATGTTGCTGCAACTGCTCCATACAACCAGGATGTTCTGGAGCAAAAAGGTAAGAAAACTTCTTTCCTTCCAGCACCAGATGGCAATTAGCAAGAGGATGATGTGAAAGCTGAAGGAACAAATTTAACTAATTTTGTTGTTTTGAACAGAGGTAGGAAGAACTTCTTCTACTGCTCTTGAAAATAGTGAATGAAAATGTGCATTCTAATAATTACTGTATTAGTACTCAGCTGCTCATATGAAATTCACAGATTCCACTCATCCTGACAGCAAAAGCCCCCAATGTTCAAGGGAGAAGTGGGGGAGGATTATACAACTTTGGAGGGATTTGCCTTTAAGGCCATTTAGAACTGTGCATGCCTCCCCCTACACCTTCTTGCTTTGCTGATCTTCCTAAGGACATCAAACACAGAGCAGGGAAGACAGACATAATTTTGTTTCCAGTCTCCAGGAAAGCAGTGATCTCTGTGCCACTGTGAGAGGACTGTGCCAGCCTACAGGAGCCGACTCAAATCCTGCGAGCTGGACTCTCCCTGACGCAGAGCAGTGGAAGGTTGCTAGAATGCAGAGTTTAAGAAAAACAAACACAATAAAAGCTTCCTTAATAGCATGAGGACAGCTAAACCTTTGATCCAATTTTTTAAAAATATTTTCTGCCTATTCCCATAAGAATCCCATCTGCAGAATAACCTAGAATACAACTACTCTGCCAGCAGACTTTCAGGATTGAAGCAGCAGGCAAAAATGGCCCATGAGCAGCTACAGAGAAACTATTTGGGATAGTCACTTCCTCGTCACAATGCCAAACAACTCTGCTGTGGGACAGCAAAGGCTCCTCCATCGAGACAACAACTGCAGAAACCTCTGTCAAGACGTGTGGTCTCCTTAAAGCAGCACATCATGGATGAACACAAAGTTCCCTTGGATGGAGCGTGTGTTAACACCAGCTGCAAAATGCAACACAAGGGAAGGTGATAAAAAGACCATGTCCTGACCTGTGGCCAACAAAGATTCTACTGAAACTTCCCCAAATAATGAATGCAGCCTAGAAGAGAAAGTGACAGACCTGGCAACCCATTTTTATCTAACAGGGTCAAACAAGCATCAAGCATCGTGCTAAATCCTAGAGAATGTTCTTCAGAAGGGCAACTGCTTTCAGTGCTTTTATGTTCTACTTATTCACATTTGAGAAGATGTCAGACATGGGGCTAAGAACGTGGGACAGGTTCTGACTTCTGGCAAGCAGTTCAAATGAAAGGGGAGCCAGTATGTAACAAGAGCAGCCAATACCAGAAGGATTGCTCAAAGAGGTCTCTGCCCCCCTGCTTTGAAATGACTACAGGAACAATGTGAGCAAACATGTCCCCAGTACAGGAACTTTCTGAAGGAACCATCAGTGGGGGCAAGACTTCTCACCACATCAAAGATCCAATGGCCTGGACTAATATCTGTATTTACAGCCCTTGTCCCAGAGCATTACCAGAAGGGAGCTGAGCTCTCTGGCACTCTCGGGAGGCGTTATCACTGCCAAACCAAATCTGTTTTCACGAGGTTAAGTAACTCATCCACAATCAGACAGAGCTCCAGGCAGTGCCAGAACAGCCAGTATTGCTCCTGTGCATCACCCTTCTGCTCTCTCTGGCAGACAGCAGGGCTTTCTTCTAACATGGATTAAGCACCAAGTTATGCACCTATCAAGCATCAGGGTGGTTCCATCATCTGTGTCCATCCACTATGAACTGCTGTAACCTCCTCGTACACCTGCCTAGATGTGGAACACAAAAATGTGTGACACTGAAAAGGGAAAAAGAAAAAGCACTGGGTGTGTCAGTGGGTTGGTTTTGATGTTCTGGTGGAACAGAGTTAATTTTCTTTGCAGTAGCTAGTGTGGGGCTGCTTTGGATTTGTGCTGGAAACAGTTTTGACAATCCAGGCATATTTTACTTCTTGCTGAGCATTGCTTATGCAGACCCAAGGCCTCTTCTTCTTCTCACCCACCCCACCAGTGATCAGGACCAGGGCACAAGAAGTTAGGAGGGGACACAATAAGGACAGCTGACCCCAAGTGACCTGATGGATATCCCATATGGAGTCATGGTCAGTGTATAGAGCTGAGGAAAGGAGGAAATCTCCATTATATGTGATGGAGCCCCGAGGATGGCTGAACACCTGCATGCCCATGGAAAGTAGTGATCTAATCCCTTGTTTTGCTTTGTTTGCATGTGGCTTTTGCTTTATCTATTAACCTGGCTTTATCTCAACTCACATTTTCTCACTTTTGCTCTTCCAATTCTCTTCCCCATAGCACAAGAGGCAGCTGTGTGGGACTTAGTTGCTCACTGGGGTTAAACCACAATAGTCAGGAAGAGGAATGAGCCTATTTGCAAAGGTTTGCATTTCCATAGGCTGAAAACACAGGTAACTGAATAAATCACACAGATGAGAGCACCTCAGAGAAGGGATGAGAAATCTCCATGCTTTACAACACCATTTCAGACTGCATGGCTGCACTTCCCTTCTTCATCCATTTTTTTTTTGCCACAGATATCAAATGTTGTCATTTGTGTGCTGCCTCGACTGTGATAAAAATCAAACAATACATCCCTTAATTCCAGCAACACTGCATTTTATCCCATTTCTCCTTTTGCTCCTCAGTTACTTTAAATCTAGCTTGGAAACAACTCTTGACTTGGAGCTGTTTTGAGAAATACCAACAGATTGCAGGAAAATACAGAAATTGAAAAACTATTTCAGTCTATGCAGGGATGGGTACAGCGACTAATTCTGCTGCTATAAAGCAAATTCCTCATCTACACATCAAACCACGCTTTAAAAATTATTTTAAATGAGACAACAGCTCTTGAACTGAAGAATTCTTTACTGGGAATGAACAGGGACACTTAATGAAGCTTGTTCTGGGGAAAATACAAGAATGAAAAATGAAGACATGGTGCTCTGGTCTGTCTGTTCTTATCCCTGAAGAGATGAGATGTATCAGCATGACAGAAGTGCTTCCTCTAAGTGGTACCGCTGCAGATCAGCGAGCATGAGAATGGGGAGATTTCTCAGCTGCCAGTCATTAGCAGGTAAGTTAATGTACAGCTTAGAGCTGTCCATCAATTGCTACCTGTGCCTGTGATCTGGGGTGCAGTTAAAAGGGCATCAGCTGAACTCCTCAGACTTTTTCTTGTTTAACAAGGCCTACATGGAGACAAAACACCCCTAAATAGAGCTTTATAAAAGATGATTTCATTTCCTACTCCTCCAAAAGTGGAAATCCTGTCCAAACCTCCTATTTTCAGAATTCACATTGGAGCTATCAAACAATGGGCCCCCAGCCTGGGCAGCTATTTAAAGCCCTGCTGGAAGCACATGTTTGGGTTTGCTTGGTAGGTGATTAAAGACTAATTGCATCCTCCAAGTTACCATGGTGGAGCTGGGTTGAAAGAGGTCTCACAGAGAGATTTAAGGACAGGAAAACCAGACAACAAATGCTGTGAACCTCATGAAGGATCTCAGATTTGCATCCAAGAGATGTTGAGATGTGGTGGTTTGTGTAAAAGGAAGCCAAGGGATCTCCTGTGACCATCCAAAAAGTGCTTCTTTTCTGCTTCAGAAATACTGAATTCTGGTTCTGAAAATCAGAGCCCATCTTTGAAGCGCATTTGTGAAATGTACACAGTTACTGTATTCACTCTTGCAACACAGGAAGCCTTATGAAATGCACAGGCACTGCACCAGCAATGGGCAGGAGCCTCTGCTTTTCCTTCCAAACCTTTCACTGGAAAGGTAAAAGAGAGACTGAAGAGTGGGTGAAGATGTTTTTTAAAGGTCTTTACACACTGCAGATGCCCTAAAAACCTAGAGAAGTGTAAGACCCCACACATTACATCTTAAATAAGTTCAACACAGATTCAATCACTTTTTCCTGTGACTGATGTCATCTAGTATGGGCATAACTTCCTTTTAATTACACTGCCTCAAGCAATTAAATACACCGAAGAGGATGAATTACAAAAAGTCTTCTTGGCTGTGCTGTTTTAGTCTATTTTAAGGGGGTTTTTGTTTCACAATTAAGAGTATTTTCAAATCTATGACTGGTATTGCCAAGTGGCCATTTGTTATGCAACTTGTTTACCCTTCTGGTTTACCAGTACAAAGATTGTAATTCATGAAATACAGCTTTTTCTATGAAGAGTTGTTTCTTAGGGGAAAACACAGTCTGTGGTAGAAGTGAATAAAGCATGACCATATGTAAAGGATTTCACAGTAAAAGAAAAGTTGGAAATGAAGATATTTCCAAGCTAACTGAAATTATTTTTTTTTATTCTTTTAACTAGCAGAAAGAAAGGAGAAAAACCCAAAAAACAAGAACTCTGAGAGCTATGGAATTAAGAACAAGTTAAAGACCGAAACTTCTCTGCCTTAGCTTAAGGATGGAGAGAAGGCTCAGAGTGAGTCAATGGGAATGTGTCAGCCCTGTGGAAACTGTTGGCAGGCAGCTACCAGCAGACAGACAGTCTCTCAGACCCTTTTTCTACTTCCAGTTTTGAGTCTCCTCCCCTTTGATACCCACACAAGAATCCTGCACCTTTTGAGTTCAACAAACATGAGACAAGTGATTTTGGTATTATAGAGCTCAGAGTGATACAACACATTGCAACAGTACTCACCAAGGCAATTACATCTCACAAAATTTACTGCTTGTTTTGGTGACCTGGCTCACAGACAAGGTGTTCCTTACCCTTTACTTATTTGATCAGGAGCTGCTGCAGCTCTGGATTTCTGGATTGTCTCTCCCTGTTTGAAATTTCATTTCAAATTTCCCCCATGTCTCCCACACTTTCCAGACCACCAGTCATCAAATGCAAAGAAAAATACAGCTGCTATGGTGATGGCATGCAAACTTTTGCAATAAATGCATCACACAAACACTGGAGCTCCCAGCACATCAGCTCCTGCTAGAAAATTTCCCCAGATCTCCCCAGGAGCTTCCTGATACTCAGAGGCCTCCACTGGCCACGGCAAGCTGTGGTTGGGACTTTTGACTTGTGTGGACAGTGATGAGGTCATTCCTTCTTCTGCTGGTTTGTTTGCCAGATCATGATTTGAGAATTTTTGTTATTGGGTTGGGTTTTTCCCCACTGGGAAAAAAGGTGCTCTAGCAGAGAGGCAGGAGATAAGGCTGCTGTCTTGCAATGAATGTTTCACTTCCCTGCTTTACAAAGATTTCCTTCACTACCACATGCAATCTGCTTGGCCTCAGTTACCCTCCCTACTTTGCAGAGATGGTGGGAAGAGAAAAATGCATTAAGATTACAGCAGTCTCAGCTGCTGTAGGAATAAGGACTTGCTGAAAAGCTCAGTTAATGACCAACATCAGTAGGACCAGCATCTGCGACCTACGAGGACACATCCATCCCCAACAGTACAAATTCAGCAAACAACAGTTTAACCACAGCAGAGATGGTATCATTTCTCTGCTTCCTTCCCTGCTCAGACTTTTGATGCTTTCTGAACACCCAAACTCCAGTGGGCAAGCTTTTGCACAGAGATCCCCACTGGAGCACTGCCAGTGTCATTACACCTCCACCTGTCACCTTAACACTGTGTCTGATAAAACAGTGCTTGAAACTGTGCTCAAGAGCTACACAATGCCTCTGATATTGCTTCCATTAGGGAGAATTTCTACCAGATTAATTAGAAATAGAAGAACTGCAACCATGACAGTAAAGCCAACAGTTAAGTAAGATTTTGTTAGCTTTTCACTGAGACAAACAAAAGCTTTGATGATGTATGATGTAACCTGGTGTGTCCTTAAGCTGGCAGAAGAGCTACTGAAAGCACACAAAACATCATTCCCTGGCTAATTCTTGAATCTCAGCAGCTAATTTTGACACTTCCAGTTATGACTGATTAACTCAGATGAGAATCTCTTTCTTACAAAGGGAAATTAACACAGCCAACAGCAGGGCAGGCTAAATAATCCATCCCATTCTTCAGAGCTAGTGCATAAATACAAGTATTCTGTAGTTCAAAGAAGTGATGAATCTGTTTTTATCCACATTTTCAGGTAAAATAAAGCTGCTCCCATAAATTTACAATCAGAAGTCCTTTCTTTTGTTATGTAGAGAAATAAAAGCTCACATTTGAACAATAGGATGGACTATATATATTCAGTGTTTAAGGCTGATGATTAAAAAAGCATAGGAAAGAGGCACATTGCTCTAGAAATTCCGTAAGATTCAGCAGTCATTTAAATCTGCAGCAATAAGCTTTTATTTAGATAAAGTCTTTCAGGATACAGAGAATTTTCACATACAATGAGAATTTATGACGTATTTTGACAGCTTGTATTTCCATTTTCTCTAATATTTCACCTAAACAATTTTATGTTGTTAAGATTTCTTTTTAAATATGATTTTCTTTGAAGGCTTTGCTAAAACATTCTGATTAATTTTGGCAGCAAATGTAGTGAAATAATTTGTCTTTTACACCTCCATACATCAAAAAACCTACTGAAAAAGTCAAGAAACATAAATTACAAATCTAGGCTTGCTTTTACTTCAACTTTAATAGAATTACAGTCACCCCTGTCATCCCAGTGGCTAGTGGACTTCATCAGAAGTCTCCTGGGGACCACATGAAATTTTGAGGACTTGGGGCAAGAATGAGGGGAGAGCCTTTGAGTCCAGAAGGGATGCAGAGGAGGATCAAGGAAGGCAGAGTCTCCTGAGGGAATCAGCCCTTCTGTAATCCCCTTGGGCTGCCCCTGAGGAGCTGCTGTGCTGGCAGGGATGTGCAACAGTCCTTGCATCACAGGAACAAATAAAAGATGCTGGGAGCTGGAAGTAAAGGGTGAGATTTTGGCTAAAAGCTGTTTGCAGGAGTTTTCTTGCAGAGCACTTGCTAAGTGCCCGGGGCTGGGTGTTTAAACAAGGGCTGGTCTCTCACACACTGCCTGTTGTTCATGGTTAATCCCTTCGAGGTCAAATAACACTCTGAGTAACCACAGCCATCACCAAGGCAACTGTGGAATATACAGAGTAAACACATGATTACAGATTCACTGTGTGTCCAGGAAGGAGGAGGAGGAGGAGGAAGAAGAGCTGCACTAAGTCACACTTCCACTGAAATCAGTGTAGTCAGTGCTGAAACAACACTGGACAAATGCAAGGGTGTCAGCAGAGGGTATGAAAAAAATTAGGCTTTTCCTATTTCTTGCTTTGCCTTTACCAAACAACCTCTTCACCACTGAAGTATTCTTTTCTTAGGTAGTCTCACCAAAATGTGGTATCAGCACAGATAAGGGTGTTATCCACATGGCTACTTTACATCTGAGATGTCACCTCTTCCTTACAGCCCTGGATAGTGCAGGAATGATACTACCTTTCTGAAAGGTCCCTTAAAACTCCATCTGAAACAAGCTGTATTCTGGGACAGCACCCATCCCAGTCTAGCTTCTAGAAGTCCCATCTTCACATGCCACAAGATCATGGTAAAAAAAAAAAAAAAAAATCCATTATTGCTTAAGGAACAATTGAGAGAAATTCCCTCTTTTCCTTTTGAATCATGAACGGTGTCAGATTTCCCACTAACAGTAAAAAAACGAGCTACAGGGAGCCCTCCCCAGTGACTCAGTTCTACCTGGGGCTGGCAGGACAGGCAGTGCCCAGAGCATCCCTCTGGTACCACCTGGCAGCAGCGGTGCTGCAAGGACAGCAGTGATGGGAAAGCATCGCTCCCAGTGCCCGGAAATCCCATCCAGCACGCTGCTTCCCACATGGGCTGAAGGGAACACTGAAGCTTTTCAGTTCCTTTCTTGGCGCAGCAGCCACGGCCTCGAGGGAGAGGTGAAGTCATTTCGAGCAGGGCTGGCAGAGCCCCACGCCCACCACACAAAAGCAGGGAAGGAGTCACCCCCTCTTGCTCTTCTGGGAGAAAATAAGCATTAATCTAATTGATTGCACGGGGCTCCAGTCATCAGTAGACATAAAAAGACTTCTCTTCCCAAGCCAACTGAGCAACATGAACAGCACAAAAAGAGGAGGAAATGAAAAAAACTGAGTGGCCAACTTTTAGCCACTCATTCCCAAGAGAAAAAGCTCCAAATTTTACTCCATGTGCATCTCTCACACAACAATACTTAGGAGGTAGGCAAAAAGACAAACCCAAGAAAAGCACTTGATGGCCTGTGTTACACTGTGTGTAGCGAAAATGTCAGGCGTTTTTCTCACACTGGTAGCAATGTGCTGCATAGCAACAAGTCAGAATGAAAGGTTAATGGTGAGGACTGCAGCCTGGAACACGCTCATTCCCACGGCCCTGAAGTCACCAAAGGGAAATGCCGCTTCGTTTTGTTTTGTTGGTGGCACAAAGGATAAAAACAGTGGTGGGATTTCATGTGGAAACCCACCTCATCCGAACCAGCCACAGAGAGATGGCACCAAGCAGCACATCACCTGTACTGCAGGAGCTCCAGAAATTCTGTGTGGGCTCTGAGCTGAACAGGATTTAGGAGAAAGGGCTGCATTTCACCAGGAAGACACAATGAACCTCACCCAGTCAAGCAGATGGTAAGCGTAGCTAAGACTTAGTGGGCTGTCCATCATTTGGGCAATAGCATCTGTAACCTTACAAATGTATCTTCCACCATCTTTCCTGCATTTAAAAGCTTTTTACTATGTGTATGTGTGACTGTGAGTTTTCTACAACAGCATCTCATAGCTGCATATTAAATAACTGTAATCTCAAAAAAAAAAATCGAGAAAGAGGTCTTTAAAAGGCAAAAGCAGTCATCCAAACCACATGTTCCACTCCTTGTGAGCGTGTAAATGAGGAAAAAGACAACAAAGAAAACAGCATTACATTCCAGTCCACTTGTAGTAACCAAACTTCACAGACCGATACACTGATATGCAAAGAAAGGCAATTGTTTACCAGGAGAAATTGTCTCCAGACTCCCAGGATTAATCTTTCTCGTGCTTGTGCAGTGTTGGACAGTTGATCCAGTGAAGACCAAGTAAAAAACTACATCATCTTCAACTTTATCTTCCTCAGTCAGCTGCACTGTAATAACAGAGTCACCCTAGGGAAAAAAACAAGAAACAAGGTTACATTTACATGACCAAGAACTGCATCATCTAAAATAAAACTACTCTTCCTACAAGATTCACACTCTACATTCATTCACTCCTTTCAAAGGATTCAGATATGCAAGTCAACCGTAGTAACAAAGCCAGCCAACATTTAGGAAATATGCTGAACATTTCTCTAGGAAGAGACATGTGGAAATCTCCAGAGTATATTCAAAATAACAGTATAGTGAAATCACACCAAATCTGACAAAGACTTGTACATCCCACACAAAGGTTTTTGTACTCACACACACACAGATATATATATATACAGATAGAGATAGAGAGAGAGAGAGAGAGAGGGAGAGAGACATATCCCATCATATACAGATAGGTAAAACTCCAGAAATGAGATAGTGGCCTAACATTCTACATTCAGAAATTTGAAAAAAAACCCTAATTCTTGCTTGAATGCTCACAATTTCCCTGTCCAAGCTAGCACTGCAACCATAGATCCAACTTGATCACTGAACACACCTCTCATCCACAATGCATAAATGCACAAAGATACCTAAGTTTCATATCCACTGAGATTTTTTTTCCACTTCCCTTACAAAGAAACAGTAACTGTGGTGGTACAGATAGCTCTTCTCTCTCATCCATAAGCTCATGCCTTGGTGAAAAGCTCTGTGTGTTAGCAAATACTGCAGTTCTTCAAGCCTCGAGGGGAAAAAAACCTCTCATGATGTTGGTTAAACTCTCCTGCTTAGTATTATGGAGGGTTTACTTCAGCTCCTCAGCATATTTTATCATTTAGCTCATCTTTGCTCTCAGGAAAAATTATATTAAAAAAAGGTGCACACAGTTACCACAGTTAACCCAGCAAAGGGTACAGTAAATACACCTGAAATTCCCACATCTGCACAGGAGAGAATGGGGGCAATATGAACCAATTTCAGTACCCCATGGGGAAGGGAAAGCAGGGAAAGAGGATGGCTTATAGTTACTGCAGAACTAAATGACCCATTTTCATCTGAAAAAATCCTAAAGATTCATTTAGGCAGGAAAAGACCTCCAAGACCATCAGGTCCATCCGTTACCCCAGCACTGTCAAGCCATCACTAAACCATGTCCCCAAGTGCCACATCTACACAGCTTTTAAATGCCTCTGGGGTCTCCCCATACTTCGTTTATTAGCCTGAAAAATTTATATAAACTACAAGACACAGAGAACAACAGTCTGTGATGTGACCTCCTGTCCCTTTTCTATCAAGATCAGAACCAGGTGGATGCCCCAGTTTTACACAGCAGCTGTGGCTGCCAGCTCTCTGCCACCACCCCACCGAGCATATGCTTACAGCTGCAAATCTGGAAAACATATTTTTATTATTATTGTTATTGCAGATTATGTAATTCTGATTTGCATATTCAAGAGAATACACATGTCATTTCCTTTAAAACCTCCCCCTGAAGATCACTGAGTTCATCCCTTCTCTTTGTCAAGTACAAGTATTGTAGAAAATTCCCAGACTTCCAGGCCCTCCCGTACATCCGTCCCGTGTTAGCATCGCTTCCCACGCTCTGCCTCCTCACGTCTCCCTCTTCTCCTTTTACGTTTCCTCCTCCAAGTTTATGTCCAGTTCTCCCCTGATCCAGCCCATCTGGCACCTCTTGCCAGGGGCAGGACTGCACCTTGTTTTATACAAACAAGATTTTGCAGGGCAAGTACATGGCCAGCCATTGGTCTTGAAGTCAAATATGTGGGTCAGTGCTGTAACACAGGAAAGAAAACCATAAATTCAAAAAAAACCACACAACCTAATGGAGCAGTGAGTGTATTTTGCATTTTCAGAGAATGCAGAGTTACAAATGTAAATTTTACGAAGGTCTCACGCAATAGTATCAGAGCAGACTTCCAGCTGGGGAGGAAGGAACCATGTAGCAAAAGTCTATCTTGTATAGAGTCAGTGTTTAAATAAAAACAGGTGCAAAAAGAAATAAATCAAGCTTTAAATTCAAGCATGACCAGTTCACATGCTGAGTTGAAAACTAAATATTCCATTTCAAGCAAATGGATCCAGATTTGAGCTGATGTTCAAAAATAACAAAAGCTTGAGTTTTAACCTACAAACCCTTTGTGCTTTGTTTTTTATATCTGTCTTTGTTCAAACCGTTTCTCCCTTAAGGCATGAACATACAAAGTACTTAAACAGATTTAAAATGCAGGTGACACTTCAGAACACTCACCAACAACACTGAGTGTTTCATCTGTTAAGAGATTTTTCTTTTATTTAACTCCAAAATCAAGTACAGCAAGTCTAATTTTTGTGAAATCAAAGCAAATTGACATAGAGTTTTTGTGAGAAGACACCTGTCCTTCCATTCAACTATTCACAATTCTGGGAAAAGCAATTTAATTTGCATCAATATTGCAAATGACAATTTGTGTATTTAGTTATTTACAGAAAAAATAGTAAATACATGTAAGAAACCTCAACACCAGAGGTTCCTCCTAACCTGAAATCTAAGCTGGAATTTAAACATATAGCTGAACTTATTTAGATACCTGACCTAATTTTGAAGGTATAAGGTGGTCAGACCAGCAACCTCGAGCACATCTTTCCAACCAACTTGTTCTTTAGATTTTCATTCAGTTCATTTATTGTTTAAGTCATGGGAGAGTACACATTATCATCAACTGGTATCAAGAACCATTTATTTAAAAGGTTCTTCAGCTGTGTCTAAGCAGCACTTCATGGTGGGAGGGTCTCCACCACCCTCCTCCCATCTCTTCTGGAGGATCCTTCAGCAAACACTGTGGAACACTGAGCATCTTATTTATTGGATCTTTTATTTTAATTTTAAAATTATCTCCAAATATCTTTGCTAAGACTGGTAATGTGCCCTTTAATTGCTGTGCATTTCAGTTTACTTACAGGTGTCACCTGAGCTAACTCAGTCACTGTGCCTGGTACAGGTCACTGTGCTGATGTGATCTCAGAAGCAAAACACCTTCCCTTCTTCAACACACCTCCCAGTTACTGACAATTTCATTGTTCACTGCCAATTTTAATTTGATTTTTAAGTTATTCAAACAATGTATTTATTTGGAAAGGAAATAACGCACAGAACAAACCCTCTCTTTCCAAGATTTTTGGAGCTAAAGAAAATCAGTTACAAATGCAGCTAAATTCCTGCAACCCACATAGAAGACTTTCCAACAGCCCTATTGCATTCAGCCTCCAAAAACATTTTAATTGAAGTATGTTTACCTTTATTCACTTAATATTGTCCAAAAAATGTCATCTGTTCAGTATCACTGCCACACAAGGTGGTTATTATAACCCTTCTTTCATCCCAAATGGCTAGAAATGGGAGGCCAGCCTGCCAATATCCCTTTGGTGAAAGTACAGACAGATCAAAGCCATTCTCTGGAATGCTCCAACAAATAAGAATAATTTAATTTCAAAACTAGTTTGGATCGACTAATATTTACTTGGCTTAAAGCCCATTGGAAATGAAAACATTCCATCTTGGTCCATTCATGGAAGAGGCCACCCCGTCCCTTGTTTGGATCTGAAAAATCCCTGGTCTCAGATGTAACAGGATGTAAAGAAGGTGCATGGGGCTCTTTCCTCTACACATATTCCCTTTCCCAAACCAAAGGGAGAATGCTGCTCTGTCTCACCACGGGACAGGTACGCTGCAAAAGCCAAGCCTCACCTTGAGCTTCAAACTGGAGAACACAGAAAGGGATTTAAGAGTGGCCCCTCTCTGAAGTTATGGCTTAGTTAAGGCAGCAGAAATACAATTATCTTTAAAAAGACCCAAATGCCATCATTAAAACTAAACCCCAAAACTATCTAGACAAGGCACCTGTTTGTCAGGACAATTTGCTGGCATAAGAACAACTCCACCTTTTTAGGCAGCAGTTTTTCCAGCACTGCAGTTAAATGTGTGTGGAATGTGTATAGGCAAGGCACAAACAATTCCAAGTAAGCCTGTTAAAATGGACTATTTACCATCAAAGGCTTTTTTGTTTTAATAGATGACCTTAGCAATATTTGGAAGTGGCAATAAAGTGAGCAAAATCTTTAAGCTTAAAAGAATTAGGATCACTTATCACCTCAAAAATACTAACCACCTTCCAAAAATAAATAATTGTTGTAAGCATATAAAGACATCTTTCTTTTTCACTTCAAGCTCTGGAAATCTGTCTGGTTTGGGGGAATTTGTCATCATTTGGGACCATGAAAACAGCCCTGGCAAATGCAAAATTCCAGGCTTCATGATGAAAACCATGAGTTTAGTTGGCAGTAGGGAAGATTCCCTGAGGGATATCAGCTCTACCAGAAACAGGTACTCTTGTCAACAAGGGACTGAAAAATGGAAAAAAAATATTCTTAACATGCTAGCTAACAAATTTTAACATCTCTAAAAATAAACAAGAGAAGGGGAAAAAAAAGACAAAAAAAAAAACCAAGCTGTATTTTTGTAGCTGAAGCATTTGATTTCTAAGCTGGTTTTTCCCCCCATGGTTCATACTGGGAATTTTAAAGAATGTTGCTTAAGCCACTAACCACCTACTCTGACCTCCACACACAGAATCTAAAAATACTTATGAAAATTAAGTGTGCATTAGACAGCAATACTGCAGCACTCAAGTGTTACTTAACATTCTGCTGTTAATGAGAAAACACCAACAACCAGTAATCATTAATTTGTTCTACACAGAAAAGCAAAATGCAAAAATTGCTGCTGGCCATTGACAGCAAACTGTGGCTGTTTCCTCATGCAGCAAAAACCTGCTGAATGACAAGTCCATGGGTTAAATGGGTTGGAGATTCACACAAAGGAAAGAAAGCTTTTCTCCCAAGGTGTTTCCTTCTAAGAGTTGTGGATTTTGGGGCTATGATGCTTTACTAAAGAGGCTGGATTAGATGAGTATCTGTACAACTGCCATTGGAACAAGTTTTGTTTTGTTTCCGCTACTCATAAGATGAATCAGGCCCTTGTTGAGTCACCGCTTTATTGCATTTTTGCTTCTTCCCCTCTGGGAAGCCCTAAACAGCTCCCAGGAGAGCTTCACTGTACCCAGCACAGCACCAAGTCACAGCTGTGGTTTCGTCCTCCTCCTCTTTCACTTCAGGCTCCTTGGTACCTTTATTTATTAATTTTTAGATGGAGTTGGACTTGCTCTTACCCCTGCTAGTGCTTGACACAGAGTACGCAGGCTCGGGCTGTAATTCCAGCACGAGGCAAGTCCTTTCACATCCCTGTGCTTTGAATTTCCCCATCAATGAAATGGGAATCGTGGTCTAAACACACTGAGTACTTTTCATCCAAATGGCTTTTAAAGGAACAGCTGGCTTTTCAATCACATGACGTTTTCTTTGGAAAGGGCGCAGCACTGACAATAATTAAGCTAGACAAAATCAAAGGGAAAGTTGAGACAACTCCACCTCAAACTGAGAACTGCAGAGGAGTCTGAAAGCAGCTGGAGCACGGAAAAGGCAATTGCAAGGCACTTTTATAAAATGTAACAGAAATCATCAAATAAGAAAAAAGTACAATATAACTGCTCAGATGCTCGATGATCCATTATCATCTACCTCTGTCAGTACACAACAAGATCAGCAGCTAAACTTTTGCTCCCAGACAGTTCCCACATCTCAGCTGAGTACTCTGGAAGATCCCTCCCATCTAAGGTTACTTGGGTTGGTGCAAACTTGTGCTTAAACCCCTGGAGAATGACATCTGGAAAGGACACATGGACATCTCTATACAGAACAAAACCATGCACAGCCACACAGGTTCCTGAAAAAGGAAATCGGGGTTTGGGCAACAATTTTTATAGCAAACATGACAGTGCTCTCATCTCCTGGAATAACCCTTTTGATTGAGAAAGGCTTAGATCCCAGTTTTTCCAGGTCTGAGTAAGTGTTCCAGCCAGTCAGCTGTGACACAGCACTATTACTGCTGGCTCCAAAAACCACAGGATGCTCTTCTTCCATGGCAAGAAAATAACCTACATCCAGCATACTCTTCCAGGCTGCTATTCCCAGGTTAACAGATGAACAGCTCACATTGGAGGGGCAGAATCTGGGGATGGGTCCTACCCCTAAAACTCCAGCTGAGACCCCTTCCCCTCTGTCCTGGCATGGGGCAATTTGGCAGTGGATCTCAATGCCTCAGCCTGGAACATCCATCCCCTTTTCCAGATGTGGCCATTTATCCTGCAAGCTCCCAGCACATGGATAGAAAATGAAGGGACCACGGGAGGAGGTCAGAGGTATCTGTTACAGTGAGATAACAGCAATCATTACAGACATCCTCAATTTCACCACGATGGATTGACTCAGAGGAGCACTTAGTGGAGAAAAAAAAAGCAACCAAAAAAACCCCAAAAAGTCACATCAAACACAGCTCATTCTGCAGAACTCCAGGCCCCAGGAACAAAGGTAGGGCTGTGAAATCTGTCTGAACATGAGCAGCTCTAGAAATCCCTCCTCGCCTGGAGATATCCCCCATGATAAAGGCAGTGACCTGGGTCAGGAACGAGGAGAAAGATGGATGTCGTTGGGGTGGAGTGTTGCAACCTCCTGCAGATAAAACCTTCAGGGAAAGACTCCAGAAATAAATAGAATGGCAATCTGCCAAGTTTTGGGGCAGATTGTGTCCTTTTTCCTAGTCAATGACTTCAAACTCCTTGATCTTAATGCATGAAGCAATTTTCCTAATATAAAAAAAAAACCAAAACACCCACACAAAAGAAGACAACAAGAATGACTCCTGTGGTTTAAATAAAATAAATAAATTTTAAAAATAAAAATCGATCTCCAGACCTAACACCTTCTTTCCTTTTAAAATTAACAGCAGTGCTATTATTTCTACCAGAGAAAGGTTTCAGGTTAACAGCACAGATACTGAGCACCTCTGTGATGAGAAAGCCAGATTTGGCAAAGCACCATCTCTTTCTTTGGAAAATACCATCACAGACCATTCTGTCCTGCCCGCAAGCCACCAAAAGAGCAGAATGATGGGACACATTTTTCTGCCAGCCCACAGAGCAAATCAAGGTGATACCTTCCATATTTCATTAGCACTGCACTCAGCCAAGTGATCTCCTCTTCCAATAATACCCGCAAAGCCATGACTTCAAACACTGACATACAGACAAAATAACTTTCTACCCTCCATCACTTTCTTACCTCAAAAGTGAAAGAGAATTTGGTCCAAAAATAAGATTAGCTTAGCACATTGATGGATAAAATGTTGACACAAGTGTAGAGTAAAAAGACCATTTATTCAAGACTCTTCGGGTAAAAAAGAATTTGTGGGAAAACAAGGATATTTACGATAAACAGCCCTGAGCTGTTACCTCCAGGTCCAAGCTGGCTCTCATGGACCCATCCTGAGTGCAACCTGTGCTAAAAAATATGCCATGGATGCTCTCAACTTGCCTGTCTGCAGAGCCAACACTGTTAGGGATGATTTATTAACACCTTCTCACAGCCACAACCACAGCCCAAGCCAGTCCAGGTGTTTAATCCTGCAGCAGGATTTGTTTTCAAAGAGATAAAAGGTTTGAGGAGTGCAAGGGGTGGATCTCCTATTCTGAACCAGTGCAAGCAGCACAACCTCCTGTGCAAAGGGGTATGCTTCAAGAAATCCATTATTAGTGGCCCACATCCTTTGACAGAGCATGTCTCTGTCAGCCTCCAAATCAATCACCTCCAAGATGAGTCTTTATTGAGTGTCAAGATGCTGTTATAACTATTACACACATATTAATCCATGCAGCTCAAAGGAGATCTCTAAAGCCAGCAGAAATCCATCAAAGTAGCAGGACCTTGTTAAGTGCTGAAAGAGACACATGATTTATCTTCATGCAGAGATCTTCCTGACATGGCACTCTGCTGCCCAGAGCCAGGCAGGCTATTAGCTTGGGCTGTTAATAGCTAATTTAGCTGTACCAGTGCCTTAGCACGGGGCTCCACGTGCTCTGCAGCACTCACTCAGAGCATTCATGGTGCATCAGCTCGGTGCCAGCCTGTGCTGTACACAGACAGCCCTTGCAAAACCAAACAGCCAAGGTCATTTCTAAACATCTTTAGCATACACAAAAAACATGGTAAAATTAACAGAAAAATTAGCAACAAAATCAAACTTAAGGAGAAAAACAGAAAGGATAAAAAGAGTGCCATTCACCCTTTTGTACTAAATGTAAACACCCAGGGAAAAACAGTGATGGGAACTTTATTATTTATTATTATTTATTATTTAGGTGAATTTGGCAGTAAACAGAATAACAGTTTAATTTTCCTTTATTCAGGCAGTTCAGTGTTAGCCAGGCTATCCACTTAAAGAATTGTGCAGTTTCTGGCCTGAATAAGCAAGTAGTGACAGTAACCCCAAGCTCCTTCCACCACAAGTCCTGTACAGCTCTGGTACAGAGGAGGAGGAGGTGTGGAGGTACACAAAAGCAGTAACACATTGGGGTTAACATTTAAATTATCCAAGTCTCCATGTAACGTCACAGTGAACATGAAGACAAGACAAAAGAAAGGGGGAATTTTCTTTTTTTGCAGAATGTCCCCTCCAGTAACACTCAGTTTCTACAACAAGCATTGGTCTTACTTTTAGGCTTTTTTTTCTGAAATTCTGGAAACTACTTCAGTCAGTTCCTAGAAAAACACACCCAAATTGATGTGAATGTCTTGCTCTGGCCTCATCCTAAAGCCTCTTCTGGTCTTCATTACACTTACGAGAACCAAACCAGGTAATTTTATAACCAGCTGCTTGAGTGATTGATAGTATTTCCTACTAATTGCCCATCTAGCAATAACAACAAAATTGCAGTGCTTAGAAGCAATAGCAGGCAGTCTGAATGTGTGCAGTGACTAAGAGAAATCCAGCTACTCTCCTGGCACCAGAGATGGAGAGAGTCACAATTCCTGGAAGATAAAGTACATATGATGACATATTATTAGAAGCAATCTCCTACCACTGGAGTATTTTCACAAATAGCCTTGAGGTGTCTTAAAGAAACAAAACAAAAAAAAATCAGGTTTGAACACCAATACCCAAAAGCAGAAGAGAGCTGAAGGATGGCTTTTTCCTTGTACTTCAGCCTCCTCTACAGTACAGCAAAACCTTCAGAGAGACACAGCTCAGTGTGTTCCAGAGCACTCATTTTCCTGCCAGCTGCAAAATATCCTTGCCAGTCTTTAAATTTTTCACAGCTACAGTACTTGGAGCTACTGCAATGACTGAGGCACTTTTTGTAGTGACATTTTTGCCATTAGAGAACAGAAACCATTGCAATCATTACTTTACTGATGAAGTAAGCCGCACAACCACAACAGCAGACAGATGAAACTTTTGTAATGTTTAAAAGAAACACTTTGAAACATCAATACAAACACGGGCAGCCTTGAAAATGTGTCCTGCGACAGAACTGCCACTTGATGGCACTGCACAGCATCGAGCTGCAGTGTTCACAATTCTTTTATTTTCCACTTGAGCACAATATGGAATTACTTTATTGAGCCAGGTGGAGGAGGAGCACTTGCAGGGAGACCACATCCAACACAGCCTTTGGAAGCAATGGGAAGTACTGCAGGCAGAGTGCAGGGCGTTTGGGAGGCTGTGTGAAATATTTTGGTTTCATGAAATCAACATCTTCATGAGCACTGCTCTGACATCAGCTTTGCTCTCAGAACTGCCTCTAGCTGAACAAAATGACTGTCAGCATTTTGTTACAGGAAATACAGCAGGGACACGTATCCTGAGGAATGACATGGGAAATGTGTTTCTTCAGTCTAAAGGTAACATGAGAATACATCCCACAGTGGAAGAGTAGGTGAAGACAATTTTTGTTCTCTTAAACTCAAATGCAGATTTCCATTGTTTATTCCTTGTGAGAGGAGAGGAGGCAACACTGTCAGTGTTGCTGGGGATGTGACATCATCTCTTGTGTCTGTCCAGGTACTCCCAGCTCATCAGCTACCACAAGAAATAATGAATCCCAAACACAGAGCCCAAGAAGACATGCACATTATTTCACCCAATTCTAATATAACTCTGTGTGATAATATAAGGATTCCTTCTGCAGTTTCAGAAAACAGGAGGAAGCAATCTAACAGCTCCCCAAAAGCAGATCACTGTCTCTGCTTTCCCACCCTTACCAGCTGTACCAGCTCTGGCATCTTCTGCAAGTCATATTAAAGTTCACACGTAATGCTGCAAAGTAGTGGTGAGTTAAGGGCAGAATTTCAGAGAAGTGCTCCAGACTCCAAGCCAGACTGATTGTTTACCAGCACTTTCACACCCACAAAACAGGATCACAGAAGAAAAGTTCAAATAGATAATGAGAGGAGGAGGGCTTTGAACCCATATCCAGCACTTTGAGTATCAGACAATATGGAAGAAGGGTTGAGAAAAGGCTTCTGAGCTGCAATTTAAGCAACAGCTTCTCCTGGAGGAAGATGCTACTGATGGTCTGACAGCCTCACCTGACATCTCCAGGCAAAGCTGCTTTCAGCCAATGCACAAAAGTGACCATTTCACCAACAGCCGTATGCAAACATCACACAGATCTCATGAGCTACAGAATACCTCTCTTAAGAGGAGCAAGACAAGAAATCAGCCTCAGAATAATCAGACTGAGCAAAAGTCTGCACTGAGGTATGACAGAAGCCAGAAGCAGCAGGGAGCCTGCCAGGGGATGGTGCTGAGCTCAGCTGGCAGCTGCCAGACACCCATTTCCACAGAGGGGATGGCTTCTTGCATGATGCAGACCAGAGTTTGGGAAGTGGAGGATGAAAAGAGCCTAAATCAAAGATCTGAGTGACAAAAAACTTAAAAGATGAGGTCAAGCACAGTTTAGTGAGGAAAGTATTTTGCCTGGAGAATTAAAGCAGAGCCAGACAAGCTGCAATATACTCCACTCTAAAAAAAATCAGTTTGTTCAGGCGCCCCAGCTGACTTTCTTAAAACCAACCAAGCAGCAGGTTCTTCCACAAGCAATGCAAGCAAATATTTTATTTGTAAAAGGTGCTCAGAGGCCTCCACTCATTCATTACTCAAAGACATTTTGAAGGTGGGGCAGAAAACTAGTTTGTCATTAAGAAAAAAATCAAGTACCCAACAAATAAAAGACAAGAGGTTTATCAGATCCTCTCACCACAGAGGTGAACTAAACATCAAGGCTGGCTGTCCTCTCGCCTTAGGACCTTGAGAGAAACAAAGACAGGGTTTCTATATAGTGACTTTCATGAGAAATTCCCACATCAAAAGTATGTGTGGTATGTTCTACTTTTTCTGCTGGACTGACCTCAGATATTCAGTCATCTCAGTGGCCTTTGGCACCATAGATGCCACTAAGCAAACAAATTCTGCTTTAGTAGAAAAGTAACTTAACCACAGCTGCCAACCTCATGACAGCATCTCACTGTAGAACTATAAAGGTATTTCATTTTGTCCTTTTGTCCCCTTGGTAGAGATTTCTGAAGATCATTAATCGGAGAGAGTTCTGAAGAACATCAATCATATAGAACACAACAGAGCCCAAGTGACACCTGAGATGGTTTCAGCCATCCCAAGCCAGATGTGAGGCACACACAGGTACAACACCTCACTGCACTCAGGGACACGGGGAGCCACAGCACTTGGGACAGACACTGCTGCCACAAGCCTCAAAACTCTGCATGGTGAACTTTTTTCTTCAATTCTTTAATATTAATTCAGAAGGGGAGGGGTTTAAAACATGAACATCAGAGGGTATTAAAATTATTTTTCTCAGGAATACACAGAGCACTTCAGTAGGGCATCATTCTATATGAACATGTAAGTGGGGTGGGAGGGGGAATATTACAAGCATTATCCCTTTCTTCAATTTTAGATTAAAGCAGGACGAACTGGGAAATTTTCAGGAGTAGTTCATTCATTAACAAAGGAGGACCCACTGTACCCAAACCCCAGGTTATATTAAGAGAGGGTCAATGCATTCTTTCTGAGGCTTTTGAAGTTCATAATTCATTAAGCTGCATGACATTTTGCCTTGGGAGTGGGAGCTCTCATCTCTATCAAAAAGTCTCCTTGAGAAACTCTGCAGGTTACACAGCTCCTAAGTGGCAGTTTAGACAAGAGACTCCATCCACAGACCTGATTAAAGACCAAAGTCAATGGCAGCATTTTTATCAATTAAGTGTTTGCCCTCTCATGCAATCACCAGTTATGACACATTTGGGTTTGTCACTCCAAATAACGTGGGCACACCTTAGACAAACCATGCAGAGGAGGAGTGCTGTGATTTAAAACAAGTTTGTTCCTTTTAATCTAAAAAGAAAAAGGAAAAAAAGTTTGCAGCAATACATCATGCTTCTCCAGCTGCTAATCTTTTCCATTTCACACCCACTGATCATTATCACCATGAAAAAACATTCCCGTCTTAAAGGCAGATCTAAGGTTGTAACCTTGGCTGCAATCAAGAGTAGATGAGCTTAATGTTTCCCAATGCATTCCCTGCATGTCACCCCAGTGCTTTTCCAAAACATCCATACCCAAACACTGCTCTCAGGTCACTTTTCTAAAATCAAAGCCCCAAACCAACATTGATTTCAGAGATGTAGGAGATAGGACTGAGTTACAAAAATGATCAATAATTCTATAGAGACCCCACAGCCAGCAGAGGCTGAAATGAGAAGCCACACACATCACTTGAAGGGAGATTTTCAGGACATCATGCAGCTGAAGACATGACCTTGATTATTCCTTCGTGTGTACTCCATATTTATTAAAGTTTGGGTAGAAATAAGGACATGGCTTGTGAGCCTTGATCTTTTTGTAATTAAATCTCCTGCTGAATAATCTGCTGGACTCCCAATCAAAGATAGTGTTTCCAAAAAGATCAACACTTCACATTTGCAAAGCACTCTGCCATGGATGCTAGCAACAGTGGAGTTTAAGTGACTAATGCAAACAATTTCATCTATAAACAGAATTAATGAATCACAACAATAAAAAGGTCACCTAATAATAAACTTCCATTGTTTAGAGCATTGTTAATTCTTTTTTTTCATACTCCTAGATGATCTGGATATTCCAGTACAACAGTGACAAGAGCCAGGAAGTACCTTACAATGCTGAAGCTGAAATTTTGACTTTTGGTGGTACGGAGATACAACTTTTATAAAAAGATGACAATCACTGAGGTCACTGCAAGCACTTAAAAAAAACCAAACAAAACTGAAGTTCATGACTTCTCACCTCCCATCCTCCTGTTCCACCCCAGCCCTGCCAGCAAACAGAACAGCTTGGTCCTTCAGCTTTGAGAGCCTGGGCTCCCTGAGCACCAAGTCCCAGGCAGACCACAAATAAGGTCTGAAACATTGTCCTTCATCCACTACACTGTGCCCGATAAGAATTCCCATATCAACAGGACGGCACCGAAATACAAGAGGGATGTGAGTAAAGTTAGTTTTGGATTTAATCCAGTGTCTGTGCATCAATAAAGATGTTCCCAACTGCAGTCTGAGGCAGATAACCAAAGCACTGCCTGGCCACGTGCACTTTTTTTTGCAGCTGAAGAAATCAATGCATCTTAAAGAAGAGGGTTTAAACATTTTTATTTCAAATTCACCCCACAATATTCAGCCACAGGCTCTTCTAAATCGCACTGTCCTTTCTAAACACGATTCCGTGCTGGCAGTGGTAGGGCTGAGGGATCTGCCTGCCCTCCAGCCCACACGAGCACCGGCACGGCGCTATCGCACCCGAGCTAAACTGGGGAACACTTCCCTGCCCTATCTCTCCTGGCACTGCTTCTCAGCCCCATGACTGCGCTGCTGGGAGCAGCTCCCAGCTGCAGGGCCAGGGAGCTCCTTAAACAGCTCGTTAGAGGAGGTACCAGCAGCTCTGGGTCACACATCCAATGCTCCTGGGGGACAGGAGCCAGCTCTTTGCAGAGCATAGGCTGAGCAGCTGTCCCAGTCCAAACCTGCAGCAAGGCTCGGCTCCAGTTCCTGGCAACCTCATCAACAAGGAAACAATCAGGCAAGGCTTAAATGAGACACTGAATCACAAAACCACGACACTCATTATTACAGGATGTGTTTTCCACCTTATTTCTTAATCTTCACACTTACAGGGGCCAGTAATCTCATTATAGGCTGTGACCTCTCAGTGGTCCCAAGCTCTTCAGAGGCAAGACAGATGATTTTTACAGAAGAGGTAAATAGAAGTTCAAGCAGCCAAAATAAAGTAGCAAGAAGGATACAACAGGTGGTCTTCCTTCCTTTTATGCACACTGATTTGAGTAATACAAGAATCTCTATCCCGCTATTGGTGTGTATGTGGAAATACCATTTTTTCCATCAACCAGAAAACTTTGGCCCCAAGTACACTGGACATCTCAGCTTCTCAAACCCCTCTTTTTAATTATGAAGTATTAATCTGGTAATTATCAGATAGGATAAAATAAGCTCTAGCTCACTAACTAGCTTCCAGAAACTGGAGACATAATTTTTTACTTTTTCCTCCTAAAAGGAGCTCAGTAATGCTGCTGATGAAAACGGCAAGATGATCTAAAGGATTTTTCAGGATGAAACTCATGGCAGATTTAGTAAAATGATACACAAAATTGCATAATCCTTAATCTAAGATATTAGCTTAAAAGAGAAAAGAATGTAAAATATGCAAAGGTGTCAAAAACAAAACGGTCAAGTGTGGGAGAAGCATGTTCTCCTGAAAGTAGACAAAGATAGGGAAATCCTCTGACATGTCAGTATTGCCTGTTATTTCCAGTCATTTACAGAGATGAAATTCCTTATGTAGGAATTAACAGGATACTGTTCTCAGTAATTTGAAAACAAGATCTAGGAGCCTATATCTGAAAAATGGAGTTGCCATCACTCTGAAGAGAGAATGTGGTGAGGTTTTTTTATTTACCTCCCAGCAGCCAGGCCACAAGACTGCTATGTCTGTCTTTAGAAAAGCAGAAATACCAGGAAAATACCCATTTTTTGTGTTCTGCTGGCACCTAACAACTCTCAGATGAGCTGTCAATTAGCAATACATGGAAAACAAAACTGATCTTAAAATGTACAAAGCATTTATACTGAGAGCAAACAGAAAGACTAAATCTTGATCTTTCAAATTTCCTTAAGCTACCAACAAATTTGTTTGTTTTGAAAGGGAGCTGATTTGTGTATACACCTGGCCAGGGGAGGAGAAGAGAAAAGGAAGTCATTGATGTATTAATAATGTAATTTATTTGCTCTGCAAAGAAATTCTATACCAAGTGCCATATAATCATTATTTTACACCAGGCTACATTTGACCTCAGCCCAGTTCTCTATCACGTGGGGATGAGGACTTCTAAGTGTACCACTTCAGTATTACATATTCAATAAAACCCCATACAAAACAGTGGGAAAATAAACTAATTCAGTAGATAAGCCTGAGAAAACAAAGCCTCCAGATTAGCAAAGTCATACACTGTTCAAATGACATGAGAATAATTTTGTTCTGCAGTACAGCATTCATGTGATTCTACTGCAGCAATTTCATCATATATTTGCACATTAGTTCCATTCTCTCTTAATGTGTCCTAAGTTTAAATGAAGTTTCTTCAAAGTCAAGGTATATTCAGTAGACCTGAGATTTAACAAAATTCAGGCAACATTTAGTTTCAAAATTCAGGATGTGGTGTACTCCTGGAAAGCCACTCTCACAAAATCAGGTCACACTATGTAGTATTTTAAGATTGCTTCAAGCACAGACTTTGGACAGTGGGTAGAGAATAAATTCCAATGCAAACTTCTAGCTGGTAATTAAAGGCAGGCAAAATTGAAAGCCTCCATGGCATTAATGGTCAATACGATCCATTACTCACAACATTCAACACCCTCCAAGATCCAGGCCTATCACCAGTCCTGATTGTCTCTCCTTCCTTCCCCTTAAAAGCCGTATTCGCAAGCAATATTCCCTTCAAATTTTCCATCCTCCCATCCAGCTCTGCCCTGGCTGGCGAGGTGTGTGGGCAGGACCACGAGCTCCAGCAGCTCAGCCTGCTCCCAGCACAGCAAGGCAATGCAGAAAGCAAACAGTTACAGACCTGGCTGGCAGCTTTGGCACAGATTTACCACACGCTCACACACCCCCACACATCCAGGTCTAATTTGACAGTGCCCATGTTCTCCAACAAAGCTGCTATTCAAGAGCCAGGGGAAGCTTGTTCCTTATTAATGGAGCCATGGAGGTTACGAGCTCCGAGAGGCTGACGTAAGCCATACCCTGCTGCAGCCCAGCCCTTCGCTGCCTCCAGCTCCCTGCCACGTTTTAAACTCCAAACAGAAAAATATTATCACAGTGAGCAAGCCCTGCACACTGGGATGCCCCATTTTCCACACAAGCAATTTCTTCTCACCACATCCAGTCACACGAGCACAGCCATGCACCCCAGCACACTTTGGGGAGGAAAAACAGAAGTGGGGGATACCTGCACAGAGACAGCATTACGTGCCTCAAAACCTATTTAAAACAGTGCTGGAAACCACAGGAGCTCTGTGACTTACCTGAGAGCGTTACCACTGAGCACTTGCAACTGAATTAATACAAATAAACTCCTTAGGGACCAAAGAGAAAAGAAGCAGCATCTCCAAAAAGCTGATGGGAAGTGTTTTTTGTGAATAGTAGGAGAAGAAAAGAAGAGTTTTAATTGGTACTCACATACAATGGAGCTTGCTGTGGATTAAGTTTCATGACCTCAGAACACTGAAACAAAAAAGAAAAAGCAAGTTTAAGCTATTTTTCATAAAATTGTAGGTACTTCTAAACCAGTTGCTTTAGCACTCACGCATTCCTTTTTCCAATAAGCACTTTTTCTCTTCCCCTTCATGTCCATCTCCGTTCATCTTTCCTCCTAGCAATCCTCCCTTCATATCTGCCTTTTATGACAATTATCATTCCTAAATTGAAATCCTTCCACCAATTCCCTTGTTCCCCCATGAAAAATAATTTATAAGTATTTGTAGTTCTCTCTGCTGCTCAAGAAATCCAACTACTACCTTGTCCAAGGTAATCTGGTGTAATTTTTTACACCTTTCATTGGATTATTTGTTAAAAAAAACATTTCAAAACTACATAGAAAACAAACTATCAAAAATGCTCTGAAGGAAAAACTTACAGAATATATGATGCTCATGGTTCTGCCTTAGCATTCTTCATAATCAAAATCTACCATTACCCATTCTGCAAAAGCTATTTTAGTCAAGAATCTTTCCTCTTCCCAGTTTGTCCCTGGAATTTCTCTATAACCTGGTGAAAGTTTCTTATATTTTGAGCTTTAAATCAGCTGAACCAGAATTTCTCTTGCATTAGATCCTCCACTCCAGCAGAAAATATTCACTCTAAACAAAAGCTCTAAGTTTTCATTTAATGTGTGTATTAAGAGATCCAGGATCCTAAGATGAAGGAATGCAAAACAATTAAAAATGGAATTTCTGCTGTTACTCATGTCTGCAGAACTGGTAATGCTCTGAAATACTTCAAGCCCTTTTTAAAATAGATGAAATACCACTCTGCTTTTCACACAAAAAATGTGGGATCTTGTTCATACTTTGCTCCTTTCCAAATCCCACAGTTTGCCTTTAGTGAGACAGAAATTAAACCACAGCCTAAATTCTCTTAGCTGATTCCAGCTAGCCTTGCTCCCTCACATGCTCTTTTTATTTTACATGTTTTTGTGCCAGTTGCTTTAAAATACCAGAGCAACCTGCCAAGCTTGTGCATCAAAACAGCCCCTCTGCAAAAGGTCCTCTGAGCCAGCCAGTAGATGGACAAGTATTCTGCCAAAGTTTTAAATCCAGTCCAATTCATACCTATTTTCAACCTTGAGATTCCCTTTCACACAGGAAGAACACCCCAAAATGTTTATGCCTGATAGTTTTCACTGTATTTTCAGCTCTTACAAAAACTTACTGAGGAAAAGAAGGGATTAGTAGCATTAGCTGCCATTTGGGCAGGTGAGCTCCAACAACAGCTCTGCAAACAATCTTCACTTGTGCCCTATACCATGCCCCTGGCAGTTCCAGTCCTCCTGAGGGCTCAAAATGAAAAAAAGACACAAAACCAAAAAATGCACAAACCCTGCTGATCTACCTCATGACCCACCTGAGCCTTTCTCTCCTGTTCTGCACCTGGGTGTCCTAAACAGGAGCATAAAAGCATGACCTAGGCATGAGCACTTATTGTATCTTATAGAAATCAAACCATGCTCAGAAAAAAACCCCAAGCCTTCAAGCTTACCTCACATATGGATTTTTGGAATTTCTCATTGCTATAGACTAATTCCTAGTGAATTCAAATTCATGACAGTTTTTGCTGGGTTCTTTTTTGGCAAGAGAAGAGCACAGTAGCAGCAGTGAAATAAGGTGACACTGCTGAACACTGGGTCTTGTCAAAAAATTGTGGGAATACTTCCTGCAGGAAGATTTTCCCCCCTGTTATCTTACTAGCTGGCCCTTACATCAGTCACTTAAAGCGACTCCTTGGTTCATAATGCACATGTCATTCCAATTTTTCTAAGGATGCAAACTTAATTTGCAAGGAGCCAGGCAGGTTTGGAAGATATTTTATCTTGTTAGGAAGTTCTTTGGCAAAAACACAGGAGAAAAACTGAGTGACAGATAAGCCTGAATGACTACTCTGCATCAACAAGGGACTAAATTTAGGTTTGTAGACAAGTGAATTTCTCCAACCAAAGGAAAGGCAGGGAGCAGCCTCTGAAAAACTTTAAAGACCTTTAATCCAGTAAGAGGAGAAAAAACAAAAGGCAGATCATACTGGCCATAACCAAGCCAAGATACATAGGGATCCTAATACAATCAACAAGTTGGACTACTTCAAGCATAAAAATGAGGAGGGAAAACAAAAAAACAAACAAGAAGCTAAACCTTGTTTTCTCCTGTTATTTAGAGGAGCACATCCTTCAAGCCAGTGCCTGCTCGGAGCCTCAGAAAGCCATTTCTATCTTTTTGGGCAAGAAGAACTTGCTGTACCAGATACAGAAGAATGCAGTGAGAATAACTGGCCCTACTGTGAGATCAGGATCTGGACTGCACATGAACTGCCTTGGAAGCCAAACTAACAAGAACAGGTAAATATAAATCCCACCTCCCTTGCCCAGCTCCCACCCAGCACCCTCATGGCAGCCCACAGATTCTGTACCAGTGGCAGCTGCCTGGACTTAAAACATTTATGGTATTTCTCACAAATATCTAAATCTTTTCAATTTCAGTGGCTGGTAGGTTTATCACAAGCTCCATATACATCCAGACAATTACACTGCAAGGTTTCTAGAATTATATTAGGTTTTCTACCTCAGGATAACACACTGAAATCCCTTGCATTTGCAAATTGGAAAGTAGGACATCAAATGAAAATCCAGGTTCAAGCTCTTCAAGGCAATAGTAGTTTTAGACATTATAATGATCTGCAGATGCCAGTAAAATAAAAAGCTAATGGAGCCTCCTCAAAATGGGACAGATACCTTTCTGCTCTGTTAGGCACTGAAGAATTAATACAGTGAGTTTTATTAATGTCTCTTCTAGAGAACTTCTGTGTTATTTCACACAAAATTTCATGGATGAGGATAAATAACTGCTCTTCATTTCTCTGGCTATGGTAACATATGTCAGGGAAAGAAAGGAAAAACAATCATTTATTTGCTTTACTGTGGTTCCAAACCTCATCCAGAATTAGGGCCCCACTGGTTAGATGCTGTAAAAATGTCAGTGCAAACGAAGTTTCTGCCCTGAAGAGTTTACAAACAAGCACAGGCAGCAGGAAGGGATACAAACCCCATGTGCCAAAGCAATAAACCCTCTTCATCCACCACTCCCAGCTACCACTTAATTTGGCCACAATTAGGTGGTTTATTCTTCTAGGCATCATAGGCAAAGTGTGTATCGTGAGGACAAACCTGACAGGAAGGTCAACGTTCCTCCAGGCCAACCCATCCCACACACAATCTGTCAGGCTGAAGAACTTTGAATACCATGTAGACAGGAATGCCAAAATGCCTTTTCCATTTTCCCATCATACCCCCTTCAGGATTGCTCTTTTTGGCAATGGGCTTACATCAAATGCAGGTTTCACTGCCCAGCTTCTGTGAGCTCCCCAGCATCCACTCCTGGCTGCCTGGCTCCATATGAAGTAAGAAAGAAAACACAGTGACACTCTCAAGAGATGCCCATTAATTAATTGATATTGATTTTTATTTTTTTTTATCAGAAAGAAGATCTACAGAATGGGCAGAAACAAAAATAATCACTCTTGCCTCCAACAACTGCAACAACCAGGAGGTTGAGAGGTATTTAATCCATGTGGCACAGCTGGGAAGGCCTACCTACCCCTTTCCCTCTCCATGCACTAAATAAATTTCAATTGTAAATTCTTGAGTTTTTTCAAGCTTTTCAACTTCAGTTTTTAGGTATTTTAAGTAAACTTCAGTTAGGCATATACTTCAAGTTTAAGCTTTGCTGAAATTTATCTGAATCTCAGCACCTGACCTTTTCATTTATCATTTTAACATTTGATTTTTAGAAACATTGATCCTTATTTGCAAAGCTTTACCCATGCACTCTCAGCTGTACCAAAGAGAAAAAACCAAACCCCAAAGAAAACCTAACCCAATCTTAGCCATAAAGAGCTTGTGGTTGCAAGCAAGAAAGAACAGCCAAAAAACACATGAAGAATCTGCTGGTTACAGATGGCATGGAAAGCATTCTAGTAGATAAACAGAAATGCAGAGAAAGCAGGATGGCTTTCCAGCTGTAAGTGTCACAGCATCGCTGGGATCAAAGCCAAAGGAGGATTTACTTTTTTTTTTTTTTAATGCAACAAAATTTACTTTTTACAGAGTTGACATTCCATAACATTGGTTTGAAGAGACTAAACTTTGATTTCAAGGCTCTGGAGCAACACTTCATCAGGTAGCCAAACTACATATAGTCTATAGAATTTAGGAAACACTGTTGATGCTGGTTATCTCTAAGAGAGCAAGAGAAACAGAATTTCTTTTATATATTTTTTTTAACAGGGGCACCAAAAACCCACACTGGGGCAACCTGCCTTATAGGCAAGCCCAACCCTTTCGGCAAATAGCCCAGAAGTTGTAAAAGAGTTTAAAGAAATCCCAGGATTTCCTGGGAGCACACATTCACCTCCCTTGCTGAGCTGCATCACTTCCTTCTATACGGCTACACTACAAAAAATAAAACCAAGATTCCAAAACCACATCACTTCTCATTCAACAAAGTACAGTGTCCTCAAGGGCACTCCTCCACACTCTGGTTGTACAAAATGTTAATTTATGAAGTACTTGGAAATATCAAGAGGATTGGGTTTCAGGCCCTACAGAGCTGCTGCTCTAAACTACACAAGATAAATAAAGATGGGGAAGTGGTAAGGGGAGCAGAGAGGAGACAACTGCCCATATACAGAGGAATTCCTGCTGGAGCCATGATTTCATGCAAGGAGAACTAAAATAGCAATGTCTTTCACAAGTTTATTGTTCTCCCCTAGTGTCAGGGGAATTGCTAAACTGGAATATTCCCCTTTTCTTCTGAATGGTATATGACCTTTATTGTGTTGTATTACCCATCATCAGTCTCCTCATTTTTTTGTTATAACACAATTATTTGAAAAATGGCTCTTCTTGGTTTAGTTTTGGGGTTTTGGTTGTTTTTTTTTTCTTTTTCACCTGTGGCAAAAACTCTGAAAATGGAAAGACACTATGACTTGATATTGGTTTTATTACTTATATTTTCTTATGTGGTCTTTTTCCTGGGTATATTCCAGCAAAGCTGAGACCTGCAGTAAGTTACTCTCACCTTGTGGTATCAGGCAAGACATGGGTTTGTTCACACACTCTGTTCCACAAGTTTCATTCAACACTGAATGAACACCAGAACTCACCATTCATAAAATGAATGGGCTTTCTAATCAGTGTACTACTGCCCTGTCCTTAGAACCCATGTGAAAGAAGACTGAAAAAAACCAGGACAAAACCTACAAACAGCTTTGACAGGAAAAATAAACCCACAGCTCAGCTCTTCAAGAATGTGCATGGAGAAATTTGTATAGAGTAGCTGCAACTGCAGTGACTAAAATAAACCCTAAGACGAGCACCATAATACCAAATGCAGAACAACTTTCTCCGTAGCTCTAATAATGCATGATTTTGTATATCTGGTCAGAGATGGGAGGCTGAAGGCATTAGGAGAAGTAACCCATCCCAAATTTATTTAGCAGACACTCAGGGAAGTGATACCACCAGCAAAAGTCACTGACCCTGGAAAGGAGAGGAGGTGAGGAAACAAGAAACCACATCTCAAACACACAGCAGCAAACAAGTTACCAGCATATTGCAGCATTGTGTTTAGTATCACAGCTGAGCCTAGAACTACAAAATTTCCAAATACTTGTGTACAATCATCTGAATTTATGTAACTCACTGAACATGTTTTCTCACTAAATGAATTGCTTAGGAATAAAAATACATCCTTCATACAGCATTTCCACAGGTGATGCTGCTTCCTAGCTGTGTCCTGTCTGCAAACAAAAATATATGCTGCCATTCAACTACAGATGAAACAGGAGTTTCTTTTGGGTACAAGGGATGAGAAGGAGGTTTAAAAGATGTTTTGTGTTGGTCTGGCTCTACCATCACTCTCCTCCAAAAGCACAGAGCAAGCCACCCCCAGGAAAACCAGACAGACAGACATTCTGTTACAGAAAGAGAAGAAACTTCACAGAAGTTTAGAAAAAAGGAATTTAAAGAATATATAGATATATATATAATTGCAAAATCTGCCTAAAATCTGTCAGATTTCTTCTTTACAGAGTTGGGAACCACAGTCCTGTGGCCTGTATACACAAGAGCCCACCAAGCAGCAGTGGGGGAGTTGTAGAGCTGAGCTATTGCAGAGGGGCTGGAGCCTCACTGCAACACAAGCTAACAGAGCGTCACTGATTTAATTGACTGATGATTTAATAAAATGCCCTGGATATAGATTAACTCGCTTTGCTTAATGTAGCTCAGCTTCCTGGCAGCAGGAACTGGCACTGCACTGTTCCTGGGCTGGGAGCTGGACTGCCCAGGGGCACCCACCCCCTGCTCACACCACTTGCTTCACCCAAACCTTTCCCATTACCCTTCCCAAAATAAAGAAGTGTAACACAAAGCTAAGATACAGGCAAGCAGATACACACACACATAAAAAAATAAGCTTAAGCCTTATCCATACTGTAGTAAGTCCCTAACTCAGCTTTGCCAGCCCTGTCTTACTCCAGAGACTAATACCTAGCCAAACACCCTTAGTCTCAACATTATGTTTCTTCTTTTGGACCATTTAAATCTTGTAATTGTCAAAAAAATCATTACCTGGATTACTTAATTCCTGCCCAAATCTTGGGAAGATATGAAGCAGTGGAGGGTTAACAAAAGCAGCACTTTCCCCATAAAGGGGAAGGCAGAGATCCCTCTCAAGTGTTTCCCTGCTCCATCCCTTCACCTATTAGTAGGTACAAAAAACAAACCTACAAAACTCAAACCACAGCAGCTATCTCTTTACAGTTCATATGCCCAATTTCAAATTAAGAAAGATACTATAAAAGTTGGAAAAACAGAGAGTAAAAAAGGATTATTAGCCAGCTCTAATTATACAAACTGATCTCATCTTCTTGTCATAAGCCTCTTTCCTGTTTCCGGAATCTATTTGTGCTACAGAAAGACCAGCCTTTTGTAAATGTCCATGGGTCATCAACACAGGGTGATTAATTTCCCATTTTACAGTACACACATACTGTCAAGCAATTCACTTGTAATCCGATATAACCCTGCCCTCACTTGTAAATTTTTTCCTCTAACATATTACAAAAGGCAAACAGTACTTAAGATACCGATTTGTAAAATCCAAACATTTCAAAAGGAGGCATCATGCTTCTATAATAAAATAAAAATCACAGACCACATCTTCAGTTCAAGTAGCTACATCCTAATAAAGTTAGGACCTAACAGTCGACTTGAATTAAAGAGCAGCATGTACGCAAAAGCACACATATGTTTATACTCAAATTAAGTCCTCCAACAGGTTCTGGAGCAGCTGTTTCACGTATGCATGAGACTTTTATCTCAGGCTCAAAATTTAACTTCCAGAAATCCTTAGCAGACATTCTAGCTGTCTCCTCTAGTGAGCAAAATCCAGTTTATACCTTCCTACACACTTTGTTGTTTCAATACACGTTTTGGCAGTAAACTGTGGGGAAGCTCTCAGTGACAACCAGTTCATGTTTGTACGGATGATTCTTGACTTTGGGGGTTTAACCAGGACCTTCATGGAAATCCTTAGGTACCAAACTGAAGCATCATGCAAGCTACTGGGTATCTCTGAAAACAGAGATGCATTATATATGGGACAAGGTGCAGAATGGAAGGAGGCAAGAACAGGCTTTGGGGAGCGTTTCACCCCAGTGCATAAAAGGGTAAACACAGTGGAGAGCTGTCAACAGAAAGGAGATACCTACAGCCTTACACATGCAGTGGGAGAGAGCAAAGCCTGTAACTATTGATTCCTACACTTCTTGACTACCTCCTAAAACCTTCTCCACTTCACTATTCTCCGACTCTCAAGGCTGTGCTGTTTTAGGAACTATGCTGAGCAATGATGGTTTCAGGAATATAAACAACATCCCCAAGCCCTAGAGCTGAGCAGTAAGGCCCTGCTTCTCACTGTGCTTCCCAAACCACAGCATTGTACTGCATTCCCAAAAACACAGGCTTGCAGCAGAAAACAATCCATGATGCCCAAAACACCACACACATTTTAATGATGACAAATATGAAATATTTCCTAGTATTTCCAAACCAGGTGGTTACAAAATGAGTATTTTAATAAAGGCATGCACCAACCTTAACTCTCCACAGCAGAGACTTCTAGCCACAGGTCGAGTTGGAAAAAAATAGCATCAAGACCAAGATGCAAGACATGTTTCCACTTGCATTTTGGTCTAAGAAGCTTCAGTGCCCAACATTTTAATGTGCTTTTCTTCTCTGAAGAATACATCAGACTCATTTTTCCCTTTAGGTTCCATTTTGCAAATGCTGCCATTGTGGCCCCAGGCACCACAGACTTACTCAGGAAAAGGCTGGCTGACACTTTACTTCAGAAGAGGAAAATTTCATCAGAAACTTCAGGTTTCCTACAGGAGTACCTGTGCTAACCTCACTCCCTGTGGCACAGCATGACCACATCTGACACTGCAGAATTACAAATTGTTTCTTCATAATTGCTCTTCTCCTTTCAACTCACACAACTATGGGAAAATGTTCTACTCTAAACATATACTTTAGGCAGTGAGAGAACATACTCATTTTGCTGAAACATCCTTTCTGAGGCACAACAGGCCCAAAAAATGCACATCGTTCACTCAGCAACTGCAAGGATGGAGTCACTTGGTGTGGCATTCCCTGCAAGGAAAATGAGAGCTCTGTTCCCAGGACACTTTATTGCACTGGGAATGTCCCACGGGAAGTAAAACCCCAAGCAACAGAAAATATTACATCCCTAGCCCAGAAAAGAGAGAACACTCACTCAAGCCCCCTTTTTAAATAAATTAAAGCATCAAATAATGAAAATCCAAGTAAGCACAGTTTGTATCCAGTTCCACTAACCAACCTTCTGCACCTGAGCCTTTCTGCAGCACATTTATATGCAAAACCCCACATTTTGCAGACACCTAAAACTGTTTCTTTCCACTGCCTTTACAAAGTGACCTTTCAGGCTGGTCTCTGAGGAAATGAAGGGGTTAAGTGCCCAAAGGTCCCAGCCTCCCCAGTAAATCATTTATTACTCCAGCTTGGGGACAAGGAGCTCTGCAGAAGCGAGAGCCCACGCTGTGCAGCTGTTCCCAGCCAGGCAACTCTCCACAATTATGTTATAACACAGGATTAAGCTCAGGGAGTGGAAATCCGTCCCTTCATTGCTGAAGGCTTTTTTCTTTTTTTCAAGTTATGCAGCTATTTTAAATGTTACAGAGCTCATTAACATGAAGTTCATTAAGCAGTAACCACTTTATGAATGAAATGAAAGGATTGTCATTATAAGCACAATTATGGAAATACTAGACCAGCAGGTAGAAAAAGGAAAGGGTATGAGAATGCTGCTCCTGAACTCCAAATTAGCCTTTCTCTTTTTCCCAGATCCTTCAGAGGAGGCACACCCAGAAATCAGACATGAGGCACAGGCTGGTTCCCAGGCAGGACTTCAGGTGAGCAACTTGCTGCCTGTGCTGGGCCTCCCCAGAGATTTCGCTGCTGCGGCTGAGTACAAAAAGTCATCCCCCTTGGTCATGCCCAGAAAGGGTCTGGAATCTTCCTCAGCAGTGAGCACTGCTTGCTGCAACTCACCACACTCCCCAAATTAGCAGAAAGCTAAGAAATACTATGACAAATCAAGCCACAAATTGCTTCTCTGCAGCTGGTGTAGTGCATTCCTCCTTTAAACATGATGAACTCGGATGACAGCTCTCAGCAAGCCTCTTATTCATTCCTGATAAAGCAGGTTCCATTCATAATCATGCCAAGGACTTCATTTCTTTCTCAAGGTCTGAAAATAGGTATAATTCCACTGCTCAACCCCACCAAAAAAAGGAAAACCCAAAGAATTACAATACATACTTGTCTCTCTACAAGTAACAACAGTTTATGATTAATCCACCCAGCTGTTGCCACAGCTCAGTAACACCAAACGATTTGGACTCAGTCTCGTTGAAGTGCTGGTCTTGTAGGCAAGACCATAGAAAATATGAGGCACTGCAAAAGGTAAACAGGTTAGGGACAGCAGGAGGAGAAAAGAGGCAGCTTGCCGAGGTTTTCCTCCCTCCCTCTCTCCCTTGACAGAGCTCACACATGGCAAGCGCCCATTTCCAGGCAAGACTCCGGCAGTTTCTTTGCTTCAAGCTAACAGTTTTTACGCATTCAAGTCTTTTTGGAGAGAAAGGGTGTAACTCCATGAGTCAAAACAGCTCCTGTCAGTATTGCAATAACCATATACTCGCTTTTTGGTCAGATCCATCCTGTGATCTGGTTCACCACACCAAGAAGCTGGTGTTAGCTGAACAACAAACCCAGAAGGCTCAAGAACATGACTGCTCGGGGGCAGACAGACTGACAGCCGCTGTGCCGACCAGGAGGCACCTCAGCTCTGATCCCGGCCGGCTCCCGTGGAAATCCTGGGGCTGTAACCATATGCCTGCCCCAGGGACATGAAAGCTGTATCTTAAATTATTAGGGGAAAACAGCTGATGTTTTAAGTGTTAAGTGCTATTTTATGCCACTTTGTCTGCTTGATACAGGAGGTAACACCACATATCCCTTTCCTACTTCCACGACAAAGAGATTGTATTTTATGGCAAAATAACATGTTGAATTTGTTTATATCATTTTAACTGCTTTGATATCAGCATCCCCTCCTCCTGTCAAGGCTAAGTTTGACAAAAGGCTTGACAATGGGCAAACTCCTCCCAAACCCCTCATCTCAATCCTGGAGTATACCTGAAAGAGCTGCCAAAACATTTAACCTTACTTTAACTGCATGAAGCAGTACAGGTGGCTCCAAGACGTTCTTCAGGTCGTTCCCACACCAAGTAGGGAGAAGTAGGGCAGGTCACAACACTCAGCTCCTGGAAAGGGGAAGAAGAAGAAGAAGGAGTCAACAGGTGCAAGGGCCAGCATGGCTGAGAGCAGTCCCAACACCCAAACTGGCACTGCAACACCTCCACCAAGGGGGAAACCATCCTCTCCCTTGCTAGCCATGTGGGAGGCATGTGTTGCTTCCTGCAGCAGTCCCATGTGGTTCCATGAACACACACAGGACAATGGTCACATTATGGATAGGGCCATTTATAGACACATGTGGGCATCTGCCACCACCTAAGAATAACTTCACTGCTGTGTTGTATTTGCTGCTGTCCTGCTATTTGGTTTATCCCCAAAGCTGCTGATCTGCTGTCCATCACTGTATCCCAAACAACTAAGCTGGCCTTAAGTACTTTGCATCCATCAACACAGCCTCTCTCAGACAGACTTCATCAAACTCTTTATGGACTCCTTTATACCAAGGTGTTTTAACAAGAACAAAGGTAGATGATGGCACATGGTGACCAGCAGATGAAGCCCAAATCTACCAAGACGTCTCTGCCAAACCCTTCTGGGTTGCCTGCACTTTTCCACAGGTTGCTTTCCTGCTCTGGGGAAAAATCTACTCAGTAGATTCATCCACAGAGATTGTCTCCAAAGCATACCTAGAAGGAGCAGTTAAAGGGAATCAAATGTCAAAAGGTGAAAAAGCCAAGATTGGGCTATAGTTTATTAAATGCTGTGTGGGAGATTTTATTAACTAAACTACAGTTATCAGGGTATCTCAGACCATCATTTGGTTACCACACCTCGAAAGGTTGTGGCTACACACACACACCACTGAACACAAGCACAAGACACCAACTGCCTCCTCCTGTTCTGTCAGAGACAGACTCTGCCCCTGCACTCTCCCTGTTGGGAAAACATCCATAATCTGGGAATCTCACAGCCTGAGCCAACCTGCCAACCTCAAAGTGCAATTGCAAGCACAGAAGTAACAATGGCAAAACTAGTTCCCAGCTGGGAAATCAATTGTACTGTGTGAATTAACTGGGTACAGGACTGGAAGGTGAGGCACCGCACAACACATCTCAGTCCTTCATCTACACAAGAACTGCATCACCTGAATACCTCAGTGCTGGTTTTACACAATGTTTTTTCTTAAGAGTAACAGCTGAAAGTCTATTTTATCCATTCTGCTGAGAAAGGAGAGAGTATTTTGCAAAGCACTAGAGGATACTGTGTTTTACTACAAATACATTTATTTTGATATAGACCAAAAAGGAAAAACAGGGAGAAAGTCATCCTTTTAAAGTATGAGGATTGTTCATTAATTCCTTCATTGCCATGTCACACACTTCTGAATTACAGTCTAATGCCAAACTACTGGAGCTGAAAGTGAAATTACCTGAACTCTTAAATGCCAGTTAAGAGCAAACAAACACTCTTTGGATTCATTAATCAGTAAAAACCACCCTCACAGTCACAAACAAGCAGACTGGAACTTTCCTCTGGCATTTTTGTAGTGTTGTTTTCTGGACCTCAGTTTCAAAGACAGTTTGATAAAGCAATGATTAACTATTTGCCATCCTGTGTTGATCTCCAAGGAACAGCTCTTTCCAAGGCAGACAGAACAACAATACACTGGTTTCACTCGTTTATGAGACACTGATTACTTGGCTTTCATTACTCTATTTATGTATTTTGGCAGAGAAAGCAAGGTTTGCTGCTATCCCTTTGAACCAACGAGGACTGTGGGTATGGTTAACATTGCCAGGGTAGATAGTGAGCATGCTGTGAATCACTGCAAGTTTTTCCTCATCTCCACTAAAGAATGAGGGTGTGGAAAGCTCACTTGGATGCTCAGAACCTGGAAAGTATTAGCAACTGGAGAAAATAAACTGGCCTAGCAATGAAAAATTAACATAGATCATAGAATTCTTCCTCAGTTTTTTGTCTGGTTTTATTCTGTGGGAGATGGGAATTTTTAGATTGCTACAAGAAGAAGCAAACAACATTAAAAAGTCTTATATATATTTAGTTCTGTAAGTAAAGAGCCTCCAGAATCAGTAAGATTGTCCACATTAAAGTATCAATTCCCCAAATAACTGATTTCTGTTTCCCATGAAATCATTATGGGACAACTCCTGCATGCCTAAGCATACCCACTTTAGAAGGATTTCCCCATGGGGATTTCTTCTCTTCCTCCTCCTTTACTGGGAAATCATTACCAAGTGTTGATGAACACTGATATAGCTCCCGTTTTCTGAATCTTAAAAAGATGGGTTTAAAAATTATGTTCCAGGGGTGAGCTCATACTGCTTTACAAATGAAGCACAGTATTATCACAAGAAAATGATGACATACAGTAGCTTTATAAAAAGCAATTTGGTTTCTACACAGCTCTGCCAATATTCCAAACAACATGTAACTCCGGATAATTTCTGCCTAAAAGGCCATACTGTCATGATATCCCACAGTGCTCACTAAAGTAAATGTGAATGTAAAGGAGAGTCCTTTTGACACCTGCCTTTAAACAACCTATTTTGCTTGAGTTTAATAAAAATAGAGGGGAAACCCCATCTCTTTTGTTAGGACACTATTTGATAGCAGACTGTTTATGGTCTTGCTCCTTCCATAGTGAGACAACTAAAGCAGAAATTACCCAGGCCACTGATGAATGTCTCTCTCTTTATGAAGAGAGAAGAAAAGAAAATTTAAGGACAGTGTAACAGGTATTTACAATTTTAAGAAGACTTTAAGTGGCGCTGTGGATTATATATGCAATTGCTGTAAGAGAGGAGTCATTTTAGCAAAAAAAACCAATAGCTTAGAGGTGACGCGCATCTGATACATCCTTAAGAGGCAGAGGAGTAAAGCAACAAAAGATGCTCTTGTTACATTTCTAAATTAACTGAAAGGCAGTGAACACAGACAGAAAAGAAATTCTGCTTTGATAATCTGTTTGAGAGGAATCAGTTGGGAGTCTTAAATATGCCTGATAGAGTCACAACACATGGACCACAGGGTTTCCAGTTACTTTGCTGATTCTTCTCCAACAAACTCCCACCCATCCCAAACACTCCCCCAGGGCCCTGCACCGAGGAAACCACTCCTCAAGTTTGCTCTTTTTTCCCTGAACCCAAACCTATTTTATTTTTCTGAGAAGTGTTCCATGTTTTGTTGCTCTGCCATCTGAGCATTTTGACATGTCAAATGAGTTCTCACCATCTGGTTGTAATTGCCATTGCAAAGCTTTCAACAAATTCAAAAAGCAGCACCAAGATGAGGGCACTAATGGTCTAGGGGATGGACGGCTGATTATTTGGGATTGTTTGATACAGCTGAAACCTTTTCATATACAAGACACCCAGGCAAAATCAGTCCTCAGCACCCAAACAAACCTCTGGGGCTTTTCTGAGTTTTGGTTGTTGTCAGCTATAAAACCTCCTCACAATTTTATATCAAATGCTGTCAAGGAAAACATTGCTTCTCCTCCTTATCTCCCAAAATGCTGGGTGTACAACTGCTGCTGTGATCTCCTGCTCTCAATACACAGCCTATAGCTGCATATCATGATATTCTTGTTACAGGACATCCTTTTCCTGCTTCTGCTGCATCTCCCAGGAGAGACAGGCTCACAAGACCTTTCCAGAAGTTTGGCTGATGGTCAGAACTGTATTTCCTAATTCCTTAGGGAAGGGAATCTGGACACACTCCTTGGACAACCAGAGGATCACACCCAGCCAGCATGGGTTTAGGAAAGGCAGGTCCTGCTTGACTAACCTGATCTCCTCCTATGACAAGGTGACCCGTTTAGTAGATGAAGGAAAGGGTGCAGATGTTGTCCGCCTAGACTTTAGGAAAGCCTTTGACATCTTGTTTCACAAGCCCTCAGACACTTCTAAAACCATATTTTAAAAAAAATTCTTTTAATTCTCCAATAGGTTCTTCTCCCTCCTCTCTCCTCTACCATGATATTCAGGTGACAGTCTCAATGAGTTGTGCCTCTTGCCAGAACGGGGCAAAGCCCAAAACAAACCCCCTTCATAAGACCAGGAAACAGAAGAAGCATGAATAGTGAAGGCAAGAACTACTTCAGCATGGCCATCATCAACAGCTACCAACACAATATGCCTCAAAGGCATAGGAAAATGCCACTTGACCACAGTTCCCTACGTAACAAAATGGGCCTATTTTCTTTGAAGTACTGGGTGCAGGTTGTGACAGGACATGCCAGACATTTCCTGGGAAGATGACATGTCACTCCTAGAGTAGGATATGGACCCTGAGAGAAGGCAGGGTTGTTGGAAACAACATTCATGTGAAAATTTCTTTTGGAAGGCTTGTCTGGTTCATCGCCCTGCTCAAAGCAAGGCCATGACATCAAGTTTATGAAATTATCCCCATGCTTTCATTGTTCTAAATTGTCCCAGTCAATGTGGCCTGTTTTTCAGTTCCTGTATATAAAATGGAGCTAAATAAGGTAACTGAGCTTCCTCACCACAGAAGGAAATCAGACTTACCATCAGTGCAAGGCATTCCTGCTCCAGCTGTGAAGCCTACACAATTCACTTGTTTAATATGAGTTTCCTCATGTACAAAACTGATTTTCTTCTTCATTTCCACACAGCTTACAAAAATACTCAATAAAATAAAGAAATTAATCTTTACTTGATTTGTGACCAGGAAGGGAAGATGTACATGCTGAAACATGTACATCAGCATATACCATGCACTGACACATCAATACAAGGCTTTCTCCTACACGTTAAGGAGGTATCTTGGTATAAAATACAAAGAACAAATCTATATTCTTTTCTCCCACTGCAGCTCCTGCCAAGCCCAAGGTCCCACTGTGATGAGCCCAACGGATGTAGCAAGAATCCCTCTGCCATGATGTTACACAGAGAAATGCTGAGAAGGGACACAAAGGGACAGAAAACGACACAACTTGCCCAAGGCTTTAGAGATGGCTGCCAGCACAGTTTGTAATCTGGATGGTATCACCTCTCCACCCTCGCAGCAGTGATGGTTCTCTCTTTCTTCAAAAGCCGTCTCCATCCCCGCCCGCTGCTGCCCGGCTCTGCCAAGCATCCACCACGCAACCGTGACATTAAGTCACTTCAGTGCTCGAATCAACATGTCACTGGAGCTGCCCAGCACTTAATTATATGAATTAGGAGATCTGTATAATGGTGCTAAACCAGTAATGAAAGAGAAGGTTTAATGATGCAACAAAAACCTGCAACGCAGCACTCAGATTACGGGTGGGTTACACAACAGCTCAAACAATTCAGCGTTTAGGCTGCAGACTTGCACAGTGCACATCACATTTTCCCAGAGCCACCATCTGACTCCAAGCATGTGAGATCCACTCAAACACACCCTTCATGCCCGCCTTGCACCAGAAGCTCAAGGATGAAGGTGAGGCTCAGTTTTTGAGCAGCAGTCATCCACATCCAGGAGAAGAGATGCCCAAAGCAAAGTCAGCTCTTTTCCCAAACTCACACTCAAACTCAAAAAGATTTATCTGAAGCCTGTCCTAGCAACCACTTCTATCTCACAAGTAGTGCCTGCTCCTCCCAGCATTAACACTCTATTGCACAGAGATGACATAACTCCAGTGAAACCTGTTCAGTTGACAGCTGGAGTGACTTGCATTGTGCCATGTGAGTTAACTCCCAGCTGCAGCCTCGTTTAAGAAAGAATTATGAGCACAGCTTAAAAAGAGACATCACCCATGAACTGACAGCAAATAAGGTAATTTAGGTATTTGATGAGCACTCAGCATGAACTGTTCATATGGAAGAGAATGCTCCTACCCCAAGATTTCTGAATGGATTTGATTACTAAATAAGCTTAAATACTTCCAGATAGTATTGATTTCTATTCATAGTACTTATATAGCTTAAGGGAGAAATCATTTGGTTTGAAATATTCTTTTAGAATCTATTGACCTTTCATGTCAGTAAACACAATACCAAATTGCAGCTCAGCAGGCTTATTTCACCTTTTTTCTTTTGTAAAGTGCTCAGATGAAAAGCACTATACCAGCACCAGGGTTGAGAAGTATTATTTAGATTTCAAAAGCAGTTAAGTGCCATGGCAAATCCATATGTTCAATATTAAAGGGCTCATAAGAAAATTGACAGGACCAAAACTGCAATGGGGAAGGAAGAGTGATAGCATCAGCTGGGAAACTGCTTACAATATTTGCACATGCTTTTTCAAACAAAAACCTCAAGTAGAGATGCTGTGCCTTATCTAGAAACCCTTTAAAATGCTGCTAGTATCTCACTGTTCTTAATAGAAAAATGTCATACTCGTATTCCTCTGTCACCTGTAAAATACACTATTAATTCTATTAAAATCCACAACGGTAACTGCTTATCTCCATGTGCTACCATTCTTGCTCACTTTTGCCAAGGTGGAAGGCAGCACAGGGCTGCTGCTACAAGCCATTTGCAGCTGCAACAGATCTGCATTTTCTACATTGAGGCAGATGGCTGGAAACAACCAGCATGCAACCACAGAGCATCTTTTACCCTGCAAACCCTTCAGCAGGTTTCCAGATTTGCTTTCATATAGCTCAACTTCTCTTTCCCCTCCCTCTAAACAAAAAGACTGTTTTCATTTAGCTGCTGTTTTTTTCCTCCTTTACAAATGCAGACACCTGCAACAAATTCCTCTTTAGAGAGGCAGATCATAGCAAGGCAGTGTATTATGAGTAGAAAAGCAAGGGACATTATCAAACAGCATCAGCACACGGCACAGATTTTTCCCAGCGCCCAAAGAGTCCTGAGCGTGCAACTCCAAGTGTATGCCAGGGGAGGAAGCAAGCTTTTGTCACTAGAAAAAAGATTCCTGAAGCAACTCAGCAAATGCTCATATAACCTCTGTCTCAAAGTCTGACATCAAATACAACTTGAGATTAACTGAGCCTGCTACTGGCTCTGCATTCATACAGCAAAGTAAAATCCTGGAGGTGCCACATCCTCACATGTGTTTCACACATGGGCTGCAGGTGGCCACAGTAAGACCTGCTCATTATTTTCTCTACAAAGCACACTCCTCCCCGTTAATCAGGAGTTACAACCAGTCATCCAACTAGCACTGTGATGACTTCACTGCCAGCTGCTAGGCACCCTCAGAAAAACAAAAACAAATTACATGAGGGCTACAGTCACTTACCAAATCCTACTACAGGTACACCAGGCTATTGGGCAACTTCGCTGACGTACCTGCCAGGACATCAAGGACTTATTCCACAACCATCCCCTGAAGCAAAGGATCTTTAGTTACAGCAGTGACAACAGTTTTCACCCAACAGAACACCCTCCCCCTCCTCACCTACCCCAGGAAGGTACAGCTTTTTGCTCAGTGAGGGAAAAATAAGAAGTTAAAGCCAACTGATTGTTGGGACACACCCTTCTCCCAGTGCACCTGCAAATGACCACTTGTGCAACAGCACCTGAGTGTCAACAGGACTGTGGGCACTACCCAGGCACGCACACAGCAATCAAGCAAAGGCACTAGCCGCATTTCCACGTGCACACAGGGTTTTCAAGTGCCTATCTACCTACCTACACCTATGCAAGTGGTGATTCACCTCTTGCAAACCCAGCCTCAAACTGCTGCTATCTCCTCTTTCCCGTATTCCTGCAATTGTGGCTAATCTTCCAGTCGGACATTGCCCGCCTTCTTCAGGACTTGCCATTCAGCAGAGCACTAAACAGAGTTAGCTGGTAACAAAACCAAAATAAAAACTCAATGAAAAGTAATTAAAACCCCCTGAAAGGTTTCTCTGAGGTGGGAGGGTGTCTTCAATTGCACTTACAGTTTTTTTGATACAGCATGCACAGCCTCATCAACTTTCTTTCAGCATCAGAAAAGTTTTTGCTCCCTGCTTTGACTGAGCTGATCACAGCCGGCTTGTGGTAACACATTTTGGTTGCCATCTGACCCAGAAAAGAATCTCAGAAAGTATCACCTCTGTGCACAAAGTGCATCTTGCAGAGGGCACCAGAGGAGTTTTTCCAGCCATGCAGAGATGCTCACTAGTTTACCCCTACACAAAAGCTTTAACACCACAGATTTAATAACCTACCTGCTAGTCCAAGAATACAAATAAATCCCCTACTTGAAAACAGAGAGGAATAACCCTAAAAGTAAAAGCAGTGCTCTGTAAACTATCATTTCATGAAACAGATACCTGTTCCTACCTGTGCCCAGACTGACTGGCCCTCGGTCAGTGTCTAAACCACAGATCCATTTGTCTGGTCTTGAGGCACAAGTTTGCTCAACACTTCTGTTACTGTCTTCTGAAGAAGAACATTTTAAGACAGGGATCATACCACAGAATTTAATACTATTCTTACCTTGGGTCAAATGCTTTTATTCTCTGTACTTTTCATTTGCTGATTCTTGAGCTATCTTTTTCAAGATAATAACTTCACTTCTGGGGTTTTTTCCCCTTCAAGGTGCTCTGCCCTTAACAACAGCAGACTTAAGTTTACACATTATTCCAAACATGACACCTGTTCTAAACAATGTTTTTCTATCTATATTTACAAAATGCTCCAACATACACTTCATTAATGGCAACAGAGGGCACATGCACTTTTTCCACAGCATTTTTAGGATTAGAAAGAGTTAAGCCATGGGAAGTAGTGACACACTGATGCCAATTTAACTTTTGTGTGTTCTATGCACAAATAATAAGAAATTATATGCTTTAGATAACAGAAAAAGTTCTGGCATTTCCACAAACAGAAAATAAAGACAGCAGAATTTAATGTCCACTCAGAAATCTAAACAAAGAAGGGGTTTAGATGAAGAAAAGTATTCTGAAAAATTCACCACACATTCCCTGATCCATTCAATTTTCTTCCTAGCAGTTTCAAATAATCATTCTTACCCCCACCAAAACAAAAATGCAAGGGGTGCAAGCCTACAGCACAGGCATTTAGCACTAGAGGTTGCTAGAGATCACAGACAACTCATGACATCCCAAGAAGTGATCGGTGAAAAAAACAGGTGAAAAAAAATGCTCCTTCACTGAGAGTCCCAGTCTAAAAGAGAATCTCAAACAGCCTTCTGAAAAGGGAACAGATCTCACAGCTCTTGGATCATCCAGGGAAATCTGACACTGACCAGTGCTGGGAAGACACAGCTCAACTTTCGAAGTGCTCTTCTACAGATCGCTACCAAGCCTTCCCCAGCAAGGGATTTCATCTCTAGTAAGGTTTCAATAACTGCTTTATGCCTGCCCCAAGCAGTTGCCACCAAGAGGTTTTGTTCACTCCTGAGCTGCCACCAGCCACACATCTGCTGCTTGCTGGACCAAGGCTCAGGCAGGTTGACACCCATGTTCCTTCTGACACATCAGTTTCCTGCTGGAGCAGGTTTCCCCATGTGGGAGAAGGGGCCTGAGCGCTGGGACATCCCAAGGAAAGCCCCGTGCCTGCCTTCCTCAGGCATCCCTGTGTGCCTGGAGGGGAGCCAGCTCAGAAACCTGGGGTTTCCCCAGGCAAGAGCTCTGAGTTCTAAATTCCTCAGGGTGAGGCTCTTTCTGACATCTAAATTCTTTGGGGTGACGCAAAAGGAAGAGATCACCTGAGCACTTCAGGTGGAGGAAGGATAGCCAGCAGAAGCCGATTAATTCCTAAGCAACAGAGATCTCCCCATGCAAACCTCCAGAAAGGCTAGGGGGTATGCATGTGATTAAGGAGGGATGGCAAAGGTGGGGTCAGTCACAGTAACAGAGAAAAACGAAGTTTTTCAAGTGTTTCCAGAGGAGATAAACATCTACCTACTGAATTTTATTTATTTGAGGGTGAGAGGTTGTTCTTTTCCTTTTCTGAGATGGCATTATGGTCAAAGGCAAGCATTAGGATCGTTCAAGTCCTATTGCTTCTGTTAAAGGCTGAAGAATTTCACCTTCACATTCCTCTCAAGCCCGTGACTTCAGGATTAGGCTCATTTCTAAACACTTACAGGAGAAATTCAAAGTTGGAAACCAAGCCAAATAACCCCAAGGGATTTGCCTTCAGTAGCTTTTCCACAGCTTTAACTACAGCTGTTTTCCTTTACAAATTCCATCTCTCAACTGCCAGAGCACCAGGAGAGGAAAACAGTGAAGTGCTATGGTTGGAAACAAAAGCTCAACATGGAGATGCAGCAAAAGCTCAAATCCAGTTCTGCTGCAAGCAAGACTCTGACCACTAACACACTGATTTAGTTCCTGCTGTGCAAGAACACTTGAGGTTGGACTTTCTTTTTTCATCCTCAAGGGTACAGAATGAAATTATGAGCCAACCAGGACTAAAAGGTTTCTCTGCACCACTGGAACAAGCAAATAATTTCTCTGACCTATTTTAAAATAAAACATGAATCTCCACTGGAAGTAAAAACCAAATTCTTTATTCAAATCTTGCATACCCCACCTGAGCATGGTTTTGAAGCATCTCTGCCAGCCTCAACCATTCCTTAAGCAACTGAGGAAATGAAATACAAAACATTAAACAATGTGGAGGGTCAGATTTAAACCAACAAAGACAAGGAAATTGCAAGTTAAGCTTCTTGCTCTGCCCTTGATTCACCTTGTTTTGTTCAGCTACTGCTCTTTTCCCAGACCCTTCCTCCCTCACAATGCCAAGAGCAACAGGACACAGAAAACAGCGTGGTCTAAACATAGGTGGCATTCCCTCCTATCCGTGTCTTGTTTATCACCCAATATCCCATACAAGCACATCTGGTTTCTCACTTCAGGAGCCCTGCTGGAAATAACTGCTGCAGCACTGCTTGGCTGCAGGTCCAGATGTGCCCCTTCCTTGTCGTGGTGGAGACATTCCCTGGCCAACATCTCCAACACAAGGGGTTGCAGCAGCAGGACAAACCTCATATTCCACTATCATGCAGAAAAAACAATAAAATGTGAATGATATTTATATTCCCAAGAAGAAAGATCACAAGCTGCAGAGGAGAAAAGAAGCAATGCTGAAACTCTGGCAAACCAATGTCCTCCTAAAGTAGGACAAAATACAATCTTTAAAATAAAGGCCTCCAAAATGACCATTTTTCTTCACTACGAGCACATACAGTTTACAGTCATAGTCGTGTCTGCAGAACTTCAGTAATGGATTAAAGAAGTTTCATAAACTTGTAGAGAAAAGTACTTCAAAATTTGTGCATTAAGAAACCATGTATGTTACATAAAAGGCAAAACATGGGCTAAATATCAAGTGCTGTTATAAATTTGGGAAAGACTACAAGCATCTTTTCCATACTTTATGGGAAGGATCCAACATGGGACACAACTGCTTCATTGGGAAAAAATGCTCATGGCTCAAAGCCTACACACTGTCTTCTGATCAGATGCAAATGATGAGTAGCTACAGAGGGCTTTAAAGAAGGGCCACACTACCAAGCCACCACTGTATTTTAAAGGGATTCACGATATTACTCCATTTCTTCTTTACCTTGTCCTTTCAACAGGACAAATCTTTCTCATGGCATAGTGTGAAACTAAACCTTTAGATGAAAGACAAGAGCACCAATTTGGGGACTGAAGATGTGCAAAATAAGGTGGTGACCTCCTTGGGAAGCATAACACAGGGAATAAAGTCCACTTCACGGATCCATCAGGTCTCTGTTTGGCTTTTCTCAGTTTAATACATTTGCCAAAAGGATTTCTCAACACTTTCCAGCTGTAATTCCAACCCTCTCCCCTACTACTGGGTCTTATTCTTCCAGGAATATCTCACAGTTCAGTCACAGGTCTTCCATCACAAACCATGGAGATGTCCTTTATTAGCAGTGCTATTTCCACAAGCATCCAGGGTGTTAACAAGCACCATATGCATAGGGATGAGGAGATGGAGGAAGTTCATAAAAAGGTTTTCCCACCATGAAAATCATCTTCAACTTCCCATGAGTATGGTTCCACAAACACTTGCAGTAAGGCAGGTTGTATTATTCTGTTCTCTCTTGCCCAATAGTTGCTATTACTGGATCTGGCAGGGCACCATGTGACAGAAAAATGCAGCTGCATTTTTGGCTCAGAAGCCTCTACAAGAGCCTGTGAGTCATGAACTAAAAGGCCCACAAAAAAGCAAAAGAGAGGAATGCAGATTCAGTTTTCCTTTTATTGCAAGCATGTGTCTCTACTGCATAGTACTGATGTACGTAAATTACAAAAACAAATAATTCTGAAATTCCTTTAGTCAGGTAAGTTGGGTTCCCACTGCTCGAGGCCACTTGACATAGAAACAGAATGGAAAGATTGCCACTGACCACAGAGTGTCTGAGGCACACAGCACAGCACATGTCCAGATGTGCCTCTGAGCTACGCTTTTCTACAAGTCTAGAGTAATAGAGTGGGTTTTGGTGGTCTTGGTTCTTTTTGTAGAATTTCTCCCAAGAAGTTCAGCCTCATTCCTAACACATAAGGCTGAGCTCTTCCACACTAAAAAATCCCTCATCTGCCTGTTGCACTGTAAATTAAGTTTGGAATGCAACAGTTTGTCTAAAATGTGTCAAATTGCTCTGATTACCAATATGATACTCTACCATGTTCATTACTGGCACCTCTCATGACTGATCAAATGTTTCAACCTTTTTTTCCTTTTTTCAAATGAAAGCAATCCAAAAGCACCCCCTTTCCCAGACTGCTTGGAGTGGGTATCATAAACACAAGGCAGAAGGGAGCGTGAGAGCAATCTGGACTGTGGACTGCAGAAGAATGTCTCAGGACTCCTCTTTATCACCAGCTCATGGACTCTGTCAGCAAGAAGCTGTTCCCACACTACTTCATGTCTTCTGCCTGCAAACAGCAGCCCAGCTCTGAGCCAGCTCAACAAAAGCAAGCTGGAGAAAAGCAATGGAAGGGGAAAACAAGGCACGAAGAATAACCCTTTAGTTGGGATAAACAGTACAAGTCCACTGAAGTTTGCATCCTCTGGAGAGTTTTTGTACTGGGTGGATGGAACATGACAGGAATGAACACTAAAGGTGAACAGAGGCAAAATTGAACAGTGCTTCCCATGCACCTACCAAAAATGCTGGTTCTCCTCTGTCCAGATGCTGCATTAATATATAACCACCTTAGAAAAATGATCCTTTATGTCTTATACTCCTCCAAACCTCCAAAAAAGGTTGATAAGCCATCAGCTTGTGTTTCTTCCCATTTAAACTGGGTCCCATCAGCACCATAGCTCTCACACCCAGCATCACTCCTGTTAAAAAACAGCTTTCATCATTGCTGTTGGCCTCACAAACTTACTACACATCAGCACCCACAATGATTAACCAGCAAAAGAAGCTCTTGTCTTGCCTCTTAGGTACACTGTGCTCCTAGGGAAACGTTGTTGTTACAAGATAATGCAAGGCAGAGGCGAGGACTGGAAGGGAAGTTTCCTATGGCAGACAAAAAATCCTTAAGTGATTTTTACAGAGAATTTTCCAGCCATTTCTGAACTGGAGTGACAGGAGGAAAAAAACACTAAGAATCATCCTGCACCTTCAGAGGACAAGGAGTGGAACATGAGTAGCAAGAGGAAAAGTGTCTCTAACAAAGGTCACCAAACGCATCACAGCTAAAATGGAAATGATGAGCATCCAGGTTGCTGGTGTTCAGTCATGTGCTGTAGGATTGAGCAAGGTGTTCAACTCACGCAAAGAATTCAAAGAGTTTGCTCAAACACAGCAAAGGTATAACTCAACACAGACACAAACACAAGAGTTTAAGGAATGTACCTCAAAAAGGCACAGGTGTCATTAAGTTTGTTTTGTAACTTTTGCTCAGCTGAGGACCCAACTCTGTCTGGTCTCCAGTAAGGGCCACTCACTTTGGCTTTACATGAAGAGATTCCCCTCTCCAACTCATCACTCTCCTGAAAGTACTGCTAGAGAAAGGCATGAAGGCTGATGTTGCATCTTTGGGTCTGATAGGTCCAATATGAGGTCTCTTTTGGGAGCAGAAACTCCCCATTCCCCCATGGAAAAGCAACTCCCAGAAAATTAATTCCTACTCTACCACCCTCCTGTACTGCATTACAGAGCTTTGCTACTCCTGTGCATTCCAGGTCATGGACAAAGTCAGGAACTCCACCAATGTTCAACCAGCTGTGCTTAGGTTGGTTAGATATTATAACACCACAGTACCTGACACTGCCCTCTCAGGCAGTCTGTGCCAGGCAGCCTACAAACACCACTCAAAAACACTGCTGTGTCTTGAAAGACATTATAATCTTTGCCAATGCTCTCTACTACTCCTCAGGAAATGACAGGCTCATTTTTCAGAGTAGTAAATTCCAATAAATTCTTCCTAAACTGGATGGAAATCTGAAAGTTTAACAGACCTAATAAATTGTCTATTATCTGTATTGCCAAGCCAGCCTTACACAAACAAATACATCTAAATTAGACTTCAATCTGCAAATCTTCCTCCATGTGAATAGGAGCTCTGACTTTAGTGGGGCTACTCCCATCAAGGAAAGAGGGGTCTTCTCTTTTTACACTATGTAAACCATGGGAAGTAAATTCCTCCCACACAAAGCTCTCACATAATCCCTGCTGCATCTTGCTCCTGGCTCATAGGTTGAATATTCATCTCCACACAGCTTCAAAAGATACACTCTTCAGCATCTGTCAGGCACTTTTTTCTTCTGTAAAATGAGGAATGTACTGTGAATTGAAAGAAGTTTGGGTAGGTTTTTTGCATTCCCTTGTAACAACAAGATTTATGTCCCCTGCAATTAAAAAAATTATAGTCCAAAAGCATTGCTAAAACCTTTAAAGGACTATATTTAGAGACCGACCTGGAAGATGACTCCTTACCATGATCTCCAACAGTAATAATTCCTTCCAGCCTAGGGCTGTAGGTAATCATTGTGTATCAAGGTCATATTCTTGCCTGGACAAGTTTATTTGCTGTATGTTTTTAGACCACACATCTTAGAAAGTCACAGCAGCATAGAACCATAAAGGCTGACAGCAGTCAGGAAAGGACACCAACTTTTCCAGTATTACCCATAAAAACTGTAAACATCATCCTGCATCACTATTAGTACCTAAAAAACCTACATCTATATAGGATGTAGACCTATAGAGGACTTCTCATGTGGCATCACTGTCACACAAAAAAAGGGACAATTGCACACAAAGGTCACATTTGCACACATCTTCCTTATCTACTCTATAGGACCTGATCTTGCAAGTTGCTCAAATGGCTCCAACCCTGTACATTAAAAAACAGAAACGTCACCAAATGACACCAGAGACCTCCCAACACACTCTCCAGCCTTGAGATGACAAACATCTTGTTCATCTCTTTTGCCAGGGCTTGGGAAGAAGATGGGAGAGACAGCAAGCAGCAGCAAATGCAGAGCCCACACCCTTGTGATTTCACTGGAGAGGGGACAGGTTACATCATAAATCAATTTTGTCTTAGGAGGCCACATTGATAAATGTCACTCCAGAGCCTCCATGTGAGTGACACTTCAACTATTCCATGGTGCAATCTGAACATAATGTTTGAAAAACTACAGATGCAATCAATTCACAGGAACACCAATAAGTGAGCTCTATGGTTCTTATATTCATCCCTTTCACCTTTATACATTTAATTTAAAATATTAATCTACACACAACCTTTGCAACCTGTGCAGTATAGAGACCAATGGTCAGGCTTCCTAGATGCTTTGATTAATTGCCAGTCACTTATGCTTCCAAGTATCTGATGTTTAATTAAAAAACAAGGATTAAGCCAAATTAGTTTGTTAGCCAGCCCAAGGTCAGCTGATGTAAAGGGACTACAATCTTAACAGATTTTCCTTATTGCATTGCAAGGCTTGAGTACTTAGTTTCATTATGCAAATGTGCAGCGGTCTCACAGAGCCAGCACTCAAATAAAAATTGTTCCAAGTCACTAAATGTATCCCGTGTATCTTGTAATTCCTCACGCAAATAAAGAGCAGCAAATGTTTATCCCTCTGTTTTCCCCAGCATTACTGGTTTACGTTCCTGTAGCTGAGGCAACCACACTACGCCAAGCAGCTTTCAGCCTTTCAGAAAGATTAACTTCTTAAACAGGCACAACAGCCAAGCTCAGCTGCAGCCAGCCAAGGTGAATGGCAGACACACAGCTCACGGAGCAGAGCACAGCACAGGACACTGTGTGATGACCTCCTCCTTGAGATCATCCCCCCATCTAAAACTACACTCATGGCAGGCTCAGCTCTCAAGTTTTTAGATTACCCCAGGTTTGATTTGTTTGCAGAATGTCATTCCTTGCTAAACAAAATTCTGGAAAAAATGAAGTAAGAAAGAAAGAGAGAAGGTGGTAATGACTGCCTCGAAAGAAGACAGAAAGAAGCACAGCAACAAGTGCAAAAGCATGGAGATTTTTTTTGCTGACAACGTTCATGACACCTCACAGCAATGCCAGGTCCGAGGAATACTTCAAATTTTCAAAAAATACCAACTTTCCAGGTCCTGCTGCACAGCGAACACCACAAAGACGACAGCAATTCAAGTCCAGATCTTTCAATAGACTGCAACTCCAGAACCCTCAGGAATGTTGGGCACAACTGAGCATAAATAAAAGCAATTCTTAGCTTTGTAACACATACATCAGTTGAACACGTGCTAACCAAGTCTAACTAAAACTGTACAACCAACTTCCTCATTCCCTTTCTTCCTCTCCTATCCCTGGGAAAAGATGTGAAATACAAGTTATTGCTGCAGTAGGCAAACATTAATAGTGACTGAAACCACTTAACCATCTATTCTTCCTTCCCTTCCCCTGATTTTTATTTTAAGAAAACCCAGAGAAGCCCCTACCTCCCCTAAGAAGGGTTTCAGCATAACCAAATTTTTCATCCTTGGCTAGATTGAGTAAAAACCCAATTTAGGATTAAGTGCAACTCAATACACACTTTATTTCAAGCCATAAATATCCAAGATTAAGAGATGGCTGACAGGACAAGACAAAAAGAAAAACTAAATTCTTCCATACCATCCATGCCACAAGATCATTGCACAGAGGTAATGGCAAGGAGCTGAACCTGAGTACATGGCAATCGATGGGGACTACTCAGGGATCCGCCAAACACTTCAGATCTCACAAGAAAAACCCTGTGTCCCACAGCTCAGCTCTACTCCTTTTCACTTAGCTCGAAGTGTGACCGGCGGTAGGAGCCTGATCAAATTCCTTGCTTTATCCACGCTTGAACTGAAGCCTTGGCTCAGCAGACTAAGTTACATGAGCTTTCCCTTTTTCAGAGGATGCCGGCCATTAGTGCTGGTGCCAGCACTGCAGGTAACACCAGCAAGTCCCAGGGAGCTTTGGTTTGGTTACAAAGAGATTTCATCTCTTGGTGAAGCAGCTGGTATTTCTGCATCTCCTGCTAGACACTCCAGTGCTCTGTTTTCATCAGCCGATAACATACTAAGCCTGTTGAAAAATCCAGCCTACTCCGATCTGAGAAGTGGGAGTTTCTTCAAATAATTAATCAAATCATGCTTACATGGGTGAGTTTCAGCTCTAGTACTGGTGAATATCAAAGAAAAGCTTCAAAATGCTTATGGGTCAGATAGAGGCAATGCAAGTGCCTCACAAAGACAGGAGCTGCCATTACAGCACAATTCTGCAGAAGGAGCACTGCCTCTGGCCACAGCAGCTCCAAATGAACCTTCCCCCAGCTCTCCTGGAAAAGCACCTTCTCACTGTGCAAGCCCAGTCCAAGTCCAGCTGCTACCCTTGAACTCTTCTTCAGCTCCAGGGATCCCCAGGACCACTGCGGGGAGAACAGCAGCTAAGGCTCACCCAAGCAAATTGAAGTCCAGGTGGTTTCCCTAAAGAGCACCTGCCAGACCTCTGTGTAGGGCCTGGGAGAGAGACAAGGAAGGAAACAGAGGAAGATTTTGTTTGCAGCGAGGAACCAGAGTCCTGCCTCATGGGTGTGGGGAAGAGCATTCCTGGAACAGGCCATGGGGTGATACTAACCTTCAGAGGGGCTTCTATGGAAGAGATCATAGAATGGTTTGGGTTGGAAGGGACCTTTAAAGACCACCTAGTTCAATTTCCCAGCCATGGGCAGGAACATCTGTCACTAGATCTGGTTGCCCCAAGCCCCCTCCACCCTGACTTTGAACACATGCAGAGCAGAACTGCTTGCTTCTCAGGGGACAGACTCACAAATCTGTGACAGGAAGGTGGACAAGTAAAAGGCTTGGGTCAAATGGGAGGAGTGAGCAAACAAGGAGAGAACTGGGTCAGGAAGAGCCTGTGCGACTCGGCCAAGCGCTCGCGCAGCAGGAGTGTGGAAACGTGGAAAATCTCCACGTTTAAGAGCGTGCACACGCAAATGCAATATTTTACAATCCTACAGCGCTTTTAAAGTGCTCCAAGTGCTTCATAATTGTTAATTAAGCAACAGTACTCACAAATTAGAAGCATAAGACTGAGATATAGCTATGTCAATTTTTAACAGTATGATAGCTATCATGGTTTAACCCCAGGCAGCAACTCAGACCCACACAGCCACTCACTTACCCTGCACCAATGAGAAGGGGGAGAATTAGAAGGGTAAAAGTGAGACAACTCATGCACTGAATTTAAGAACAGGTTCACAGGTAATGCACAAGCTGCACACAAGCAAAACAATACAAGGAATTCATTCCCCAGTTCCCAAGGGCAGGCAGGTGTTCAGTCACCTCCAGGTAAGCAAGGCTCCATCACATGATGATGATGATGTGGGAAGACAAACACCATCTCTCTGAACATCTCCCTCCTGCTCTACACACTGCCCATGCCTCCGTATGGTCTGGAATGTCCCTTGGACCATCTAAGGTCAGTTGTCCTGGCTGGGTCCCCTCCCAACTCCTTGTGCCCCAGTCCTGCTCACAGGTGGGATGGGTGAGAAGCAGAAAAGGCCTTGGCTGTGTGTAAACTCTGCTCAGCAGTACCCAAAACATCCCTGACTTATCAACAGTTTCCAGAGCAAATCAAAAACACAGCCCCATATTAGCTACTATACAAAAAACTAACTCTACTCCAGCCAAAACCCGCGCAGTAACTTAGGGAATAAAAGCTACTTTTAAGCAGTCACATACCCCAACTCCTCCTGCCTCGCAGAGCCCGGGCTGTGTCCCACAGCCAGGCAGCGCAGCGCTCTCTGAAAGAGGCTGGTGTTGAGGATTTGAATCCAGACTCCTGTTTCAGGAGGATTTGAAGCCAGACTCTTGTTTCAGAGCGTGCCCCGATGCCTCGCACACTGCCAGCGATCCAATCCCACTCCAGCCGGCTCCCTAAGCCATTCCTTGATCGCCAGCCAAGCCCCACGCAGAGGTAATCTTACCAAAGTAACACCGGTATGTGGCTGTAAATTGTGATTTTGTGCTTGACTTGTGTTATCTACCTCCTCTTGCACTTTGGCTGCACAAATTATCTTCAGCAATTTCATCTTAAAGCTCATGTTTTACAGTACTGATTTCCCTTAAAAGTATATTTTTTTTTTAAATTTGCTTTTATTAGTTCAACCACATTTGCCAAGTTTCAACAGACGACTTCTTTCTCAGCTGCCTAATTTCAAATTCACCTTTACACACAGCTTAAAAGGGGGCAAAAAGTCATCACAAGTAAGTGGGATGTGATGCTTAACATCAAGGTTTATGCAAATACACTTTCACAGTATCAGCTGAGGGTCAAGAATCATGAATTTACTCTACAACACGGGAGAATTAAGAAAGAAAAAGCATGAAACCGAGCCAAAACTTGGAAATAGGTACACTCCTGATTAATACAAGGCTACTATGAAAAAGCAGATGTGAAGTCACACCTTGTTTTATTCAGGGGAAAAGCCAAAGTGTACAAGAGCCAAAAAGAACTTATTCTGTGCAGTGGCAGACTCTGAAATACAGCAAATATTACTCCTTCAACATTAATAAAACATGTTGTATACAGAGCTTTTTTCTCTTCAGTCCTTGAAATCCTGCCAAGTCATAAGGTTTTTATGGGAACATTGAAATGAATGTTGATCAGAGCCATACCCATAAGAGTTTTAAATTTTACCACCACTTAGAGGCAAGGGCTTCCCCCCAGTCCCTCATGCATCTGCAAATCTGGACATTTTTAAAAAGCCTGATGAACTAAAAAAGCTCATACACCCTCCATATATGAAGATACTGAATTCCCTCTTGGATTACCAGCTGAACTCAGGCCTTGAAAGGATTGTGAACTCCTCCACCCTCTAAAATGAAGTTCTTCAAAGGCAAAATTTTACATTCTATATACAAAAAATAATAGCTACTTGGTAAATGAAATTAGAGCACTAGAGGTCACCTCATTACCAATATATTCTTTTCCCCATTCCTTCCCATATTCATCAGCATCTGTTTTTTCCAAGGCCTAAGCTTTATTTTTCAAAAAGTTAACACTGGCTCATAAAAACACAATTAATTTGGAAGTACAAGGCTCCTGGCATCCAGACAAGTAGTTGATCATTTAGTTGTCACATCTAATGTGATAGAGCTTCAACCGAGTTGGAAAACTTGGAAAAATAAGGGGCTTCTTCCTATCTAATTAACACAGCAATGAAATTTAACAGCCTGGCACGGAAATTTCTTTCCAGCATTATGTTTTTGAAATAACTTGTCTACTCCCACAGTCTACAAGACCTTTTACAACACATTAAACAGTAATTTACCCTTTCCAGCTTAAAGGCTTCAATTTGGAGTCCTCTGTATCAAACCAATCAGGGTGGCAAAGATGCTGCACCAAAAGACTGCACAGACATCTTCTCACCCTGCATGCTTTTATATCTATTCTGTAATTGTAGCACTAAAATCTGTGTCTATTGCAATAGTTATCCATTTTATCACTGATATAAGTTTAAAAATTAATTAGGTGCATAATGCTTTAAATTTAATAGAGAAATGGATAAAAATTACACAGGCTATATCCAAGTTGGTCTGTCTTTCAGGTCCCTGGTCTGGGAACTTGTGTTGTTTGTATACTATCTTGATTTATGTTTATTTAAATAATGCCAAATATTAGTTTTAAATTTACAGTGATTGTTTTATAAGATATCTCCAATCCTATCAGGATGAAGAGCTTACGCTAAACAAAACAGTTTGTTTATACTAGTAATACATCTCATAGGAAATACTTAGAATCCCACATGTTCAAAGCAGGACTTTCTTTCTTAGGAAAGCCTATTTTTCCACAGAGGGTTGCTATCTCCTGCTACCAAGAGGCCAGAGTTCCAATCAGGAGAAGCTGGTCTGCAGAGCCTCACTAAACCTGAAAGTGAGTTTTAATGCTACCTTAAAATAACCATTCACACATGCAAACCAATTAGTGGTGCAGGTACTTAAGTGTGAAAGCAAAGGCAGAGCAACACCTTGTCCTTCTCTGAAGTACAATAAATATTTACATGTTCCTATAAAGATGCCCCTGCATATCCAAGTCCTGTATTTTGTACTCTGGAACTGTGCTTGTACAACAATGAGCACAGCAAAGCCCTCCTCTACAGCTGATGCTCTTCTGTGCTTGGATCACAAATTGAAAGTGGATGGGACAAATACTTAAAATCACAGACCCTTAGTAAAATCTCCCCAGCACACTTTACAACCTCTCATGTACAGTGACTGCACAAATTTTCTCCTCTGTCTGTAGACTGAAAAAAATATTCCTCCAGTTTGTACACAAACAACAGCAAGTCCATTTTGAAGGGGAAAGAAGGAAAAAGGCAGCACTCAATACTTTAAGGATTATTTACGAACAAGCTGAAGCCCTATAAACTTGGCTACTGAAGAAAGACAGTCCTCTCTAGCTTATGCCAAGTGGGTCAGACAGAGGAAGAACCTCAGCAGTCTTCAAAGTCAAAGCAGATGGGGAAGTGAGTAAGAGCCCATGTGAGCAAAAAGGAAACAAGATTCTCCTCATTTTAGCTTGTTTCAGAGTTTCAGTTTTCTAGATGCCATTGACTGACACAAGCAGAGGAGCTCACTTCTGTAACAAGTATTAGAACTGCACAGTAATTACTTAAGACTGCTACAGATGCAAAAAAATCAAGTCCCAGTGTGTGCAGATTGAGGATGTTGCTTAGCTCAGTAGGAGAGAAGCAGGTGAAGTGTAAGAAAGGTGCTAAGAGAATAGGAGAAATGTTCCTTGCTTTGTAGCTATGAAAAAACCTATTGGGATTCTTTATCATTAGTGCTTCAGTATCAGAGATATAAATATTTATGTAGCTGTAAAGTAGGTTCTACTTTAGAGCTAATTGTAGCTCAAATTAGATTGTTAAAAAAAAGAACGCATAAGCTTGCAATAATGTTTTTATCCTTTTTTAAATAAAAAGCAGCAGTGCACACATGCCATAGAATGACCATACATCACATTCCTTAAAAAGCTGAAGCTGACCTCTTGGTCCTTTCTCAGGCTTTACATCTCCAGACAAGATCTGGGCCAAGACCATTTCCATACCCAGGGATGCATCTCTGTCTCAGGGTAACCTCATCATCCAAGTGGTGAAACCTAAAACCAGCTAATCTCCCCCAGGGTCATGCTTGTGGAGCTGGGAATCCCTCCATCTGCCTCAGCAATATAAAAACATCGCTGGCTGCAAAATAAACAGCACATGAACCACAGAACAATTGCCCCTCCAGCCAATGCTGCTCATGCCACCCACTACGGGCTAGTAATTTTTTAAGAGCTCCCTCACCCTAAAATAAACTTCATTCTTTGAAGAAAGACCTTATGCAAGTTGACAACACAACTTCTTTTCAATTCATCCAAAGAGAGGATTCCCCCTCCAAATTCCTGGGAGTTTTGCAATCTGACAGAGCAGACCTTGAAGGACCACAGAAATACTTTTGATCAAGAACTTTTAAACTGAGCTGGGAACAGTGGAAGTGCAGTGCTACAGCTTCCTAGGGAGACACAGAAAGCCAAGGACATGCTGAGGAGATGCTCATCTTCCAAAGAAAATACTGCTAAGACAAGCAGGCATCCTTCCACCACTTATATTTAGCATCAGCTATTCCACTGGTGTTTCCATGAGTGTTTTTTGCCCAAGATTTCTGCTGGAAGAGCCAGACCTGCAAAACTTGTAAGAAAACTCATCAGGAAGAGGCAAGGAGGGGTTGAACAACACCAACCCACTTTGGATACATGCATCCTCACTTACGTGAACTCAAGTGATCTGATATCCAGGGTGGGTTGTGTGGAGAAAAGTCAAGATAGAAATACATATATATTAAGTTTTTGCTTGTCTTTCTGTGTAACTATATACATCAAGAAATTTGCTAAAGTGAGAGGTACAAAGGAGAGGAGAGAGGCTGTGCTATGAGCAACAGCAAGGGAAAGGAACTTCAAACTACAGTCCCTTTAGCTTTTCTTGTTATTATTATTTATCATATATGCTGTAAATTAACTACCTTGCTTTAGGTAACTTTTTACCATGACAACTATTCCTTTTATCATCATTTTCACATCAACTTTAGATGCTCTAAGATGCAAAGTGAAGCCTCCCCCAAATCTCTCTCCTAACTAAAAAAGACCCAAATGTGTTAACCTTGAAGGACCACATAAAGTTGCATTTACCAAAGTCAAACCTTCTCTCTGCACGCTGGTGGAGTTGGAAGAGAAAAAAAAATTAAAAAAAAAATCTATATACAAGGTGAGATCATGCTGGCTTCTTAACGGCATCTGCACAAAAAGGATTCTTTTTTATGTGACATGTACAGTTGACCTGGGTTAACACTGCAGTGTGGGGAGTTGAAAAGGCATCACCTGATGAAACAGAAATACCTCCCTCCAAACTATATTGCAGGAATTCCAGCCAAGCACCCCAACCGCAGCAAACACTAAGTGCCTTCTGGAACAGCACATGTTCTGTGTCAGCAAAGCAGCATTAATACAAAACTCAATTCAAATAAAGGAGCACTGACCCTTTAGAAAGGGAAGGGCTTCATCAGGCTCCTACCACACCAAACAAAGACCACTGAAGATACTCCAACCACTGAAAAAAATTATTATATCAAAAGGAGGAAAACAATGTCAGCCTTGTACATGTTTTGTTAGTGAATAATGACAGTGTTTACCTTCCCAGCCTAATATATTACTGCTCTGGACTCAACTTTAAAACAGAGTACATGACAGAATTAATTATGTCCTTTCCTCTTAACTACCATTCCCTGGTAATTTATTAGCTTGGTCTACATATATTCATAGATGTGTCTAATATACAAAGTTAAAAGGACTTAGAACTGATGCCTAAATACTCCCCTCATTTGCAGAGTCCTTTCCATCCTCTGGACAGGCAGTGGCATCAATAAATAGAGCCTCAGGCTGCACATTAGTCACTGCTTAAGCAGTAGAGGGAGATATGGGGAACCACAAGCACACTGCAATGGCGTGTCTCAGGAGCAATGCAGTGCTCTCAGAGGGTTCTGCTAAGGACTTTTCCACTTTTGTTGGCTCACCCCCAGTTTGGAGTCCATGAGCCAGTTCCTGTGTGTTTTCAGGAAAAGACAAATGCCATGCCACACAAACCCTGAGTTCAGCACCCTGGCAAAGGAATGACACATAGATAAACTCTGATAGGCTCCCTAAAAGGGAACTCAAAACCTCTCTGCAGTCTGTCTTCACTCCCCTAAAGTCCTCTCTAAAGAGGGACAAATACCAGGGGAAAAGCAGATTGGAGAAGACTTCTGGTTTAAGACAATATTATTTCACCAAGGTCTCTCATCTCAAGGAGAGAAGCTGCTATGCTGACCTTTCACTGGAAGGAGATCGAAAGGAAGAGAGGGTGGGTACTGCAGAAAGCAGAGACAGGACAAAAAAGAAAAGCCTTTCACAGATGCCTCTCAAGGAGTAGCAGCACTTTTGTCAGGGTAGCTGTTAGGATATTATATTCCCACGTGAACACTGCAGTTGCTTTTGGCCTCATCCAGATCAACAAGCAACCCCAACTAACACATCAAATTAGCTGTATACGTAGGGATTAACTTCTTGTCTTGCATCAGAGGTCAGTCAAGTCTTTTCTCCACCACAAAGGAAAACACAGTACATTTTGGTACAGCAGCACATTTAGCTCTTCCAACCATCATCCATGGCACCACAGCATTGGATTTGTGCTCAGAATGTCACTAAGATATTCAGAAATTGACAAGACCAGGTGCTTTCAATCAACACCCAGAAATCCCGTCAATCATCAATTATGTGGAATCTGCATTTTAGAGGTATAGATGGGGTTCAGAAGATCAAAGAGGGGGTGTTAAATATGCTCACGTTATCTCATGTTTTGGGCTAAAAAAATATAAAATTCTCAAGCTTTTTATGATTTCTCCACATCAGAAGCTCCTGCCTGAGGGAAAGAGGGAAGATAAAGGGATGGAGGAAAAGCAACTCTATCTAAAAACCTGGAAGCATGAAGGTTTCATTTCATAATAAAATGACATTAAGTGATAACAAGTTTACTTTCCAGTGGGGAAAAAAAAATGCAGACCATCTCTTGAAAAAAAATTGATAAATTGATGAGATTATACAGTAAAATGCAGATATAACCTGCATCTCATTATTCTGCACCACGTCCACTTCATTTGATTATATGAATAAATGAGGTCCTTATGTCATACTAGAGGCATTACCCCTACTTTTGTTTACAACATCTTTCTAGCCTTTAACCACAGCACAGGCAGCACAGCTGGCTGGCAGCTCCACATTACAACCCAACATGCAAAAGAAGTTAAGATAGGGGAAGTGATTCTAAAAAAATCCACAGGAAAAAATCTTGCTTCACTTACCTAAGCAAAGTTGTCATTAGAGAGTTTTCCAGTAATAAAATCCAAGAGAAAAAGCCTGAAAAAAACATAGAACAAGGCAAAGTTTCAGTACATAGGATATTACTCATATTTTTTCCTTGGTAATTGGAAAAGTCAGTGATTTAAAGAAAAAGTAAATTCACTCCATTAGTTGCCTTTCTGATAGTTACTTGTAACAAAAGGGTCCTCCTCAGACAGGGAATGTATCAGAAACAATAGGGCAGATTTTTCGATGCTGCTGCCAGCATTATACCAGTGCAATTCCCCAAATGTCAATCACGTTGGGCTGCAATAAAACTGGTGTTATCCAGCAGACGAGTCAGGCCTAAGGCAATTAGCTAAACTGCCCCATTTAGATTTTCAGTCATCTGTCCCTCCCACTGAGCTGGATTATCGAAAACTTTGGACCAAGTTGTGGGGTGAAAATCAAGGAGTCACGCATGTTCACACACAGAGTAAAGCTGAAGGCAGCCTGAAACAAAAATGCTGCTTTTAAAAAAATACCCAAACCACCCCAAAGCTAACCACAAAAGACTGAGGCATAACAATACACACCAATATTAAGAAAGATGGGAAATACAAGACTTCATTATAGGCATAAAAATCCAAAGCGAAGTACAAGTTACTGGCAAAGATGGCATGATGGGTTTCACCAAAATCACTGCTACCAAAAAACCAAAAAGCTTGTTGAGACTCATGAATGCAGACTGAAAAAAAAAAAAAAATAAATAAAAAGAAACCACACACCCAAACTAACTGAATATGGATGACTGCAAGCCTCCAAATCAAAGAGGGAGTTGACCACTGTTCAGGAGGAAGAAATCACTGCTTGTTCCAAGATTAAAAACTTTTAATTCTGGCCCCAGCTGAAGCACTATCATTCACTAATCTGCTGCAATTTAGTCGGGCTGATCCCCTGCTCAGACAGACGGGGCATTATCAAAAGTTCCTCCATTCATTTCGCTTCCTGTTAGCCAGTGAAAGCCCCTTTTATACCCTCCTCCAGAGGCTGCTAAAGCCAGGGAAGACTTTTCCGATAGAGAAGATAAGGTAGTTGGATTTATTCATGAGAGGAAGAAGGGAAGTTGTAGAGGCTGATTACAGCTGCTCCAAAGCTGAAAACTAGATTGGAAAAGGGAGGTAGAAGATGATGGATTTCTTATTAAATAAGCATACCATTACTGTTAGAAGTAGCATTAACTCCCCTGATACTCAACTACAGAATTGAGATTTTACTCTGAACTTGGCATCATCAAATATGCACATGTGGTTAAATAATTCAAAAATACACAAACCAGTCAGAATGTGGTACTTTTGAGGAGATCGAGTAAATAATTTTGTAAAAAAGAGAATATCTAAGACTGAAGGATAAACTAGCCAGAGTCAGAGAGAGCACTAGAAATGGTCTCCAGATTGAGACTGTTCACATATCATTTTTAGGGTCAGATCTTGTTCTTATTGTCGACATGAACACTCTCAGACTTCAATGGGGTAGGATGGTGATTTCCACATTACTTAACATGTGTCAGCAATTTCGAACAATCGCTTTGCAGATTCTTAGAGCAAACCAAGCAAAACCTCACCAGTGAGAGCCCAGTACAGTACTTGGCGGATGAAAAGCTGCCTGGAAACTCTATTGAGTCCCTGAAAAACATTCCCCCATTAATGTTCAAACAATCTGGTATAGTTAGAATAGTTTTTAAATGCAACAAGATGGAAATGCAAACAAAAACACATTTCTCAGGTTTAAAGAGGTCAAGCCAAAGCAGCAAAGCTCTACCAGAAGTTAGGGCTAACAATGATGGTTACAGGGCCTGCCTCTTCCTTCCCCTCTTCCAGACTATTCTTCTCCAAACGAAGGAGCAAAATAAACAAGAATCAAAATATCCACAGCAGAAAATCACAAGCAGCTTTAAAAAAAAGAAAATAACTCATCTGTACCTCATAATTATTCCATCCAGTCCAAACACACATCCAGCCTTTAACTGCTTTCCCCTCTGACAACACTAATGAGATAAATACAAGCAAAAATTATATATATATATATATATTTAATACACTATTATGTGAGTGGGAAAACTTAAAGGCAACAGTTTGAATTAGACAAGGATTGAGTGTAAATCTCTGTTGGGCAGTAAGAGGGAAAAACCAAATCTAGAACAGCATGACCCAAAAAGATGGTTCACAGGTCACCACAGGGAGGGTGAACTACCAATGGTACTTATATAAATGGAGAAAAGGCTGACAAATTAACTCTTGCCTTGCAGAATACTCTTATGCAATCAAAAAGCATCCAGCTACAACAAAATCCAGGACTTATTTTGGTTCATCTCCTCCTTCAGGTTATTTTAGACATCCTAGACACAACTTAAGCATGAACTGTACAGATCAGTTTGCTCAGCGGTCACATAATTTCTTCTCAGTGATCAAAGCATCAGGGAAAGAGGAGACAACAGCCTCTATCAATTCTCACCCCAGCCTGCATCTCTTCAGACACATCACTTCAGACAAAGCTCAGTTGGCACCCCTCTCCCTGCTTTTTGCTGCAGTGGGATCTTGCCTGATGTAATCACCAACTTCAATCATAAGCTACAGCAAACTCTGCAAATGCTCACATTTAATGGGTACCTGAGAAAAAGCTGCCAAGTCTCAGATTCCCCCCATAATAAATAAGGTAATACTGGTCCCTTATCTTCACAGACACTTTGCAACACAAATCTGAAGGGACCATGAACTGTTAAAAATCTCCAATGCACAAAAGCAATTTTACATGTTAATTTACAGTTTCACACTATGAATAAGGACAAATTTATCAAAGCACAAAGGGTGTTTCCTACAGTGGGAATGTCGTAATGGGATGACAAGACACAGCCTGCTTGTTCTGCATGTTTGGTAAGATTGTTGGGTCTTTCGTGTCACAATACAACTCTTGTTACACCAATATTTAATTAAAAACAAGCAAAAGTCCACCCAAAATTTGCCACTTGTTTTCAGGTCCAAGGAACTCACAGTGGCAAGTTAGAGCCGATACTGCAGCACAAGGAATGGAAGAGGCATGAAGGAGATTTTCCTTCGTCTCTTCTTTAATAAAGACCCAACTGCAGCAATGTTGCAGCCCATGCAAGGGAGTCAGACCAAGTCTGAACACTTCCCACTCAAGCTGACAGGCTACAAGAATACCACAGCCAGAGGCCCAGGTCCAGTGGTAGTGTTGGATACAACTCATTTTGTTCAGTGAAAATATGACTCTACACATACGACAATTTCAGGAAAGCCAAAAAAAGAACAGGTTTACTTGGGCTTTACATTTCACTGCCCTCCCTCTGCAAAGTCAAAGGTGGCTCTTGTGATGATGCCAGGGTTTGGAGGTCAGTTTGCGTTTTTTCTATAATCCCAAAACCTACACGTTCCTACTTCTAAAGACCTCCCTATGTTTCTCTTAGGCCTGGGAATGGATATACAGACATCCAGTTTCTAGCATCTGTACTGGCAATAGTTACACTTGGAATAGCTGTGACTGAAGGCAATGGAAGATCTCAATAGTAGTCTCATTGTCACACAAGGCTGCAATTCCAGATTTCTGCACACATTGCAAGGGGCATGTGGCACTACCGCTGGCTGGAGCTCAGCACGTTCCCGGGCAGCTCTGCGGTAACAACATTTATGCTGTTAAAGCTGGCTGCAGCAGAGTTCAGAGAGGAAAATCAGCAAAGAAATCCAACATTCAGAGAGCAAACCCTGCACATGCAAATCAGGCTTTGCAAATTCATGACGCACTGAAAGAGGAAGGATTTTCCATCTCATCTCCAAGCACAGGCTTAGCGGTGCCAGAAAGGTTAGAGGACTGCCAGAGCATGCACAGGAGAAGGCTTGTCTGCAAACAGAATAAACAGTCTTGACTAAATTCTTGTAACCAATTAAGCAACAATTCTCAACTGAGAAAACAGCATCTCCCAGCTCCCTGCCTAATCCCCAACTCCTGCTTCTTGAGCTGGCTTTAGATTTTTAAGTCTTCCATTTTTCTGGAGAAGCAGAAGACAAATGGATGCCAGTTCTGCAGACTGCAGAAGCCTTCTGCAAGGCTTTAATTTGCCTTTTAAAGACCATCAGTACTCAGAAATGACTTAACACTAATGAGCTTTCACCAGCAAGTCTGCAAACATTAGTACATGTGAGTAGGCACGCTAAATCCACTCAAATTACCTATCTGCAAGGCTCTGCTCCAGCCTGGACTGGACTTCAAGCCAAGGAATGATGAAACCTGGAAGGTAACTATGAATTTTCTCTCATCTGCATCCCTTTGTTAAGCTACTCAGTGATGTTAAGCAGATGAATTTTGAATGTGCTGGTTCATCTCATGTAAAGGGCGGAGAAAAGGAAGAAGAGTCAAAGTAGTACTTATCTGGAAAAAAGCAAGTATTTTAAACTAAGTACTGCTACTGTATGTAGAATGTAAGAGAGAGATAGCTGAAATTCCTTTAAATACATGTGTGCAGTTTTTAAACTGCAAACAAGCCAGTCTGACAAACCAGCTCAGTCAGGATTGCTCCAATAAAGCTGAGGGTCTCACCCCCAACCCTTTTCCTAAGTGAGCCAGCACAAGTTTCTGGCATAGGAACTGGTGTGTGAGATTTTAACATTCCCCTTTCCATAAACAGTCATACATCAAGCTCTAAAAATTTGCTTCACAGAAACATTTGCACTAGTAAAACTCAATTATTCTAATATTTGTATGACACATGCAGGAGGCCTACATAAAAAGGTTATGGTGAGCTCATTTAAGAATTTAAACAAGAACTTGATAAAAAGGTTTTGAATTATTCACTCAGCTCCACTATTAAATCAGGCTTCCAAAGGAGTCTTTAAACAACAGCCCAGAAGACGCTGTATTTATAACAAAAAGGCAGCACTGAAGTCATCACACTGTCTCACAGCACAAACCATTCATAATTAGCACACAGGCACGATATCATGCCTTGGTCACAATCCTGACAGATTAACTGGACACTTTAAACATTTATACAAATATTCCTGTCTGGAGAGGCAGCACCACTTCTGTCTAAATAACTTAAATGCTGCCTTTTAGGTAAGAAAGAACAATTTCTTCAAGAACAGCCAAAGCTGAAACACTCAGGAACAGTAGTAAGCGAAACAGAGACAATCTTTTACAAGTATTTATTTACTTTTATACCAGTCCATTTGGCCCAGCAACAAGTATTTAGCTATGCCCCCCAAAGCTTCACAGCCAAACTCAAGTGAAGATATCACCACACATCTCAGTTACAAACTTCCACGCTAAGTTCACATGCAACATAGCAATTTTCTCAATACTTGCTGTTAACACACACACCAAACCTCTTTCCCAAACCTCAGGGCCCACCTGAAGTAATGGCCATCTCTAGAGGGAGGAAAAACAGAGGCTTGGAAGAGATAACATGAGTGCTGCTTCACTTCTCTCTGGTACACACACCCTCTCACCACCTGCTTCCTTTCTCCCCATCCCTTTTTTCTTCCACCTCGCAGGCTGCTCTTGGTAGCTCAGCTCAATGAACATGAGCCAAGATTTCCTCTCAAAATAACTACTCCAAGACCATTTCAGCTATGAGCATCACCCACAGAAACATTCCCATTTGCATATCATCTCCTCTCCTTCATCAGTCTGCTCCCAAATTAACTCATGGGGTGGTGATACAAGGTCATGAAGTTGTGGAAAAAAAATCAGGATACCCTCCTACTGCATCCAGCCATGCTCCCAGAGCAGGGGCAGGATGAGTCAGTCTCCCAATATAGTTGGTTTCAGGCATTTCTGGCAGCATTATTTTAATGACAGTATTTCATTTCCTTCAGCCATCTCATTGAGACAGCTCAAGTATTAATGAAGTGCTTGAACACTCACTGTCTGGAGGAGACATGGGGTGTCACCTATCCAGCTGCTCAAGATTCACACTTAGCTGCTCTGGTCACCAACACAAGCAAGAAAAGGATTTTTGCATCACATGAGCCAAGGAAAGATTTGGGTTATCAGAAGCATGAGCCAAAACTACCACAGTAACAAATACCACTGAGCCCTGAGCAGAACCAGCACATCAATCTACGACAACCTTAATCCATTAAAAACAAATACAAATCTAAGAGTATCTTGCCATTTCTGAAGAAATCGGGGTTTGTATGGTTTTGTTTTGCTGCCAAGCCATTGTACAACCCCTGAAACTTTTTTATGTTTTTCAAACCTTTAAACTCAAACCTGCTGATGTACTTTCCTTCAAACCTACATCCCATCTCCTCACCCACATGTTCTTACAAATCTATCTATTTGAAGCACTGGTTTTCCTGGCTAGGGTAAGGCTCAACACCTGCACCACTGCAAATGCAATTATGGCAAAATACCATGGCTATTTGTAGACTTCCTGTTCATCAAATAATATTAATATAATTTTGCCTTGAGCAATTATTTACAGAGCTGGAAATCCTGAAGCAACACTGGAGACCAGAGAAGCATTCTGTTGTCCATCCCTCCATTATGCAATGATGCTTTGTGTTAGGTTTTGGAACTAGTCAGAGGGGAAAACAAAATCATCAGAATAATTCCTTATAAACATGTCCAGTGAAAAGGAGAGGGAAAAAATGTAATTCAGTTCAAAGCCTGCATTAGCTTACTCCAGTTGAGACTGGGAGGCATTTTACACTTCAGCTGAATTGGCAGCTCAAATTCAACTTCAGGCCCCAACGCAAGCTTTAAGTCAAATTCCTCAGCAAAGTAAAACCCTTATTAGCCTGTCTTCACTGTAATTTTAATCTTACTTAATTCTGAGTATGTAATTTATGTTAAGAATAACCCACTTTTTTTCAGAACGGGATATACTGCATGCAGAATTAGTCCCTGCCTAGCACAGTTAAGGTTTCTCTTAAAGAAACAATTTTTTACACATTGACAGCAAAAGAAAAAACCACTGAAAAAGTAAGTCTTCATAAATGCATCACAGATGGCTATATAATTCACCTAATACATCCCTAAGTCATCAAAACCCAGCCATGCAGCCTCACTTCAAACCAATGTTGTGTGCTAGAAAGATGTTTGATCTATTTAAAAACTGACACTTCTTTTTCACCACTCACACAAGGGGTGAAAGAGTTGAGAAAAATAGTTTGTGTTCCTACATTTAAAAAGGAACAAGAGCATCTCTTTTCTTCTCCCATCCATTTTTCCTAATTTGTGATTAAAAAAATCAATTACATAATACATTAAAAAAAAACCACCATGAAAACACCTTGTAAAGACAGCATCTCAATTTCAAGTTCCACTAACAGTACAAAACTAATAACAATTTCTCTAGCTGAAATGAAAACAACTTCAAAGCACTGTCTGAAGTTTACAAAGTAAGTTTTAGAGTCCCAACTGTCAATGAACCTGGTACACAACACCCACCCATACCAACACAAGCAGTATTTACATCCTGTAGCCAACCTAAAGCTCTGAAGCCCCAGTTACTATCTCTCCCAATCACAAAACATTCACTACCTATTTCCTGAATTATCTGCATGGTTATTTAGGTTTTGGGGTCTTGTTTGCATTTTTTTTATGCTCACGAAGTAAAAACCTACTAAGACCTCCCACCCAAGCTCAGAGGAAACTCCGAGTGAATTACCAGGGTGCTTTCCCACCCTCCTTCCGCACTTGCTGCTGCAGTTCTGTGTTGTCTCCTTGCCTCCCACTCCTCTTTAAGAGGTAAAAAAATAGTTCAACCCCTATCACCCATCCCCATGCCTGCAAACCAACACATCCTTCCTAGTGAAGCTTACACCCTGCCACAGCCTATCTGTACAATCTGAATGGCAGACAGGGAACATTTGCCAAGTGAGTGATTTGAGAGTGAAATGCAAGAGATGCACACACCAGAGGAGCTGGACTGTGCCAAGAGCATGAGCTCGGGTCTGCCCCATGTCCCAGGCTGGCATCAGGACACCAGAAATCTGAGTGACTTGTGTTAAAATACCCACTACGAGAAAGAAATTCCCCGCTCCCTTTACCCTCTAGACTTTCCTCCATTTTGTGTGGTGCAGACATGGAAAAGTTGAGGAGAGGGTTTGCAGGACTTTGCAGCACGTTGGGCCCCGCACTGTGCTGGAAGCAGGAGCTGTGTGAGGAAAGGCAACCAGAGAGGCCCTGGACAGATGTTTCCATTCACCAACGCTGCCAAGGAGCAGGGAATGCCGAGTTCACTACCTTGGCGTTATTTACATTTCACAACATCCAGCAATAACCACGCCACAAGCAGTTTAGGAGAGGAAAATACCACGCGGCCAAGGAGCGTTTTATCATTGTCTTCATTAAAAGTGCGAAAATTAAGCTTTTTTTATTCCAATTCTGAAACTGTACCTGGTTTGATTTTGCCAATAAAACAGGACACAAGTATCCCAAGCCTCATCCACTTTGAGATAATTACCAGCCCTTTTGCACATGATTGCTTCTGGGGTATCAGAGACGGTTAACTGTGCCACCCCTGAACCACCCGGACATTTTCTTTCCATTTTCCAAAATAAACTGATTTTTGATCTAGCAGAGAGGACAGTTTCTCTTTCAGTAACTATGCCACAAACCAAATGCTCCAAAGACCAAACCTGAAAATATCCTTGGTGGAAGTGTGCATTTCAGAGGCATTCATCCAAACCTCAATCCTGAGACCCAACAAGTTTGATAATGAGCTTCCAGATCCAGTTTGGCAACCAGAACAGCTACTCCAAGGGCTGTCCCATCCACCCAAACACACTGGAACGTTAGGCATGGAGAACATGCAACAATGTGTTCTGCACATCCCAAGATGCTCCCTGCAGCAATTGATGGGAAGGGTGATGCAGAAAACAGTTTTCAAACCATGTTATGATCCTCCAAGTCCTCTCTGAGCCAACAGCAGAGGGATAGAGAAAATAAAAAGACCAGTATTACCCATTTCTATAAATGTCAGTACTTTCTGGAGCTTTCAAAGGGGTTGTGTATCTCAGCAGAGGCACTGTATCATGTTTCTCCAGGTTTTGCACTGGTGAACACTGCCCAGACAGGGCAACTTTACTGGGAGTGAGTGCAAGGCTCCCTACCTGCCACTGCCACAACAGGACACCTTCCTTCCCAAAGTAAACCAGACACTAATGCTATTTATAGATCCTGCTGCAGAACCAGACAGGCCTCCCAGCCACAATTCAGCAACGTGCAAATAGGTTTTATTTCATGGCAGGCAGAAGAGATTTGAAAGAAAAAGTCTTTAAGTTCTGTCTTATTTTTTGAAAGAAATAAAGATTTGAAGATTAGTTGGAAAATCAACACAGAACAGTAATACCTGCTAATAAAGGCTAATCACAAATTCTATGGAGAACACTTCACTTTTAAAAAAATTGGCAATTTCAAATTTCTTCCTAAAGGATTACTAAAGGAAAGCAAACATCCATGGAAAAGGCAGGCAGCTGATATACCAAGGGCAGGCCTCCTGAAGAACATCAGCTCTATCAGTCCTATCAGTTATATTCCTTGTATATAACTGTGAAATATAACTGTGACTGTAACTGAAATCTTCCTTACTTTGCAGGAAAAAGAAGGACTACAGTTTGCAGAGATACGTAGATGAACAACACTCACCAGCACTACTGAACACTAACACAGCAGACTCCACCGACTCGTATTTCCCATGTCTTTGGGGTTTCAGTGGGAACTACAGCTTTGTTCTTACAAGCATTTTTCATGGAAGCATCTTTGCATCTAAAATGTTAACTGCAAAAGCATCTGCTATTCAGATAAAGCACCCATAAGCACTTAATTTCATATGCAATAAGTTTTACAAAGCTTTCAAAAGAGCCCAAGGATATTTGGAAGGATAGATGCAAGTTAGGAATGAGTCTTAGCATATCATCAACCAAAAAAAAAATCTATTCTTAGATACCTCCCTTTGGTGATTCCTATAATCTTCCTTTTTTTTCCCCCCTCCTACTCCTTTGAGAAAGTAAGTTGTTTGGTTATTCAAAAAAAAATTAAAAAAAATGGAAGAACCTGTTTTGCAAGGCATACAAACAAAGCAGTATCTTCCAAAAAAAGAAAAGCTCATTCAAAAGTATGTAAATATTAGAGCTGGTAACACAAACAATAAAACCACAGGAAACACAAGAAATTAAGAATAGATCAGGACTCTTTCAATTTCCTGGCTGCTAGATATACAAGAACTTTTCTGGGTTGCATCTATGAGAAAAGATTTCTTTTCTGAATAACAGACATCAGACAGTTAACACAGATAATTTAAAGGGGCAAAGAGAAATGACTGTTTTGATCATGCCTTTATTCCTTGGCAGGACAAGGACACTGACCAAGGCAGCTACACCCAGAATCTGGCACCTCAAGTACCAGAGGTTCAGCATCCTGCACTAAGCAGTGAATTCAAGTTTTAAGCCACAAAGAAGGCAAAAAGCAGGATTACTCCTATCTCATCACAGGATGCTGCTGAATGCCCAGTGCACACCCAAAAGGCTGCTCTCCAACAAGGGACAGCTCGAAGCTGAGCATGAAGCAGAGGTGACAATTAGTTCCCAAAGTGCAGGGTGGTCCCTGCCATCTGCAACTCTCCCTGGCTGGAAGGCACACTCCCAGTGCTTGACACTGCATTCCCCAGCTCAGGCACACTCCCAAATTCCTCACTGCTCCTAGGCTTTCATCTAGAAGCATCCCAACAGTTTTCTCTCCTCTCCAACATGGGCTTTCCTTTTTTTCCCCAACCAGCCAGAAGCAAGAAGGTCTCAAGTAGACAGAGGGGTACATCTCTTGTGTGGGAATTTAAAAGGCTGCTCTTCCAAGCATCACAGTCACATTAACACAACCACACTGCAACAGCTCCTGCTCCTCAGTCAACTTCCATTAAATGTTAGTCTCCATCCCCAAGGTATCCAGTGGCTCAGACTCAGACTTATCTAAGAATCAAAAAAAAACTCTGCGAAGAAAACAATTTATTTCTTTCACTGCAAACACCCAAGTGATGTATTTATCCAAAGTAAAGCTTCAACAAAACTTAGAGCACATTTCCTCCAAAATGGCCTAGGTTTCTCTTGGCACTGAGCTATCACAAGCCCAAGGCATAAATACACATAGGCATATATGCAAACACTATTATTCTTTCTTAATTAATATCAGTAGCACTGATCAGACTAGATTTTTAGTAAAAATCGGCAAAGATTTTACAAATTAGTTCTGAGGGGAGAGAGAGGTGGGAAAATTAGAGTCCTCTAAGCAAAATATTAAAAATCTTGGTAAGTTTATACTCACTTGATACATTTTACCATAATGTTTAATCTCTTTATATAATGCAATTGTATAGTAACTGTTTGCCTGCCATTTATCTGCCATCTCATAGTACTAACTGCTATCACAGAGGGAATGTGTCCTGCAAATAATCCAGGAAAGAAAGGGTAAAAAGGACACTCATGTTTTGTAGCTTCAGGAAGAGGTATACATCTTCAAGCACTTTCCTTGCCTCAGGTCCTCCATCTTCCCCAAGTAGTTTGGAATTCTGATTTCAAAACTTGCTCTCCACATACTCAAGTGTTTTCTCCACCTGCCATAAGCTGTTGCTGGGATAGGATCTCTTATTAGTCTCAAAGAACCCGATGACTTCTGAACCTTGAGATTATAAAGCAAGAAAGTTACTGAACACTCACATGCAAGTCGATTGGCTAAGAAAAAGTAGCACAAAGTCCTGCCAAAAATCCTAGCTAATCTGATAAAGGAAAAACCAGGGAGGTCTAAGCACTAAAAGCTGCAGTTTAAGTAGAGCCAATTCCAGCTGCAGAAGGAAGCACATCACATTCAGCAGAGCACCTCCTCTTCTGAAATGCCATCTGAAAAGACACGTTTTACCACCTTACTGCCCAAAGAACACAGAAAAATGTGTGGGACTGACAGGTAAATTTCAGACCAGTACCAAACACAACTTGAAACTGACCAGAAGGAGGGAGAAATAAATTTACAAGATCTACAACAGGAAGCCAGCTAGCACTTAAGCACTTCTTTAACTCTCCCCCTTTCAATGCACTTCACAAACAATTAATCCTCTTAACGTCCATGCAAACATATTTATTATCCACAGTTTTAACTTGTAAGCTCTTCAAGAAATGGTCTAGTTCTTTTTCTAGCTTAATACACTGCTCATGAAAACAGGGACCAAAGCCCTGTTTTAACTGTGGGACAGCTCTCAAGAAACTTGCTCCCATCATCTCACTCCCATCAGCATGTTACAGAGGGACAAGAAAGGCATTTAATCAAGAAAACACTTTTATAAACTAGTCAAAAGTATTTTATGCTAGTTAAGTGCTCAAATCTCAGCCTCCATGCTCCACTCTTCTTCAGGCTACATAACCAAAAGACTCTTCCAAAATTCATTAGTAGCTCTGGCCAGGCTGGAAAAGCAGCTCCAAATTTTGGAGACTCCCAAGCCCCCACCACACAAATGGATTCACACTCCTGTGCCCAAGTCAGCAGGAGCCACCAGCACTCAGATTGCAGCCACACAGTGGGCATGAAAAAAACCCCCAGCATCCTCCCACAATGGGTCTGAGGACAAACGTGTATATATTTTCCTGTTGGCATCTGCACTACAATAGAGAAAAACCTGCTGTTAACAAACACGTGCAGCAATATTTTGCCCTGAATCACACAAAAGTGTATAGAGACACCTGGACCTTGTGAAATGAAGTTTATTACACAAGGCCTTCTTTTATGGCAGTATATATAAAAAGGGTTTAGTCTTTATTTCTCTACCCAGCTGAGACAACCTACTTTCTCTGCAGCTGCTAGGAGAAGAGAAACTATAAACATTTACATTTAATGCAACAAAAGGTTTGCTCACCACCTCTTGTGTTCCACTGTGCTCTTAGACGATGATCACTCATCATAAAAATGGGTGGAGCGCCTGCAAAACACTCAGTGATGGAAAAACTGACTCCCATGCTCAGGAGAGGTTCCTGCACAGGCTGAAAAACTTCACTGAAATGGAGTGTTGTCATTACTCCCAGGATGGGAAATCTTTGGACTGTGGATGCAAACACATCTGCTACACAGTACATGAAGCAGTCTGTTTTAATTTATCTCAGAATCACCCTCTGCACCAACTCAAAGACCTTCAGATCACACTACAGAAACTGTTTTAATCTAGGCCACACGTAAACTCAATCAGCTCCAGTTTGGTCTTAAACAATTAAAAACCAGCACTCCCAAGTACAAAGTGCAGACCTGAAGATGTCCAGTGCCATCAGCACTGCAGCCTTGCTGCTGCAGTGAAAGATTTATGGTAACAGGGAACAAAACAACAGAATTCATCACGTAACACCAGAGGTACATCACGTAAACCTCACTCCTTGGCTGACTCACTAAGCGATATTAACTCAAAATAAAAGCAAGTCCAGTTTTGCTACCATCTTACTTGTGGGTTCAGCAATTAGGAAGTGTGCTGTGCACAACCTCATGAGCCAAAAGAAATTAGTCTGTATAAGAGTCAAATATGGTCATCCTGTCCTCCCCTTCCCCCCAAAATAAATCACTTCCCCCCCTTCCTTTAACACCTGCTTCCTCCATCCAAGCATTCATTGTCCCACTGCTATTATGGGACCAAAGGCTTCAGCATCCCAGAGGAAACTCAGGAGGGAAAACAGTGTGTGTAAAGTGATCAAGACTCATTCCCTTCAGCAATCTCATCCCCCCAATCCCTTTTTTTCCCTCTTTTCCTATTGACAGCAAATTTCAAGATTTGGCAGGCTGTTGATAGCCATTCATGCTGGGAAGCCCAATGTGCCACACACACATCCTGGTATTGAACCCCACTGTGCCCAGTGTGGACTTTCCTTGCCCTCACACCTCCCCAAGAGCCCACAGCCAACACCATGGGGCAAGAAACAAGGCCAGATAACCCATGGCCTGACCCAGAACAGCCTTTTGTACTGTTACCCTGAAGGGAGAGACTTCACACAAGCAGCCAGTCTGCATCCCTAAAAAGTGGCAGAAGCAGAGCAACCTCAGGAACACGGCAAAAGGAGCCTCTGGGCAAAACCATCCTCAGCATCAACTTCCACCAGGAGGTTTTTAACTACAGGAGGTCACTGTGCACACTCACACTCCCACTTTGGTCTTCCCTACACTGGAAACAGAGATACCTGCAGGAACACGATGGGGCAGCCAGCATCCATGTGTGACACATGCCAGGTGTGTTAATCCAGGGAAAAGAATGGCTGAGTCAGTAGTTTGAGTCTGAAGACAGTCTGGTTAAGAACAACTGCTCCATGCCAGAATCTTTGTTTGTAATGGTTTTACTAAATGCAGCACTCAGACTTACAGAACAGTTACACCACTGAGGGCAGAGACACACTGGGAAAAAGATTTACTTTCCCAAATAACTTTGCCAGAAACCTCAGATACAGTTTAGATGAAGATACAAATATGTCACAGATTTTAACATAACTGGCTGCTCCAGTTTGCATTAGTCATGGGTGATAAAAAGCACAGAGGACTCAAATATGACACATCGGGCACTTTCTCTGGTCACAAAATTTTGATCATCATCCAATGACCTTTAAGATGACCACTTTAAATCATGCTCACAGAGAAAAGTCTCACAAAATTCAGCCTCATTTTTCCCTTGATATCAGAAATAAAACCTGAAGGAGCTGCTACAGAAGAAAATCCTTAAATGCTTCCTTTTACAGTGGATCAGGCTAATCTCAGCAGCGCTGCCACACTGTAAATAATATCACACATTAAAAAACAATTTGGGGAGACCTCTCACCGTGTATTTTGCAAATGTAACATTAGGGTAAAAACAGTTCAGCAACAAGATGAACAGGAAAATTAGATCAGCCACCTGAAAGTAGTCAAAAAAATACAAAAAGAGACTAGAAGCAGTCAGAGGATGCTGTGGCAAATTTTGCATAGTCTATTAGAAAATTGCACAAGTGCTTGAAACAAGGACACAACAGATCCGTTGCAACTACCTGTGCTCATACATTTTAAATATTATCTCAGAAGAGCAGGTCTACAGGATCCAGTGAGCAATCAGTCTCCACCCCATGATTTTCAAGGAAATCAAAATGTGACTGCATGAAAGGATCAAGCCTACAAGAAAACTGTGACAATTCAGTTGCCACACTGACTGAACAAAAAACTATGACCAGTTTTGGAAGGACAAGAGCAGCCAAACAGGAAAATTATTTATTATGAACAACTCATGGAATCACAAAAATAAATAAAAAATAAAAATTTGACTATAGAGATTGGATCATTTTGAATATAAAAATGAATTCATAGTCTTTACAAGGGGCAAGAGATTAAAGAAAAATCCAAGTAGTCCAAGAGAATTACTCATGAGAACCTGAGCTACAGAATTATGAGTTGACTGGTGAAGAAGCACCAACCATTCTGGATTCTGCAGCCAAGGCCACAATCAAGGTCCTGTACCAACCATGGAAGCCGCTAAGGCCCACACCAGCAGCAGACCTTGCCCAGAGGTACCAAACCCAACCTCACACCCAAAACATGGTGGAATACAGTGGAATACACTGTATTTCAAGCCCTCAACACAAGTGCTGTAGAAGGTACTGACAGTAGTTTCAGAGGTAATTTTTCCTTATGTTTTCTCCAATCCTAGATTAAATATTTAAGCATTTGGACTGTGAGAACTTCATTGCTATGCCAACAAATTAACCTTTTTCTCACCCATATTACAAACCACACAATAAACTCTTTAGCATCAGATTCTTAGTTTTGTTTTCAGTATATATAAAATAATCTTGTTAGAATGCCTGACCATGTCACAACATGTGATACATTACAGCTGCAACAGAACTAAATCTTACTTTTTGCAAGGTATCACACTTCATACTTTTTAAGGAATGTTGACTACTTAAAAATATTTATGATTGTACTTTTTCTCCTGTTCCTCAACAACCTAGTGGCCTACTTAAAATGGTTATAAAGAAAATCTTAAAAAACATTATTAAAATGGCAGAACTTACTTTAAAGAGAAGATTTCTCTTCACTCTCGACAGAAATAACTGCTGTCTTACAGAACTTAAAAACTGAACTTTGACTTTTAACTCACTGACTTATCTCAGAAACATCTATCTCCCATGTCATCTTCTCATGCTATAAAACAGGGATGGGCACCACAGTCAAATGCCTTCTTTGCAACTGGAAAAGCACTTCTAAGAGTTTAGGTTTCTCCTGGTGGAAGCATTCAATCCTCTGCCACAGCAGCTGTTGGTGATAACACAAGGGAACATGAGTCAGGTAACTGATGCAGGTACAGAATGAACTTTTTTTTTCTTAATTGATACAAGTTATGAACTGCATACATGAGAAACAATAATGTATTCTTAACTGGAATCCATTTCCCAGTCTGGTTTGGTTCCATACCAAAACCCTGGTATGACCCAACTCGGGAACTGAAAGAGGCTGCTTATGCTACACCAACACACAAAAGAGATGAGATGACAAAACTGCAGTTCAAGTTTAGGATGATACTGAAACTTTTACCTACTGCTTGTCTCCACCAGCTCTTTGGAGAAGGACAATAAACTCTTTACAGGATTTGTGGCGTCGCAGCTTATTTGTCATGCAGACATTACGAGAGGAGTCACCCTGTTGCCCTGACAAAGCACCATAAATATAAAGAGGTGTATCCTTCTGAAAAAGATCTGTATAGCTTCACTGCAGCAACAAGTTCCCTGCATAGCTGCTTTTCCTGGAGCACTGCCATCATATTTTCTTATCAGTAACTGAAGTAACTAACCAGCTAACTCCCAGTGATGGGCTTTGCCTTCTAGATCTGCATAAAGGTCATTTGCAAAGGGAAAAGGCAGGCTTGATAAATAAATAAATAAAAAAGAAGCCATTATGCCACTTTTTTATCCATGGCTTTGTTTCCAAAAGCCACTGAGAAGTGCAATGCCAGACTGAAGTGTCTGACTATTCAGTAAGTACAAGGAGTGGCCGATTCCCTCCCCATAGTGAGATTGTTGACAGCTGTTTTAGAAGAGAGGAAAAAAAAGCGAAGCATGACTAAGCTATTCATAAAAATCCCATTATATCCAACACCCTAAAAACAAGTTTTGTTTTAGAAAAGGTGCAGAGCTTCCTGGACGTGACTGACCAGGTGGTACATGCCAGCCCTAAACCAGGCTCCCAGCTGGATTATATCCCCTGTGGCAAACCCCAGGGCAGCAAAGAAGGGACTCTATTTACACCAGAACTATCAGCTGCTTCTGAACGTCACTCATTACCTTTATCTGTCCTACAGGTGATCAATGCAAGCAAGCACATGAGCACTTGGCACCGAACAGCACCCAGTAAGCACAAGGTGCAGGCTGCAAGGTGTTTTCCTCCCCAGCTTTCCACATCCAGCCTCTCATGTGACTGCAAATAGGAGTTATCCTCCAGCTGGAAACCACGCCAACTGCCAACTCCCTATCCAGGAGACTGGTAAAACATGGGGCCACAATCACTCAGGGAGGCCATATCATGCCTTTATGGCCTCCCGGACTACCCAGCCTTTTGCTGGAGTTTTTAACCTCTTAGCAGTGCCTTCAACCAGCAGAGCAAAGCCAAAACCAAATAGTTCCTCCATACAAATCAGCTGTGTGGTTTAGCTGACTTCAGGCTATTTATTGCCTGTGTGGGGAACCCCTGTAGAAATAGCATCTAATAGCACTCAAGTAGATTGCAGAGATAACCAGCTACAGTAATAAGCAGAAAAGCTTCCAAGCTGCTTCAAGGTCGGTTTTATTGGCGAGTGGATCGCCACCAAAGAGCAGGCAGAGAAAACTGATACGTTGGTGTCCTGGAAACAGTGGAAAAGAAATAGGTACAGCAGGCACTGCAGCTTCTACTAACGATTTTTTTGTTAAGTAGCTATTTAATAAAACTTATTATTCCAGCAGAAACTTATATGAAAGAACCCCACTGCTTTTGCAACACAGGAGCATGTGAACACTAACAATAAACCTACCAGTGTTTTTTTCCTCTAGGATAATTTATTGACTGCTGTTCTTAATTCATGCTTTGGACAGAATAACCAGATTCCTTTAACAGTACTTAATCCTCCTCTTAGCACAGGAGTGTACCCTAGACCAGAACACGGCTTACTCACAAGTATATCCTGCTGAGAGATTAGTGAGTTCTGCATATGCCTGAGTCTCAAAGCTGCGCTACGCAGACTGTGTTTAAAAACATCCATCATCAGATAGTACCTGGCAGAGCTCTGTTCCTACGAGAAGCTTTGAGCTCTTCAATGTGTTTCCCTCCTTTGATGCAGCGAAGCTGTAAATCAGGAACACCGAGCTCCTGCCTTTCTCTCTGGCTGCAGTCCCTGGCTGGACTCTCTTACTTCGAACACATCGTGTCCTCACCTCTCGGGCTATGCCGGCCATCCGTGGCCGCCAGAGCCGGGCAGGAAATCCAGGCTGGAACGCCGTCACACAGCACAGCTCATCCACACTACCTGCGGGGGACTCGTCATTCAGGCTACCAACAAAACCTGTCTGCCTGGCAGAACTCAACATCCGTGCCCTTCCAGCAACAGCCCCAGGCTAGCCCGTCTGCCCAGCACTGGGCAGTGCTGTGAGGACAGACGGGCGATGGAGAGGCTCAACCCATGAACGTGGACAACAGGTACACACTTGACCTCATGCCAAGGGAAAACACGTGCCCAGCTTGCCTTGTGCACCCTGACCCTGTTATCAGGCTTGTAAGAAACCAACCAAAACAAAAAAACCCAAACAAACCCAATTTCAAGTGTGCAAATGGGACATTGTCACCATGTCCCAAAGCACAGCAAATGTCCCTCTAGTACAGACAGCACTTTCTATCCACAGGCAGGGATGTTATGAGGTTAACATCTACTCCCACTTCTAAGGTATCTATGTATAAAAATATACCTCTAACACCACAATAAATGAATCATTAGTATCGGACCTTCAGGAACCCACATGGAACTTGGTTCACCTTACAATTCCAAAACAGGTCAGCAAGGGCGTGCAAAGTACGAGAAAGACACCAAACAAGGGACTCAGAGAGTCACCACAAACAGAATTAATGTAGCTTGGCCCTTTAAAACCGATTAGATTACATTAGCCAAAACTCCCAGCACACAAGACATCCATAGATCTCAGACCAACTGTCTAAACTCAGCTCTGAAGCTACATGCTTTACATATTTCTACTGCATCACATATCTCCATGAGTACCTAAAGTTTTACGGCTGACGGAGATTACAGAGAGCCACAGCGACCAACTGTCCTACAGCAGTGCAGGATTTCTAATCCTTTTATCAATTCCCTATCTGGTCATCCACAGCAGTATTGATACAGCACACTCTTAAAAAAGAAAAAAGAACTTTTTATAAATCACTTTTTTCCCACTTCCAATCTCCAGCTAATATGGGGTAAGGACACTGGAGCAGAACCAGTTCCAGAGGTCAGCAAAATCAGATTCTGCAAACCCCCACTCCTCTATATGACTTGCAGGGACAACACAGTCACAGAAGGTGGATTAACAAACCCCAACAGTTTACAGGTTCAGAAAAACTACTGTTTCGCAATCCCCATCCAGAAACTCCTACATTTGCTTCAGAAAAAGGGTCTGCACTCGAGAAAGGAGCAAAAATAAATATATTCTCAAGCAACAAAGTGAACGCGTGAAATAGACCCCACGGCAATGACCCTCTGAATGACACCAAAGGCCACTGAGACCCAAAGGTGACACACACCAACACCAGCGTGTTGCGGGGGGCTCTTGATACCAACCCGCGGTGACTTTCCGTGCAATAAACTGAGACACAAAGTTGTGTCCGCGAGCCTGGAGAGGGGTTCCCACCGGGATATCAGCAATTCCAGTGCGGAGGGAGGCTGGGGGCCAGGCGGGAGCGTGTCCCCGGCACACCCCCGGGCACAGCGGGGCTCGTCCCCGCGCGTCCCCCCGGCAGCGGCGCCGCCACCCCCGCCCGGCTGCGGGGGGACCGCGCCCGGCCCCGGCCCGCAGACAATAGCGGCGGGGAGCAGCGGCGCGAGAAAACACTCCAAATAAATGAAAAACTACCAAGAGCCGTACAATGAAAAGGGATAAAGCCACGCGGAGGAGAGGGGCCGCCCGGAGCGGCTCCACGCGAAGTTGCGCGGAGAAAAACCCCCCGAGGACGAGGAGGAGGAGGAAGGGCGGGGGAAGCGTGCGAGGGCCGGGAAGGGGAGGGGGGCTCCCGTACACCCCCGTCCCCGGGGAGCGCCCACCCCTCCGCCCCCGCCGGCAGCCTCCCCAAACTTTCCCCCACCCCTTCGCCCAACTCCGGCGGGGTAAACTCACCGCGGGGCCCGGCGGGCGGCTTCGCCCCTGGCAGCGGGGCCGGGAGGGAAGGGAGAGGGACGGGGACGGGGAGGGGGCGGAGGAGGCGGCCGGGCCGGTGCTCTCCGCCCGGGGAGGCGGGCAGGAAGCAGGGGAGGCGGGCCGGGGGCTGCCGCCTCGCAACCTGAGCCGCCGCGCCCGCCCGCCCGGCACGGCACGGCCAGCCCGCATGCGCCGCCCCGGCGGGGCCGCCCCGGGCCGGGCCGTGTGGGGCCGGGCACGGCGGGACCGGGTGGGCACTCGCTGGGGCCGAGGTCCGGCCGTGCCTGCCCTGCGCCGTGAGCAGCGCTGGGGAAAGCCCCGCTCCCTGCCCCGGGGGCTTCTCCCTCGCCTGTGCCCCTTCCCGGTTGCTCGGCTGCCGGGGACAGGCGGCGGCGTGTGTAACATGGTGGTGCGGGTGGGAAAGCGCCCAGGCGGCTGCTTAGACTGCGGGTTTGTTTTTATCGAAGGGGGATCTGGGGATTGCTTCATGCCTGGAGGAGTTCGAGGCCAGGCTGGATGGGGCTTTGAACAACCTGTGCTAGTGGGAAGTGTCCTTACCCATGGTGGGGAGGTTGGAATTGGATGGCGCTGAAGGTCCCTTCCAACCCAAACCATTCTGGGATTTTAGGATCCTGCCTTCCCACATGTTGAGCGCTGGCTGTAGGGCCTGTTCTGGTGGGTGCTGAAGTTCTTTAACTTCCAGCAAATAAGGCCTCTCCCAGTCCCCAGAGCAGAAGCTGTCCAGTGCAGAAGAAGTTCAGTGTGAACTGAATCTGCACACATCTGTACCCATCACAAGCCCAGCAGCTCCATTTGAGTCCCACCAGCCCAGCCCATGGCCTCATCCTGCTTCTCACCCTCTTCCGCAGTTCTCCTATGGCTGTGTGAGGTGTGTTGGTTCCATGGAGGAACATCTCCCATACCATTCCCACGCCTTGCCCCGGAAAAGCAGTGGAAACGGCAACCCACCATTAGCAAATGAGCTCATGTGGTCTGTGGTCCGTGTGGCTGTGCTGGAGCCGGCCCGGCAGAATGAAGATGCTTGATCTCTTGTGGTGGTGACTTGCCTTCAGTTAGCGTTTTTGTTGGAAGCTCTTTGGAAATGTGTACATGTGGTGGCCCAACATTTCCACTTGGCTTTTTCTACTGCACACGTGCACATCCCTCTAATCCTGGCAGTGGCTGGATGATCATGTCCACAAAGGCAGTATCAGTGCTAAGCTTAACATACGTCACTTCATGGGAACCACCCCAAAAATACTCAACAATACTTTCCAGAGACCTTGCTGCTGATCAGAGCACTGGGTGAAGGCCGCAGGTAATTCCCATACATCATGTTCTCTGTAAGTAGGACAGAAAAGCCAGCATTGCGTACAGTGAAGATTATCTGCTGAAAACCCTGCATGTGAACTTGGCATTGGCTGCCAAAATATGCCCTGTTGATTCAGTTTAAAGCAACTGAAACAGTAAAAATGTTTTCAATGCTTAGCCATTTTGGTCATTTTGAAAGCTGGAATGTACCAGCGTTGTATGCCCTTTACAGTCAAACAAAAAGCAGTAGTTTTCTCTTACATGGGTCCAATAAAATAAGGCACATGAGAGCAGGGACTCTGGAAAAATATTTTCCTTTGCTTTACTGCCATCTGTATAAGAAGGGCTTATGAGGCAGATCACTTTGAAGTCCCCAGATCCAAGAAGAGGGGTCAGACACGGCGATGGCTCAGCAAAGAGCACCATCTAGTGAAATGCCACGTCCTGACGAAACTGTCCCTACAAGGTGCCAACCAAGCCATGACTGACATAGCCCAGCCCAGCCCAACCTGCCTCGTCACATCTGAAGCAATCCTGAGCGAGGCAGCATGGTAACAGATAACGCCTGCCTAAAATTTTCCATAACGACAACACTGAGATCTTTAGCTCTACCCTCTTGGTTTTCCATCAATGGAATTTTCTTTGCTTGTCAGCTCCCTCCTGGCAAACCAATCTCTGTCTTCTGCTGCCTCCCCTAGGGCTTGCTGTAGGTGCCCCCTGTCACATAGTGGGGGTCAGAGGTCCCAAAGTGGGGGCTCTCTGAGCCTGTACCAGCTGTGTACATGCCCATGCCATGTGGGCTCATATATGCTGCTCTTGCAAAGAGTTTGGAAATGGTTTTGGAGTGTCTTTTCAGCACAAGAGCATGAAGATCATCTGTCATCAGGGCTGCCCAGGAGCATTTAGCATAGTCATAATATTCCAGACTGGGTGGCAAGGAAATTAGCATGGATAATACTGAGGAAAGACGGTGCTTAGCGCCAAATCAGGAAGATCAGCTGGTAGTGCTCTGGGATGGGCAGGCAGCTCCTCAGACTGCCAAGGGATTGGACAAGGTCTCGGTTTAGATTTGAGCCCAGGTCCCCCTGGCCTATGGGTGGGCTCCTGATGCCCCAGGACTAGAGACCATGGAGCATGTGCCACAAAAAGCCTGTATTGGCCACTTCAGATGCCCAGCTCCTGCTCTCAGCAGCACTTAACACATCTTTTTACCTTGCATATCCCCAAGATTAGTCTGCACTCCACTTTAGTCTTCAAATTATCCACCCCCAAATTCTTTATATCAAAATATCCTGTCTGCACCCACATATCACCACAAACCAAAACAGGGAGGCAGTAGATTAAGGGAAATTTGTGCAGTACTCTGTGGATGCCAACCTCCTGACAAATCCTTTGCCTTCAAATCATCTCTGACACTAGTTCCCCATGGTTCCATCCTCTGCTATATGTCCAGGTCTGCTTTTCATACTTTATTAAAAAAAAATAATTATTTATTTTATTAAATAAATATCAGATGTTCTTTCACTTCCGCTTTCAGGTTTTAATTTGTTACAAGCTTTGCTGCAGAACTGGATTGAAGTGCGAGTTGCACTCATGAATGAGACTGGAATTTGGTTCTGCACAACATAATCTGAACATTTGTGTGTAGTGGCATGAATTAGCAATATGAGCCCATTGTTCCCGTTTGCTGGAAATGAGCTGTCCTTGCAACTGAATAGAAAACAGTGTGCAGAGCAATGATGGAAGCAGCAGCTATTAAAGATTTGTTTTCATCATATTCAAGCAGCTACAAAACTGAGATACTGAGCATTAGTGTGGGTGACAACAGTGTGTGGTGTTTTCTTTGTGTCCCTGCTTGTTTGAAGCGGGTGCCTGGTAGCTGAGAATAACAGCAGCTACACCTGAAGAGATTTTAATATAATTTTCCTTCTTCAAACTCTACCACTGTCACCTCTAAAGTCCTGTAAGAGGTACAATCCTTGCTGCAAAATAATGGACTGTGGCTGAAAGCAGCCTTCGGGAGAAATTAACCCATTCCTGTGTACTGGATATATCTCAGTTAAAATGTAAAAATTTTTAGTGTCACAATCTTCAGACATTGGAGTTCGCCTTTGGCACAGGAGGTGCTGTGAAATGGGTGAACTGCAGTAAAACACATCCAAAACACAAACACTTAATGACCTGAAAAATTAATTTAATTAATTAAAATCAAGTTCCCTGGGTTCTTCTGCCCCTGTGTGGAAAGTCTGTGGGGCTCTGGTGAGAGAAAAAGCGGTGCAGGCTTGAAGGCAGGTGTCACCCACCATGTACCCCAGCTGCTCATCACGGCTCTTTGTGATGATTTCTCAGTTCTGGGAGACAGTGCTTATCAGTTGCTCATGCAGATATCATTTTAGTTGCTCAATTTGTGGGGCACATCTAGCAGGTCCACCTCTGCAGCTCATAGGGCCCCTCCATGTGCTGATAAGCTGTGCTAACACCAAGCTCTCAAAACTCCCCTTTACATATATCACTGGAAGCCCTGATATAAATACTGTTTTTTCTCCTGGTCAAAACTTTCCAGTTACTATTGTTTAAAGGACATGCAAACAGGTCAGGGAACATCTCTGCTGACAGCCCCAGCAGAACCACACCCACATGAATTTATGACAGGTAAAAATCATCTTATTTCATATCTTCCAGACCAAAGAAATCTTCCAGTGAAGTCCATGTGGTATCTGCATCTGCTGCCTTGCTACATCTGTATCTGTAACTTCACTGAATCATAGAACATTTTGAGTTGGAATGGACCTATCAGAATCATTGAGTCCAATTCCTGGCCCTGACCCCAATTCCTGCAGGACACCCCAAGAATCCCTGAAGGAGCATGAGAATGTTGTCCAAACACTCCTTGAACTCTGGCAGGGTTGGAACTGTAACACAGAAACAAGAACTAAAAGCAAGCAAAGAACGGGAAGACCTCCACAATCACTTTTGCCATCCTGCAGGGATAAGGTCTGTGCAAGTGTGTTTCAAAAAAGGTGACATTTCATCCCCTCCTGCCTGGTCTAACAAATTTTATCCAAATTGGTTTGGGCCTTTGAGCAACTGGTCTAGTGGAACATGTCCCTGCCCGTGGCAGGGGGGTTGGAGCTATATGATCTTTAAGGTCCCTTCCAACCTAAACTATTCTGTGATTCTATGCTAATAGCAACTACAGAAGTAACTCACACAGCCTCCTACTGCCTGTGCCAGACCTTTGAAGATCAGACAGTGTTTCCTTGTCCCAGAAAAGGCTCAAGATATAACTGCAGGCTTGCCCTCCATTCAGCCCTGTGGGATAGATGGTAGATAGAGCAGAAGGAGGGATGAAAGGGGACTTGCAGGCTGCAAAAACTGTCTTTAATCTTCCTGGGACAGTTTTCTCTTTCACTTGGGCTTTATACTTCATGCTTTGTCAAAGCACACTGTTTACAACCATCTGCTCTGGCCATCTTGTTCTTTTCAATACACCTTTTAATGTAATACAATTCTATTTCTGTCTTCAGCAAGCGTTGTCCAGGTACGTGCAGAGCAAGGGATAGGCAAATCTGTGCCAAAAGGTTTTATTGAAGTATCAAAAAACATCCACCAAATCAGTTTATGAAACTGAATTACACGGGACCCCAGGAGTAAAAAATGACAAACACAGAGAGTTATGTTGATAGCAGACTAGGATAAAAGCTTTTATCAACACAGGTTATAAAATTAATCAAATGCAGTATACTCCTGAAAAATTAGTTTCCTCATCCACTGCACTCTACTCAATTTCAGATCTAAATAGCATACAAAGTAGATTAAAATTAATCAATACAGCAGGTCCCACAGTAAAGCAATTAATCAAGAAAGTAACACGTGCATTTGCAACCAATTATTTATTGCCATCTTCACATGTGGCCAGGATGTGAACACATATGGCACCCCTGGCTTCTCTTGAATCCATGCCAGAGCTGATGGGTGTATTTGCTTTTTGTGTGAGGCAGTAAGAGGAATTGTCAACATCTAGTTCACTTGACAATATTCTCTTGAGTCTTGCAAATATTATGAAGGATGAAACAGGCTGAAATTGAGTGTACAGTGTGGATGTGCAACAGTACCTTTTTCTCAGTCTAGCACATGAGTGTCCATCCTTGACCTGTACTATTCAGATTTTCTCTGCAGGTGTATATGGACTGAGTGATACCTTCCAGAATGTGAGAGAGGAGAGTCCATGGGTAATTAGAAATATTTCCAGCATATCCAAACATATAAGCACTTTCTTCCATTCATATCCTTGCATGAAATATCTGCCCAAAGTTTTCCTATTGATCTTCACAGACCTGCCAAATGAAAAATAAGGACCGAGAGTTTGCCTTCCTCAGGAAGGCAAAGAGGGATTGTGTGTGTTTCACAGAGATCCAGGTGAGGGTGAAAACTCCCATCATGGACCATCCACTTCAGGCACAAGAACAAAACCTATGGGTTGTACTTGAATTGCTTTAAAAACTGCTCTGAATTTCCATCATCAACCGCCCACCAATTGTTTTGCCAACACTGGTGTGTTACAACATGTACCTGTAGCAGACTGTTGTGGTTGGCTTCATATCTTGAGAACAAAATAGACTCCTTTTATAGAGATTTCCAGTGCTAGAAAGCCAGAAAGTTCCTCAGCTTGTCTCATGAAGCCTCATTTTCTCACACACAAGTTCTGTACCCATTGCCAGTCAGCCCAGCTCTGTGAGCTGACATGCACCCACCAGATGGTCCCCGTACTTCTGCACCAGAACTGCTGATGTGCACCAGGGTCAGCAAAAATGCTCCGTGGTTTTCCTCAGCTTAACAGCTTAACACACTTCCAAGTCACAGAAAAGCACAAAAGGCCACTGAGCATCTCTGTTCAGCAGCACGAGCAGTTGGCCTGTTAACAAGTGCAGATCTCTGTAGCAGTAGGTTGAAATAACCTCAGTTTTCAAGAGGGGAAAAGGAAGCTGCTTTATCATTTGCTGTAAACAAATGCTGTGTGGGTCCTAAGAAATCAAAGGTATGCTGACACAAATCTTAATGCCAGGAAGGACAACGGAGATTTGGACATTCACTGGAGGCTGTGCATGCGTGCAGTGATGGAACATGGTTCATCATGGCAAGCTCTGAAGAGTTGATTCTGAATATGCACATGGCTTTGGTAGGGTGGTTGTCCACAGTGCCAAAGGAAGTTCTCAAGGAGAAAGCAGGCTCATAGATGCTCATCTCTCCACATTTCCCAGACCAGGAGAGCCACCATAAAAACATCATTTCTCCATTCCCCTCTCTGCCTCCAGTTGCAATGGCCCTGGCTGCTGAGACAGCATGGGTTTGGCTGGCTATTTGCAGCAGCAAGCCTGTGGGACATGCTGTGAGATGGACACTCTGCAGGGTTGGCATTCTGGCCTGTCAGGATCTCCCCTCGCTCTGTAATGCTAGACTGCCTCTCAGTTATTTCTTAGGAGCTTGGGCTAAGAAGCCCATGTCAAGAATGGGGTACGGCATCTCTGGCATCCCAGGCTGAGCAAGTTGTGTTTTGCAACACTGACACGCTTTTGTGTGGAAGGGATCTCTTTCACACTAAGCAGCCGTCATACGGTATTTTTGATCACCACCTGTAAGCAAATCCAAGCAAAGCTCATTCCAAGGTCAGCTGGGTATTTCTGCAGACTTAACTCCAGCCTTGCAGGCTGCAGAACAGGCCACTGCACTGGTCATTTAAACCTCTGATAGATCAAACAGAGACAGAAGTGATCCAGATTGGCAAGAAAGAGATTAGGATCAAACAGCCTCCTCTGTCCCTGCAGCTCTTCATTGACAGGTGTCCAGGATGTCATTACAGTCAGCAGACAGCTTCAGCTAATGAGGTCTTTGTCTTCACAACTATTTTATAGTTTTTTTGTCAACACAGAGCAGTTAACCCGTCCTCAGACATATCTGAGTTTGTTCTTAGTGAAGTTGATGCAGTGTACTATGGCATACCCGCCCTGGGTAGCAAGGTGGGCAGGGGCTGTGGCTCTGGCTGTCTTGAGAAACCTGCCAGCCCAGAGAATTCATTTGTGACTGGTTAAATGGCTGTGACATCTGAGAACTTCAGCAAAAGCTGTGTTTCCCTTTTTATTAACTTCTCCCTCCTCACACTGCCTGCCTGGGTTAGCAGAAAGTCACTTGTGTGCTTACAGTAACAGATCAGAAAGTTGAGAGGCACCTCATCAAGCAAGATCACTTAGCAAAACAGGAGATTAAATGCCTCACATAATTAAGGTCTCAAATATATTAAAAAAAACCCTTTGATGCTACACACATAGACATGAGATTTGGTTCTCGTCCATAACTATGTCCTTCAAAATCCTTTGCTTTGATTTTGACTCTCTCTTTTGCACTAAGTTTTCAAATGTTGGCATCCATTCTCTCATGTTTGTCACAAGCCAAAGCACTGGTGCATGTATATATTCAACTCCAAACTGCATTTGAGGGATTAGTGTTACATGGGCAGAGAATCAAGTTATTCATCCCTGAAAATAGCCCCTATTTATTGCACCAAGTTGGGAATAAAGGTGCCCATAGCAAACTTTGTCCTGCAAAGCATTAATTGTCTTGGAATTATGTTAACATGACTTTTTCATTGAAGATAGTGAAACTGCACTTTTTAAAAATTTGGAACAGTTTATTTGATTGGCTCATGAAGAATTGTTGAAAGCCTATATGACCATAGACAAACAGATCTCTCCCTCTGTCATTAATCTGATTTACCCACTAATCCAAATATCAAGAAGACTATTTGCAATTCCTTTACAACTGTGTAATTACTAAAACCACAGACACTCCTGCCACACAAAGTGTCTCATTCTGAAAATGAAACAGGAGGCTCATCCCTCTGTGCCAATGTAAGGCCCCATCAGGTTACTCCTGTAATCACATTCGGTTCCTTTTTTGTGATCATCTCTAAAATAAAAAAAAAGGGAACTGACTTACTCTTTCAGCTGTTGTAGTGGGCAGAAGAATAAAGCAAATATTGCAGATTATGCTGAAATCACTGTGTGAAGAAAATAGCCTGGGGTCAGAAGTTTACAGCTGTGTATGAAGACATCTTGCTGTGCATATATGAGGCTATTTGGAAAAAATCTGTGGTTTTAAAACAATTTTAAAGCTAAGAATTCATGGGCAGAATTTGCCTGCTCATTAATTGTGACTGTATATGCCATCTGATAACTACTTCTGCAAATGTTTGTTTAAATATGTTTATTCTCACACACAATTTAATTGTGCAAGATGTGACAGCCAATGATGGAAAAGCAATTGCTTCAAAATATCAGGGCCTTTGCTGATATCTACATCTTTGCAGGATGCCAATTTTTACCATCCCCCCCTTGCTTTCAGATGAATTGAGGTGATCCCCTCTTCTCATCTATAGCCATTGCATCCTCTCAGCTACTGACAGCAGTCAGTGCCAGTCTGGAGAATAACCTGTGGTGTTCCCTGCTCCTCAGACCTGAGCATGCTGCTTTCAACACCCATCTCTTCTAGCACTGGCAGCAAGAACCTGGAAACTCAATGCCCTGCAGGCCCCTGAGGGGCTTTCCTACCATCAAACATCCAACTACTGTATCAGGATACAATTTATTGCAAGTCTAAAAGACAGAATGAGAGGCAGAAGCCTAATGGACTATGGAGAGGGGTTTTTTTTGGGAATAACTCTTTGCTGTGCATTGGAACAGAGCACTGGGATGGTTATTATAAAAGTGAAAATGAAGCTGTAGACAGTCACCTTCCTTTATCTATAAAGGGTGTTGGCTGTTTTCAGTGGTTTATTGTATGTATGGTTTGTGCAATATGGCAGATGGAGAGTGTGCTGAAAGGCTGAGTGAGAAAAGGAGCTGGTTGTGTTTGACAGGGAGAGGCACACGATGTGTCTCATTACTATGGCTTTGTAGGATCACAGAAGTTGACATCCATTAGATCACATATCAAGATTCCCCACACCCTCACACTACTTCTGCTACTTCAGTTAGTTCCCTAGCATCTATTTTTATTGTTTTATCAGTTGAACTTGAACTATCTCAAGCAACGAAGATTCCATCCTCTTTTCCCCTTGGAGATTTCTGCCATCTAACACCTTGCAGAGCTGTGCCTGACTCTCCTGCCTGAAACCCTTTTCTTTGACAGCCATCTGTGTGTGACCCACACTCACTAGATGGAGAGTAGCACTTTATTTCCTTTGTAGCCATTACTGGGCTCTTGTTTGGCTCTCAGCCCCCCGGGGCCAGTCATGATAAAACCATTACCTCCAAACACGTGCACACCACATGCCTTCCCTGGGCAATTTCTACTCTAACTCAGCATCAGCTGCTTAACTCAATGGTTGAAACAAGTACAAGGAATTAAAAAAATAGGATATCATGATGTGCTATTATTCCCCAGGGGGTTTGCTGCCTCCTGAAGCACTAATTCCTAAAGCTTTTAGAGCAGATCTTCCTGCTGTTGCTTTTAGCTCCTCTTGCTGTCATAAAGATCCCAGTATCTTCTGCACTTGTCCCATCAATTGCTTCTTGACTCTGGCTCTCCTGTCCAACCAGCCATTATCTTTCCTTGACACTTGCTCTAGAAGATCCTCTAAACCAAGATTACACCCCACATTTGTGCCATGCTTTTAGCAGTGCAGGTCAGAAGTGTCCTCACAATAAATGGTTGGGCCTACTCTGGTTGGGTGTGCAGAGGCAGAAGGATTATCACCTCTGGTGCTTTGATGCAACAGAAGCAACAGCCAGACCCAGTTCAGTTTTATGGGTTAGAAGTAGCATTTTAAAATTGTCTGAGAGATTCAGGCCCAGCACTGATGGTGTAGCATCAGTGAGTAACATTAATTCTTCACCCAATACACCCACACTGCTCTTTGATTCAAACTAGAAAAGCAGTGACTGCAAATATACAAAAATTCACAAGGAGAGAAGTGTTGATAGCTCTCTCTGGACCTAATTTCCTGTGGCAGGGGACTGAAAGTTTGGACTTAGCTGCAACACAGCATTCTGGGGATAAGTGACCTAGAGATCTCTTCCAGAAATGAGCTGCTTACATGAAATAATTGAGCAGATAATGCTTGTGCTGCCACACATGTCCTTTCTATTTAGGGATGGAAGGGAAAGTGATAATTGAGGATGGCTAGCTTCTGTGCCTGGCAGCACCTTGGCAGCAGGTTGTGAAGTCACACTTCCAGTTGTCAAACTGGGAACGAGACTATGCAGAGTCATAGATGAGAAATGAACAGTGACCCATCTATATTAAAGGTACTTAATTAATACTTGCATTCAGAAATGTTGGAATGTCTAGTCAAAGAGGTCAGAATTACTGAACAGATTGGTAAACTGACAGAAAGTCCTAAACCTTATCCTCATTTAGGTTGTGGCTCTACGTGTCCCAGTTTGGTTGCAAAACTGAGAGTAGTCCAGGCTGGGCTGAACGTACATGCACATCTAACAGCTCCTTGATTAGGAAACACTGCTAATTGCGTGTCTGGATCCCAAAGGGCCCGTTGGGAAGGCATCTCCCCCACACATACACACCCTGTGATGACTACATTTCCACTTGGAGAGCAAAAAGAGGTGTAACATCAGCTGGAACAAGCTGAATGTGCTCAGCCACATTTCATTATGACCAAGACAGTCTGGGGCACAACATTTCCACCCAAGTACACTATGAGAGAGCACACTGTTCCCCCTGCTACTAGGAGTAACAAGATGATAAAACACAGGCACAAGGAGCAGATTTGTCTTCATAACTCTGAAAGGCACACATTGAAAAAATGCCAGATTTCTGAAAAATTAACACCCTCTTTCATCCTCTAATGAAAAAGACCCTCTGTCTCATAAAAAAACCCCAACTTTTTAAACTATTCTAAAATTTATTGAAAGCTATTTAAAGAAATTAAGCTATTTTAGAAAGAACTGTTGACTTTGGTGCCCTACTTATTTTTCCACATTGCTGCCTTTTTTAAGAGTAGTTACTGGCATTTATATTCGCCTCTCTGTTCATTTCACTAAAGTAAAGGCATGGCTCAGCTTTCTTTTCACACATCCAAGCCATTTCAAGTATCAAAGGCACCTCACATATTGCTCCATCATCGCTGGGTACATACAAACAGACCTGAGCTGTGGAACTGCAGAAAGGCAGCAATACTTTTATGGATTTCATTGTTCATCCTAATTTGAATCATTTTTATATCACCTTAGTAAACACACAGAAGGTTAAAAGCTTTGACAAGGATCAGCCCAAAGCAATGTCATCCCAGCTAGAAGGGCAGGTGCCAGGAACTGCTGTGGGCACTCAGACAGGAGAGCAGACCATGTCCTGGTGGAAGGTGGCCGTGTTTTTGAGGTTGCCATATCTGAGAGGCTCCAGATTTCATTTTTCTTTCTTTCTCATAAAAAAAATAAATAGTTTTTATATCACAGTGCCTTAAAGATATCTTGTTTGGAGTGCAGTAGCTCCTTGGGGACCTGCATTTCCTAGCAGTGGTTTCTGACAGTCCGTCTGGTGACGATGGTGAGTTTGGGGGCGAGGAAGGGAGAGATGCAGACACTGACATCACCCCTTTGCAGAGAGCAGAAAGTGTGGCTCTGACCCAGAGCTTTGCAACATGCCTGGGGATCCTGGAGCCAAGACATGACACCACAGAGAAGAGAGAAAAACACACTCTGGAGTGAGGAGCATGCCTGGGAGTGAAGCCCACATCAGAGACCTCAGCCTGCAGTTATTTTTAAGCATACAGCAGTGGCCTCTGCCGGCTCCAGTCAGGACATCAGGACATTCCTATTCCTGCTTCTCTCCCCACTCTAATAGGGATGCCTCAGCAGTGACCAGGCCTTGCAGGGCACAGATCCCCATTTCCCAAGGGAAAAGCAAGACCCTGAGAAGAGTAAGTTTGCAGGATGCTCAGTAGCACTCATTGGGATCCCAAAATTGGACTAAGAAGGGGTTTTGCGAAGCTTGGTGAAAGTTCCTGAGCAGAACCTGTGATGTGCTGCCTTTTGGGGCTGCACACCAGTACTGTGGCTGTACAGTTTTCCTGTGTCTGAGCCCAGCCTGAGCTCCCCTCTGAGCCTCACCAGTCAGGCCAGGATCAGCACTGTGCCTCAAGGCAGGATTAGGGTGCCAGCCCTGCTTCTTCCTAAATGTTCCCCAGCCCTTTGTTAGTAGGAGCCAGGCTCAAGTGGAGTGGAGTACAAGGGCTGTCCTTCCACCACTGCTGGATGGGGCTTTCAGGAGCTGCCTTCCCCACGGACCTGGCTGCTCACACCATGTCTCTGCTGGAGCTGCCTGTGGGCAGAGTGACAGGCCTGCCTGCTTTCACAGGGCAATGGGACATGCAGGCAGGTGCTTTCACACACACACATCTTCAGTTTCAAGATCCATTTGTACTCAGAATTATAACTGATTCACAGGTCCTTTGACTACTGAATTTCAGATGGCTTTAAAAGCTGCAATCACTGACATTCCTGGCCTCTTTCTGTGGTCCTCACAGGGAGCACCCCACACTGTGCTGTGTTTTGAGGAGAGGCACAGGCAGGCAAATGCCATCTGCATCACCCAGGTTGGGTGGAAACAGCACCCAGAGCTCCCAGATCCCCTTTAGTGACTTGGCTGCTCCTCCCACCATCCACTGTCAGTGCTGTCACCCTCTCAGAAGCACAGACCAGCAACTACTCTTTTAAGACCAGGTTTCTCTTGCATTTATGTATTTATGATCAACAGCCCAGAGGTGCTGATAAACCCCAAATGCAAGGGCTGTGGCAGACAGGCCATCACGTGTGGAAGGCTGCCTGCATCTGCTCCCCAGCTGCTGGCTCCTGCAGGCCAGCCAGGAGGATATTGGGTAACGTGGCTAAAGGCTTGTGGGAGAGCTGCAGCAAAGCTTCCCCCTGTATTAAGCAGCCTTTAATTTGGCCCTGGCTGGGAGGAAGTGACAAGGACAATGCAGAGATCAGACACTCGAAATTTTTGCGCTCAGTGTGAATATTTTACATGCTTGTCAAGCTGTGCAGTAAATGATGAAGGGCTGTAGCCAGCTGTAATTTAACACAGTGGGATCAATCCAATATGAAGAGCAACAGGCTGTATCTTTCCTCCATATGGACATCTAAACAAACGTTTTATTGATTTAAACATCTCTCATCATTTATGGGAACAATTTTCACCATGGTCTATTAAAGCATCCCATTTTGTACCTTAAAGATATAGATGTGGTCAAGGATCATGCAAGCTTTTTCAACTAAAATTATTGAAAATTGCAGCAAAACGGTGGATGGCCCCATTCTGAGGGCATCTGCATAATTATTGCTCTTAATTACTTGCTTTGCACTGAGGTTGCTTTTGGCATTTGGTAGGACAAAAAATTGAAGCAGCTCCAGATCCAAATAAGTTGCAATAGAAGCAGAAGATCCAGAGCAGCTCACCCATGAGGGTCTGGGGGCTGCAAGCACTGAGGACATCTGTCCATCCCTCTGACAGTTTTGTAGGACTCCAACACATGGAGCAAGTGCTGCAAAATGGAAGATGCTGATCCCTCTCCTCCTTCTTCTGGAGCACTGATAAATCAATACCATCCACCAGTCTCGCCTTGGGACAAAAACAGGCTTATCTACTGAGCTTAATTCCCTTTCTAGGGAGTCTCAGCCTTTACATTTTGAAATTCAATGCTGGCTTCTTTACACAAAATGTGCTTTGCCTTAGCTAGTGAACCCGCATGTTCTTCCTTTGCTGATCTTTCTGACAGGACAAAGAAATGAAACCCAAGTCTACTTTCCCCCTGCAGCATCTTCTCAGCTGAGACAATTTTTTTTTTAGCTCTTTTAGGGACTTCTTTAGCTGTTGACAAGTTCTGCTCTCCAAAATGTTCAAAAGTCTTTCTCCAAATAAAATTCACTTTAAAAATACCAGATTTTAAGCAAATACTCTTATTTATTGTCTCTGTAGGTTTGAACCTGTCCCACTCAAAAGCTTTTCTTCTTAACAGTGAGGGATAAAAGCTGCTATTAAAATCAAAAGCTGAGTTGCCCGCTTAATCCCATGACTCCAGGAGTTGGGGCTTTAAGAAAGGAAAGCAAATGCTGTGGTGCTTGTGATAAGATTGCAGGAGTTGGCAACAGCACTGGTGCTTAACTGTGGGTGTTGCTGGGAGTACTGGCTGCCATTCGGCTTTGTGTCTCAGCAGGGGATGGAAAATCCAGCAAAGCTTCTTTTTAAAAAAAAAAAAAAATATGCCTCTGTCTGTTGTTCCAGAAACAAAAGCATAAATCACAAGTCCTTGGCACCAAGTGGGATTTTGTGCTGCACTGGGTCTTGGTGCTAAGTTACATTCCCTCAGATCATTTGGTCCCTTGTTCATCAGCCAGCAAGAAACATGAGGCTGTGAAGGGTGCCTACACTAGGAGTGTGTGTCTGTGCGTGACTGTGTTTGTCTTTGGTCCCACACCCAACACCATCAGGTCCAAAACATGTCAGAGGAGTGTTTAAAAATGCTATTGTAGTTTAGATCACTATTTAAAGGAGATGTTCATTTCAGGACATTTCCTCCTAAAATTGTCTCACACCAAGACACCTTTATAATAACACCAGTGGGAGGGATTGACAAACTGCTGGTCTAACCAGGAGTTAAAACATGATGCTGTGTTGTGTTGAAAATTGGAGATAGGCAGGTGTGACCAGAGCTGGGACCCTTGGTGCTTTGTAGCTGTGCTGAACTACATCCAGACTCAGCACAGATCCCAGAATGATAGAATGGCTTGGGTTGGAAGAGACCCCTGAGATTGTCTTATTCCAGCCCCCCACCATGGGCAGGGACATCTTTCACTAGACCAGCTTGATCAAAGCTCCATCCAACCTGGCCTTGGACACTCAGGCATGTCCAAAGGGCGTCTCTGCCAATCTTAAAAAATTACATGATCTTCAAAAATTACACTTGATATTTCTCCTACTATTGCCTGCTTCACCCAGGCAGGTTGAGGCCCCCTTGCCCAGCCCTGGCAGTTTCCATGTGACATTTCTGTTGCCACAGGCAGGCAGCCCCACACCTGCAGCTCAGCCCTGTCTGGGTGGTGACCAAGCTACAGCTCTCACCCAGCCCCACTTTAACCCTGTTATTAACTGTGCCCTTTTTGCCACTACTGTGTTTGAGCTGTGCTTTGGTGCCTTTAAACATCTGACCAGCAGCCAGAGAAGCTGAAATCGAAAATGGCTCTGCAAGAACCAACCCCAAACTGAAAGTTGTGGGGGTGCCTGTGCTTGAACCAGCTCTGTGCAAAGTTTTGAAGTATCCACATTTCTCAGTCAAATGCCACTGAAGACCTGAAAGCTGAGGAAGAAGCTGAGGCAGGATGAGCTGTCAGCAGCAGCTGTGGCCTGGAGAGAGCACCCCAAATATCAGTGCTGGCTGGGGTAAACCAGATAATGCTCATCTGCTGCCTTTGGTTGTCATTTGGCTGTTCCTTCAGCTCACAGCCCAGCAGTGCCAGGCGTGTGCCATGGAGAGAAGATGCATTGCTGGTCCAGAGCCACACCCAGCCACAGCAGGGAGCAGAACAGGAGCTTTCCCATGGGCAGGAGAAGGGCAGGATCAGGAATGTCTGGGTCAGCAGAGAGCAGACCCCTGCACCTGCATTCCTACTCCCTCCTACAGGAGGAGGCTTTTTTAAACAAGAAAGGCTTGTCTGGTGCCATTAGAGCAAAGTGAGGGATGAATCCCATGTGTTTGACATCTCTGCCTGTCCCTGTAGCCTTTGGACACCAGCAGTAGCAAGTTTCAGGGGTTTTGGAGTTTAGGTAGCACAGCTAGTTGGGAACTCAGTCCAAAGTGACATCATTTAGCAACAATTCATAAGAAATAGGTCCCAACTAGCAGAGAGAAGTTGTGCCTGCAGGCAAACAGATGCTGGTTCAAGACTGTTATCACGTGTAATGAGTGGGTGAAAAACCTTCTCTGAAGCTTGTCTGTTGCCATGAGAAGAAGCAAACAAAGCAGGGACAAGACTGGACTCCAGACAAATGAGGCTGCTAACTGGCTGGCACCTCATTCCTGATGGAGATGAGGATGAGATGCTTCCTCCTGGTGAGGGCTGGGGCTGTGTAGCATTGAAAAGTCTCAGCTCTCAGCTGGCAACAGCTCCAGCAAGAGGAGCAGATCCAAGGACCCAGCAGTCCCAGGAAGTTAACTGGTGCATAGATGCTTACAGAGGGAGAGAAAAGTGAAAAGAAGTTAAGTTTACATTTGCTTCATGTCTGTTTTCTCTCACACTGCAGACATGGAGCAGTAACAGGAATGCTGGGCACTGCCCGTGGTGGACAGTGTCAGCCATCTCTTCTGTGCCCCTGTTCTGATCTGCAGCACCATTGCCACCTCTCCAAGCATTCATGCACTGAACTGCTTGAAGATCAAAAGAAGGCCAGAAATTGAATCTGCAGTGCCCTGGCAATCCCACCACACTCAGGTGAGATACTCAGGTGAGATTTCTGCATGTTGCTCTGTGTTTTCCACCGGACACAGATACTTGGTTGTTGTTCTACAGAGGTGCTGCACAGCTGTGTTTAGAGAAGCCATCCATGCAGGCTTGGGCCAGGAACAGTGAGCCACTGGATGCCCCAGAAGCTCAGAGCAGGACTGGGCCCTGTCTCTAATTTCAGGTTGTGGGATATGAAAAACACAATCTGGAAATCACATGAGAGCCAGTTTTCTCATGGGGCATCCAGTCACTCCTGCTTCCAGCTGTTCAAGACAAAAGCATCTTTATTAGCATCAAGCAAGCCTGTGTGCCCATCCCTACTGAGAATATCGAATCCTGTGTGTCTTGCCAGTGGTGTTTGTGGTCACATGCTGACCTGTCACACAGCCTGATGAGACCCTCTGACACTGTGGTTTTACATGTAGCTGCAGAGGACATAAACACACATCATGCAACCCCCAAGCTGTGTTACGAACTCAAATAAAGAGCCATCACACACTTTGCAAAGAGAGAAGCTTAAGGGTTTCCCTGTCATCTTACCCTGGGGGCTGTATGAAAGGGGTATCTATCTAATCTTTTCTAGGGAAATTTCTGTTAGGAGGCACACATGCATCTGCAACTGGCATTCAGCTGGATCCTGAGGAGAGGGAAAACGTGAACTGGGAAAGGTGAGTAAATCGTGGGGCTTTGGAGATCAGCAAATGCAGAGCTGCATCTGTGACTTCCCAAAGGACCTGCAGGTGACAGGAATGCAGACATGAATACAGATATATCACCATTATGTTTGTTTGTATGTAACATTGATATTATAGAGCATGGATAATATACCAAACTCAGGCTGAAAGTAGGAAAGAAAATCTCCATTTTCTTCTTCAAAGCAGTTCATCTGCTGGCCCACACTTGCAGATGATCCCTAGGCAGCTTTGTGAAGGCAAACAGCTCCTCAGGGGTGAGCCCAGGAGACTGTGACACCTGGTTGCTAGGACAGAACTACCGAAATAACTACAGAATAAAAAAGAACCACTTGAGCCTATCTGCTGCCTCAATGGTGTGATGCTTCCAGCACATCAGCCAGCTGTGGTCGCATCTCTTTGCACCGAGTGCTCCGTAGATTTTGTGATTTTATTTACTCTTTGCATTCTTTTTAACTTTCTGCTGGTAGACAGGAGTTATTAGGAGGCTGACCAATTTCCCGAGGCCAGTGTGGAGTTCTGGCTGTCCTGGCCATGGCAGGGGGCCGGCCGTCTGTCCGTCTGTCCGTCTGTCCGTCGGTCCGTCGGTCCGTCCGTCTGTCCGTCTGTCGGTCGGTCCGTCTGTCCGTCGGTCCGTCTGTCCGTCGGTCGGTCCGTCTGTCCGTCGGTCCGTCTGTCCGTCTGTCGGTCCGTCCGTCTGTCCGTCTGTCGGTCGGTCCGTCTGTCCGTCTGTCCGTCTGTCGGTCGGTCCGTCTGTCCGTCTGTCGGTCGGTCCGTCTGTCCGTCGGTCTGTCCGTCGGTCGGTCCGTCTGTCCGTCGGTCCGTCCGTCTGTCCGTCTGTCCGTCGGTCCGTCCGTCTGTCCGTCTGTCCGTCTGTCCGTCTGTCCGTCGGTCCGTCCGTCTGTCCGTCTGTCGGTCTGTCCGTCGGTCGGTCCAGCTCGCTGCTGCCGCCTGCTGTAGGCGGCTCCGCACTGCAGCGCGGTTCGCAGCGCTGGCTCCTCGCTCTCTCTCCCCCTGTGCTTTCAGAGCGATGCTTCTCTCTGCTCTCCCCCGCCTCCTCTTCACTTCTGCTGAAGGAAATGTTCCCCTTTCTCCCCGTTTTTACACCTATTTTCCGCCCAATGACCAGTTCACATCGAGCCTCAGTGGTGGTCGATGGTACCACAAAGTTACAACCCAGTGGTGCAAACACCCGAGAGGTTTCTAGGGATCACCAGCAATTCTTTCTTTTCCCACACGATTTCCAGTTGCATTCTATGAACCCGTCTGCCCATCCTTTTCCCCTCCAGATGCATTGCTGGAAAGCAGCCTGGCTGTGGTGCCTTCTGTCCTGTGCACATTAAACTCTGAAGTCCCTTCTGATCCAGCTTCGAGCAGCCTTGTGCATAGGATGAGAAGCAAAGACATGATGAACAGCTAAGGTGACTTTGAAAATACGAAAGCTTCTTTTATTCTCTGTCTTTTATTGAAGCAGGGAGAGGCCCCTCTGCTCCCTCAAGGAAATTCCCCAGGAAGCACAGCTTCAAGGATAAAGGCTCTTCCAGACGAATGAGAAAAAAGCTGAAACCTGAGCCTTTGCATCTGAAATTACAGCTTTGTATTTAATTTCTCTGTAATGCAATATAGCACATTTGCTTATCCCTTCGATGCCCACATCTATCAGAGTGTTCCTAAAAATCACTCAGATGAAATGAGTACTGTACACCAGGCTTAGACCATTTGCTATAGTTACAGAGTAATCATGGAAATATGGAAAGGTTTTGCTAGTGGAGCATTTATGGGCAATTTAAATTGAAAAACTCTGATATCTAGAAAAACACTGCTGGTATCTGTTCTGTGCAGGGGAGCAGGATGGAACCATCTGTAACTGGCGGTTTTATCACAGTGGGTACAGAGGAAGAACAGATTTAAGATTAATATTTGTTTAATATTATATATAGACTTAATATATTTGTCTGTGTGTATAAAAGAGAAGAAATGCTAATGATGTAGGATTGACATCCTTATTTTACTTAGTTGTCTAACTTGTAGGAAATCTAGATAAAGGATGGAAGATAGACTGTGCTATGGATGTGCAAGGTTAATAAACCTAACAATTGACACCTAGACATTAAAGAAATCAGGTAATGCAAAAAGCCATGGAGTTCCATTGCAGTGGTTCCTTGCATGTATCATACACTATCCAGAAATGCAGTTTCTTGACAATTGGGCTGCCACACATAAAAACAACATCTTTTATACTTTCCATTTTCTACTCAGAGAAATCCCACAAATAATGCTTATTCAATTCCCAGAAGCTTCTGCTCTCCTGACTCAGCCCTCTGAATAACAGCCAGGCGTGTACATAACAAAGGACATTAAATATTAATGCTGAGGGGTTTGCTGCTGATTGTGCTATTAACATGTAGGGAACCATTCATCCTTTCCACATAAATAAACTCTGACTAAGTCATTAGAGCTCTGTAAAGTCAGAGTTAACCTGACAATATATTCCTTCATTTCAAAATATGAAAATGGGGAAGAAAAGAGATGCGTGAGCTGCTCTTTAATGTTTCACTGTGCTTGTACTTGGGATTTTCAACCTAGAACAGAACAATTAGAGAAAGAGGGGGGAAATGTGGGACAAAAAATAAAAGTAGTGTGTAAGGTGAACCTGGAGGGTATGGCTCTCAGGTAATATATTTAGTGTAGTGCTGTCAGCACAGGTCCTGCTGTGCTCATTAACTTGGCCCTCACACCAGGACCTGCCAAAGTCCCCATGTTTTTTCACTCAGGGCTGTCTTACAGAATGGTTTCTGCTGGATTAGACACATTGAAGCATCCTCATCTCTACGTTGAACCACTTCCAGGCCATGCTGCTGCTGGTGGATGGCAGCTGACACAACATCCCCTGGCCTGGCACAGCACGTGCCAACGGCACCTTTTAAGAGCAGCAGCTCTTTGGAAAACTGAAGTTCTTACACCACAAATAGTTTTCAGAGAAGTGTTTACCATGCTGTCAAATTCCTATTTTTCTAGTGTGGCACAGCCTCTCCAGCTCAGCTTTCCAGCTCAGGTAAGTTGGTATTGCCACGGTGACTGCACTTTTGCCCTGAAATCTCAGCATCAGTGGTGTCATGTGGGTTTTAGATAGTTCAGGAACCTCTTTGGCTTGGAGGGCATGAATGCAGATCGTGTTTTGCAGCCTGCACACTCATGAATCACCTCTCTGAGAAGGCAATGGGGCCAGTGTTCAGAAGCACAGCTGGTGCTGGAATTTCCTGGTCTTCCAGGAACTGTGCAGCCTTTTGGGTTGCCATGATAATCAGGAGCTCCTATCAAGCAGAAAGTAACAGGCTAATTTAAGGAAAAAAAGTATTATTATGCTTTGTGGAAACAGAGCCTTAATCAGAAAAGCTCAGAATTTTGGAGGAAAATACGAAATGCATTGAGGTGTTTTCCCCCATTTCTCCCACGTTCAGTAATTCATCTCTCCCTTTATGCAGCACATTGGTAATGTGGGTGGCAAGGCTGGTGCTGCAGGAGTTACAGCACCCAGCAAGGGGCTGCTGCTCCTGAGCAGCACTGAGCAGCGGGGCCCCTGCAGTGGGTGTCTGGTGTGTATCCACACACCCCACCTGCAGTGTGGGCATGGAAACCTTTCACAGACCTAAGCCCTGACTTCTGCAGGATTTCACATTGCAGTTTATTCAATGTAAAACCCTTTTTTCCCCACTTCAGGCTGGCCTTTTCCCCAGACCAGGCAGCAGCCACGTCTCTTTCTGGCTGGAGGCAATGTGGCATGGTGTGACCCTGGCCCTTTGTCATGTGCTCTCTCTTCCTAATTTGTTTTTGGGCCCCTTCACAGCAAACCCACAGCACAGAGGACAGACAGTTATTTTATTGATATCCAGATTGATTCCTTATGCATTTTATCTATATCTGCCAGCAATCAGGCAGCAATACCAATAATTAGACTTAATGCCCGTATAGCTCTTTACATTGCATTTGTTATCTGCATTACTAATCCTGCTTATCAGGTGCAATTGAAGGTGCAATCAAATCTTGCCTGAGACTTTCCCTTCTCTTAAGGCCAGATTCTGGCTTTAAAGCAAATTTCATTAGCAGAAGTGGCAGAGGGAGGGGGAGCTAAGGGCTGTTTCAGGCTGGACAGCTGTCACCAGTGGGGAGCAGCAGCCACCAGCCTGCTGTCACTGTACACCTTGGAGAGGTGGCAACGCCCAGCTCCTGCTGCCACCGCCCTGCAGCCCCCAGCCCCGAATCCTGACCCCTCAGGCTTGTTGGACCCCTGGCAGATGTTGGAGCTGGTTTCTCCTGGTTCCTGTTAGGACATGGACACGACCGAGGACGGGCTGTGCAGGCTGTGCGGGAGGGCTCGGGGCAGGAGAGAGGGACCCTGGAGTGAGTGTGTGAGCTGTGTGTGTGCACCCCACACGGGTGTGAGTGTCTGTGTGTGCAGACAGCCCTGAAAAACACCCTAAAAGCTCTGAGCTGCCCTCCCCTGCTCACACAGCACCCCGTGCCACTGAGTGCCTCTCACAGCAAGTGCCTGGGCATGAAAGCCACAGCTCTGGCTGAGCCGTGAAAAATGCATTGTTTGTGTATTTTTAGAGTCCTGCTTTCCCTCTAAATACCTTCCTTTCACTCCAAAGCCTGTGAATCATCCCAGAGGCTACTCCTTCACCACTTGGCTTCTTGTTTTGCTTCGTACACCTTCCCTGCAGCATCTGAGTGCTGCTGAAGGAGGGTACCCTGCTTTGCCCAGCTCTGCACCTCAGTGCAAGGGTTCCTGGTGTCTGGTTCATGCAAGGAGGCAAAAGAGAAAGCGCTGAGGTGGAATAAAAGAGGAAAATGGCTTGATTTTGACTGTGGGTCTCTGCTCCATTCACATGGATGGGCCAGATCTCCTATCCCAACCTGCTTCACAGTAGATCTGTGAGCTTTCCACTGTGCTCAGTGAGTTGATGGGGTTAGATCAAGCACTCTTTGCCTGTGTAGTTGTGTTGGTAAGTACACTTGCAGGATCAGCCTTTACACAGTCTCCCATTTCCTTGGGATGTAAGAGCTTATATAATTTTATCCATCTCCATGCCAGGTACTTATTCATTGTAGCTCCGCTTTGTTTTCCTTTTTCTCCTCGCAGCCCTGAGACAGTCGGTTTGCTGCAGGTTTAATTAATGTGCTCTTTTGAACAGAAAGATGTTAGGCCTCCCTGTACTGCTGCCTTGGATGTCAGGCAGCCCGTGAGGTTCCCCACTGGCACCATATGGCACCACAGAAAATGGCTCTGTCTGGCTGAGGTACCTGGATATGGGCAGCAGTGATTAACAGAGAGAGCACAGGAGGGTGCAGAGGTAATTAGAAACTCTGATAATCACAATGCTTTGGCAAAGAACACCTCCCAGATTCATTGCCTCCCTCTCTGTTCATTCTGCAGTGAGGTTTAATACAAGTTTATTATGGGAAACAGTAAGAATATGCAGGGACTTTTCTGGGAACGGAGACAAGCCCAGCAGGGACACTGGGGTGCTCATTTGGCCAGCCTGCCAGGGCTATCCTCTCTTCCAATCCCTCCTGCAAGTGGAAGGTGACATGAGGCAGAGCAGCCTCCTTCCAACAGCCGTGGGGATGGAGCTGGGACTGCCCCAAGTCCTTTCCAGGAGAACACAACATGAAGAAGGGTGCTGTGCTTCCTGAGCGTGACCCATGGACCTGACACCTGCAATTGAGATGCTGCGATTAGAGGAACTTGAACTACTAATGAGCTGGAGGACTGAGAGAAGCAGTGACAGGCAAACAAGCAGTGCTCAGTGGCATGGTGATAGACTGGCTCTTTTTAGCTTTGCCAAGGCCTTGATACTTGGCCTGTAATGGGCAGGAGTTCTGGTAATAATTTGACTTCTGAAGTGCTCTCACATCAAAGTGATCGGTGCACTGTACCAAACACAAAATGCAATTAAGCTAATGTACTGTGCAAGGGAGAATAAAGCTGAACCTCAGATTTGAGTTCAAATTTTTATGAGTGGGTGTAAAAAAAAAAAAAAAAAGATCTGAATTAATCACCTACTGCGTTTTCCGTATGGCAGTGATGCCACCAGTGCAGGCACAGGAACTGTATCAGCAAGCCATTGGACAAGCAGAGAATTTACAGGCCCAATTTGGAATGCTGTCAATTAGTACAAGCACACCTAAGCTGGAGATTCAGATCAGGCGAGCTGAGGAGTTGCAGTAACATGCAGGCCAGAGAAGAAAGGTGGATTATGTGTCTGGAGGAACCCTGTGAACAGCCACAAGAGTGACAGTCTCTAGAGTTTACACAGCCTGGAGGGACTGGTAGTGTCAGTGCTGGCTTACAGGTGGGGAAACTGAGGCACAGAGTGGGGAAAGTGGCTTTCCAGATGTCACCCTGCTGACAGAGGCAGGGTGGGTGACTGGGGTTTCACTTCCACTTCTTTCCTTCACTTCCTCTTCTATTTCCTCATGTACAAGGAATTCATGCTGCCCTGCAAATCTGCCAGTTTCATTTCTGAAAAGCCTGTGGGTCCACGCTGCTCTTTAGTTTTCGTTTAGCAGAAGCAGCAATGAAAATCTGTGAGTGAAAATATTGTTCTCATTATGTGGACTAATTTGGGCACCTCTGCATGGGGAGATGTTGCCGGCTGTGGACATGCCCCCCATGTGCACTGGGAAGGTTTTCTTAGGAGCTGCATGCTTTGTTCCTCAGTAAGACAGCTCCTCATGTTACTGTTTCTCTCTTTTAATAACACAGAATGGTGGGGATGGATTTCCAGGGCAGACTGTGTTCCATGCTGCTGTGTCCACATGCTCTCTCTCCAGCACCAAATTGCATGGACAGTAGGATATTTCCTGCTACTCTTCTGGCAATGAACTCGCAAATTACAAACACAAAGGAATTTTAAACAGAACCGGCTTTTCCCAGGATTTTGTCTGGAACATGCCCCTTCCCTAGCCATCCCAGGGAGGGGGGTCTCAAATGTAGCAGTGGTCTAATATATGGAGAGATGAAGGATGTCCAGTCATGCTGGGATTCCCCTCTGCTTCCAGCTAGAAACATTCCTGTATGTCAGCAATTGCAGGGAAAAAAATGAAAAAACAACAAAAAACCAAAACCCACTAACCAACCAACCAAAAAAAAAAAAAAAAAAATATCCCTCGTGTAATGAAGAATTCTGCTAGAGAGCTGCAACACTTAGACTCTGGGTCGGATTTTATTACCGTGATGAAATTGCACAAGCATTGCCTCTCTCCCTGCCTGCTGTGCAGCTTCTCGCTCTCTCCGCCGCTCCTCGGCTGCCTCCGCACTCTCCCTCCCCGCTCGCTGGCAGCCGGGCTGGGGCCGGCAGGGGAGCAGTGGGACGCGCTGGGCTCCCTCCCAGAGCTGGTTTTCCTGCGCTGGGATCCCCGGGGCCGCAGCATTGGCATGCGGCTCCTGGCAGGACTGCATCAGTGCTAGAGGAGATGCGAGCGCAGAGCCGCGCTGCGCCGCTCCGCCCCGGCCGCCGCGCCCCCGCACCTCGCCGGGAGCGCTCAAGGTAAGAGCCGGGAGCTCCCTCTGCCCCACGGAACACGGGGGGCAGCCGGCAGCCCGGGGGGACTCGGTGCCGGGGAGGGAAAAGAAACTGGAACAAAAGATGCCGCTGAAAAGGAGATGCGCAAGGGCGCAGAGTCGGTGGCTGAGTTGGGATGGGTCGGTGGGAGCTGTCGGGGCTGGGTCGGTGTAATGAGATTGAAGGGGTCGCGGCAATTGTGAGCAATTTAAACCAGTCCCGTTATGCTGCCTTCGATCTCTGCTGGCAGCCCAGGAGCTGCTGCGCTGTAGAGTTTTAACTTGGGCTGGAGCAGTTTGGGCCAGAGCGCTGCTGGTGCGTGTCCCGTGTCCGTGTTCTGTGTTCCGTGTCTGTGTTCCGTGTTCCGTGTCTGTGTTCTGTGTTCCGTGTCTGTGTTCCGTGTTCTGTGTCCCGTGTCCGTGTTCCGTGTTCCGTGTCTGTGTTCTGTGTTCCGTGTTCTGTGCCCGTGTTCCGTGCGGGGCAGGCTGGCAGGGAGAAGGAGAAGGAGAAGGAGAAGGAGAAGGAGAAGGAGAAGGAGAAGGAGAAGGAGAAGGAGAAGGAGAAGGAGGAGAAGGAGGAGAAGGAGAAGGAGAAGGAGAAGGAGAAGGAGAAGGAGAAGGAGAAGGAGAAGGAGAAGGAGAAGGAGAAGGAGAAGGAGAAGGAGAAGGAGAAGGAGGAGAAGGAGGAGGAGGAGGAGAAGGAGAAGGAGAAGGAGAAGGAGAAGGAGAAGGAGGAGAAGGAGGAGAAGGAGGAGAAGGAGAAGGAGAAGAAGGGCTCGCTTGGGGCTGTGGTGTCCGCACGGAGCAGGGCGGGCCGGTGGCAGTGCTGGCACCCCAGGGCTCTGTGTGTGTGTGTGTGTGTGTGTGTGTGCCGCTGCCTGTGCTGTCCTGCACCCACTGTCACTGTCCTCCCTTCAGCACCCGCTCCACGAGGGCTCAGCTGCAGCTAAAGAGAAAACTGCAGTTCGTCTCCCCTCTTAGGAAGGGTTAAATGAAGCCACAGAGAGAAAGCAGTGATCTGGGAGCTGGCAGGGTGGCTGTGGAGGGATGCAGGTGCTGTGCTGACAAGTTCCCGTGCATGTCCCCAGCACATCCTGTAACACATCCAGGCACACATCTCTGCAGGGATTATTTTTCTTTTGGAGGACAAGTGTTGTTCAAGGGAAAATTTTATTATGTGTGTCAAACTGCAGCAATATGATCCATGACACCAAGATCCCATTAAAAATAATGGGTAAAAAGTGGCCTTGCAAGGATATTACTTGTCAGGGATGACCTCATCTCTAGAAAAAAGGGAAAAGAGTAACAGCCTGATGGTGATAATGTACAGGGGAGGAGCATGCAGTGCTCCAATGGTGCTGAGGGGGATCCCTGACTGTGTTTAGGTCGGACACTTGTAAGCAACCCCTAGAGCTTACGGGGGACTCCTGCCATGAAGAGGCAGAAGCTTCTGGTAGGCTGAGAGAAAGCCATGTTTCTGACATGGCATGAAAATTGCTGTTTCATATCTCCTCTGTGTCCCTGGTGTTATCACCTGGGGGAAGGGAGAGGGAAAGGGTTAATTCTCTGGTTTACTTAGCCAGATCCTGAACATACAACAGCAGTGCACTGATCATCCTGGGCACTGAGCCCAGGGTCTGCTGCTCCTTTGGGAATACACCTTAGTGCCTCTGCCCTAAATGACACGGGGCACTAACACTTTGTGCAGTGGGATGTCTATGGTCAGACTCCTACAGAACAACCTGGAGGAAGGAGTGGGGGCAGAGGCAGCATCCATGGCTTCTTCTGATTTTTTGTCATAATAGAAAAGCCCTCTTCCATCAGAAAGAGGAGAGGAACACCGCCCTTCACTGCAAAAGAGCTACCACAGGTAGCAGCACTTACACCCAGGCCCCGGATCTCAAGAGTTCCAAGAGGTCCTAATTAATTCCTGTTCCTTCTCCTCCTCATGGCCCTGCTGTGAAAAGCATGTCCACCACTGTTAGATGAACTCAGCTGGAGATCAGATCTGCAAGGACACCTTAGGTTTTCCTAACACAACTTTGCAGTTGTGTAATGTGGGTTCTGGGGAACCCTTTGGGAACATCAAAGCCAGAACCAGAAAGCAGCTGACAGGAGACAGCCTTCCACTTCAGCTTGCCAGATTCTGAGAGGTCTATCCCATGAAGCAGCTTTTTGCACCTATTTATGTTCTGGAATATCTTTAAGTGAAAGTCTCTGGCACCTGACAACTTCTGATTGAAGGAGCTGAGCTGGAGGTGGAAGCCCACTCAGGTTCTGAGGCAGTCCCCAACCTGCAATCACAGAGCTGGATGCTTCCCTAAAGTCAGCCTTGCACCTGTAGATGACTTCTGCCAATCTGTGTGCCTACAGGCAGGGTGTGGTCCCCAGCTTCTGACAAGCACAGTCAAAGTGTGAAAAATTCCATGAGGAGAGGAAGAGCACATGGGGTGGTACTTGGTACAGGAGGTGCAAGAGTTTAGTTTAGCCTGTAACTAGCAGGAAAAAGGCAGGATTCTTAAGAGGAGTCCCTTTCATGCTCTGAGCTGGGAGCACTGCTTTGGTGAAATGAAGTATGAGAAATTAAAAAGGCAGGAAAATTCCCCATGACCCATGGTGATGCTGTCCCACCTGTACAGAACACTGTTGGGCAAAACCTGGTGAGACAGGTCTGGTTTTGAGGCTCATCCTGCAACTTCCGCAGCTCCCCTCCTTGCCTGAGCCAAATGACAGCCCCTGGGTCCTGCCACCTCCCCTCAGAGTTGCTGTGTGTGGCCTCTTCCTGGCCACCAAGTCCCAGGGTTGATAACAGTCTTGCTGGGGAAGCCAAAGCCAGCCTTGAAAATCCTCTTCCTGCATCGTCAAGCTGGCAAATTGATTTTCCAGATCATGAGCTGAACCTCTGAAATTGTTCTCTTCTGAAGAGATTATGGAATTACTCCTGTGCTAATGAATGCTTTAATGTTATGGTGAGTAAAGTCCCATAAGGACTTTAACTGCCAAAAAAAAAAAAAAAGAAAAGGCATTGTAGGAAAGGGGAGCCTGTGGTGCCTGTGTCAGACCTCATTTCACCATCTGGGGAACAGGAAAGGAGGAAAACAAGAGGTGGGTGAGGAGACACGCTCAGGAAAATAAGGAGAGAGAAAATGGGGAGAGGTGAGGCTTGCTGTTGTCTCCCAGGAAGCTGCTGAACCCATCAGGAATCCCTCCTGCAGCTCCCCAGTTTATCTCTGAATCCAAGCAGGAAAGGTAAGATGTTAACTATTCCCTTCTCACCATCTCTCTGGCTGTACCCTCCGGCAGCAGGAATAACCCAGCTCCTGGTGACCCAGGGCCCAGGGTGGGCAGCAGAGCCTGGGTCCTGGGGCAGGCTGCTGTAACTCCCATGGCATTATCCAAGTTTAGCACTTCCCTCTGCCCTCCTGATGCATTGCTGTCAGGCTCTGATGGCACCATGACACTGGTTTCCAAACATACAGTAAGAAAGTGTATTTGCTGACACCCCCCACAAAGGAGTTTGCCATTTATTAGGGAGAGAATGTGCTTCTGGGGATGAGCCTGCATTGATCCTGCTGGTGCTCACAGAACAGTCTCACCTCTGCTTTACAAACCCCGGCTTTATTGTGCTGTAGCTCCATGGGTTAGAACCAGGTTGTCCCAGATTTGAGCAAGAGCAGAGTTAACCCCTAAGATGGGACGGGGAAGCAGTGCAGGGAAAACGCCTCCGTGCCACAGGAGCTGCAATGCAAGGGGAAGGCTGGTTTATATTTAGGTTAAGGGCTCTGCACAGAATGGGTAATCCTCTTTTCATGAATTATCCAGGGGATTAGACAGCTTTAAACTCCCCCAGGCCTCCCTGGCTGCAGCCAGGCTCGGTGAGAGCCAGGGGGGCAATGGCTGGAGGGAGGGAGGGAGATGCCAGCAGGTTGCTGATGACTCATTTGGCTGCTGCCAGCCTTGCCAAGCACTCCAAGAGGTCACCAGGGGCCCAGACGCAGAGTGACACAGGAGTGACGTGCAAGGCGAAAGGGAACATCCCAATTAGGAAAGAACATGGAGCTTTATAAATAATTGCAGAGACGAGGAGCATGGCAGCAGGTAGGAGGAGGGACAAGAGACCCGAGGCAGCAGTTTTACAAAGTGTAATATCCTCGCTAGACTTTTCCAAGCTGTTTCTCTAACCAGAAAAAGGGATGCTTTTGGAACTGCAGCTGATCCATCTGAGCAGAGGCTCCAAGCCCACCTGCTTGGGCTGGTTCTGCAAATGCGAGTCTGGGGATGCAAGTCAGGTTAATCTGTTTGGAGTGCGAATGGATCAGTGTCAATACTCCATTAAAATGTTGAAGGGAGGCCAACAGCACAGCTCAGGGACAGTGAGGGGGTGGGGAAGAATTGGATGCAAGCAGGGAGGCAGGCTAGATTGCACCAAAACCTGAATATTTCACTCCATTATGGAGTAAGTGCCCATAGCAGATTTCTGTTCTTTGCCTAATTAATAGCTGCTAGAAAAAAAGGAGTCCTTTCACTAATCTCACCCCGAGGACCCATTCATGCCACGTGCCTCTACATGTGGGTCTTGGGACAAAGCTTTGGTGGGGACATGAATGAGAAAGGCTCAACTGTGCACGCTGGGCTGTGGCTGACACCCAGCTCTGCAAGGATGACGAGAGGGCTCTTCCTCCTTGTGCCAAAGGCAGCGGAAAAAGCCAGCAGGGAGGACCAGTTCATGAAACAGGAACACAGTCCTTGTGTCCTAGTTGATTTTCTGTCCATGGGTTTGTGGTGGGCCCACTCTCTCCCTCCCCTAATCTCTAGAAGCTGGGGTCTAGCTCTAAGCCAGTATGGTTTGCCTTCCTTCACTCGGTTTTCCAGGCTGTAACTAAGAAATCAGTGCAGGGCTTTGATATCCCCAATTCACACTTTACTGCTGCCTAGACATGTATCCACCTTGCCCTGGACACAGTACAGCTCTTATCCCCCAGACCCAGGCTGGCCACCCTTATCTGGACCGTGGAAAAATAAGGTTTATTCATGAGGAAGTTGAGTGCACCAAGACACTATTTCTCCTGCATTTAAATCAGTTCTACTCTCTGCTGCTTATCCTACCTAAGCTAAATCAGGATTTTGACCCTGTGTTTTCCCCTGCCCAGAACTGGGACAAATTGAAAGCCTTGTTTTGCTATTCACCATTCCCTCTTTTACTCCTATCATCTAGAGGATGCTGTTTAAATAATGTCAGGGGAGTCTGAGCTGTAGAAGGAATAAAAGAACAGTCTCCCAACTCCCTGCTAGGATGGGGAATTCTGTGGCTGGCCCTGTAGCTCCTGCCCTGCCCAGCCACACAAGCAGAGTCAGCATCAATCGTGGCTTGTGAAGGCAGAGCTAGAAATCGCTGGAGAAAGCCTGGGTGGAAGAGGGAAAGCAAAGAAGGGAAAGACCGTGGAAAGTCTTTGCCTTTAATGTGAGCTAATGTCTTTCCTCCCTGCGTCGAACATCCTCAATTTCCTGTTTAACTTAAAGTCAACACATCTGTCACGTTAGCATCGCCCGCTGCCTGCTTTCCCCAAGCCTCCCCCCTCCCATCTGCCGTCCCTGCTGCCTGCAGCCCCGCTCCCTCCCATCGCTCCGGGGGTGTGTGCTTGCCGTGTGCTCCCTGCTGCACTTTGCCTCAGCTCCAGCCTCACAGCCCCGCTCCCTCCCATCGCTCCGGGGGTGTGTGCTTGCCGTGTGCTCCCTGCTGCACTTTGCCTCAGCTCCAGCCTCACAGCCCCGCTCCCTCCCATCGCTCCGGGGGTGTGTGCTTGCCGTGTGCTCCCTGCTGCACTTTGCCTCGCATCCTGCGGGATGATCGGCTCGGCTTGCGGAGCACCCACTCCTAATCTCCGCCTTGTGACATCCTAGCAGACAGGGGCAGCCCTTCCAGGAGCAGCTCCACGGGCTGGAAACAGGGGGAATGGCTGGTGAACGGCTGTGATATTTCCTAGTTCTGGTAAGCAATGATGCTTTTCTCTTTGATGGTCCCTTTCTGGGCAACCAGTCCAGATGTAAAAGTAATAGGGCTTAACGGGGTAGAAAAGCAAAAGGAGGGAGCTGAAAACGAGACAGGAAAAAAAAAAGTGAAGCTCATTTGGTTTGTAGTGAAGCTTTTCCAGGGGTCAGTGCTCATCTAAGCAATTTAATTACTGTTAAGTGAGAGGCTGGGACCCAAGCTGATCAATGTGTGTGCCTGGGCAGTCGGACCAGCTCTCACAGGCAGATCCATTGCCCACCCTGTGTCTTTTTTCCTTTGTGATTTCCAGCTTGGTCTGATATTTTCCATGTAGTCCTATGTGAGCTCCTACGTAAATGCTGCTTTCTCTGCCCTGGTCTTGTTACTGCAGGAGTTTTGGGAAGTCATTCATAAATTTCTGCCCCTGAGTTGATGCATAAAGCCTCACAACTTTCCTAGCTGATAAACTATCTCCATCCTGAAGTCTAACTGCATTTTTCACTGAAACCAGTCCCCTAGGTTCTGCCAGTAGCTGATATAGAGAGAGGTGCAGATAAAGATGTTTGGAAGGAAGAGGGTCTCACTGGACACTCTGTTGGGACCATGAGCTGTCTGATGTCCTGGACATGGGATTACTCCAAATGAGAGGTTTGCAAGTCAGTGTCTCACAGGAGTCTCAAAATAGGCGTCCTGCATCTTAGTTGAGTGACAGCAGAGCTCTTATACCAGGGGTGAATTTAGGGCCCTTGTTTAAAGAGGATCAGGGAATAATAAACCTAAAAGCAGCCTTTGCAATCTGGCTGTATTGAATCTGCAAAGGTCTGTACATAAAAACAAAGGAGAAATGTACTGGGGGAGCTTTGGCAATTTTTCTGACCGGTTTAAAGATATGACCTTCTTGACAGACCTGTGTTTCACCCAAAAATTGGTGCAGAATTTGGTTTGGGGGTACCAAAATATTTTTTTCTAGATTTATTTATGACTGGCAGAATGAAAACTACTTCTGGAGAACATTTCAGAGATAACTTGCTTATAAAAATATTCCTCTCAGGATATATTCATGCAGAAACCTCCACTTGCTAAAAACTCACACATTTCCTACTCTTTGATGTTAGATACTGTGACACTGAGAGTAGGGCACTTTGGGGTTTGTGATTATTTTAGAGAAACCTAGGCATTTCAAGCATCAGTTATATTAAATCTGAAGAAAAATATCCTTCTCTCTTCAGCAGCAGGTTTTGACTTGGAGTTTTGTTCCAAGTGTGTTTCAGGGACAATTTTTGACCAAATCTCTGTGATAAACAGGGGTGAAGAGAACATGGGGGACTGGAAGGGACTTTGTGTGACTAAATCCCAGCACAGGGCAAGAAGGAGAGTGCAAGTGCAGGAATTTTCCAGTTTGTTGTCTTTGGGGGTTGATAATGTGAAGAAATCTTCTTAGAGAGGATAGCTTTTATGTCCTTTAACCAAAACACCATGGTTTGTGTCAAAAGGTTGAAAATCCTTCATTCCACATTTCCTGGAATAATGCTTCTGAGCACCAGAAAATTATTTACCAGTCTGTAAATTATTTTTGTTGTTGAATTATCTTCTAAAACCTGCAGTAATGTTGATAGCAGAGTATCTCTGCTGTCAGTTTGATGTTGTGTCCCACATTCAGTCTGAGATGCTGGCCAATGGTGACTGTGCATTCCTGTCCCTCTGCAGTTCTGCCTGGCACTGCTAATTTCCCCTGTTTAATTAATGGCTCTGTAATATTTATAAAGAGAAAAACCTCATACCCATCTGTGATAACTTTGGTGCTTCTGCCAAGATGAAATTCTAGAGCCAAATGAATATTACAATATGCTGGATATAGAGATGTTTATAATGTCCCAAATTTCCTGAGCCTTCCTGATTTGATAATGGGGAAGTGAAGTACTGATCCCAAAGTCTTTGTCTCTGGATAGAAACAAAATTGAATATGCTACAGAATTAATGAATATTGTGACTTCAATTCAATTTTAGCCTTTTCTTATGGACATTTGGGTTATAAAGGATGGATTTCCCTTGTGAAAAAAAATCCATTTGGTGAGGGCAGGGGAGTCATATGGGATCTTGAATGAAGAATACTCCAGATCATTCCTGTGATGGCACTTGGCATCAGCCATCCTCTCTTCAAGACAAAGCAATCAAGAAGATGGAAGATTAAACTTCTCCTTGCTAGGGAGACTTCCACATTATTTGATTGAAATTGGAATCCTGTCACCTCATGCTTGTCTTTCCAGATTTTTCTTACCACATCTGCTAAATTACCACCAGCTATTTGCGTTTTAAATGAGGGCTTCCTCCCGCACACCCCATCTGCTCAGCCTGTTTGTTCTTCCCGTGCAGTCACGACTTAGTGATCGTGGTTATGGCAGAGGAAACTCACTGGTGTTGGGGGGAGAAGGAAGATGGGATTGATTGAGGTGGCCTGGCAGATTCCCCTGGCTGTGCTGAATTTGAAAGAGGAGCTCTGTTAAAACTGGGGAAGAACCTCTTATGAATGAGATTTTACTCAGAGAAAGGGAGCTGGGAAGCTCAGCCCACTTTGAGGACAATTCTTTTTTCTCTAGTACTGTCCCAGGGAATGTTTACAAATAGATGTCAGAGAGTCTCCAGTATCTAAGGTGACATAGCTCACCTGGGCATGTTCTTGACTGCCCTAGTGCCAGGGAGGGAGAAGAAATTACAGCTTTTCTTGCTTGCAGGTGGTTGAAATGTGAGAACACTGTAAGTATTCTAATCTCCCTCATTAAAGTTGGAGAGGCTACAGGTTTCCAGAGATGTTTTCTGCTCACCTTAGTGTGTCAAACCTGGAGATATGACTACAGATAGAGAAGGATGTGATTGAGATCTACAAACTTGTGATGTGGAGGAGGCATTTAGTCAGTAGGGCTGCTGACTTATCTTCTCAAATCCAAGACCCAGGCAACATCAGAACTGACTAAGAGAAGCCAGGTACAGCTCCAAGATGCCTCTTGGCATGAGGATTGTGTCAGCTCTGATGCTGGGCAGGCTCCTCCAGGAGATGCTGCAGGACTGTGAGGGCTCAGTTCTCACTGATTCAGTGTTTCCAGCCAAACTCAGTGTTTTGCTGTGCTTCACAGTAGCTCTTGGGGAAGATGAGTTTGCAGGAAGCTGGAATTCAGCAGCTCCTGACTGGGTGATGGATGGATTTGTTCAAGCCCTGGTTCCCAGCACAGCAGCTGCCTCCTTGGCCTCCCACCTCCCAGGCTGGGAGTGAGAGGCATGGTGTCCTCTGAGCAGCACTGCAACGTGGAGATTTTCCCAGTCCTGGCCTGCAGATAATATCTGTGGAGTGTTCTGTAAAGTGTGAGAGGGTGAATAGACCCCTGCAGGATTTTTTGGACCCTGTGGAAAGTGCTATGGGAGCCAATCTGCTTGTACACACAATATGCTTCACACTCTTCCTGCTCTTGAGGTGCTGCAGTGGTAAACTAAGGACTGTGTCAGGACACAAGTGGTGTCTCGGGGATTGCTCCCACCATATCCCTCCTGGCACAGGGAACAACCTGCTTCCTCCTGCAAGGGACACTTCTCTTGCCCTTTGTGGCAGGTGGTCAGGCTGCTGCAGATTAACTGCTGTAATTATTGCAGCTTACAGGTTCCTGACCTCCTAAACTTATATCCAAGCCCTTCTCAGGTGTGCAGGACTCTCCTGTTGTCTCCTCTATGCCTTGACACTTGGAGGAGGCCCTGTAGAGGAGGTGATGGTCACTTCTTTGAGGAACCTCATTTATGTTGCAGTGATGGCCCTCCATCAAGGCCAGCTGCACTTTGTTCTGCAGCTCCTGTGAGTCACTCCTCAGGGGAATAGCACATCTGGAGAATCAGGTTAGAGGCAGATTAGATTTGATGCCTCCAAGGGGATGATTGAGAGTTTGGGGGACAAGAATGGAAGTATGCACAATACTTCTCCAGCTGTATTTGGTGCGGAGGGTGTGTTGCACAGGACACTCCCACTGATGGATAAAAAGTTATTTTAGATTTACAAACTATCCTGGGTGGGTGGATCCTGATGTTCTTCTCAGGGTAGAGTAAAATAAGTAAAATTTCTCTGGATTTATACCAGAATAAGAGCTAGATGGGCTACTATGAGAGATATGGCACCTCATAATGTAATAAAACATAAAGTGATAATTCTGCTTTGTACACAAAGTCCAAAACTCTCTCTGACCTGATAGATGGAACGTAGGAGGAGGTGATTTGTGGCCACAAGCTGGCTTTTTACACACTTGTTTTGTTTTTTTTAATGGCAACTGGTTCTCAAATGCTTTCTATGCTCCACAAAGGAGGAAATCTGACCCAAATTCTCCTCATCTGCTTCCACTGAGAGTGGGAACCAGTGGGATCAGCCATTTCTGAGTTCGTTTATCCTTCTAGACCCCTAAACCAATGTACTTGTAGCCCAGTGCATTTCAGATGTTTTATCAGGACTGTTTCATTGCAGCAATCTAGTGTGCATTAATTATAAGCATGTGTAAATAAGGTGTTAAATGATTTATACCAAGACCCAGATTGAGAAATCCCAGTGATTTCTTCTCCTGTGTAGCTGCTGTAGAAAAGGTCAGACTTCCTGGCATTGAGGAGGAGATGAGGAATCTTTTCACTTGCAATTCAAACCCAGAATTGCTGGGCTTGGTGCAGGCTATGGCCAGCATGAAAGGGGGAGGAAGCCCATCTCCAGTGAGGCCAGCACATGTGTGACAAATCCTGCTGTCACCACTGCCAGTCACTGGCCCTCTGGGCACTGTGGTGGTTCTCTGACGTTGGGACACCCTTGGGAAGGCTGGGAATTCCTTTTGCATTCTCAGAGCCAGAGCGTGTGAATTAAGAACAGAGTAATTTTAATTAATCTTGTACTTACTATTTATCACTAATTGGATATGCTTTTGGTGCTCTTTTTTTTTTATTTCTTCTTATAGATAAGGGTGTTTAGGGTTGGTTATTAGTATCTATTTCATAGTTCTAGCAAGAGAGGATCCTTTGCTCTTAGAAGCTAAGACTGCAAACCATCAGAGCTGCTGCCTGTGCTGCAGCCTGGATTAGTGCCTGGGGGTGCTGGGCAGCACGGACACCTCCAGCCCAGGGTGCCCAGCAGCAGGGCAGGGACAAACCAGAGCCTTGCTGGGTCTGGGGATGTTGCAGACATCAGGGGCTCTGGTAGGAAACATTCATAGACCATTTCTGACCAGAGAGCATTTGGTGTTTTGACATGATTTTGGAAAGTCAGGCATGACTAAGGTAGGTCAGTTTGGGGTCTCTCATTAAGGCTTTATTTTCAAGCTACCCTCCTTAGCATGGTGGCTACCAACAGAGTCCGTGCTGAATGCTGCACAGCCAGATGATGTCCTTTCAGATGATGTCCTTTCAGATGATGTCCTTTCAGCTCCTGTAATCCTTCTGACACACACAGGACAGGCACTAAGGGAATGAGAAAAGATTAGGAAAAGCCTAATTTTGCCCCTCCACACACCTTGCAGATTCTGCAAAGCCTTTTCTGTAGCCAAAGCTTACACCCTGCCTGCTTTGAAACCAGAAAGAAATGGGAGAGAGCTCACGTCCTGCTGACTCACAGTTACAGGGAGCTGAGCACAGCGATTTCCCAGCCATCAGTAGGAAAGGAAGTAAGATTTACACCTGGGAAGCGTCAGGGAATTTGGAAGGGAGGAATGAGAAATAAGGTGCTTCAAAGCCATGCTGTTTGAAAGATGTCACAGCTAAAGCAGAAGGCTGAAACAGGAATCCCATTTGGCTTTCTCCAGAGCAAATTTATAGAGGAGGCAAGTTCTGAAGGTGGAGAGAGGCTTGGTGAGGATGAGAACCCTCATCCCCCCTCACTCTCTCTGTGCCAGGCAGCTGCTGCTGGTTCCTGCTGTTCCAGGCCATGCAGCTGATTAAATATTGAAAGGGTTTCACTGCTGTTGCTTGAAAAGCTTCTGTCTGGATGAAAATGAAGTTATGTGAGGACAAGTTTGTGCTGGCAAAATTAGTCTCTGTTTGAATACATCTGGCCATACCATACAAACACACCCAAAATAGCTTTGTGGGTTTTAAGGAAAAGGCACCAGCAGGACGTGGGTTTGGGTTCCTCATTTTCGGAGCCAAGGTGTGGGAGTGCTCAGGGAGGTGGGGATTGCAGATGGGGGTCAGGCTGAGTTGTCAGAGGCCTTGTGGCATTCAGAGGCTGGTGCAGGTGCTCAAAGGCTGGTTGTGATGGGAGCCAACACCTGAGGTCTGTGTGGTCACACAACAGCTCCAGGCTCAGCTCCCACACACCCCCAAAAGCCTGGGAGATACAGTGATGGATGGAGGTGCAGGCAGAGAGAGGGGAGGGGGAAGGGATTTGTACTGAGTTATAGGATAAAGGCAGAGGCAGGAGGAGAGCTGGGATTAGAGGTAGGGGCCAAAAGTGTGAAAAATTGAGAGGGTTGATCTGTGGGCTGTGATTGTAGGGAGTGTTACAGCAGCACAGCTTGGCCTGAGATGTTTAGTCATTTTATGCTGTCAGAAAAGACACATTTGAGCAGGAAAAGAAAGCTCCATTCATTGCCTGAGTGTCCAAAACAAGCATGCAAATCTGTCCTGTGATCAAAGGCAAACTTTGGAAACATGTCTCTGATCTTGTTAGTGTAAGTATAAACAGAGAAAAGATATCAACTTGATTAAAATGCTGCTGTAATCTGCAGAGATGTGGGATAATCTGTCCTGAAAGCACCAGGCTACCCAGCAGGCAGGGAGGCCATCCAGCCTGCAGGAACAGGACAGGATGGGTAAAGAGCTGCTGGCCCCTCTGGGTCGTGTAGAGGTTCAGACAGAAGAAGGAGAGATGGGATTTCCATCCTTCCTGCAAGGGGAATTTAGTCCTTGCTTTGGACTGCATTTATTTTAGTGCATAATCATCACTGAGAATTGGTTGTTTTATCTATAAATTAAGTAAAATTTTGTCATAATTTTATTAAATATTTCTAGAATTTGGTGCTTGCATCCTATGGGAGAGAAGTCTGTAGAAATGCCTGTGAGTAAACATGCAAACAAAGCTTTGCTTACTCACAGCCTGAGTGAACTGGCCAACATTTGCTGCACAAAATAAGGCATTTAGCAGCTAATTCTTTTTTTCCCCCAATAGTAAGGAAAAAAGAGATCATATTTATCTTCCTTGCTCAGAACGAGGTGAAATGTCCACAGCAGAATCTGCCGTGCTGCTTTTCATTATTCTTTGGACCGAACTGAAACGAGATTTCAAAAATTACATGAATCAGTTCAGTTTATGGGAGTCATTAAGCAGTTTGTAAGTGGTTTTTCCAGCGTTTCATGACAGTTGTTAATTGCATTTGATTAGAGGAACATAGTCACAGCACGGCTGATGGATGGATTCTCATCTGAGCAAATCTGGATTAATCTATAGCCCTAAGGTTGTGATCCATAACATAATTTAAATCAAATTAAAAATCAAGGCTGCTATTAAAATGGGATGTGTGTTCATGGTGAAAGTAATTTTATCATTTTGGCATCTTTTTCATTCTTTCAGAGCACCTAGTGTAGCTCTTCAATTTCAATTATTTTTTCACAATTATAAGAAAAACTTTTGCACTGGGAAATATTCCAGCTGGAAGATTTCCAAAAGAAAATATTTCTTTTGGCATTTAAAAATCAAATTCTGAAATGGTTTTTAATTCCTACTAGATTTAGATAAGCCGTTTGATTAAAAAAAATCCAGAATTTCCATCTCCCAGCAGTGTACTGAGAAATGCAGGACCTCATTGTAATTATTTAATTAACTATTGCTGAGGCTTTTTTCCCCCTCGTATGTGCTATGAAATAATACCATGATTTTGGCAGGCTTACAGCATCTGAGCCCATGTGGCTCAGCAGAAATGCACGGCAAGTAAGGAATCAAATGAAGTCTGTTACATCTGTGCTACACGGCTTTTCCCTCAAATGGGAAGGAATGCCCAGCCTGCCCACCCCACAAGTTGGAATTAAACCCCCCAGATAAATAGGTCAGCTCAGAACAGACCCTCCCCAGGGGTCTTGGTCTCCTGTACATCGCCCTAAATGAGGATTTTCCCCTTGAGATGCTTTGGGGAGGCAGCAGCCCAAGGGCCGTGGGGTGGGGGCTCAGGGCTCCAGCAGAGTCTGTGGCACCTGAATTATAGGAGACAACCTTTGCATTTTTCCAATTACTGAGTGTAGTAATTGTTGTCCAGTGACTTCCTTTACTCCCTCCTTTCTATCAGTGCAAAGTGTGTAGGAGAAACTCTCTGTGGAGGGATCTCCCCTGGATGGAAGAAGTTCTTTGGCTGCAAGAGTGGTGGTGCAGGGCTTGGGGACATCCACCCACAGACAATCCACAAACACCCACAGACACCCAGGGACACCCACAGATACCCAGGAACACCCACAGACACCCAGGGACACCCACAGATATCCACAAACACCCACAGACACCCAGGAACACCCACAGACACCCAGGGACACCCACAGATACCCACAAACACCCACAGATATCCACAAACACCCACAGACACCCAGGGACACCCACAGATACCCGGGAACACCCACAGACACCCAGGAACACCCACAGACACCCAGGAACACCTACAGATATCCACAAACACCCACAAACACCCAGGGACACCCACAGACACCCAGGGACACCCACAGACACCCAGGAACACCCACAGATACCCACAAACACCCCGGGAAGCTGACAGCAGGGGCTTCAGTGGCCTTTCAAGAGCAGCAAAACCAGCAGCTCCTTGTCCTGCCTGTACAGCACGTGGGAGGTGGCAGCTGGTGGATCCCTGCCCTGTGGGGCCATTGGGGATAATGGAGCTGCTTCCCTGATTAACTCTGGCAGCGGCTGCTGAGTTAATTAGCGGGCAGATATAGGATACTAGGCATTACTAATTTGTCCACAGATGCAGCTTGGAGCTGAGTGGGTTTGGGGTGAACTTCATCCCTGCTGTTAGGAAAAATAATTTTCAATATCTGTTTCGAAATGTTTCAAATTCCTGTTTGAGCAGGAGATGCTTCTGCTGTTTCCACTGTGAGATTCCTTCATGAAGCTCAACCTACATGAGATTTCAGTTCAGAATCTTCCTATATGGCTTCATTTCACATCCATCTGGCCCTGCTTGATCATGTCTGGACTTGTGCCTTGCCCTTGACAGGCATGGTCATTCAGGTTTCATCTTCTCACTAGGAAGGGGAATCTTGCTTGCTCCAAGTGAGAGAGATCCAGTTAAACACGAGAGGCTCCTGAGAGGTGCCTAGAAATAATTCATTTACTGTGCTTGCAGAAGCAGTGGCTTGTTCTGACCAGCCATGTGTGGTTAAAACACATGAGGGCAGAGACCTCCCAGGATCCAGCTGGTATAAAAGGACAGGCAGGACCCTCAATCAAAGCCTTTAGTAATTTCACAGGGCGTAGCTGTTCAGGTTTCATGAACTCAGGGAATCCCTGTGAGAATTCCTGTCCTTGCAGCTAGAAAAGAGCCATTACCAATTGTTCATTATGACAGTAACCACTTACAGCCATTGGCTTGTGGCCATGGCATGATCTGAGCATCAGCAACTCCATTTCCTGCCGGTTCCAGGTAGGCAGATGTTTTCTTTGGGAGTGTTATGGAGCCTGTAAGTGGTTTGGATTGGGATATTGTGCCCGTGCAGTATCTGCTTTCATCAGGTGCTTCTTCTATAGGACATCAGAGATAGCATCTGCTGAGTGGGTGATGGAAAATAGGTGGAGTAAAAAGGGAGAAAGGTTGAAAATGGAGTTACTTGTTAGTTACTACTCAGTTACTCATCACAGAGGAGGGATTTTCTTTCTTTTTTCCTCAGTGATTGCTGAGTCAAATGTGCATATCACATTTTACCAAACAAGCCTGTTCTGCATTCTTATGCAGAGCATTTCTTGCGTGAAGATGGAGTCAATTACCGTGCATGTATTTGCCCAGCCCGAGGAGCCTGCCAGGCTCCCATCTATATTTCATCAGCCTCAACACTCCCCGAGGCTTGCAGCACTTTGCTCTGCCTGCAGTGAAGGGCTCCTCCACTGCAAAAGCAACAATGACTCAAGAGAAATACACAGACAGATGAAGTTCCCTGGATTTAACATCTCCTGGCAGCCTTGGCCTTATCCCCTTAATGCTGGGTGGCATTTGGATGCTCTTTTCAGCAGCCAGGTACCAGCTGATGTTTAATCTACCTGCCACTGGGCTGATGTAGAGAGCAAGCTGCTCCTCACACCCTGTGCAAGCTGGAAGCCAACAGCAGCACTGACCCCCTCCTGCCACGCTGTGGTGTCTTTTCCATCTTTAATTCATGAAAGGGTTAAAGCAAGGTCTCTTAAAACTTCTGGCTCAGTGGTACAGTCAAGTGCAGGCTCACACTTACAGGTTACTGCCAGCAGTTTGCCTTTGCTTTTCAGCAGCCCTGCTGATGAGGTTTCTGTCTATCCCCTCAAGATGCTGTCCTTCAACCCCAGAAAAATTGCTGCCAGGAAGCTTTGCCTAAAATTCAGCATCAGTTTGAATTTCAGGCTTTCGCATCTGCTGCAAATCTCCCAACAGAGCTGGGCCCAGAGCTGAGTCCCTTTATACTACCCAGTGAAGCCAGTGGGTCCATGGAAAAGAGAAACTCCTCATCTCTCTTTGAAGAACATGTTCCTTCCCTCTGGTCAAAGAATGTTCATCCAAAAATTTTATTCTCAAAAGAAAAGGGATCTGTTCTGCACAAATTAGAAATGTTTGAGAAGCAAATATTTCCCTTTGTCCATTTACACAGAAAATTACTGAACCCCCTGCTGAACTTTGAATCAGGGAAAACCAGCCAAATTTTCAAGAAAAATATTTTTTATGGAAAGAAAGAGCATTATTAGCACCTTTCCTTTTAATAGAAAACCAGTCTATTTTTTGATGCTCTTTTCTACTTTATCAGCCTGATGAAACAAACAAGCAAGGCGTAGAAAAAAGACTGATTTTTTTAAACCTTTAAAGTTATACAGTTTTAAACCTTCTAAGTTATAAAGTTTTAAACCTTCAAAGTTATTCCCCTGATTTCTAGTAGATTCCCCATTTTCTAGGTACTTAGGATAATATAGAAGAAACAATGCCTGTTCCTCTCAGAAGGGCTGTATTTTTAGAAGGGATGCAGAAAAGAGAGGTAAGGTAGTTTTTTTCCAAGTAACATATGGGCTTTCCAATAGTGATCCCACTTTTTTATTATTTTGATTTTACTTTAGAATTGAAATACAGTGGGTCTTGATAGTATTTGAACCCATCTGTGCCCATGTGTGGTTTCTTTACGTTGCTTTTATTGTGGAAAGAATAAATGCCACATTAGAGTTAAATCTTCAGTTGCTGATAATGCAGCTGGCTTTTCTTGCAGTTGGGATCAAGCCAAAGGAATAATCGTGTGTATCTATGCAAAGCATATCTCTGAAATCTCCAGCTCACATTGCTCTGGGATCCCAGCACAGGTGATTTTATGACAATACCTGCTGTAATTAGGAACCTAATTAAATATCCTCTGATCTTACCCTTCTCAGAGTCAGCTCAGGGGGCTGATTCGGATTCTCCAACTCTCTCTCTTCACGTGGTCCATGGTCACACTCCTACAGCAAAGCAGGTGACTTTTAGCACCCTTTGAATAGAGACACTGCTCATCAGCATCCCAGAGCTCAGGGGTGAATGGACCAGCAGCATGAGCCAGTGTTGCTGGTAAGTTCCTAAAAAGTATATGGAATGTGTTAAAAAGACAAATCCCACAGAATGACTGAGCTAGAAAGAAGCCAGGAAGGGCAGGAAGGCTGGAGAACTTGGCCACATTTGGGCAGAGAAAGTCAGCTGTGCCTCAGCCATCTGCAGCAGCGCAGCAGGTCATCTGTCAGGTTAGTGTGGAAACGAGTGAGGAGCTGCTCTGTGGCTGGGGGCAGGTGCTGAGGGTGCTGTGCAGAGGGATCAGCAGTTTTGCCTTCACTTGGCAGCCAGGGTTACTCTAGCAGAAGAAATCAGCCCTGTCCATGAGCCAAGGGAGCTCTCTGCATGATGTCATGCTGCAGGGGAACCCCTTGCTGCAGAGACCACAGTCAGTGCTTCCCTCCTGAAAAGCGCCAGAAACAAGAGAAGTGGAAAGAAAAATCAGGCAAAACTTCCCTGCCTCTAGCAGGGGTTCTTCAAGCTCAGTCTGCCTTTTAGTCTGGCTGGGAGAGGTGGTGCCCTAAATGAGCAGAGCAGAAGTGGCTGCTGGTTTGTAGGAACAGCACTGAGATAGCCTTAGGGTTATATGGGCAAATAGCAGGGATGAATCTGGGTTCACAAAGCCCTGCTGTGCAATCCACTGTGCTGTTACCCAGCTCTGACCACAGGGAAGTTCCCCCACAGTTTGCAACATTCAGAGACAGCAACAGATTGGGACCCCTCAGGGAGAGACATTTTCTTTGTTTTAAACAAGGGAGGAGAGTAATTTCAAAACAATTAGTGGGAGGTATTTCCTAGAGAAAATCCTTCTTGTCTCATGGCAAATTCCCAAGGTACATTGCTTGCAGACACAAAACCTCTGCAATCTTCTCAGCTCTGCATCAAAGGCTGGTGCCCCAAATTCAGGCACTGTGCAGCAGGTGTTGAACAGAGGCCTCATGCAGAACCTTGGAAGGAGAGCCTAGATGAGGACAGCTGGACAGGGGACCCTTAGGAAGCAGGTAAAGCTGTCACCTACACTCTGTAGAGGACAGACAGACCTTTTAGACACTAAATTTTATGAGATAATGTCTTACTAAAAATTAAAAAAAAAGAGAGAGAGACAAAATGCCTCACCTGGAGGCTGTTGTACCTGGCTCTGATTAGTTTGGAGGTATAGTGTGGCTTTTTATTGCTCTCTAATTGTGTGGAAAAAAGGTTTTACCTGGATCCTACAGGTGTGAGCAGCCCTGCACAGCAGCACATGGCTATGGGAAGCAGTGAGCAGGGAATATCCATGTGTCATGTCCAGGTAGCTGGGGCATGTGGCCCACGACTGCTTCCACTAAAGGCCATGGGCCAGTCCTGCAGAAAAGTTTGGGCACCAGCACCTCAAAGTTTGGAGGTCTGGACAGGACCCAGCCCCAGTCATGGGTTGTTGGTAACTATGGTTGCTGCCACTACATCCAGCCCTCAGCTTCTCTACAGGGAATTGAGAAACTTGTTTTATTTGAAAATAATAGACTCTTCCACTGACCAGTTTTACAGCCCATCTCATCCCAATTCCAGCAATAAACCCATTTACTGTGGAGAAGAGGCAGGTGCTGCTTGGCCCTCTTCCAGCACAGAGCTTGAAACACAACAGGCCCATCAATGCCTTCAGCTCTCAGCTCTGTGCCCATCTCTAGATCTGTTTGAGGTTTTCATGTGTGCAGGGGCTGTCCTCGCTCCATATTCATTAGTATGGATTCCTCATATCTGCACCTCACTGGAAAAGCTGACGAGGGAATTCCATGCTCAGGCAAAGCACCAAATCCACAGGCCTGAAAACCAACCTTGTATCCAGCACAAACACACCAGTTTTACACCCAGCAACAGCATTTTGGATGCCCTTGTCCAGTGGAGTTGCAACATTATCTGTTCCCAAGTACCTCGCAGCATATTTGGAAGGTAGAAAGTACTCAATTCCATTCCCAAACTGTGAAGTAGAGACAGAAATGGCAGCCACACAGAGCCCTACAAAAATTCTGTTTCAGAGAAATAACTTTCTATAGGAAATGTCCAAAACTGATGTGTTAGTCATGGGTCCATGGTGTCCTATGATCACTTCCCTGCAGGGATCTCATGCAAGCAAGAGGGGGACTGGTCATCTCTTGTCCCTCCTGCCTGGTTTGTAGAGACAGGATTTGTTCCTGCAGGCTTGGTACTGTGGTACTGTGCTCTGTATGCTTATTCATGGGCAAGCAGAAAGATTTTGCAGCCACCAGACTTTACATTCATCACTAAAGTGCCATCAGAAATCAGCTTTTCGCCTATCCAGTCTGGGTTAGCTGAAAGGCTTGATATCCCCCCCTCCAGTCTGTTGGCTGTTCCCTGGCTCCCTGACAAGGAAGTATGAGGTTACACTGTCATAAATAACTTGTGATCATCACCTCCTTGCCACTTTCTTCACCTGGGATATTCTATCCTTTTTCCCCCTGAAGAGGCACTAATGTGATCTGCCTTGAAGTATTTGTTATCCCCTTGAAATTTGCCAGCTAATCCCCCCAGGCTTGTCATCTGGAGGACACCTGCTCTCACTCCACTTCTTCCTGCCTTCTCCCATATATCATCAAGGATTCCTGCTTCTAGCAAAAGTCTTGAATCTATTTTGTCTTTACTCCAGGTGTGATAGACTGTAATTCTCTCCTCCCTGTGGGGAGCAGAAGCCATTTACTGAGATATCACTTTATCTTCTGGTGTCATTTCTGTGTCAATAGTCCCAGTGTAGCAGGTGAAGGGAAAAACATTCCACAGCCTTCCTATTACTGCTGCCCAGGGCTGACTGTCCAGGGAAATATCTAGCTTGGGATGCCCTCTCTGATAGTTGGCACCAGCAAATGCATCCAAGAAAATCTCTTGGTGGATACTTACAGATCAGCCTACACCAGAGTGAAGCTCTCTTGATATTTGCCTAATTGAAGAACTTATTCCTCCAAGTAGAAAAAAAAATGTTGTAGAAAAAGAAACTCAGTTGAAACTGACCTTCTTTCTCTCAAATATATCCAATCCCTGCTTTTTAATGCTGCCAAGACCTTGCCTTTTATTCCCAGGAGACCCACAGGTTAGTGTAAATAGGAATTTCCTTGTGCAAGATTTTAATCTCTTGGCTTTCAAGTTTCTTTAATGTCCCTTTTGTCTCCTATTATGAGACTGCAAGTCCTTCTCATTTACATTTTGAGGACAAGGAGACTGATTTTTTTTTTTCTTTTCTTCCCCATTGCAAGAGATATTTTCCCTGTCCCAAAACATGCTTGGAAACAGAGCCCAAACAGAGGGTAAGGAAGGCAGATACTGCGTGGAGGCCTCTTAGAAGCTGCTGCCTTGTTGTGCCTTCCCTTCCACCCAACTCAGCTCTTGGGTGTGGGCTAATCTGGTGGCCACTTGGCCACCAGACCCACCTGCCAGTGAGTGGCTTCACTCAGCCCTGACAAGGCTTGGAGGAGCGCTGCCTGCTGACTCGGGGCAGAGGGGAGGAGTGGAAGTTCTGTGCTGGGACACAGGATGGGATCTCTGCAGCTCGGTGGGAAGGGACAGCAGCAGCTGAAGGAGTGAGTGTGACAACACATTGCAGGCTGCACATGCTGCTGAATCCAGGAGCTCCTCTGTGAGGCCTGGGAGAGCAGGGGCTAGAGGAAAGTCCCTGATCCCGCTCATGGGAGGCCAGCTGGAGGAACTCTGCTGTGGAGGGTTGGCAATAGAGGGGCCACTTGAAGCCCAAATCCTGGCAGCCAGTCCCTGACACGCTTTTCAAGAGCAGCTCTTTGAGGCCTGTTGTGCCTGGCTCTGCAGCACACAGGGCACAGCCAGCTCTCCTGGAGCTCTGGACTATCAAAATGCCTGTCAAAAGGACAGGCAGCCAAAATTCCCCGAGGAGCCTGGCGAGGTTTGATCTCAGCGTGTCAGAATGTGGACTGGAAGCTGGGCAATAACACACTGACAGATGAAATCCTCAGATGGGGCCAAATGCTGCTGTCCACCTCAGTCCCTCAATTCACCTGCTGACACGAGGAGCTGTGCTCCTGCTGAGGGGTGGAGAGGGCTGAGGGAAAGGCTGCCTACCAAACAAGAGTTTGCAAGCAGGTTCAGGGCAAGTGGAGACCAGCCAATATGTACAGGAGGCAGGTCCCAGACAGGACAGGAAGGAAGGGAAATGATGAAGGTCCTTGCTGCTCAAATTTTGCTGAAAGCCATATTCCTCCACTAAACTCACTTCCACGGTGTCCACGGCTGGCATTTCTGCTGTACAGCTCTTTGAGCTGGGTCAAAGAATCTGGGTTTTGGGTAGAGGTAGAGGGATGTCCCTCACTTCAGTACCTGCAGGAGGGAGCCTACTTGGACCAGGGACAAGTCAAAAGATACCTGCTCCCCACCTCTGAAATCCAGAGTGTCTCCTTTGCATGGGAATGCTCAGGTTTCAGGATCTCTCTCAGTTGCCTTCTCATTTTTAGGGAGTCTGATGACTCTCAGAGTCCTTACATGCCTTCTTTGGCTAGGGCTGAAATAAGAGGAGCAGAAGGAGAGCTATGAAACGTTCTGGAAATATTCTTGATTCTGATCAGAAACAGCACACTGAAGGTCATTCACAGGAGACTCTGCCCATGTGAGCATAATTTCAGCATCATACCGGTCTTGGCAAGGACAATCTGAAGTCCAAAAAGGTGAACTTTTGAGCTCTTCACCAGTGGTTACAAGATTCTCTTTTCAGTTATGCATGTGTTTTTCCTACACAATCTCTGACAGGTAGAGAAAACAAGTTATTATTTTGCAGACAAAGAGCTAAACCTAAGAGTAACTAAATGGCTTACCTTAGGTTAATCGAGCCATTTGTGGCATTAGAGAAAAGTACAGAGTTCTTGATGTTGCCCAAGTCACTAAGCCATCTCTTCTCTAATCAAATTTGTCTGAGTCCTTGCAAATGTCTGCACAGGCATGTATTTTTCTTTTTTTTTTTTACTCTTTTCGTATTTTATAGCGAAATTCCTGATAAAACATAAGCAGAAGTTGCCTGAATTCAACTCTCCTGGCATAAATTCCACTGATGGCAGTCTGATTTTAACTCCCATCTGTACTGTCGTGCCCCTACCCACAGGCATGAGTCACACTGAGCAATAAATAACAGCTAAATCCTTCTTCTGCCTCGACAGGTGATGCTGAGGATTTTCTCTCTGCGTACACACTGGGTATAGTGCCACAGCCTGATGATGTATTGTGGCTATTAATTTGAGGAGATGAAGCTTTTTCATTATTAATGTCCAACCTAAGTGCAGGAATTTATTGGGAATTATTTGGGAAGCAAATGCAGAACCTTCTCACTGCTCTGATGTGCTGAGCCTAATTTGCTTTTGTTTGTTTGTTTGTTTTTCTTCTTTTTGCTGGCTCAAGGCAGCATTAGTTTCCAAGACTGATACTGTTATGCCTTTTTCTCTCCTTACCTTTCCGACCTTCACAATCCCCTGGCTTGTCCTGCCTCCTTTATCTCATGCTCTGCTGTTGCTTTCTGTCATTCTTTGGCTCCTGCAGTATCTTCTCATTGTTTCAGTTTTTTCCTCCTTTCCTTCTCTGTTCCATAGAGGCACAAACATCATTTCAGAAGCCTGTGAGGCAGCAAGTGCCCCATGGCACAGCTGAAAGCCACATGACTTTGGGTTGTCAGAATACTGGTCAAGCTTAGGGCTCTGTGTAAATGAGCTCCTCTTGCAAAGATCTGTCCTAAAGGCTCCTGCAGGAGCAAGAAAGGAATGAGGGAGGCTTAGGAAAAAACCACTGCCAGGCAACCCAACTTTCCAAATGTTAAGGGACCCATTACACGTGGTTAAATTATGCATTCTCTTCTTCTGCAGGTGCAAAAATTTTTGAGTCAAAATCCTTCATGAGTATAAGAACATAAGAATAAATGTAGAATTGCTATGTGTAAGGCTGCTTGTAAGTCAATACCAACATATTTCAGGCCCTATGGCAAATTTTTATGACTTTCTTCAAGATGCAGGTTTCAAAAGTAGGTTCTTCAAAGATCTGAGAGAATCTGAGATATTCAAGGTACAGCTCAGACAGGCTTTACAAATTGCCTCCTTACAGAAGAAGACATCTCTCTGTGGGTATGCTTTGTTTGTGCTGCAGTGATACATGCGGGGCACATAGTGAATTTGATAGCTAGATAATGGAATCTGTTGAATGATCACGGCTGCTCCAAGGTTCAGCTCTCTTCAGTAGTGTCTCATATTTAAAAAAAAAAAAAAGGAAAAAGGTTAAACTCATCAAAATGCCATGAACATGAATGGAGAAAAAGCAATTGCTCCAGTATTTTCCCTGCCACTTAACCTTGAAAGGAGTCTCTTTAAATTTGCTTCTGCTTGCACTTGTATTTCTCCACAGGCAAGGTGCATAATGAACAGTGCATTTGCAATTTTGAAAACCCTTGAGGCCACAATACAATTGTTTTGGAGGTCTTATGCAGAAAAGAAAGAGGCTGTATTTAGTTTGAGAACCACCCCTTTTATCTGATCTCATACTAACTGTGCCCCTTTAGCCTTGATCATTGGGCAGCCCCGAAGGGAAACACAGGGATCAAGCCTATTAAAGGGCATGATGGAAGCATAAGGTTGGCTGTGTCTGTGACAGGCTACAGGGGATTTCTGGGAGCGAGCGAGAATTCTGGCATGGCCACTGTGTTTGTACACTTCACTGGAGCTGGTGAGCAGCTGTCTCAAGACACTGATGCCTGAGCATCCTGGGCTGGGAAAGAGCTGTTCCTGATGGCAGGAGTGGTTTCCAGCCTGTGGAAATGTCTCTGCTAGAGCTCTTTCTCAACACACTCCAATGCCACGGAAAACAGGAGACAGCAACCCTGCAAAGGCTGCCGAGAGGTGCAGTAAATTATTTTGTCTGCATTTGTGGGGAGGTTGGTTGGTCCCCCAGCAATGGGAAGGTGCTCATGAGCAATAACTGATGGTTTTTTGTCAGTACCTGAAACACCACAGTCACCTCCCATCTGAGACTGGGGATGATGAAGCATCCTGGCCACAGCAGTGTGGGAGCACTGGGCAAAGGCTCCTTTCGTGGCACAACACTCTGAAGACACTTTGGCCACATGGATCCAAAGAAAGGAGGAGCCAGGAAGAAAGGAGGAAAGGACAAGAGCATGGAGTGCTGGGGGCAAACAGACACAGCAAACCTCAAGGCTGCTGTGTTAGGTAGAGGCAGGAAAAAGAAGGAAAGGGGTGTTTAATAAGGATAAAGAAAATCCCTCCTGAAAGAAAGCAGTACTTAGAAATCACTCTAGGGTTTTCTGCTTTCATGGCACTGAAGCAAATCTATTCATCACAGCCATGTATTAATGAATTAGTTAATTAAGCAGCTCATTATTTAATAACTCAGGTTGCAAGTGTGATGAAATAAAAATCCCCTTTGTAGCCAGAGGCACATCTTTGCCAATAAGCTAAGCAGTTTATAGTTAATCAGGGATGTTTGCTGTCTGACACAGGCAGAATCTGCTGAATTGCAAGCAGTTTACTTCCAAGGTTATTGCTTACAGTTCTCTCTGGGAGCTTGTCAGGGCCTCCAAGCCCAGTAAGGTTAAACCTAATAAGCTGTCCAAGGGCAAATACACGTAGAAATGCTCAAATTTATGAAAGGGCACCAGGGCACTGCTGTTTCTGAATAAACATCCAATTTTCTATTGGTTTACACTGCCAGGTGCGGTGCTGATAGAGAGGCTGGTTTATTATTAAGCAGTAAAACCTCAAAGATTCTAGCTCATTATTATATTTAAAGAGACAGGGAAATAGTAGAAGCATGTCCTGGTTGTTTGGCTCTGATATGGCTCCCCCAGGTGATTTTGGGAAAGCTCCTTTATTTGCATTGACATTGGGACACCTCTAAGTATTACTTGATGTCCAGGTTGGGGTTTGTGCCTCAGCTCCACAATAAGGAAAATGTTTGTGGGGCAGCAAAGCTCGCCTTTACCTTGGTATTCATGTGGAGGATAGCTGGGTTTGAAGATGGGAATAAATCCTTTCCTAGCTTGTCCACAGAGTCCCTGAAATATGGGGGGGGGGGGGGGGGGTCAGCACACAGTATTTCCATTTCCATGCTCAGATACAGTTTTAGTCTCTCTCTGCCTCAAGTCATGATGGGCATGATGAACAAACCTGAGACTTTTTCTCAGCCTTTGATGGGACTTGGGAGCACTGTAGGTTGCTTAGGTACTGTGGTAATGGGAGAGAGAAGAGGAAATAGATAGCTAGAAGAAGTTTAGAGACCATGAGTAATTTCTCAACTAAAACATTTTTAATCTCAGTAAGATGTCCAAATTCCAGCTCAGGATATTAATTTCTGAGTTTTCTTTGGGTAAATTATCATTTCCACAAAACTCTGGCACATAAAAGCAGACTCCTCTCCCACCAGCCCTCCTGCTGTGATTCTCCTCTATCCTCCATAGTTTTGTTCTTTTCCCCTTCACCCTTTTCTCCCTTCTGACTAAGCTCTGGGCTGCCACTTCTCCCCGCGTTTGCTCCTTGAAGCAAGTCTGTTCATTATTTATTAGCTCCCATCCTCTTACACCATCTGTCTCAACTCATTATCCATATTCAGCTTGTCAAATTGACCTTTTATGGCCTTTCACTGGAATCCTAATGTGTAGTCTGTCCCTCCTTATATAGATATGTGTTGCTAAGCCATTCCTTTCCAACTCCTACTGTTAAACATTCCTCTCTGTTTCTATCTCATGAACACCCAGTTTGTTAGTCTGCACCCCTAACTTCAGAAAAACTATTTATTCTGCTTGACTGATGCTTGTTCCTTGTCTCATCTGCTGCATGTTTGCTATGCCAGCTTGCTGTAGCACATCCTGTCTTAGATATGACCTTTAAAGCATCTGCACCAACAGAGTATCAGACTTTAGGGTATAATCTCCCTATAACAGTCTGGGGGTCTTTCTGTCCCTTAGTTCATAACATAACATAGTGGATTGCAAGCTGAATTCAGCCCACAGCCACTTTGCTGTGAGAGTCACCACCACCACATAAAGCAATGGCATTTTAGTGTGCAATGTGCTGGAAACCAGAAATCTCCCCCAGTGGGATGGGTGAGAATGAAAAAAATGTAAAGGCATTGGAGCAGTGCAGCCAGACTCTTACTCAGCATTAATCAGAACAGTTCAATCAAACAACTGAACTATTTGTGTTCCATCTCTGTTTCCAAATCCAAGGGCTACTGTAAATGCTTCAGAGACAATAGTTTCTCCTCAGAGAAACTATAGTGTAATGCAGGAGTGTAGGATCAAATAATGCAATAAGTATTTTCTCCTAGTGGAACAAACATACACAGTGTGCACCTGCCCAGGAATGTGTAAAACCCACCACAGATCAATAGAGATTATCCAGAAACTGTAGGAGAACTTCAGCTCAATAAACTGTGCAGCAGAGAGTTTTGAACTAAAATGCTTTCTCTAAATAATTAATCAGGGCTGCTGGTAACACACTAAATAAATACTCCAGCTCTGGTTTCCCTGCATTTCTTGATATACCAGGGCTGCATCTGCACCAATCTTTTCCAGCCTACAGTGTGGGAGCAGTGAATAAACGAGTCCTGTCCCAGAGACCCTGGCAGCATTTTTGAGCAAATCAATGTGTTTTACACTGCAGAGAGGACTTTCACCCTCCATGTCCTACCTGTGCTGTAGGGGAGCAATCAGTAGGTGTCATCTGGACTGCTGAAAGTCGGTTCTTTGAACCAGATGATTTCAAGTCAATGACTTTCAAATATCTTGCTCTTCTTCACAGAATCTGTGGCACAGATAGCTTGCTTAACAAGCTCCGTAGAGAGTTTTTGAACCTGTGTTACGTATCTATCAAACAATTCCTTAATAATAAGAAAAGTTTCAGGAGAAACTATTTTTTTCTTTAGTTTTCACTTAATACAGTGCTCTCCTCTGAAGCTACAACAAAAGACACCTCTTTTTACACAGTTCAAAGCAAATTCTTTTTAAAGGTAGGCTCTGCTACAGACTGTGATTTTTAAATCTCTTGCTGCCCAGACCCAGTTAGCCTCCTGTGTTTGCAGCCACAGTTGATTGTGGTAGGCATTAACACATAATTTTACACCTGAAAAACATATATTGATGTGCCCTTCCATGTAATTTTGTTGTCTTTGATGGCAAAGTAGCTCCTTTTTTGCTTCCAGCTACCATGTCACTGAGTAAGAAAACTAAACTCATCTATCCTCCTTGATTTTCTGAAACAAGAGCAGAAAAGAAACCTCAGAAATGATACTGGATCTGATATTGCTCCAGTTGCAATGGGTTTTCAACCTGGGACTGTGATATAATTCTCCCTCAAGAATACTTGATGACCATGGTTTCTTTTGGACATTAATTGCAAAGACAAATTTTACTCCAATCTTGTGAGACTGGAGAGGAATCAATTTAGATTTTTTTTTTCTAGTGTTGTGTATAGCATTCCTTTACCTGTCTAAAATCCTGTAGAAACTTGCATTCCAAGGGATGACCTGTATTTTGAAAAAAAGAGACCAGGTTTTCAGCTGATTAAATCTCACTGATCCACTGGCCAGTGTTCAGATCTGAGAACATCCTCCTGGAAATTCCCCAGGGACACGCTGCTCTTCACCACCAGTGATTAGGATATTTGATGGAAAGGCAAAAGAAGGAACGTGGCTGCTGAAGACCTGCAAGAGATGTGATCTATATTGATACAATCATCCCCTAAAATAATGTTCAGTCATTGGTGTGGGTTGGGTTGGGTTTTTTTTGACTGAGTGATGCCCCTCAACTTCTTCCAAAAGTGTTTCAGAGTTCTATGCTCTGAGACTTTTCTCCTGTTATTTTGGCAGTGAAAGAGAGATGCAAAAAGTCAAGCAAGAATTAATAAGGCTTAAGGCTGATCTCGAACAGAGATGGCACCAGATGCATTTATAATCCTTGGATATGAAGGCAAGAGCTACTGTTATTACAAAGCATTTTTTTCCAGTTTGTGGATCAATAATATCTCAGGGCTTCCATCCTTCCCTGGCCATTTCCTCCTTTATTCTGAGCATAGTTTGGACCACTAATCCCTGTTCTTGCTCCTTGACTTCCGATTTCACTTGGTTTCTACCTTTTTGTATTTGAAGCCCCCTCATTTCCTTTTTCTACCTTCCCTCACATATAAATTCTCTTCAGATTCTGCTGCTTTTCCCTCTGCAGGATCCTTGCCAAGAACCCAGCCTTGCCATCTGTCCAGGAGAATGATGATATTGCTCAGCTCTCTTCTGGATGTTGAATTGTGTGGCTGCAGCAGCAATTTTAATGTTAGCAAAAATACCCAAAAAAACCCCCAAGAAATGAAACAAAACAAAAAACCAAACAACACCCCCCCCCCCCAAAAAAAAGCCCCCAAACCCCTCCCAAAAAACTCACAAAACAACAAAAAGAAACCCACCCCAACAATATCAGAACCCTGTGGAAGAAAAGCCCTTTTCTGCCTCACAAAGGTCAGATGCTTTTATTCATATGCATATAAATAGCAGGATTACTTTTCCTATATTGTATGTCTCTATATTGTCTTCCTAAAGGTGCACCTGAGATAATTTTACATCCATGAGAGCATAATCAGAGTTCATGTTACAATTTTTGTTGATATAAACATGCCATTTTTCCAAACCTGAATTATTTAGAGGGAAAAAATCAGTTTCAATGAATGTTTCTAATAAAAAATGGATCAAGCAGTTGACAAGATGGCATTTCTTAAATGAAATCTTTTGTTTCAGTTTCAAACAAATCTCCATGCACCTCTTTTTTCTTTTTTTTTTAATACCAATGAAAAGGGCAACTTTCTACAGTATAAGATGAAGTATTTATAATGGACCTGATCTGAAAGCATTTTGTTGTGAATTATGGGATTGCAGTCCAATTTTTTAGATTTAAAATAATTAGTATTATTTATACTAGTTGGAAAGAGAGAAATTTTCAAAGTTGCCCTGAGGTAAAATAACATTTTTCTTAGTTAAAAAAAAAATAAAATGGAAGTCTTCATTGAAAACCTGACAGAAACTTGGGAGCATTTTCCTGGTCCTCAGCTGTGAAGCTGGGAGCATAGAGACCTCTTTTCCCTAAATTCTGGTTTGTTTAAGGCTTAAGCTTTTGGGGACGCAAGTTGCCATCTATTCATGTATCCATATAACCACAGCTGCAAAGGGATCTGCAATTCCCACCAGAGGAAAGCTGTGCTGCCCTGGTGTGGGGTCTGGAGGGACACAGAGATGCCAAGAAGCCAAGGAACAGAGCCCAGGATGCTCAGCCTGTCTGATGATGTTGGTGTCACTGCTGGCTGCCTGAAATCCAGGATGCTGCTCCCCTGGGAGCTGTGATTTGTTAGGCACCTCAGAAATCTGTCCCTTCCTGTGTACAAACAGATCCATTAGTTGCAACCTCATTAAGAATCTGAAGCTGGAACTTCACAGAAAGCTATCTACATAATCATCTTTCTCCTTTCAGTGAGGAAAATTTCTCCTCAGGAATTTTTTTTACAGTCAGCTTTGTGACTGCAGAATTGTCCTTACGGTCACTGTAGGATCTGGGCACCTTCCCATTGCTGTCAGCAGAAAGCAGCTCTGGAGGTGAGGATGTTCTGCAGGAGGAGTCGTCCTTCAGGCAGAATATTAAACTGCTCTGCCATCTGTTTTACAGGGATTATTCTGGTGAATGCTAAAAATCCCTTGAAAGCATTTTTATGGTGTCCCTGTCCTGCTCCTTCTCCTTAGGGTTCAAACAACCTCTCCCTCCTGCTGTTGGTTTTGAGTGTTCTCCCCTTCTGAGCGTGCAGCAAGGCCCTGGCAGCTGCCAGCCTTGGCTGTCCCTGCAGGATCCACATCATGGATGTGCATCATGCATTTATGTGTGTGCACCCACGGCTCGTGCTCCCACAAAGCAACATCCTCACTCTCTTTGCTTTTCCAGAAACTCCCTCATGCCCCAAGCTGCAATATTTCATAAGAAAACTCTGCTCATATCTGCCCTGCTCACTAACTTGGCATGATTTCTGTTCTCTCATAGAGCTCAGCTCTCTGATAAGCCCTGGGCTCTCTTCATTTAGTACCAGGCACAAGGAACTTGCCCTTCTCTACATCCCCTCCAAGCTCTGCTGCTCTCCAGCTTCCAGTTTATCACCTCACCATGCCAGACTTACCTGTATGCCCTCTCACAGAGGAAAATGCAGTGTTAATCTGCTTTATATAAACATCCCTTTTCCTAGAGTAGATACCATTTCTATTATGAGGATATCCAAGACTTTAGGTTCCTATTTTAATTTGCACAGCTCAAATGACTGAATTCCTGGCTAAGTATGCAACATCTGAGCTAACTAATGAGCTCAAGAAAACTCCAAGATGCATCATGTATTTTAAAGAAAGCAGGAAAGGAACTGAATCCTGATGTATTCCAGGTTCCTGTGTCCAACACTCAGTTTAATGGGATGTTTTGGGGAAACCCAGAATGAAGCTTTCCTGCCTCTGCCTTCCTGCCCCTGCAGACCCTGCCTTATGGAGCCTCGCATTTGTTGTGTGTTCAAACCTCACTTGTGTGTCTCAGAAAGGAACTGGCAGCTTAGAAGGGCCAAGGATTGTAATTAGAATAATTTAGATTGGAAAAGAACTCTAAGACCATTAAGTCCAACCATTGACCCAGCAGTGCCAAGCCCACCACTCAACCATGTCCCCAAGTGCCACAGCTACAGGACTTCTAAATACCTGCAGGGGTGATGACTCCACCACGGCCCTGGGCACACTGTTCCAATGCTTGACAACCCTTCTGATGGTGCAATTCTCCTAATTTCCTGTCTGAAACTTCCCTGGCACAACTTGAGGCCGTTTCCTGTTGTGCTGTTGCTTGTTATCTGGGAGAAGAGACTGACACCCACCCTGCTACAATAGGCTCGGTGTGATGTGTATATTTGTCTCAAGTGCTCATGCATCACTGTGAAGGGTAATTATAGCAACCCAAGCCTGCCATCTTTATGACACATCATGGTTTCGCATCTAAATGCTAAATGGGGCTGTTAATGAGTGAGTGCAGCTCAGCTTGAGTGAAAGGGTGTTAAAGAATCAGGTCTGGAGTGAATCAGCCTGTGCATATGTGGCAAGGAAAGAAAACAAGTGGTGTGAAATACAGGAAGTGTGGCATTCTGAAGTTATAGTCTGCCTCTCTGTGCTGCCCCTTCTCCTAGGGTGATCCCAGGAAATATCCATCCTACAAACTGAATGGGAACCCAGTCACTATTTTTTGCCACAACCTTTTCTCTGAAGTACATTTTATTCCCCATACAGGTGACTCTCACCAGGCTGTAAGACTCATCAGCTCATGTCATTATTTCTTAGGCTGCCCAAGATGTGATTCCATCTGGTAAATGCCAGTCTTTGTGTGTCAGTGAAAGAGCACAGATGCTTCAATAGGTCTTTTCTAAGTTTGTGATCTTTGGTCCTGTTGTTGTGGGAGGCGAAGAGCCCAGCTTTAAGCCTCAGCAGCTTTTAGAGAACAAAAAAGATTTCCAGCACTTGGTCTTTCAGAACATACTTTTACCTTTTGAAAAGAGAGGTAAGGTTTGTGGAGACCCAGGGTCTGATCAGTTCTGCTATTGATCATTAGTGTTATTGTTACTTTGTTTCCTAAAATGAGTTTTCAATTCAGTTCTGCAGCAACCAGAAAGGGACAAACACAGTGAGGTCACTGCGCTTCCTGCTCCAACTCTTAGGTCGCTTTGAAGCATGACCTGGCAGCAGATGATTCTTAAGGATTTCCAAACCAAGGCCTAATGTTCTTTTGCACATATTGTTCTTTTGTTTTTCCTCTTTAAATAAAAGGCTCCTTCTCCTACTTTTCAAAAGAAAATATGTCTCTGTGGAAGGACATTTTACTGCCTTGGAGAACATGATGTTCAGTCATGACACAAATCTTTGTGTAATTAAGAAAGTTACTTCAGGACTGGGAGGCTCTGAGACTCAAAAGTAATATTGGAATTTTTTTAACCATTAAAGGTAACACTCCAGCACTGAAACAAGAGCTGTAGGACTCACTTAAATGCTTCCTATGGCTATCAAATGTATTAACTCCCCTGCACATTAACAGCTCTGGTGCCTATGCAAATATTTCTCTTTACTGCTCCATGCACTGGAGATGCCTGGTCATTATAACCTGAAAAGAATGCCTTTGGGATTAATTTTTTTTTTTTCTATTGCTTTATTGATCACTCTTTTTGAGCCTTGGAAGAATACCCTGTTGCCTTTTTCACTTGATGCAAAATGTACGGTGTGATTCCACATAAAGAAAGGGAAGAGGAAACACTTTGAAGCGTAGTGACAAATAGCAGAGGGCCAGAGAAAAGGAAGAGGTTCTGGCAGGCTCTGCAGAGGCTGTGTTGTAATTATGGGCCATAAATATATAGGTAGATAAGCAGAGGTGCAGAGGAAGCTTTTATGAAGTTCCTTGGAGCAGCTCCATGAACAGGCAAAGCATGGCCATTAATCCATGCAGAGAAGTCAGGTCTCTGCTCCTTCCTTACCCTGAGCATTTGGGCTGCCAGAAAAGCACAGCATTTGCAGCAGGAGTGATGCCTCTCTGAGCATTTTATTATAGAGGCTGCTACTGAATTTCTCCTCTGAAGACGTTTTAGCTGCATATAGCACTGTTATTTACAGTGTGTGCGTTTGCGTGCGCTTCTATAGGTCAACTGACTGTGTAGGTAACAACACCCACACATCCTCAGGCTTGTGCCTGCCCATGTCAATCCATACCTCATTTACACTTTATTTAGGCAAGTAGCTCAAAGCTTAAAGCAAAGTCTACGTTCTGTGCATGCCTACGCTGTGCTGCCTGCTCTGGCGTGACTCCACTCCCTTTCCCTGTGCTTCTCCTTCCAAACTCTGTGTCTACAGCTGTGTGAGGCAGGGGAACACTGGAGAGCCAGCTGGCTGGAACCTGCCTGGAAAATAATGGAAATCAGGTGTCCAGAAGGAGTATGTGTTTAGATGTGTCTTGACTCCCCTTGGTTTTCCCTGCAGACAGCAGTGATTCTGTATTAGCTTTATTTTTTTACTCTCTCTGAAAATCATCCCCTGTTGATGTTTAGATATGGAGAGAACAGTGGTGTCACTTTTGGTGACTTTATCTTGGCAGATGCTGCATGCCAGCTGTGCATCTGGCATACAGATGGAGAGAAAAGAGGGAAAAAAGAAGCCAATAAATAAAATTAATGTGGGGATCTGGATGAGAAAGAAAACCAAGATCATATTTTGTCTCATTATGATGCTCACCAGTTCTGGGGACCAGGGCTGAGTGTACTCTGAGGAGATGGGTAAAAACTTATTTAGCAACCTGAGAGCTCTGTTCCAGCAACCCAGCCCAGTTCTGCTCTCTGTGGAAAGCAGTACCACATATGGGAGGCAGGACTTCCAGGAACGACAGAAATTGGGACCACATGGTACTTTACATTCTACTTTGGGTTCCCACTGAACTTGGTACATTTTAATGCTGTTTTTTTCAGAGGCTTTGGGTTTTGGTGATGCAAGAACATTCCTCTGTTGCCGTGTTTTTTCAAAGGAAAGGCATGTATTCAAAATGTTGGGCATTAAAGTCAGTGCATGTGTGCTTGCAAGCTTACTGCTGTCTCATTGCTATTGTTTCCTCTTTCTCAGGACATGACCTTCAGCACCACAATGAATCAGGAAAAACCTGTCAAATCCTCCTAGCTCCCCGGCTGTGCAATTTGCTGTTCCCTCGCTGTTCCCCAGACAGCAGCTTTTCTCACCCAAAGCACAGAAGCCAGCAAGTCACAAATGACAGCTGAAAAGTGAAGCATTACCAAAAGCTGCGTGAGACTCTGTCAGAGAGAACCTTTATATATAATTCTCCCTCTGAGCCTGGGAAGCTGTGCATCCCATCAGTTCCAAAGAACGGAGAGAAGATATGTTCAAGTAACCAACACCAGAAACTGCACAAATCCATAGACATTTCAGAATATCTACACAGTGACCTACAGCATTTAGAATTCTCCCTTCAGAATGGATGATGGCTATAGAAACACAAACCAGGTCTCAGATGACTACAGGTACCAGGATGGCAGCTATGACACACCCAATGACGGCTACTACCGGGGCGGGGACGAGCCCGCGCAGGAAGAGGATGCCCAGAGTGATGTTACAGAAGGCCATGATGAGGATGATGAGGTCTATGAGGGCGAGTACCAAGGGATCCCACACCCAGATGACATTAAAGAAAAGCAGAAGAAGCGAGCCCCTGCCATGGATGATGAGTACAGAGACCGTGCTGACCTTATGGCCGAGAGGATGGAGGATGAGGAGCAGCTTGCCCACCAGTACGAGAACATCATCGAGGAGTGTGGCCATGGACGCTTCCAGTGGACTCTCTTCTTTGTTTTAGGGTTGGCACTTATGGCAGATGGGGTGGAGGTGTTTGTGGTTGGATTTGTTCTTCCCAGTGCTGAGAAGGATATGTGCTTGTCCAGTTCCAACAAAGGGATGCTGGGTAAGTGCCACTGGCAAACAGCTCTTCTAATGCAGTGAGAAGCAGCTGGGACAACTTTCTCTAGTGACCAGCTGATTTCAGGATCTTCTGATGACTTTCTTCTTGTGTTGTATGTCATGCATAGTCATGCCTGGGTGGATCTGACCCAGGAGGGGTTCACATGCTGATGAGCAGCAGAATTGTACCAGAATATGCTGTGGCCAGTCTGGTCACAGTGGGCTGGATCTGGGCAAGGCAGATCACAGTCTGCAGGTCCCCAGAGCAAAACTCCAAGGGGTGTTCAAGGATAAATAAGTGAAAAGTTAAAGGTGGATCTAGTGACTCAAAATTCAAAGCTGTTAGAAGGTTTCCCTTTTCTTCAGCCCAAAGTCCCAACTGGCAAATCAACTGTGCAGTCAGTTCCTTCTGCCTGCTAACTTCTCAGTTTGCACATATGTCCTGGATCAGATGTAGTCAATGGAGGTTTCTTTTTCTGTCTCTGGAATGAAATTAAAGTGCAGCATGCAGATTAAAGCTGAGACTACTGGCAGCATCCCTTTTGCATCACTACTGACATCTCCCTGAGGACAAAATACAAGGCTTAGTTATTGGGAGTGAGACTGGGTGGAAAGGTTTGGACGAACAATTTTTTCCCTTGAACAATAGGCAAGCCAAATTCCATCAGCCAAAACAGCAAAACCTCCCAGATCTCCAAGAATCAGGACAGGATCCAGCATGGTCTGTAGTGAGAGCCAGCCACGCAATAGGACAGAGCATCTGGAAGGGAAATAAAATAGCTCTTGGAATAACAGCTTGTGGAGGGAGAGAGTGTCTTGATGGACATGTAGTGGGATTGCAGGGAATCATCAGGGACTGCAGTCATACATGCTGGCCCAGAAGCCCTGCCTGATGTAAGGTAAATGCAGATTTGGGACTAGACCCCAGCCATTGACTTCATTCTATTTACATTATTTTCATGTGACAAAGGCAATAGATAATTATCTCTATATAAATCTCTCCTCTTGGTGTACTGAGGTCATATTCACTTTTCTTTTTCTCCCTTTTTCCTTGAACTTGAGGATCTGGATGTTTCTTTCTATAGTTAGCCAGGTTTGTACTGACTTTTGTGCCTTAAAGAATTTAGTCACCTTTTTTGCTTCACAAACCCCTTAAAAATTCTAGCTCAAAATATCTCCGGTCAGATATCTAAAGACAAACCTCTCACAATTAGATCCTGATTTCAAAGGAACTTTGGAATTCACCAGCTCCCCGTGGGACACAAGGCTTGGTGTCTTTTCAGTGATGAGACCTTTTTTTGAAAAGCAGGTCATTTATTTTAGTGACTCTGTGAAAGCTGAGATTTTCAGAAACTCTGACCCCATAAATATCTACCTCTGTATAGCTCAAGCTCTGGCAGGCTCCTAAATGAGAAAACTTCAAATGTCACAAGGAAATCTATCTTTGAAGTATTTCTGGCCTAACCACAGGTAAAAATGAACACGAAATCTCCCCAGAGAGCACATTCTGCGTTTTCCAGCTCAGTATTTGCAAAGCTGAAAGTTCAGGTTGTTCTGATAAGCTCTGAATAAGCAAGGAGACATTTGGGTCCGTATCCAATCCCAGCTCCAGCCTCCTGCGCACTAACTGAGCTAATCTGGGACTGCTAATGAGGGGAAGAGAGCTCTTCTTGCTGCCTTTCCTGCCCACTTTCAAACACAGCTTGTGAGAACCTGATCTTGCAGAACAATTTCTCCTGTCCTTAGCTTGCTTGTTTGGTGGAATCTGCTGTCAAAGCTTGTATTCAAACTATTTCATGACTTCATTATGAGAGGAAAGAAAATAATTTTTCTAAAAACAATAAAAGCTGGTCCACTTTAGTTTGGAGCAGGGAGGAGAGGGGGTGGTTATGGTAGCATGCAGTTGTTATTGACTGGTGGTGTACACAGGACAGGTCTCTGATTCAGCCCATCTTGTTTGTTAAACACCCCTTCTTGTCTGCTGGACATTTCTCTGCTGGACATTTCTCTGCTGCTGGATCTGAGGTTTGTGAGATGACTCTTTGTGAAAATGAATTAAGCACGGCTTGGAAAGCCTTACATTGCCCAGCAGTGCTCTGATGTGAGAAATGAGTCCCCAAGGCATCAAGGAGAGTGTGACGAGCCTGGGGTGGGTAGGGGGCTGCTGGAGGGCACAGGAAGGGAGCAATGCAGATCTCTGGGTCTGGAGAGGGGAAGGGGACCTTTCTGCCAAATAAAGGGTGGCAGCAGCAGGGAAAAAGAAGGTGTTGGAGGTTTGACAGGTAGCAGGGCAGTGCAGGGACATGAGGTGTGGGTGCAGCCCTGTCTCCAGCACAGTTTTCTGTCCCAAATACTGCCCCTGCAAGAAGTTTCATCTCTTTTCTGAGCGGCTGGGGCATAAGGACAGCAGATATCAGCTTCTCAAGGGGAAGGCTGAGGAAGTGCTATTGATGGAGACAAGAACAAAATCAGCAAAATCTTTCTTAGCATAGCTTTAGCTCCCATCCACCTGCAGGTAGGAAAAAAGGTGTCTCCCACAAAACTCAGTGTCCAAGACAAGCTCATGTCCCTCTGTGAATCCATTGCCTTAGTGGGCTGTGAGAGTGGACATTGATCAGGGTTCAGTTACACTTAGGGAATGATTTGGTGGCAGTCAAAGAGCCTTCACCTCAGTTTCTCATGTGCAGTGACAGTCCTGCACGAGTGTGTCTGCACAGGATGAACAGGGGGGTGATTAGAGCAGGAACAGCTTTCCCTCAAGTTATCACACGGGTTTAGGGAAGCAGGGATATTATCCACACATGAGCTACTGCCCCTTGCCTTATCCCCATCTACTGATAAACATCTACAGATAAGCTCGTGTTTATTCCCAAGGAACCCATTATCTCCACACGATTTTGCTAAGGAAACATAACCAGGTTTTCCCAGGAGCAGTTAAGGTCACTTCCAGGCAGCTGCTAACATTTAAACATACAAGGTCTCAGCCATAACAAGAGAAGCCAGGAGGGAAAAACTGGGAAATAAGTCAGGTGAGTAATCAAACTCCAGCAGAAATAGGAAGGGACAAATAAGAGATAAAGCAGATGCCTCCTAAAGACTAATTTAGTGAAGTTCAGCTTCTGTTAAAAGGATATTTTGCATTAAACACTCTGCATATTGCATATTTTTTTCTCCCTTGGAAAGCAGTCATGGGAAAATATCAAGCAAACTATGGCCAAATTATGCAAAAATTGCAAATAAACAGATGCCCACAGTGTTTCATGAAATGTGTGAAATGGATATGACACATCTTAGAAAACGTTTACATTTCATTCTGAAAATAAACATCTTACCATCAGATGCAAAGTAACAACTATTTTAGCCCTAAATATCCCAAGTGGGACAAAACACGTATTTGGGGGTTTTCAGTTATGAGAAATGCTAATTTAAAGATGATTTCAGGAGTATTAAAAAAAAAAAAAAAAAAAAAAAAAGAAACAACAGTATACATATTTAAGCACTTTGATTTAATCAACTTATAATACAAGTTGTTAAGAAGTTTGGTAACATGTAACAACATTATTTTTACATATTCATTTGATAGATCAGCTTTGCTCAGCTTTCATCAGCAGTAGTCAAAATAATAATTCTGTTCTTAAATTTAATGAAACAGAATATTCCTTCTCAGTATGATACAGCCTATTAGAAACATTTTCTTTTAATACGCTAAGGATAATCAAAAGAATAATAAAATTTGTATTTTTGTATTTGCTCAAAGGCACACATTATTTGGAGAAATATCTTATAAATATATATCTTTACATGCTATAAATCCCTTCTTAGAAGACTAAATATTGTGTTTGCAAGCACAGAGCAGTAAGTACACAACAAGTATAGAAGATAATGACATAGTTATGTTTTAAACTTTTTCACATCCTGCATACAAAAACTCAAGGCACAGTTAAAGCATCAACCCTCCCAGATCCCAGAGCTGCAGTTGTGTTATTGTCATTTCACAGTTCACTAAACTGAGACAAAGAAATTTTTAAGGGATTTGCCCATAACTGTAAAATAGCTACACCAAGGCTGAGAATAAAATTGCTTTTTCAGGCTCCCTTCTCCTTTTTATGATTTAATAATAATGTTTTTAAGGAGAATATCATATTACAGACTCTTAACCTCACAATGCCGGATAAAAAGAAACTAGAAAAAAAATCCTATAAGTAATTATTCTTTTATGTAGCAAATCAAGCTTGGCTGTGTGAGTCAGGTTAAATAGGATGTGTACAACATGCCTGCTTTTACTTGTGTGAAAAGGATGTTTTATTATCAGCTGAGATAAAATCTGGTCACAGCTTCTCATTGACCTGAATTCACCTGATATGACAGTAAATCCTAATCCCCTCTGCAGAGCTCAATGGCTTTTCTCCACTTCTTTTTTTTTCCTCTGGCTGAGCACGAAGCCCTGCCATGACTCCCTTGCTCTGCCACGGGTTTTTGCTGCCTCTTTTTCTCCTCCGTAGCCACTGACCCCCAACACAGCAGCCACTACACCCTGGTGAGACCTGCCCATGTCAGGCATGGATTCCTGGCTGCAAATTTGCTCTCAATTAGAAACACTCAGCCCAAGATGCAGCCCAAGCAGCATCATCACCTTGAGCAGTAGGGAAAAAAAAAAGATGTTTTTGTGATTTGAGAACACCCCACATTTTGTGTAGGTCTGATATGGGGATGAATGTCTGAGTCCCCATCTGTAAACACTGTGGGAATTTCATCTGATGGATTCCAGCCTGGGGAGATATTTGTTGGACAGAAAAGGATTTGTTTGGCCTCCTCCATTGAAATTGTTGCTTTACAGAGGGGTGGGACAAGCCTTTCCTTTGACTTCCATTTAAAGGCCAGGTTGATTCTTGGGGGAAGCATTAATAAGCCTACAAGGAAGAGCAGATTGAAAATTGCAAGAATAATGGAATAAAAAGGCCACCAGACTTCACCTGATCCTCTGTCAAGACTGTCTCCTGTTCTGGGACATCACTGGTACAAGAGAGTCAGCACTAGCACTACTTTCAATTCCTCTCTTTCAGTTACTTACAATTGGATCCTTTGCTTTGCCACATCCATCTCTCAAATTGTCCAGACCTGACTCACAAAGTTTTGTATCCATAAGGTGCATCCCTAACAGATTCCACACCATTAACAGTATTCAGTTTTGGTTTTAGTACAATCTGAACTACAAGATACAAAATGTCCTAATCATTTTCTGTTGTCCAAATATTTTCCCTCTTCAAGAACCTCTTTTTTTCACCCTAAGGCTGTACTGGTAGTGGCCTGGGATTGGAAGGCAGGCAGGAGCTTTCCCATTCCTGTGGTTACTGGGCCCAGGCAGCCTCCTCACCTCCCTGACAGCCCCAAGGACTCTGGGACTAATTCTTCTCAGTGAGCTATTTGGGTTTTATTCTGCTCAAATTTTCTATTTATTTCACAAGTCTTTGTCCTGTCTTAAGAGGGATTATTTTTAGATGTGCCTCTTTTTTAAGAACTTTAATCCCATTAACTAACAATGACAAAAATTCATGCTTGTGATGCTGATTTAGGTAAACCTTGAAGTTTTTTATTCTTTTCTAAAACCCTTAGAAGTCTACTTTTAACTATATTGAAGTAGTAAAAATACAGTTTAGCACACTAAGAGTCATATACTGTATCTGCAGCATACTCCTTTCCTTATTCCTAGAACTTCAGCTTTCAACTTCAAATTCCTGTCTAATACTGAGCACACAAGTTCAGTATAGGCTAATAAATTTCTTAGTGTGAAAATGCTAAATATGTAACCCCTTTTCTAGTGGGAATAATCCCAGACAGTGGTCACATATTTTCCTTATAACTTCAGCAATGGATGAGTCATAGCCCAAAATTTATTCATAGAATTTCAGCTCTTTGGTTTTCCACCACTTTTATGGGAGACTGTTGCAGACTTTCCCACAGGCATTCATTATACTCCAGGACTTGTGGAATAGCCTGCAAATAATGGCTTATTCAGAGTTGCCCTTAACATTTCATCTGAGCACCTTATGTGTCAATTGGGAAGTTGATCCTTCCTAGCACAGTCTAAGTCTGTGTGGTTTGAAGCCAAGTTTAGAAGTCAAGATTCTGGTGCAGACCATTTTAACACTGTACTGCAGAATATTTGATGGACAGAACTAGCCCAGCAAAAGAAATACCATTTTGTGATCACTTTTCTTGGTCCAACTCTCCTTAAAATTTTAGTCTCCTTGACATGAGCTGGATCTTTTTCAGAGGTAGCAGCCATCACTGTGCTCTCTGGAAGATTGTCTCCCTGCAAGGAGGCTGTTTGAGTAACTATTCCACTCCTCCCTGGGTCCCTGCCACCTTGTTGTCAATCCAGGACACAGCAATCTGCAAAGCAGACGTTGTTCTGCACCCTGGGTCCCGAGATCCATCAGCTGACTGTTCTATAGCAGCTACCCCAAAATTTTAATTACGTTGGCCAGAACATGCAGTCTTCACCAAAAAAAGACCTCTCCATGATAATGAAGTGTTCTGTTGATTTTGTTTCAGCCCTGAAGCACATATTTCCATAACCAGGATCCTTCCCTCAAAACCTGGCTATGTAGACAGTCTCTAGTTGTCCCTGATATCGTCTTTACTACAGATTTTTATTGTTTTAAATTTCTGGGGGATCATGCATCAATTGATTTATCATCTATAATAACCAATTAAAGCAACGTCCTCTAGATGAGTTTGTGACATTAACAGCTCTGCTGTGATGTATCTGCTCACTGTTTGATGCGTGCTGTGTTGCAGAGATCCAATCCTCCCTTCCCCCACAAGTTTGTGCTCCTTAGTCAGAATCTGCAGGGGTTTGGTTACAAAAGCAGCTCCACTTCTTGATGTCGAGTTTCAAGCAATGCCACATCCCACACTGATCCTATTCTTCTCCTGGCCAGAGAGCAGGCTGCCCCTCACCAGTCACTGCAGTAAAACACCAGAAGACAGTGACAATCTCCTCCACCTCCTCCTGACCTGGGATGTTTTCTGTTACTAAGAGGATTTGGATGAACATCTGCCATCCAGGGATTTTCTCCGGAAAAGAAGAAAAAAAAAAAAAAAAAAAAAAAAAAAGAAAAAATAGGAGAAAGAGGGGGGAAAATTAAATTTGGCAGATCATTTTTTTCTTCCTCATCAGGGACTGGCAGTGCTGGCAGGGCTCGCTGCCAGATGGGTGCCTGTGATGCACCAGTGAGTAGATACAGGGCTCATCATCACTTCCTTCCACTGGCTGCCATCAGAGCTGCTCCATTAAATGTGGCTCAGGAGCCAGGGTAAAAGCATTAAGCCTCCAGCACTGCATTAAGATCCTTCCTTCAGGAAGTTTTTGGACTGAAACTGTTTTTGCTTTGGCTCACCCTTGTAATTTGCACTTCAGTGGACAAGCTGAAGGTCAAGGTTAATAGAAATGGAGATCCCAGACTCTGAGGTGTGCCTGTATCTTCTCTTCAGATCAGTACCTGAAACCTTTACACACCTTCAGATCTCCTCACCAGGACAGCTTGGATCAGAAGGGCAGGGCAGGGAGTGCAAGGATTGGCTGCACAGAGCCACATGCTCATGGTGGAGGCACATCTGGCCAAATCCTGCTCCACAGTTCTGGTACAAAGGCTTTTAATAGACAAGAACAGATTTTTTTGCTTTTGACACACAAGTCTTGCCCATCAGACATCTTGTGGATTGAAAAGAATCACTCACAGAGAGGTGACCCTACTGTGGAATGGGGAGATTTAAGAAATCCAAACTTTTCCACATCTGATCAGTGTGACACAAGTGTCCTTCAAATGCTGCAATGGAACTCTGCTGTATAGCTCTTAATTTAGTAATGCATTTTAAATCAAGTGCAAGCATTTGCAATGAAAAGGAAGACAGGATCAGCTGCCAGATAACTCTGCATTAGCCCTTAGCTGGCTTTGCTGGATGGCACAGAGCTGCCCTCAGCCACCAGACTGTTTTGTTTAAACATTAATGAATTACAAAATCATTCATTCCCAGCTTGTTTTCCAAGTGTGTTTGACAGAACAGGACCTGGGGAAGGTGTTGGCTCTCAAGAGAAGCCAATCCTGGTTCAAGATGAGGAATGAACTTCCAAAGAGTCCACCATGCTTGAAGAAATGTTTCTTTTAGCTGTATTTCTTCAATCAGTGAATAGGAATGTTTCCTGTTAAGGTAGTGTATTGCTCAGCATCTGATGCCTTCACTCAGGGCCAGGGATGCAGGGAGCACTGCTGCCTTCCTTCAACCCCTGCTCAGCTGGGTCTTGAACCTGACATGTCCCCAGTCTCCAAACATCCTCAACCATCATCTTTTTCTTTCAAGAACTCCCTGCACTGCAAGTTCTGCTTTCTGGCAAGCAGATGTTCTCCATCCTGAAATAGCTCAGCTCATCTGGATCACATCCAGCTGTGGTCAGGCCCCATCAGGATCTCCACAGCAGGACTGTGGAGCAGGACAGCCCATAGCTGTGCAGTCCTGTAGGATTGCACACAGGCTACAGTCCTGTCAATGGAGTTTGATATGATGCAGGAGGTATTCTTGGGAGCAGCCTCTTGGACCTCTGTGCTCCCCAGGTAAAGCTGTGGTTGCAAACAATTTCCTCTGAACTACATAAAGTAGATAAAATAAATGAAAAAGAATATTCCTGAACTTTTGAGCATTATTAACGAGTGCTATTTACACTGGTACCTGCATAAAGCAAAAGACAATAAATTCTGCAGCCCTTCTGCAGCAGTGGCAGTAGAAGAGCAAAGGACAGCTGCTGTGTTCTCCAGGAGAGTAGCAAGCACAGTCTGAGCAGGGGACAGGGAGACTGCCCGGGGTGGAAACCCATTCTCTACAATTCAGCCTGGCACTAAATGAGTCATTGAGACTGCCTTTTGAGGACCCCATAGTAGATCCAGTGAAGTCAGGTTAAAAAGAAGAATCCATCTTTCTTAAGTGTTAGAGAGATAACTCTATAGAGAAAACTGTCCAGACAAGGCTTAGATTCTCCCTTCTCCTCAGATTTTCAGATCAAGACTGCACTCTTGAGTAAGCTGTCCTTTAGTTAGACGCCAGATCTTGGCTCAGAAACGAAGGAAGTAGCTGAGCTACACGAGGTGAGTCTGGGTAACAGACTGATCCTTTCAGATACAGCTGGGAAAAGCAGAGAGTGAAAGAGATGAAACACTGCAAAGAGATTTAGCCATGCTTCATCAGTCTCTCTGCTCTCACAGCTTTCTGAGCAGAAACAGCCGCCTGACAGAGCCTCTCCCTACACATCCTCTATCCCGATGCACTCAGGGGGGTCAGAGGAGTTAAGACATCAGACTTCTGTTGTATTGTTGGTGGCACATAGCTGGGACACGTGCATCCTAAGCTGCTTATGCCTGGCCATTGCTTACGTGCAGGGGATGTGTGAGCAGCGAGGTTGGGAAGGAAAGATGTGGGTATGGTCAAATGAGGGTGTGTCCATACTGCCTGAAGTGATGCAAGCTCTCAGGCACAAGATGGGGAAATTACTGTCCTGCCAATGGGCAGAGTTTCTGGCATCTGAGATTTGGGGTGGCTAGGATTATCTCTGCTTTATTGCACAGTATGCCAGGGCAACATCAGCTGCCACATGGGCACCTTAAAAATCTGCTTCTACACTGAGTGCTATTTCCACCCTGCTAACAAGCTGACTGTCTCTCTCACTTCCAGGCTTGATAGTCTACTTAGGAATGATGGTGGGGGCTGTCTTGCTGGGTGGCCTCGCTGATAAACTGGGAAGAAAGCAATGCCTCATCATATCACTTGCAATCAATGCTGCCTTTGCATTCCTCTCCTCCTTCGTCCAGGGATACGGATTCTTCCTCTTCTGCCGCCTTATCTCGGGCCTCGGGTGGGTACCTGGAGAATCTGCCCTAGCACAGCTGGGCAGGGTGGGTGTGTGGGCAGGGACAGGGAAGGCTGCTCAGGAGATGCATCCCTGCTACCCAGCTGGGATGGCATTGCCATTTAGGACCTCACTCTTGACCCTTAGAGCTGTAATGGTGGGAAAGGTTGGTCACTGATGTTCTTCTGGTACTGCCCAAATTGTGCAGGAATGTGGGCAAAACTGAAAAATGCCCACCTCCAAGGCCTCCAATGAGACCCTCAGCAGTTCCCATTGGCTGCCTGTATTTTGCCTCCCTAAAATGAGTGATAATGAAATAACAAAAGATGTTTAATTGAAGAGCAGGGTGTTACTCTGGGTTTGTACAAACTGTACAGGAAATTCAGCTTTTAGAGCATGAGAAGGATCTTGTTCATCTTTGATGTCTAAGACCAGTCCAGCCAAAGAGAGATTTGCATTTTTCCTCCAAGCCTCACTTCTGAGCAGCCCATCTGTGAGTGTGACCTCCCCTCATTAAACATGCAATCCTAACCACAAAGACATTGAAAAAGACTCTCATTTTTCCCATGTGCTATTTTTTTTCCTCAGTATTGGGGGCACCCTCCCCATCGTGTTTGCCTATTTCTCTGAATTCCTGTCTCGTGAGAAGAGGGGGGAACACCTGAGCTGGCTTTGCATGTTCTGGATGATTGGTGGCATTTATGCCTCAGCAATGGCTTGGAGCATCATCCCACATTACGGTAATTTGTGCTTTTGACTTTCTACACCACCACATTCCTACACCACTGCACCACCCCAAACCCTTGCACAGGTAATGACAGTTCTTACACACCCCAGCATAAATATCACTGAAAATAACAGATACCTGAAGTGCTCACAGAAGGTCTCATAAATTGACTGTGTGATTGACTGATGGATACTAAGGCTGCAGGTAGGACTGGATGGGGCTGCTTTCCATCTAAAGCCTCAAATACATCTTTTGAATTACACTGCTGGAGCCTGAGCCTTAATCTAAATGTCACCTCATTCAGGGAAAAATTGACTAAGATTATATTTCAAAAAATTGATCCTGTTATCAAAAAGAAGCAACTTTAATCAGGGAATTACTGATGTAATTACTGATGTAATTACTGGTGCTGTGAATGATAGCAGTGAGGACAGCACATGTGCCTTCCCTTAGCCAAGTGGCCACACTGGCAGGGCTGTGTACCTGATGACACATCTGCCCAGATGTGAGGGGCTGAAGGCACTTCCGACTTCACCTAAATGGATGCAGGAGTGGAATGGGTTCCCTGCCCTCAGCTGCAAGTGGGAATGAAAAAGTAGATGGCTGTAAACTGAAATTTATTTGTGCTCTGAGAAGCAGAGTCTGCGTGTCACATGGAATTCCTTGTAACTTGTATATATAACCTGGGAAAACACCAGAAGCAAATATCTACTGGAGAAGATTAATTCCCCCAGTACTCAGTGACACCAGCTGTTTGCAAAATCCTGTTTGAGGAAAGTAGGACAGTTCACAAAACCCACAAAGGAAACCACTAACGTTTACCTGTCTATCATTTCATTTTTAGCACATTGAAAGCACATTCAGTATAAAGAAATATTCCTGCTTTTGATTGACATGACAGAGACTGTTGGAAGAAATAGGCAAACTTATTGCAGTGGTGTCAGGTAGAAATAATTGTATTACCTGCAACACCATTTGCTTTTAAAAGCCCTTAGATATTTACATTACAATTATTTTTCAGATGACTTTTTGATGTTGTGTTTTTGTAGCTTCCTTTTGGATTTCCAGTGTTCCACCTACTATTTTGGAACTTTGTGAAATCATTAGAACACCATGACTGGCTCAGATGAGACATCTGCAAAACCCATTGCTTGATGATTTCCTTGTTATGTGAATAAAACTTTTATAGCAAAAAAAATATTTAAACACTCCTTATGAGATTTGATCCTAGGGAAGGTGAATGGAGCAATGTAAGAGAATGAGGCTGTACTTTCCAGTTCTTAGCAGGGGAATACCTAACTTGGTCAAACACCAGGAAAAAAAGCAGAAGGGGTACCTCAAATGCAAGACTAGGATTTTGATGTTTTTAAGCTTGAACCCCAGCTCAGGTTTTGTAGGTCTGGAAAAAAATAAACGTGCTTTTCTTGCTCACTTCCATGAAATGTGAAATACATATGTGATGTAGGAGATGGAAGGAAGCTGTCTCTAATGTGCCTCTCAGATCAGAGATTTAACCTTTGTAAAATTTAGTAATATCACTGAGAAACAATCAGTCATGGCCCTTATTCCTGTACCATTTTCCTGCCTTGCTATAGCTAACACAGAGCTGTCCCTATCACTAGGTGATTTCTAAACTCAAAGATAAAAGAAGGTTCTTAAAAGGCAGAGCCTGAGCATGTTCCAATTTCTGTAATGAACATGAACTTGCTGCTGTCTGCTGAGCACACTATTGAGCCTCCAAGAACCACCAGTACTAAGAATAGCAAACTTTCAACCTGTCCTCATGGCATACAGAGCTGCAAAGTTCAGAGCTGCTTTAGCAGAGAAAAACTCAGAATTCCTGGTCAGTATTTTCACTTGTTGGCTCTTGCTGTTTCCAGGCTGGGGGTTCAGCATGGGAACCAAGTACCACTTCCACAGCTGGAGAGTTTTTGTACTCGTGTGTGCTCTGCCCTGTATTGCCTCCCTGGTGGCGCTGAAATTCATGCCTGAAAGCCCACGGTTTTTGCTGGAGGTAAGATGATTCATCTCAAACCTTGCAGTCTGATATCAGCAGAGGATGGCAGGTCCCTAAAGTGCCACTGTCTGTCTTTCTTTGTCCCATCAAACACACGGAGCACAAGCTCAGAGGCAAAGCCACTCCTACATGTCTACACCAGCTCCACAGACTGCTTAAAGCCCAAAGACTGCAGACTGTGGGGTCAGTCAGTGATGATTTGTGTGTCACTGCCAGATGGGGTACAGGAGGAAGGTTGTGAGAGATGGGAATTTTGTATGTCCAATAAAGGCACTTTGAAAACATCTCACAGAGTTTGGGCATGGAACTACTGAATCCTGGTGGTAGAGCAAAGAGCAAAGTGCATTTCACTGAGTAAAATACTTAAACATCAGAAATCTTAAGCAATTATTCTGCATCTCCACTTCACAGATGGAAAATGTAGCAATACATAGTTCAAGCCTGCAAGTCTTTAGCAGAGTGGGGATGGGAGTCCAGTTCTCCTCATCCATCTTCTTTCATCTCTTTTTAAAGCTCTATCCCTGACCCCTTTTCTGCCTCAGGCAGTTTTAGGACAGTTCCTTTCTCCAGCACAGAGGTGCTGCACTCTGTGGATACCAACCTTGCTTCCAGCTCTTCAGATTTCATGCAGCCCAGGCTGTGTGCTTCTCTGCTATGCTGGATCTCTAGAATTGATTTCTCTCTGTGCTTTGATAAATTACAGAGCTGGGACCTTGAACACTTGCTTTCTTTCTCTTTGTTGTTTTCAGATTGGTAAACATGATGAGGCTTGGATGATACTCAAGCAAGTTCATGACACCAACATGCGGGCCAAGGGCGAGCCAGAGAGGGTGTTTACGGTGAGTTGATCAAAGCCATCAGCTAAGAGAAGCTGGACATACCCCCCTTAGTGCAGCACAGCATGACTTTACTCCTCCTTGGAACTCTCTCAGTGTAATCTCTCCCCAAGCAACCAGAAAAAGGACTGTGAGAAGTATTTTGTGTGTTTAAACTTAGATGCCAGTCTGGTTTTTTTCAAGAATTAGTCAGGTCTATCAATTGCAGTGAATACTCTTTATTACTGGTCTTACTCTACATCCTTTAGACCAGTGATTTCTCAATTATGCACATACTTAATTGGCTTACTCTAAGAGACTAAAACAAAATAAGATATTACCCATGTGGGGTACCTGAGTCAGTCCTTTCTCCATTCTGGCTTCTAATCAAAGTCTGATTAAACTTCAAGTGCTTTCTAATGAGCTTTCCAAACTCCACCTGCCTCATATCCAGTCTTTAATCTCTCCAAGGGAAAGTGGGATGAGTGGCTATTACTCATTGGTCTGCTGCTTGTTGTGAAAAAGGTCACACCAGCGGAGTTGTTAATAGTAAAATCAGAGGAAAGGTTTATGCTGGGGTTAGCTGCAAATTACTATAATTCAGTTGTAAAATCCTGGTGAGCCAGCCAGGGAAGAACTCTTGATTTATACTTTTAAAGATGAGAGTGCACATGCTTTTAAAGGATGGAAAAAAAGGAGATACCCTTGTGTGTGAAGCATGTATTTTTGATCAAGAAGGAGAGAAACGCTCCATGTTCAGAAGGGTTGTCAGGAAACTGTGCCCCTCGGGAGTGATCCTTCAAGGAAATTAAAGTTTCATATCTGAGCATGACAATTGTGTGCAGGTTCATGTAGGATCTTAATGAGCATGTGTTATTTTTAGGCTACCAGCCATTTGAGTAATGCAAGCCCTGATAGCAAAGATGAGAGAGACGTTTTCTTTAAATCCATCACTGGCTTTGCTGTAACGCTGAGCTGGGAAATGAAGCTCAAATAGAAATATATATAAATATATCTATATATCTCACAAAGTAGGGCACTATGAGAGTCTGAGCTGAGTAGGAGAATGAAGGAGCAGCTGTACAGCCCCCGTTAGTGCTCGTTACTCCATGCAACAGAGTCATGACTGCAGTGGAGGAGCTGAGCTCAGTATCGCACCTCGCGGCTCCGGCTGAGCCGAGATGTACTCACACCCGCTGGCACAGGCGGTGATCAGTGCTCCTGGTGTGGCACAAACTGTCAGGTTTTGTGCTCTTCTGATAGGCCAGAAGTTGTCAGTCTGTGATGAGTCAGCTGGTATGGGACAGTTCCCAGATCTGACATTTAATCGGTGCCAGGAGGAGGAGTGCGGAGACTCCACAGCTGAGCCAAGGCGCTCGTTCACACTCAGAAATTTATTCAGCAAATTTTCGCCTTCTCCATGTGTTTACAAACAGTTCTGTTTCCCTTGAACATGTCCTTTAATTAAAGTTACTAAGCAAATATTTACTGGGATCCATTTGTAAGTTTTCCTGAGCAGTCCAGTTCAGGTACTCAGCAGTGAAAATTCAGACTCTTTTGGTGAAGCAAACTGATTGAATTGTGTGGGCTCACTTGATGGCAAGATGCATTTTCAGCTAAGAAGATTCCCATCTACGCATTCATTTGTCATAGAAGTTCTGCCAGTGGTATTTAAAAGATATTGAATGGGAGATATTCCTGTTAGCTGTCTTAGAAGCATGAAATCCTGAGGACACAGTTTAGGTACAAGTGACTGATCTTAGAGATAATTTTTACTATATTTTCTGAGTCCTAATTTGTAGTAGGAATCTGAAGATAGAGAAATAAGGTAGTATACAGGTACATTAGCCAGCAAATGAAAGATTGAAGTGGACATGATGTATTTGAAATATTTCATGGAAGAAAAGAGAGAGAAAGAGAGGATGGAGGGATGGATGAAAAGAAGGAAGGTTCATTTCTGTTAATAGTGCCTTGCTGTAATTAAATCAATTAGTTCAATTGCTAATGCTAACTTTTAAGGAAAAAATAATAAGGGTTATTAGGTAGAAAGATTGCCTGGAAGACAGTGGAATTTAAATCCATCCAGGATGAATTCTAGAAACTTCAGTCCAATTTTTTTCCCTTTTTTTTTTTCTCTCCAGGTTTCCTATATCAAAACTCCAAAGCAAGTAGATGAATTTATTGAAATCCAGAGCTCAACAGGGACCTGGTACCAGCGGTGGCTGGTCAGAATCACGACTACTTTAAAACAGGTAAAGAGAAGAAAAAATTCACACAGTGCTCCAGTGCCTCTTTTATTCAGGTCATGATACCTTGAAACCCTGACTCTCACCTCAGAAATCTTCTGGGTGTTGCAGAGAGCTGCATTTTCTGTGCAGATGTGTGCACCTGCAAGCTGCCATGCTGCCAGTCAGGCCCCAAAATGCCCCTGTGAGCGTCACTGTCATCCAGCAGTGCAGAGCTTCCAGCCACAGCCCCAAGTGCTTGCCTCTCCTCCTGAGCAGATAAATATTGATTCTCTCTCCCCAAGCCTAAGTGAAATTACCACCTGCAGTGGAGGAAGAAAGTGTTTGCTCTTTGCTTCTGCTGAGACTAAGTTTCTGAGAATTGTTTCCTAGGCAAACTTAACCTTTCACACCTGCTATGCTGCTCACCTAATGCCCATGTAGGACTGTGGAAAACCTTGCTAGAACGTCTAGTCTTGAAGGATGAGCTGAAAATAAAGCAAAGTGGCAAGATAAGAGCTTGAGGAGTTACATCCCCTCATCTTCTTGGCAGCATTTTCTGCAACAAGTCAAGAGCAGATCTTGGTCTGCCTCCTGCTTGGCTTCATCCCTACCTGATTTCATCTTATACCTCTTACAGTGCCAGCTGTGTTTGGGCTTTTGCTCTCCAGAGAGCTTTCAATCTCAGTTTGAAAGCACTCCTGACACCATACATATATTTGAAAAGATAAGGTTGTCAGAGGGTCTGAGAATAATCTCATATCCACATTTGCTGATATAACCTGAGAGAGACATTGCCTCATACCCAGCCCTAATCATGCACTCCAGCTCATTACAGAGGGCTCTGATCAAGTACTCTGGCACTGAGCTGAATAACTGATTTTTTTGTAAGCCATTTACTTGACAAATACAATTTTGAAAAAAACACTGAATATAAGCCACACATCTGATCTTCCCCTGATGAACCCATTTTTCTGACATTAGGTTTATGATGCACTCATAAATTAAGCTGTCAAGCACCTGCTGGGGTGTCCTGGCATCTAATTCCTTCTTGTGGATTTGTAGGTCTGGGACAACGTGCTATATTGTTTAACAGCCCAGTACAGGATGAACACACTGATGCTGGCTGTGGTTTGGTTTACAATGGCCTTAAGGTAAGGAAAGTATTTCTTTATATTTTTCAGGAAACTAAAGCACTATTCAGAGTCTAAATAATTATTTACACATGTAAATAAACTATTACAAAATTAATCCTGCTCTTACTTTAAAGAGTCTTTGTGAACTAAGCCTTGCTCTTCTACATATATTGATCAATCTGATTGCTTTATATGAAGTACAAGATGCTTTGAACAAATCAGGACTTGAGAAGTGGTTGGTAGCACAGTAATAAATTGACTTTCTCACCTGTAGATCTTTTATTTGATCTTGTCCACACATGCACACAAAAGACACAACTCTACCAGATTCTCAGCTGTTCCTTAGTCTAGATCAAAACCACTCAGGGGAGTCTAAACTACAGAGAAATTTTGTCTAATTCTCACATGAACTGCACACTTCCAGAAATCAGCCCAATTTGTTTCTGCTCTGCTAATTTAATGGGTAGCAAGGTTAGCACATTGCTTTATTCCCCAGCCAAGGGGAAATAAAATGAACTGTCCTGCTTCAAATGAAAGGGAGTGGACCAACACACTTCTGAGATCAGCAGGGTGCTTAGAGCACAGAAACACTTTGCTCAGTCCTGTGTCAGCACTGAGCAAGAATTTGTGTCAGACATGCATTCACATTTGGAGTTTAACAAGTTTGCAAGATGTGAAGTAGATCTTTTAAAGAATCCTGTATCCCTGATGTGCCTCCCAATCCTGCTGCAGTTACTATGGCCTTATTGTCTGGTTCCCTGACATGATCCGGTATTTCCAAGATGAGGCATATGAATCCCGAGTGAAGATATTTGATGAGGAAGAAGTGTCCCATTTCACCTTTAATTTCACCCTGGAAAACCAGATCCACAGAAATGGGGAATACAGGAATGACAAGTAAGTGAACAGAATTTGCTTTGCTGTATTCACAGTGAAATCAATTTCTAGAAAGTTCCTTCTTTCTTTTCCATTTTTCATCAACTTGAACCTCTCTGTTGTTCTTTTGGACACTCAAATTAAATCTCTCAAGTCCCAGAGGCAGTTTTTGACTGACAAAATATAATTTTAATCCTGTTTTTCCACCTACTTTGCCTCTGTCACTGACTTCTGCAGAACCCAGGGGATCCCAGCAGCCCTGTGTTGGGATCAGGGCAGAGAGTGCCCACTTGGCTGTGCTGAGCAGCCCTGGATGCAGAGGTGACTTCTTTTTCCTTAGCCCACACTGACATCTACAGGGCTTGGGCAGCTACTGGTAATGAAATCGCTGCTGTATTTCCAAAATAAAAAGCTACTTCTTGAAGATGAACAACCCCAGTATCCATCTTGCAGCCTGGGCTGTGGCCACACTGGGGTGCTTCTCCCACTGCAGTCACTATCTCCCCACAGATGAGTGTGTCACCTTCTCCTTTAGTGTTTTGAAGTCCGTGAATTTGCTCCAGAAGAGCATCATTGCTTTCCTCCCTTTCTTCCCCCTGTTTGGGCCTTGTTGTTTCTCCTTCTGGGTCCACTCTGGGCCCCAGTCAATCTATGTTCCACAGAAATGTAAATCCTAGTCATTCCATTACTACTTTTCAAAATCCCAATAAAAATAAAAAATATTCCTATGCAATTTCTGTGATCTCATTGCCCCAGGCAGACCTAGCAGGATGCTGCTCCAGCTGCCTTGCTGGAGGGAGCTCCTCCTCAAGTGGGGTGGATGTTAAATGTTACACAAAACACTCTTTGTTTTAATCTTCACAGCTGAAACCACATCTCATTGTCCAGCCAACTTGTTCCAATCCCCTCAGAAACTATTCATCTCCATTTCCTTTTTACATATTTGATATAAATCGGTGGGGGACCCCAACATGTGTCCTCATGTGCTTCCACACACCATCCCTGCAGCAAGGAGCTGAGCTTGGTGATGCAAACCTGGCCCCACAGTTCCTGTTCCCCAAAACAAAGTGGTGAGAAGTGGATGTTGGTCAAATTTAGGGACTGGAGACATTTTTCTTATGCCTAGAGGAGGTACTGAATTTTCATTAACTTCACTGAGAACTGAGGATACTCAGGACCTGGATGAAGGCATAAAACTGTGCTGTAAATCACTGTTCTCCCACCTTGGGCCTCTCCATTTTAAATACCCAAAATCTCATTGAGCTAAATTGCAGTAATGCCCAGAAGTTATCTCAGCATGGCTTACAGCTGTGTTTTCCCTGCAGCCCTTGGCTGTGAGCTAAAACTCCATGGATCACCAGGCCATTGCTATCTGACTCTTCTAAACTTGGGTGTTATGAAAGCAAACTGCAGGGGGAAAATGGGTTTTAACAGCCTTTGGGAGTAAATACATCACAGACAAATACATCACTGAGCAAATGCAGAACAGCTTAAATTTTGCTGTAACCTGTGAGACCGTCTACATGGAGCAAAACACTTGAACAATCTTCTTGTGGTATTTTGTGCATTAATAATTTCTGTTAGTAGGCTCAGTCAAGAAGCCCTGCAGCGCTCATTTAAAGGTGTAAACAACCATCACGTTACGCTGTGTTAAAAGTGCTCAATTCAATTAAGCTGCAGAGTACATGTTAGAAGGGTTTTTTTCATCTGGTGACAGTCATGGCCTCTTTAGCTAGAGCAGTAATGCTTGTTCTTAATAGCTCCTTACATCTTCTAAACATGCCTGTGCATTACCTAATACATCTTCTCAGTGTTCCTGCAAAATCTCACAGGTAAATCAATATTGTGTCATTCTTCAGGCAGCCAGGTCAGACATGTCACGCTTCCCATCAGAGGAGAAATCAATCACCTGACACAGTTTATTATTTTTAGTGAAATCTCTTTTCATTACATGATACGTAATAAACCTCGAACAGAGATGGTTACAAGCAGAACTCAGATAATCTCCCCACTCTCTCCAGAATCCCTACTGCATTTTCACTTAAAAAATCACTTTGAGTTTAAACAGCTGTCAGAAACCTTTCACCAAATGGCTCAATAGGCTCCTGATAATGGCTGGCTTTATTTATGATGGAGGGAGGGGGAAACTAAGGAAGGCAGCAAGGTCAGCTCATGAAGGAAATGCCCTGCATTGAGTGAAATTCTCTCTTCTTCAGACAGACTAGGACTGAACATGAGAGGATTTGTGTCCCCTCAGCTTTAGAAGCACATTTTCTCAGATGTGATTATTTTGAGGAATAGAAAAACTGCCAAATCCTAAAAGATCCATGTCTCTTTAAAAAAAATACCTCTTCAGACCCTTATCTCCTAATAAAACACAGAAGGACCTGGAGGGAGTTATGCACTAGAAATTGGAATGAGTGCTCCATCTCTTGAAACGGCCACTGCACACTCTGCAGTGTAGAAAATATCTTAAAGCACAGAGTGAAGTTCTGTTTCCTGCCCCACAGATTTATTGGCATGAAATTCAAGGAAGTGAGATTTGAGGATTCATTATTTGAGGATTGCTACTTTGAAGATGTGAGATCCAGTGAGACCTTCTTTGAAAACTGCACCATCATCTCTACTGTCTTTTATAACACAGGTAATGGGATTCCTGCTGCAGTGTCATTTCTGTAACTAGGAACTACTTTATCAGAAAACCATTTTATTAGAACTGTTTTACCTGTTTTGTGGAAGAAAGGATGGCAGGGGTCTGTGTGTTTGAGTGTGTGCTGGGTAATGAAAGTGGTGCTGGAGGAAAAGAGTGTGATGCATTTGGAAGGAGATCTCAGGTTGCTCCATCAGTGATTTTAACCCCATGGCATCTGGTGTCTCTGTGTGATGTATGGGAAATGCAAAATCCTATGCTCAGGCCCTGACAGGTTAAAGTAATGGCACAATTCTCAGCACTTTACAGCTCTACTCAGTAAAAGTTAAAATATAATTTCAAGCCACCGGCAGTTGAAGATCATCAGCAGTAAAATACTCTGTAATTTATACCAAAAAAAAGCTCTTAATTTCTACTCTAATAAAGAACAAATGATAATGCTATGAAAACCAAAGCCTGCATTGCCCTGTCCTTGTGGCATGGGGATACTGGTTCAGGTGACTCCACAAATAAAAGTAATGCATGAGCTTGCATCAACCAGGAGCCAAAGACTCAGCTGGAGTTTGCCACTCTAAAAAATTTCCACTGAAACAAATACTCCCTGGCTATTTCCACTGGATGAGAAACTTCTCTTGGGTCTTTGGTCTGGTCCTTGCTGTTGTATGAAGGAGTTCAGCCAAGCAGGGTCAAGCCTTTGCCTCTTTCCCTCACAGATCTCTACGAACACAAATTCATCAACTGCAGGCTCATCAACAGCACGTTCATGAAGGAGAAGGAAGGCTGCCACATCGACTTTGAGGAGGACAATGATTTTCTGATCTACCTGGTCAGCTTCCTGGGCAGCCTGTCCGTGCTGCCAGGCAACATCATCTCTGCATTGCTCATGGACAAAATTGGGAGGATCAAGATGATTGGTGAGGGGGACAATGGGTGATGGGGCAGGAGGTGGTGGGAGCACAGCCCTGCAAAGATCCCTGCTTGATGTGAAGGGCTGGCTGTGTCTGCACACGGGCATGGCTCTGGAGGGAATGAGCCATCCTCAAAACAAAAGGAGCAGAAGGATTAAGACTGGAGGGTGAGGCAGGTGATCTACTCCATGGCAGTGAGCAAGTGACCTACTCCCCTCCTCTTCACCCTGCTTTTCTGTGTGTCTGTAACATTTCTTTTTTTTAAATTTATTTTGCCTTTTGTGTCAAATCCTGCACATTTTTTTCAGTGCTCTGCTAATCAGGGTCAGAGCTAAAAAAGGATCTCTTGGTCCTGTTGAGCTGCCACTGAAATCCAAAGCTTCTGTATAAATAAATGAACATTTTGCTTGTAGCAATGAATATTCACAAAGATTATTTGATGTGGCAGCTTGACAGCCCAGGAGTTCCCTCTTTTGGTTTTTATCTGATTTTCAAATGATTGCACAAGGAGCTTCAGAGACCATATGGTAAATTAACTGACCATGTCACAGCCAAGAAAGGAGCCACCCTTTAGGATCATGGGAATAAATTATCGAGTTATCACCTTATCAGCTTCATGAATACTTTGGGAATTGCCGGTGTTGCAGCCTCCAGGGTTCAGACCTTGCTCTCCAGGTACTATGGGAATCATGCCCTGAGGGACAGCCAAAGGAAGGTAATAAAATCAGGGATGTGGCTCAGGGATAAGGGGTGAATCACTCTCTTGAGCTCCTCTCTCTCCTCTGAGAACAGAGGGAAGGTTTAGCTCAGCCTCACCTTCAGACAGGTTAAAGTAGAGCAAGATGACTGATGTCTCAGGAAGGTACACTGAGGGAAAATGAGCATTCATGTGGTGGATTTGGAAAAGACCCAAACAAACTGGAAGGTCTGTGGGAAATAAATTAGAGGAAGCTGAATGAGAATCAGATTGTCCATCCTGCAGACATGTCAGCATTTCAGCATTTTCATCTGGAATTGAGATGACAGCTGGAGCCCTAAATGCTTATTTCTCCTGCAAAATGAAGAGAACAAGACAAAAATTAGTAACGACATGCTGAAATGTTTCACTATGAAATTTCCAATTGAAAAAGCCTTCTGGCATCCCACCTGTATCACGCTGTCGAACATTTTATTTCTGGTCAGCTTAACAGGAAAACTGAATTTCTCCTTTTGTGTTATGTGCCTTCCTGGGGCTTCAGTTCGTTTTTATCATGTTCTGCCAAACCTTCTCTTGTACTAAACAGCAGATCTCTTGGTGCTCTCATGGTGACCAGTGCTGGGCTGGGCTTTTGCAGCAGGGGGAATATCCACACCACACTGTGGGGATGTAGTTTGGCCTTGTGCCATGGAGGAGTAGGGGACATGGAGTCCTGAACAGCAGCTTTTCATAGTGAAAATTGCCATTTTCAGTGGCAAGATGCAACCTAATGTCCAAATTTAAGCATTTCAGTTACACTTCAGCATCCAAATTATTTTGGATGGCGCTAAATTGACACCAAAAACACCAAACAACAGAGAAAATGGTTTGCTTTTCTGGTAATAAATGGAGATATTACAGTGATAACAGAACATTCTGGTGAAAAATAGTTTGATTTTTCACAAATTTCATCTTTCAGGTGAGAATTCCCAATGGGGTAGAAAGCAGTGATGTAGCTATTAATATTTCTGAATCTGAACTGTGCCTAACTGAGCATGAATGCTCTCACTTTCTCCCTCGGTGATGTTCATAAAATTATGGCTCCTGTGCAAATGTGCCATGAAATCTAATGATGTTCTTATAATTAAAAGAGACCTCAAGTGCTTCATACAAGTGACTGTAAATTATCCTAATTGGGACTAGAAATGTGTCAAGTGACTTCAATATGATATGAAATGCACAAGCTTATCACTTGAAACTCAAGTTGAAAAACCTTCACAATGATGCTTCCTCCTCATTGACTTTCATGTTTACTTGTCTCTGCTCTTCCTGGGTCCATCTGGAAGTCTGAGATGCTGGAAGCCTGCCTGGAAAAGCCCATCTTCACAGTCTTTATGGAGCAGGATTATCAGCAAGATCAGGTGGACACTGAGAACGTTTCCAGGCTGGTTTCCAGCATCAGAGAATGACAGATAGGCAGCATCAAGGTGTTTTTGGATTCTCACAGATTTAGTTCTTATTGGGATGAAATGCCATCACTTGGAAGCCATCTTTAACAAATGTTTGCTCAACTGTGGACAGGGGAAGCTGGTGCCAGTGTTCTCCTGTTGGTTTCCCCCCGCAGGTGGCTCGATGCTGATCTCAGCCGTGTGCTGCTTCTTCCTGTTCTTCGGGAACAGCGAGTCGGCGATGATCGGCTGGCAGTGCCTCTTCTGTGGGGCCAGCATCGCCGCCTGGAACGCCCTGGATGTCATCACCGTGGAGCTCTACCCCACAGACAAAAGGTGCTCAGAACATTTCTCCCTTTAGCCTCCACCCTCTACCTAGTTCTCTTGGTTCCCAATGGAAAAAGCTGCTCTAGAGACATGTAGGTGGGGGAGCTGTATATTTTTATTTATTTTACTTTCACCAGTCCTTCAGGGCTTTTAATCCTGGGTCACAACAGACATTTTCAAGCATAATTCTGCTTGTGTGGCAGGTTTAACTCAGGGATCATGTGGACATATGGAGATTATGGGCTGATAAATCAAAGAACCATAGAATCATGGTATCACAGAATGGTTTGGGTTGGAAGGGACCTCAAAGATCAGCTAGTTCTAAAGCCCATGCCATGGGCAGGGCTTTCACCAAATGAAAGATGTACTCTGTCATTTCCATGGATGTGCATGGAGGTCTGGTCTTTCACACTGTATCCCCGAGCCTCTGGGCATGGCTCATCACTGGGGCAGCCTTCCCCTCCAAACCTGGAGAAAACCACGTGCACAGAGTGATTTGAGACACCAGGAAGAACAGGAGACTTTGGGACCACATCCTGCAGATTAAATCTCTCCTTACAACATCATTATAAGCCCCTTTTTGTCTTTTTCAGACTGTTTTGAGGGGAAGCCAGAAATGAAGGAGGACTATACATTGAAAATAGTGTGCTTTTAGCTGCTGGATGAAACAGGATTTAGAGGAGAACTGTGGTTATTTCTCTGGGGACAACCTACTCCAGGCAGCCCTTGGAAAGGCTTTGAGGAGATCTAGAGCAGATTTTGTCCTGCTGTCTTTGGGGAGGGCAAAGGCTGACAGAGTGGGCCACTGTAGGGCTATGGAGAAGGTGAGATGAAAAGGAGAAATGAGTGCACACAGACATTCTCATTTACACAGACATGCAAAACAGTTGCATCTATTTATCAACTTATTTGTTCTGCCCAGTATTACTTACTAGAAGAGTAGCCTGGGCAACATAAGAGAATTCACAAAATTACCCGTCCAAACATTCTCTGATTGTGCCAGAAACTCCCTCCTAACCATTGCTTTCTGCTTTTCTTCCCCACAGGGCAACAGCCTTTGGCATCCTCAATGGTCTTTGCAAGTTTGGTGCCATCCTGGGGAACTCTATCTTCTCCTCCTTCGTAGGGATAACCAAGGTGGTTCCCATCCTTCTGGCCTCCTCTGCTCTGGTTGGGGGTGGCCTGCTCGCTTTGCGCCTGCCAGAGACTCGAGAACAGGTCCTGATGTGAGCAACAGAGGCCAGGGGGCTTGGAGGGGGGGCAGGTGTAGAAGAAGAGCGAAAAAGAGCCATGTCTGGAAAACCCAAAACGCTCATTCTAACTGTTCTGTCAATACCTCAAAGCGAGACAGCAGAGGGAAGGAAGAACCCGCAGGGATATAAACAAAACCATCGTTTCTGACCTTATTACAGCCACAACTGGTGCATGCAGCCCCCACATGCCCCTTGCAGAGCTTGGGTGCCACCCTGCCCATGCTGGGAGCCCCCGCTGTCCCTGTCCACGTCCCTGCAAGGACACCAGACGCAGACAGTGGCTCGGTGTGCGGGTGTGACACGGCAGGACAGACCCCCACCCTCCTGCCTCTGCCCCATGAGACCCTGCCCTGCCTCCCAGCCCTGCTCAGCCATCCACACCAGCTGTGCTCAGAGGCACAGAGCATCCCGGGGGAGCCAGGTAACCAACCTGCAGTAGGTGAGCTCCAGCAACAGGGGTAAGAGTTGCAGATGTGGCCGGGGGGGCCCCAGCTGTCTTGGTTTTGGGATTACCACTCACCTGGAAGAGTGAGAGTCCTGATTTCTCCAGTATGTGAGGGTGGGTGCTCAGCTGTCTCAGAAGATTCAGAGCTTCAAAGCCCTTTACTGTCTTTATTTGGGCACAGGGAATCACTAGGCACCTTCTTGCTGTGGAAGAGAAATATCTAAATAATTATATATATATATATGTATTTACACCTACTTGCAAACGTATGTACACCCATTGAAGTGTTCAGCTATTAAAAGTTAGTATTTTTTATTTCTGTACCCTTAAGATGATTTTAAGAGTCACACTAAAAACAAATCCCAGTAATTCAAGATTATCAGGAGTCATGACCAACTTAGTGACAGTTCATTCTTTACATCCAGATACCAAATATTTAAATGTATTAATGGCTGGGAATATATATTTCTTTAATGATTGAAAGGGTTTTTTTTCCTGCAACTTCACAGAGGAGAAATTGATATGATATTGGAGCATTCCACAAACCAAATGTGTACATATTATCCAGTGTAAATAGGGGATTTTTGCCTAATACCTAGAGTATGGTAACTGACAATTTACCAGCATTTTAGCCATATTATTTGAAGAATATGATGCTTGATTTTCTAATATACTTGGGTCTCATTGAAACACTGTAAGCACAGTTACTTAAAGCCATTTAACTTGTTACACAGGGAATGCACACAGCAAGTTTTCACTGTACAGAACATTAAATTCCCCATTAAGTGGCACAGTTTAGTTTGATATCCTGTGGAGAACATTTCTGAAATTTGTGTGCCCTTTCTATCATACGAGTTAAGTCCTGTAGCACCTAGAGGCAAAGTGAGTTGTGTATTTTGGGCTATGTATTCTTGGGAAACCAGAAATGCAAAGCATCCTGTTCAATAACAGTGCTCATAATAGATAACACTAATTATTTTGTTTCAACAAGCTCAGCAATAGACCAGAATCGATCTGAAACCACCTCATAGTGCAGCTAATTTGTCAAACCAGGATATTTTGTGACATAAAAAGTTCTTTTGTACTTCCGCTGGTGATCTTCTCATTTACCTTTTGTTGGATCTTCTTCATTATTGCTTTTTTTAAAAAATTTTTTGGAGATTTTGGTTTTTTTTTAAGAAAACCAAGCAAGGCCAGGCTGAAATCCTGCAGGAGTGATGTCTCACAGCCCAGGCTGCAGCTGTGGGAGTCAGCGTGCTGCTGCTGCAGGGGCAGCTGAAGGACACACAGCAGGGCTCGATCACAAGCAGAAAATCCTTGCCAATGAGGCAAAAGCCTCTAATGAGCATCGCTTTTATCATTGTGTCAATCAGGGATAAGCACTCATGGATCACCTATAGGCTACAATGGGCTGTTTGAGATTTTTGACCTTTATTCTGAGGTTTGTGAAGTCGGTAAAATCACATGCTGCTGTAATAACCAACCTTATTATGCCTCATTTCTTCATTTTGTGGGTAGCTTAGGGCTTTTTTATTATTATTTATTTTATTTATTTGTCTTCAAAACAACAAGGTTCCCTCTCTAAGGTAGGAGTGAATGTAATTATGTCCTTTGGCAGCAGTTCACAGGTTCTATGCAGAATCACAGCCCAGAATGTGGGGTTTTTCTTTAAGAATATCTGGTCCTTCTGCATGATGAGAGACAGTTTAAATATGTATTTTAACACAAAAGATCACCACGACCTTTAGGTTTCACCCATTTTATTGGGCTGTGCTTGCCAATTACCTCATTGCAACTGGGCAGGGGGGCAAATTTTTGTTTCATTTTCTGGATTATTCGCTTGTGCTGCTCTGAGGAGCCAGAACCTATTTTTCTAAATATTTATTTTGCATAGCATTCCTATTTACATGTCACCCAATGCTCACAGCAAACCTGACTATTTGTGTTCTCCACTGACATTTTGCAGTGACATTAATGACATCATTTATTTTGCAAAACTTCCCTGTTAATTTTCAGAGAAGGAAGAAACTGAAATCTTGAGGAGATAGAAATGGCAAGGTAATATTAGGAAATATTATCCAATCTTAGACACCTTTCTTCCTTGCAGAATGGCTCTTTCAAGGGCTGCTAAATCTCACCTCACAGACCAGCTGGGATGAGGTAAAGGGTAATAGGATCTCACTGTCAATGTCACCTGGAAATTCTTTGCACCCCTAAAATCCATGGGTCAGTCACTTGAGGGCTAAGGGATATTGCACGTGTTGGGACAAGGCTCCTACCCCTGGCTTGACCAGGGAGTTTGTGACCTGACAGGAGAGAGCAAACACACACCACAGCTGGCATGTGAGAGCCTGAGATAAAGGACAACAATGAGCAGAGCAGAGGAAAGGAAAAGCTAAAGAGAGCTCCCATCTCCTGGCTGAGACACCTAGGACTGGACTGAATGGATTCCCACTGTTCTCAGCTGAAAGGCAGAGGCAATGCAAAACTTGCCCTGGGTAGTCCTGCTTCTTCAGGGACAGAGAGATACAGGGCAACAGCTCCAGCTCAGGCACTGAATTTGTGATACCTGGGCTGACATCTCCCACCCAGTTCAGTGGAGACAGGCTTGGTCCATATTCCCAATGTGTTTGTTTGCTGTCCTTGCCATGGTGTAAATCAGTGTGGGTGTCACACTGCTGCTCTCCAGAGCAAAGCAGCTGCTGGGTGCAGACCCCTCTGCATTGGCTGGGGTTTGTTCTGGGCTCAGTTTCAAGCCTTGGCCACCTGCTAGGCTTAGCCTCGGTCACAGACCCTTGAGCCTCAAGCAAGGGAAGATTTCTCCTCAGGCACCTCCTCTGATGGCTCAGCTTAATTTCTGCTGTAAAATCAGCATTGCCTGGGCTGGTCGAGGGCCAGCACATCTCCTCCCTCAGCTGCCCACATCTGCCACAATGAACAGTCTCTCTCTTGGATACACTGGACCTTCCACAGAGAAATCTGCTCATCACAGGTCCCCTGACGGTCCCTGCACAGCACTGTTTCCACGGATTCATGAACTTCACTGCAACAGGGACACAGAGGACCAGGGCAGGGGACTTGCCTTAAATCCCAAAGATCTCTTCTAGAGGACAGCTGGATCTCCTCGTGCATGTGTGGCACACCAGGACAGCCACTTAGCTGATGATAATTGTGGCATGGGAAAGGTGAACCTAAGGAACCCAAACTGGCCTGCTGTGGCTTGGTGTCTTCAGCTCTGCTGCACTGTGGTGGGACAAGTCCATTGCTGAATTTCTGAGCATGCAGACACAGGCTTTTATAGGAACACCAGGCACTGTTGATATTATTAAAGACCAGTGCTATTACAATAAGAGTTCTGCCTCCTCATATTCCCTGTTGATTTAACGGGTTGTGCTGTTGTGATTTATTTACTCCAGTTGTGCAGGACAGCTCCTGTTACTGATTTTGGCTCTGCTACATCCTAGTGGTGGTGGCTGCAGCTTGTGCTGTGTGGGGTGATCCCCTCCTTGCCCATATCAACATTACTATTTGAAATTCCTTGAAATGCTATGGGACTTACAGATGGTGGCATATGGATCTTTTGGACTATGAAGAGCGTCAGTCTTGGAAAACCCATATCCAGTGCCAGAGGTTCTGCACACTGGGAAGTTCTCAGGCATCCTGATGTCCTTCAGTGATGCTGAGAGTGGTCCAGCCCCAAGGCTGCTTTCACACAAGGGCACGGAGCAGGACTGCATGGAGCTGAGCTTTCTGCAGGTGTCCAGGCCCCTTCCAGGTCCTGCTTTGAAACCTCCAACTGCAGAGTATACTCTGATGCTCTTAAGGAGGCCCTAGGTCCTTTTATATTCCCTGCTTGTGTCCTTTGACTTTCCAAAGGAGTCACAAAACCTGAGAGGATATTTTGAAGTTTATGTAGATTTGAGCCCTATGCATTTTATTTTGCATTAAGTTTCTCCCTCAGTTTCTCACCCTTATATTAGCAAATGCTGCTTTTAGGAAGAATCAAGCCTGGGAACTGAAGAAAACAAAATGAAATTAATTTCTTTGCTGTATGTGATGCTAGTGCTGTATAAATGTACACACACTGCAAGTCCCACTGTAAATAACACCTGGTGTCGTGCTTTAATGGAAAGTTTCATTTAGATGTTCAGTCAGCTCTGTGTGTGAAATAGCCAATTCCAGTCCCTTGGTTCCTTTTCTTCATTTAAAACCTTCTTTTATTTTTTTTTTTATTTGATCTGTGTCTGGTTGTCACTGGAAATTGCAGCTGTTCCAATGGACTTTGTTTTTGTTCTCTCTGTCACATTAAAAGGCTGGAAGAAAAAGAATGGCTCTTGTAGTGTTTGTGTTTAATGTACATTTGAGCCGTTTCACAAGGACTCTACTGGGTAACTTTGTACCCTGACACTGTGACGGCTTTCTTTGATGTTTGCTACTTGTTCATCCTTCCTTTCTCTCAAACAATCCCAACTCAATTAAGTCTTCCTTCTATCACAATCATTTCACACTGTGGACTTCCAAATACAGGACATGAGAAAATCTTCACCCTGAAAATTTTTCTGGTAGGAGAAAGCACGAAATATCTTCAAATGCTGTGCAAGACCAAAAAGCTAAATTCTGCATTGTAACAGGAATGCATCCCCAAAGAAGCACTGCTTTTGTGGCCTGGCACACTATTTGCCCACAGTATACTCCCTTCTCACATGCATTCTAGAGAATGTGATCTCTTTCTTTTTATTTGCAGCTCTTTGTATATATCTAACTGTCCAGGCCATGCTTTCAGAACAATGATACAGATAGCAGCAATTGCTGCTCATGGAAAAGAGCTCATGGCAGTGGAGCAGTGGAGTCTGGCTGCCAGACTATGGGACTTACACAAGAATTTCTTTATGTAGAACATAAAATGCAGTGATCCCACTTGTCCTCGGCCCGCTGAAGGGTTTTGATTTGAGTTAGTTAATTAAGAAATTTAAGTGCTGAAAAGTTGTTGGGTAAATCAATGATTAGTGCTCTCATCACATCCACTGCAACAAGCTGAAGGTAATATTAAAGTGAGAGATAAAGAGCCAGAGAGATTGGAAATGTAATAAAGAAGCCATGAAGGTATTTCCATCATCAGGGGACTAAACCAGCGTTTTCCCTCAGCTTGGGTTCAGATGGGTCCCACAGGACCTGTCTGGGCTGGGGTTCCCCTGGGTGAATCAGAGCCAGCAGCAGTCTGGGATTGGTATGGGGCTGCTCTCAGGTGGGAACAGGTAAGGGCTGCTCTCAAGTGGGAACAGGTAAGGGCTGCTCTCAGGTGGGAACAGGTAAGGGCTGCTCTCAGGTGGGAACAGGTAAGGGCTGCTCTCAGGTGGGAGCTGCCAACTGTGACTTTTGCAGTGCTCATGTCCAGAGTGCAGAGCTATGGAATCAACTTTCCCTGAGCCCCTCCTGTGTGTTTGGCCTGTAGGAAAGCGTGCATCAGCAAACACCATCAGAAAGCATTTTCTACAAAGTGGGTTTTTACATAAAGTTCAGAGATTTGCGCTCAAAGCCTTGGAGGTGTTTTTGAGTCATTCTTACTCCAGGCTACTTGACATTCTGCATAAGGCTGAAGTTTCAGTAAGCAGAAAAATCCCATATTTGAATGTTCAGACAGGGTTGCTGATAAAAACAGGGCATAAAACCCCTGACTAATTTTAAATTAAGGCGCAGGGAATTTAAAAACAGGATTATGTGGCACGTCTGCCTGAGATCACATAGGATGGACTGGTTGGTAAGAAAACCTTTACAAATCTGTGTTCCTGCTTTTCCATATTGATGTTCCTGCCCTGACCATCTCATTTTCATCGTGTGGATTTTCTGGCACAGATTCTCGTAGCTACTAATAAATGACCCAGATTCCCTAGATGTGCAAGTTCATCCAAGCTGTCACAGGAGGTTACCTGGTGGAGGAAGGAGGCTGGGGATGATGGCATTCCTAGCAGCCACAAAATCCAGCAATAGGCCTGAGTGATGCTTCTGAATTGTGAAGTGACTTCATATTAGGAATGTGACTTGAGTCAGGTTATGGTAAGATGGCAAATCATTTTACCAGTGCTCTGGTATTTCAGATCCTAATTTGGGGACTTTAAAAGTAGAGACCAAACTTGGCAATCTAAGTTCACATTTGTTGAAAAGACAAGGGAAGAGCAAAACTTGGCCAGGTCCTTGTGGATGGGAAATAGAGCCCAGCTTGGGGCAGAATTTACTGGAGACTGAGCACAAACCATGGTATGATTTTGGGGCTGATACTGAGTCTGTCCTTCTCAGACAAGTTTTTTTGTGAGCAGATGATTATAAACCAAAAAAAACTATCAAAACATTTTTCCTACCATTCTCAGTGAGCAAGGAGAATTAGCTGAAGAACTTTCAGCTACCATAGCCCATGATAATGCAAATAATTAGGGGATTAGATATAATTGTTAACATTTTAAGCGTACAGAGTTATTACTGCACTAACCCATACAGTACTATTTGAAAATACTAAAAGTCAGGTTTAAATTTATTGTTCAGTTCTTTTTTCACCTATAAAAATGTGTGTGTGTATACCTACATACACACATATGCACATGTATGTAAAATCCAATTATTGCACTTGACCTTACTAACGATGCCCAAGCTTTTTGGGGGATTGAAAGACCAGGAGATGGCAGCAGTTGCCCACAACATTGACTGGTCTCTGCTTGCCAATAATTGCTGGAGGCTGTGCCCAGGACCCCCTTCAGACAGGCGAGGTGCTGCAGCAGTGCCATCAGATTCAGCTCACAGGGCTCTGACCCTCAGCGAAATCAGGGAAAAGGGGGTAACAAAAAAAAAAAAAACAGTGATTGGAAAGTTGAGGGAACAAGCAGCCCTGACTAACGCCAAAGCTTTTGGAATGTGAGTTGTGCAGACGTGAAGCGAAGCAAACACAATTATGGGGGAGAAAATAAGAATTTCTGCTTCAGTAGGCTAGTGCAATGGTTTTCAAGCTTTCTCAGCCTGCACATCCTGAGTGTTTTCCAGGGGAGATGTGGATTCCTTGTAATAATGTGGTGGGACTGCAGCTAGAGGAGAAAAGCTGTGGACTGGACAGTGCCTGAGCCGCAGGGCTCTGAGCAGGGGGGCATGGGGTGCCTCCTGGGGCAGCCTGCTGAGATGCTGTAGGGAATGGGCTTTGTGGACAAGGTCTCCAGCCCAGCTAATCATGACAAGATGTCACCAACACTGTCTCAGAAGTTCCTCCTTCCCCAAAAGGCAGAACCTTCTGCAGTTAAAATTTGGGCTGTTAGAAGGAGTCTCAGCACAGAGTGGTTTGGTGAACCCCTCCCACATCTCTGTATGAGCAATGTAAGTCAGGGGACAACACAGGGGTTTCTAAGTGCTTTGCTTATCACCTCAAAACAGCTTGAGGCCACAAACCCTCAATGCTTTCCCTATATGGGTGATTCAGATCAGAATTCCGATCCTGCTGGGAATTAAGCAACTAAAATCTACATTGCAGCTGTCCTGCCCACGGCTTCCAGAACCCACAGAGCCAAGCCTGAGGCTTGTGATCCTCTCAAGCAGGGCTTTACCCCAGCCTTAGGAGCTGGTTCCCACCACACCTGGCTACAGCTGAGGGCCACCATGGATTTTGTGTTGATGTTTTCTCTCTGAAAAGAGAGAACAAGCTTAGAATTCCCTGGAAAGCTTTTCCTTCACTATAGAAAATAAACAAAAGGGCTACTCAGTAAACACAAACAGAGCTAACAGCGAGGAAACTAAAGCCAGATCTCAAGTGGCTTCATTCCTAGCTTTTGTTATCCTGGCAAAGTAAAGAGACACTCCAGGGAGGACGTAACTTCCCAAGGCTGCAGCCTGTCCAGCAGTGGAGTGCCATGGGCAGGACAGGAGCAGGATCCCCTCCTGTCCTGGGGTTTCAGAAGAAGTCTTTAAGATTTCTCCAGAGGGAGCCCTTTCTTAGCCTTGAAATCTTCTGCTTCAGAATGGAAAAAGAATATTGCACTCAGCCCTTCAAAATACATCTTTGAATGATAAACTCAGCTCTTTTATCCTTTCTTATTTAGGATAAGGATAAGACCTTTGAAATCATCCCAGCAACCCTGTTCCTTCTCTTAGATCCCTGAACAACAAACTGCTCTGAAGAAGCCAGCCTCATACCGAGCCCTTAGGCCTATAAATATTTCAGAACAACTATTTACAGCCCTCTTTTGACACTATCCAAAGAGACCATAAAGAGTTCTGAGCAGCCCTGGCTCTGCACAGGACCCTGCTAAGTTACTTTGTCCCCTTTTGCATCCCACCTGGCAGAGGACAGGAATAGTGTCACCTTTGTGTTGATCCCTGGGACAGATCTCTTGCTCTGTGTGGGGTGACCCCTACATTAGGGGCTCGAGAGACCTTCTCAGACAGATTTTCTGAGATTTTGGGTTTGGGGTGACAGTTACTATTCCATGTCCTTGCTGACACTTGTCTCTGGTATTGCAGAATGCCCTTCCTCCAGCTCAGTTAAAGCAGCTTTTTATAAATGCTACACATTTAGAAATAACCAGTTTCCCTGTCTCCACGGGTCAAGGTTCAGTATAAAACTTGTGGGAAGAAACTCTCATTAAAGGGAAAAAAAAAAGGTAACCCTGGGCGAATGCCACATCACCACAGAAGAGTTCAAGGCTGAAGTTAAGTGTATCCTTAAATCATGAACATGATTATTGCAACCTTCCAGTGTCCACTGGGGATGAAATATTGCCTTGATAGGCTTTAGAGACAGGATTTCATAAAGAGGAAATCTAGATGGGAAAATAAAGCAGGGAAATCCAACAAAATCCAACAAAAAAAATTGCCCCAAATTCAAACCCAAACACTTTTCTGACCATATCTCATATTAAACAGGGGTACCTCCCAGCAGAGCAGGTTGCTCAGAGCCCCACCCAGCCCTCTCCCAGTAGCACATTGGTCATGGTGCAAGGGCAGAGCCCTCAGCCTGGATCTCTGCTGTGTGTGCAAGCCCCAGGCTCGTGGAGCTGTGGGTGGCAAATTCTCTGAATGAGAATTAGGGTGGCGGTGTGGCTCACTGGAAAGCTGACAGCTCCTTCTCACTTTAGAAGACTTTCTGAACTAGAACTCTGAGGTGTCTCAGGGCACAGCAAAATCTGGGAAAATTGCCTTCTGTCTCCTTTTCTCTCTGGGTTTTCTTTTTTCTCTTCAGGTATGACTTCCCCAGGTATCCTCCCTTGCTTGATGCAGTTGGAATCTGGTGACACGATGCAAAAGAAATGCTGATTTTTAAGCAAGATTATGCAAATCCAATATGTTCAGTCACTGCAGTCCTGGGAATTCCCTTATCAGCAACATAATCATTGAGAATGAATTCCCCCAGTCTGTGAGATAATGGCAGGGAAGGAGTGAGGACTGAGCTAATCACCAGGCTTTACTCAGCCAGGGCATCCTTGTACATGACAAGGAATGAGCACAGGGTGAAATGTTTGTACCACAGAGATTTCCAGTGCAATGACCCTGCTTTCAATAGGCCACAAAGAATTAAGGCCAATGTGGAAGACAATCTAGATCTTTCTGTTTGCCACATAGGGATCCTGGTCTAGTTTGATGTCTGTCTTTGAGCTGATTGAGGAATAAAGCACTGAAATTTTCTGTCTCGAGTTGTTCAGTGGTCATAGACCTGAGCTGTTAGTTCTTGTGCTCCCCTTTGAAACAAAAAAGTGTTCCTTGGCATTACATTTATGAATAAAGTCGTTGGGTGGTGGCCTGATAAATTTGATTTCAAAATGAGATGTGGGGCATAATGCTGACTACTTATTTTATGTCTTTGCTACCTTCTTACTACCAATCACAACTCACAAGTGACTACTTTGTTTTCCTCTGGGCATGATTTAGCTTTATTTATTGGCATTGTTCTTATTACTATTCATAAAAGAAATTATCAAGGTAACCTGGTTGATGGACTTCCAAGCATTTGGTAATGACTTCTGCAAATCATGAAGAAAAATGAACCTTCAAAACTGAAGACATAAGCAAAAGCAGGGCAAGGGGATGATGAGCTTTAAAGAATAGGTGTCCTTTCAAGCCAAAGATTAATTCCAGATTAAAATTATCAAACAGTAAATAGTACACTTGAGTCTTCGTCAATAGAAAGCAAATTTACCCTGTTGCAAATATACTAATCACTAGCCTAGCAACTCACATTATTAGCTGACAATAATTATTCTCTCCAAGGGAAGTACAGCCCTTCAAAGGAGATTGCATCTTAAATCACGGCAAATTTTAATTTAAATTAAAAGTGTAGGAATGCACACAATGCCCCATCTCTCTGTTATCCGTCCAGGATGGTGTCATTACAGTGTTTTAAAGACAGCCCCAATCATTGAACTAAATACCTGCAGCCTAACACCTCGCAATTTCATTTTCTCCTTGTCAGACTGTGTAATTGATATTTGTACTGGAGGTAACAAAACAGAAAATGTGAAGGTAAGGTGTTGGTAACTGTGCCATTACTGTCTCTTAAACTGCCTGAGAGGTGGCGAGGATGGAGTGACAGTGGGGAACTGGTGCCTTTGTAACTGGGCACAAAACCATCCACGGGGCCTAAGGCTGCAGTCAGTGCCTCTTGGACTGGGATAGGTGTGAGGTCTTCTCACAACACCCCGTGTGCCTGTTCCTGCTGGAAACCAAGTCCTGCAAAGAACCGAGTTCATTGACTTCAGCGAGATCTCAGCTTGCTGCAGGGTGTGACTGGGGATGTGGAGAGTCAGCCCCTGGGAGGTGGCAGGAGATGGGGCTCTCCAGTCACCTGCAGGGACAGATGGAGGGAGCTGAAACCTTCACTGGTGCCTTTGCTGTCTGACTTTCATGATTCATGCAGTCTTGAGGATTGACAGTTCCCAAGCACAGTCACAGAGAAGTGACCGATTCTGTTCCCCTTGTTCTGAGCTCAAGGACAGGGTAATGGGATCTGTTTCATGGGCTTTTTGCTGAGAGTGAAATCACCAGCTGAATTACAGAGATTTTTCTGCCTGTGTGGGAGTTTGTTTTCTCCTCCAAATGCCTTGGGCTCAGTGAGAGCACTTCTTCTATAGAAGATAGCTCAGAAGTGTCAAACTATGGTGAGGGCCAGGTAATTGCAAAACTTTTCTCTGAAGAAGGCTCACAGACTCCTGTCTTTCCAGGTGCCACAGCAAGATTTTCCTTGGCCATCACAGCTCTGAAACCATCTAAATGCCCAAATCTTCTCCATTGACTTCTAATTCTTTTCATGTTGTCCTTTCAAGTTTGTACAACACAAAGCTCAACAGGGCTGGTGGGTTAGGGAGATGCAAATGCCCTACAGAAGTGACCCTGAGTCTGAAGACTAAAAACCAGGACCTTTGGGTTAAAACTGCTCATCAGGTAAACAAAACAAAATCCTAATACCTCTCAAATGTGAATAATTTGTTGAGAATATCTTCCGGGGTGATAGATAATTGTATCTGTTCTGCCTCCAAAGCAGCTCAAATCAGCCCAGTGACATTTGTCACAAGTGGAGGCAGTTATTAATAGGCTGCATACTTATAAAACTTCTTTACAATGCAAATTGCTTCTTACTGTCTTTATCCCAGATTTGGGGATGTTTTATCCATGTATTCCTGCCATCTGACTCCTGAGTTGAATCTAAATATCCTGAAGGAAAGAGGAGTGAAAGCCCTGTTGACTCCAAAGCTTTGGACAGCACCGGGAGTTCTGGAGATGTGTCCAGGGGGGATGTAGGACACTGGTCCAGCAGGACTAAAAGACTGTGATGCCTCCCTTACTAGTAAAAAGCCCACCAGAATAAATCCCAGAATATGGCCAATTTACTTGCTCACCACTGGAGCTGCTTGTACCCATCCACTTGGCAACACTGATTGAATAAGAAGTTTAATTTATTTGGATTTCAGAGATGCTTTGGCAAACGTAGAGTGGGGATCACCCTGTCTTCTTTCCAGCATTACATGAAATGTGTATTTTTAGCACTTGAGCTCAGAACTAATTTTTCAGGAATTTCACAGCTTAAGCCTCTCGATTTGGAAAATAATCAGCGAAACATTAAGCAAGGCTGGAGGTAATGGGGCTGGGGCCAGCTGTGAGCCCTTTCTGATGTCCCATGTTGATTGCTGGCTTTATCCTCAGTGTCAGGAAGAAAAACAGGAGAAAGCAAATACAATGCAACCTCCAAGCAGAATATGTAAACATAAATCATCAAATAATAGTAGCAGTGACCCAGGGACAAGCAGTTGCTGGAGAGGAGAGGCTTTCAGACTCCCAGATGAGATTTAAAATCAAAGTCCTGAGCTCTTCTTGTCAATAATGGATTAATGAAATGAACAGACACAATGTGCATACTATGGGAAGATGCAGAAAATAAAGTACTGAAATCCTGGCTGTATTTTTGTGTGCAGCACAGTAGACTGGGTTGTTCTAAGAACTGAATTCTTGCTTCTTTTAAAATCTGTCTCCATACTGAAAAAATGCCCCTATATTTATACACAGATGAAATTAGACTTACTGTAATGTGTATATTACATAAACAGACTCCAGTAGCTCTTGGGGTCAGATATGATTTAGAAATGCACATTACTGTTATTATTAATAATTATGATCATGACCAGCTGGAGTTTATAACTCAGGACATACTAGCCATGGCAGTTTATTACTAATGTATGTGTCCTGATCATTATCTTATAAAACAACCAACCAAAGTGCTATACTGTGTATAGGAAATCATCCCCTCTGCACTGCTAAGTGAGCTAAACACATAGGTACCATTAGTCCTCCATTATATACTCTTCCAAGTACAATTAAGTGCAGACAGGGTCTAAAACTGGGGCCTGTTGTTTTTCCCCTGTGCATCATGTAGGTGGAGTTGGTTTATTACACCCATTTCAGTTCTTGTTTTTTAAAAAAAGAATAAAAGCTAAATGGTCTCATTAAAACCTCATAGAGGAAATTTATTCATCCTACTGAAATATTTTTGGGCTCTTCCGAAACCAGTAATCAGCGTCTGAAGACAGTCATCTGCCTTGCTAATGGACCACAGTTACATGTGTAATTGATTAATTAAGGAACGAAAATCACTGCTGAGACTAAGGGAAACATCCACAGCTTCAGCAGGCATCAAAGTGAAATAGCAGCTCCTCCTGGGCAAAGCAGATGAGACTGTTTCAGGTATTTTTTTCCATTTTAGACTGCTCTATCTTCTCTGTACACGTTGTTGTTTGGTATCCCAGACTTTTCTGTGGGGGTAAGAAACAAGGAAAACAAGAAACACTCCAGCCCTCCTTTTCCAGCTGGCAGAAGGAGCACAGTGTGGCTGGGTTTGAGCATGTGTGTGTTTATCCCCTTGCAGTCACTCACTGGCTTTGTGTGCATGAGCAATCACGTACATGGAAAAAGGCAATGGAGGCAACTCAAACAAACAAGATCTTTGGCAAGCTCTGGGTGAGCATGGTGGCATCTGCTACTCTTTGCAAGCTGTGTTGTCATGATTTCCCTCCTGTGGAGGTTGTGCCTCCTGTCTCACCACTCATTTCACCAGTTTGGGGCTTCACCGATGCTTCACAGCAAAGCTCTTGCAGGTGCTGGCTGAGGAGAGGTTCCACACACAGGCAGAGCCAAATATCAACACCTCAGCAGATATTCTGAACAGGGGAAATGGTGCTGTCACCTCTGGTGAGCTCATGGTGAGTGTACACATTGCTAGGCAGAGGAGCTGTGCTCCACTGGAGCTCTTTCAAGGCATGAGAGTCCTTCAAGAGCAGGAAGAAGTGGGACACAGGGATTCTGCCTGCAGACAGCATGGCTGGTGCTGAGGTCTTGCTTCTTCTGTTTAACACCTGAACTGAGAGATTCCTTGCACTTTGAAAGAACTTTCAGAAGTTTCTGGTGATATCTGTACTAGGGGCTGCATCTAAGAGAAAATAAAAGATAGGCATAAATATTTCCTGTCACTAAATCTATTGTTTTTCTGTGTCTCTCGTTGCCTCAGTTTGATCTTCACAGCGCTCCAGGCAGATCCAAAGATCAGGCAGATTTTATAGTGGGTTAGAAAGAACCAAAGTATTGAAATATGATAAAAAGTCCTAAACCTATTTTTAGATAAGCATCTTGAGCCGTCTAATAACTCAACCTTTGGCAACTCAGCCAGGCAGCCCAACCAAAGCCAGTTTTTAATAGTCAGAGACTGAGCTGTTTAGCTTGCTCTCTTCATCTGCCCATTAGACACCTCCCATTAGGCATTACCGCTCCAGTTGTGCACTGGTCAACAAACTCTTGGAGAACAGATGGCTCAGACAGATTTTCTGTAGACCAGAGTCAGGCAGTTTCAGTGCCTTTATGTTCTTGAGGATATGGATGGTGTAGGTACAGCTCTGGACTCCTCACTCCCTGTATTCTGGCATAAATACTCTCATAACCAGCCCACTGCACACCCTCCAGGGGGTTGTTCCTGCTGATGTTGATGTGCATGAGCACAATTTGTGTTAGTGATGAGTTATCTCAGTTGGTCATGAAAAGGCAGGAGTATAACTGAGGCACTGAATGCTTTTCACTCAAATAATTTTATTACATGATGAATTTTCAAGTGCTGGGAATTGTAGGTAGGCATCCACAAGCAAACATCCCTAAGTTACCTTCAGATTTTGTAACATCTGAGTTTAGTTTTTAGGCAGCTAAAATGAAGTATATGGAAATTGTCTGGCTTTTATGGCAGTTGTGAATGATTGCTAACCTCAAAATTCTTAAAAGCAGCATTTTTGTGCATTTATTCCTCAGAGCTTATGTCACATTTGGAGAACAAATTGAACCCTCTCCTCTCAGCTTCCTTAAGCTTTTGCTTGTGAGTGGCAAAGATCTGAAGTTGGGTACATTTCCTTAACTGCACCTTAAGGTATTTGCCCCTAACTGCTATAAACAGCTGTCATAAGCAGCCTTTTGGAGGTCACTTATGCCTGCATTGCTATCCAGTGCCAAATAATGATTTGGCAAAGCACTACACAACTGGGCTGAATTTTAAGTATGGCATTAACTGTGTTTAACTCTGCTTGGTGTCAGCGGGGCTTACAATGAGTTTTAAATGTTTCACTGAACAAGGATGGATTCAAGCAGGTGCTTATTGTTCAGCAGGCACAAAAGCACCTGACTGAATCAGGACCTAAGAGAGATGAATGGAGAGAGTTACAGAGCAGCTGTGTCCCTGCCTTCCTAGCAGTGAAATTTCCATCCAGGGAGCAGGTGAAAATGGAAAGGAAAAAGAAAAACTATTTCAAATTAAAGAAGGAAGGGAGAAAAACACATGTTGGGTCACTGTGGGTATGCTTAGAGTGATGTGTTGACTCTGACAGACTCCTGGGTATGGATGTCTCCTCTTTGTGAGGGGCAGTCTGTCTGATGGTTATGAATGATGGCCAAGTGGAAGGATCATCAGGACAAGTGCAATCCTATTCATAGTCCATAAAATAGCAGAAGAGACGCTCCCAGTCTTCTCACTTACGTCAGCTTTGAGACTAAGCCAGAAAACCTGTTATTATGGAACAACTTTGTATGCATGTGCATGTTCATTGTGTGTCTGGGTTTGCAAAACCTGTCATTGTCAGACACAATAATGGCATTTTACTGGACAGAAATTGAACTTTCCTTGTCTTTTTAGGTTTTTATTTTGAGAGGAAAAACTGAGAGGTCTGCTGCCCCCTCAGCTTCACTGATTTATGATTGAGGCTTATTTTATTGTAGATTTTATTTTCTTGTGCATTCAGATGATAACAGGGTTCAGGAGGAACAGCATGAGTGACATCCAGAATGCCTCTGTTTTCTTAAGGATTATGTAGTTTGTCTGTTGTCTGATCTCTCGCAAACAATTAAACTTCCATCATGGATTTCTACTTTATTTATAAAATAGATATTTCAGTACCTACCTAAGAGGCCCCATATAATCACAGTCTGGTTTGGGGACATTCTAAGATGATCTAGTCCAAACCTTCTGCCATGGACAGAGACATCCAGCCTGACTTTGAACAATTCCAAAGGTCGGGCAGCCACAGCTTCTCTGAGCAACTTGTTCCCATGTTGCACATAGAGCAATTTTGTGGTTTTCCTGTGTCTCCAGGATTATAACAGTAGCTCTGCATTGAACTCTCACTTCCCCCTTATCTAGATGGAAATCTATTTTGCACACACACACACCCCCACACCACTCAGTTCATGTTTTCATCTCTTGGGAATATTTAGTCTTCCTATGAAACCCAAGCCAACACAAAGAAATCAATTAATTCTGACTCGTGAAGACAATGATACTGCGGAAGGAGAATAGATGAGTAGCGGATGTTTAGTCTAATGGATGATGAAAAGCTAAAGTGTTTTAAACACTGATGTATTACCACTGAGACCAACAGTGGGATTTAGAGAGAAGAGGAACTGTGGCTCCTCATTTTGCTGGCACCTCCATTTTTCAGGTTGGATCCAAAGGTCTGTCCCAGCTGGTACCAGGGACAGCAGGTACCCTGTGGGGTAGGGTGGCTGCTGAAAGCCAAGGGCCACATTCCATCCTGATCCAAAAACAAGAAAGGTGGCATGAAAGTGCTCATGGTTAAGACTAAAATCAAGAGAAAACAGAGTGGAGGGTAAGAAAACAGTGAAGTGATAGCAGTGAACAGGAAGGGCAGGGACATCTGCAGGGCAGCCTCTCAGTCCTGATTTGCAGAGGGTAATGATGGCAAGCTCTCAGGTCCTCCTCATGCAATTCAGATCTGCTACAACAGAAGCAGTCTACAGTATCCTTGGAGCTGTTCCAGCTGTCAGAGACCAGCCTGGAAGCGTCTCACATGTGTTTGATCCATCGTGGAATTGTCTGAGTTTCAGGAAAAATGGAGGGTGAATCCTAGGGCTGAACTTGAGGGAAGAGCTCATTGCTAGCACAGATACAGCTGCTGCAGCTTCCCCTGGTAAACTGCACTTTTAGGAGCATGTCTCCTTCCACTTCCTCTGCAGTGGTAAATGCAGAGGCTTTCTGGCATCACTCTGTCTCCTGTAAAGGGTTATAAAAGTGCAGTTAAGCACTGGAGCATTTTACAGCCCTGACCACCCCAGCTACAATGAAATAGATTAACAATTCTCCTTGTGGACCCCTTCCAACCCAGGACATTCTATGATTCTATTATTCTTCCAGCCTTCATTTAAGTTCCTGAAAGAACCGAGAACAATCTGCTTTGTGGCCCTGACTTTGCTCAGTGGATTTAAGGGAGAGATCCACACAAACTTGAGCTCCACAAAAGAACCTGACAAAAGAAGCAGGGACACAGATTTTTGATGGCTCCAATCACCATTTGATTCTTTATTTGCTGCTGCCAGAGAAATTGTGTTGCTGCAGAGTATCTGTATGTTGATGATAACCATCAAAGGCAGAGAGTATATGAAATAATTAAATTTGTAATTACTTACTGCAATAAAATGCAGTAAAATGCTCCATTCCCCTCTAAAGGACTTCCTCCCTTCCCTGTACCTTGCTCACCATCCTGCAAAGCACAGGAAATTAGCAGCTGGGAGGGTTAGATTGTAATAATGTCCCAGTGAAGAAAACCCTAAAGCAGTTGGTAACATTAATGTAGATACCTGGGCTTGAGCATGGGCTCCTGCCTACTGCAAATACAATCTTTTTATATTTACTTGACACCTGCAAAATGAAGATCTAGATGACATGCTTAGCTTCACTAAATGGATTTCTTTAAAAAATGTCAACTCTTTCCCTCCTCCCTTTCATTATGTCCCTCCCAAACTCATTCTCTATAGAGACATTATTATTTCACAGGTAGGAACCAGCCAAAAAAGTTTTTTGAAGATGCCTTTGTCAAATTTAGCTGAGTTTTGTTTTTGTGTAGGGAAGTTTGGGCTAGGAACCAGTGAGGACACATGTTTGTGTGTTCCTGTCTCCAGTGAAATGTGCAGGAGTCAGTGCTGAGGGGCTGACAGGCTGAGCTGGTCCCACTGAGCTGTGCCTCAGGCAGGGGAGCTGCTCCCCCCAGGATAATTCCTGTTCCTTCAAGGTGTGTGGCTCAGTTCCCATGCCAAAAACCAGTCCTCAATGATGGCTCAGGAACAAAATGCTCACATGTCATGAAATGCATTCTTAGATTTCAGTTGTCAGCTTTAAGCCTGATGCTGGTGCTGCTGCCTTAAAGCACACTCCTTCTTCTTCCCATTGCTTTAATTGCTGCACAGTCAGCTGGTCTGGAGCATCCAGCTCAGATCACCAGGGACCACAATCACTGCTGCTGCCCCTAAATCAATGAAATTTAGCTGGTCTGCCTCACTGGAGACTCAGGTCACCTCTTCCATTTGTCCCAAATCAGGCAGGGCTCTGGGTTTCTGTATCCATTCTGAATCAACATCTGCCATCTGAAGTGCACTCAGTGCCTGCAGAGCGAGCTCCTGAAGAGGTACATTCATCTGACAAACATAATATTTAGTGTCTGCTAAGACAGAGGCTCACGAGAACAGACCATCCACTTAAGCAGAGAAAATATAAGAGATTGTGTTCAATGTACTGTATACAGGAGTCCCTTTTTCAGCATATACCCTATTAAATTAACTGGAAATGAGTGTTCATCAGTCTCTAAGGGAAAGTGCCTGAAGCCTTTTCTTTTCTCTTCACATCAGACATTCATCAGGCTTTTGATCTTACTGCTCATGACTATGTTGGCTTACAGAAAAGGTCAGGAAACAGCTCTGCAAATACAAGTAGGTTTTCCAAGGGCTAAATCCCTTGGTTCACAGGTGAGAATTTTTCAGTAACATAATGGTCACATGCAGCAGGTCAATCATATTCCTTTTATTCAGTCTGATGTTAAGATTGTATGGAGATTTCAAATTCCCCATTGTTTCTCTCCAGAAGCAGGATGAATTCAGAGTCAGGGTAAAGTTCTACTAGTTTTGCATGCTTGAAACCTTCAGGTCTTTCTACTTACTCCAGGCATCCTCTTCAAGAAAATTCATGTTGATGACTGTCAAATAATCTTCCAGTTTTTGGCAAACAGCTTAGTATTTATGGAAAATGGCTGGCCTCAGCTATTCTTTTGAATGTTTTTTTTTTTACTTCTGGTGGAGCATGAATATCTCCTCTGCATTGGTAAGGAGCTTAGAGATACATCTAAAATCATTTGCTCTCACTCAATTTGCTTATAGGCATGGAGACAAAGTAGAGGTTTGTTTTTGTCTGAGTGTCTCCTTCTAGTGCTTCTTGTTATATAATACTCTATATAACTTACTGGGAACAAAACAGATGGTTTTTGTCATAAAATCCTGCTCTGAGACACATGAATCAGGTGAATCTCACACAATTGCTTGCTGAACTGGGTGGCAGAGTCCCTCTGCAGAAGGCAGCTCAACTCTCCCACTTTTCTTCTCTGATTTTATTTCTAAAATACACCGAAAACAAACTCCTGAACTCAGGCTCTGGAGAGAAGTTTAAAGCCCCACTTGCAATCTGCACATCCCCACTTGGGGAGGGAGAGCCATCCTGCAGGCTTCCTGACAGATGACATCTCCTGCAGTTATGACTCCACAAAGGGGCTCCTCTTGTGCTTTGTGAAGCTTTTCCAAGTGATAAATGGAGTTTTCCTGTCTCTCCATATTCATCAAAACCTCTTAATGAATTTGATTGCTCTCTGAAAGTGCACCCTTGCCATAGAAATGAATTAATATCAAGGGGAAAAGTCAGTTTTCTGTTAATTCACATCATTTTTTTCATTTGTCACATTATCTCCTCAGCTTTAAAATCCCTAATGCTTTGGGCATAAGCTACTGATTAATGACACAAACTTTCACCACTCGTCTCTGCACTCGTATAAAGCATGAAAAATGCAGGGGGAAATCAGCCCATCCTCAGATCTTCTCTGCCCTGCCCTTGAGTCTCTGTGGTGACCTGCTCCAGCAGATGTGTCTGGTGGGATGTCACGGGTAAATTAACAACTCTGAGCGATTTCAAGTGAAAATCAGGAAGCTGAAGGAAGAGCACTGCATTTTCAACTCCTTCCTTCAGAGTGAGGATGATCTAGCCCAGTTTCCCTCCCTCAGAGAACACAATCCTGGTGGTGGAGCACAGGGAAGGTTGGCTCTTGAGCTGAAGGTTTGCTGTAAATACCTTGAAATGCTGGAAGCCTTTGCTGGAGAAGCAAATCCTCTGGTAAATGGCTTTTTTTTTTTCTCACTAACTTCTTGTGTGCAGAAATCTGACCAAATGTTTGCAGAAATCAACTCCAAGGGAATGCAAGCAATGAAAAGGAACATTTCTTCCAAGGGAAGGGAGCATAATTTCCCAGGCTCCATCCAGGAGCAATGTGTAAAAGCATCTGTAACAGCCCAGATTTCTGCCTGCTTCCTCATAGTTAATGTACTCAGAATAACATCCAGATTTTGAGTCACTGCAGGCCACCCTATTGCAGGGCCATACTGCTTTTAGAGGAAAACTGAAAGCAGAGATACTTGGTCCCCTTATCAGACTCCTCATTGCTAAACAGCCCTGTCTTGCTTAACTGCTCTAAATTATACTTTTGTTCTGTCACATTGACTAATGGGCACTATGGCTGCTATTTTCTTTTTTAAACTAGAGCCAAACTGAAGTCTCCATGGATGAATAAATGAATTAATTTATTTTATTGCAGTACTCAGTCCTCAATAAAATGTCAGAGGTAAAGTGGGGTTATTTTTTTTTATGTTCTTGGATAGGAATATTCTGAGCACATGCTGTACACACGCTTCCTGGGGAAATTAATTATTGTTATTTTATTATTAGAACCGTTGAACACTTGTATGGAGTTTTACATCTTCAAAGCACTTTGCAAACATTTAGCTAATTAATTAAAGTGCATTTCATGCAAATCCATTTCCATCTGGATTTACAATCAGCCTTCCTTTATGGGGAAATTATGTCTCAGATAAACTGAGCTGAAAAGCACTGTGGCTGTGGCTGTGAGCAGGAGCAGGGAGGTGGGCAGTAATGATGTCTCCACAGCTGTCACCCTGGGCTGGGCTCTGGCAGCTGCAGAGCCCCTCGCTGCTCCAGACAGCCCCTGATACCCAGAGACCCACAGCTCCCAGCACCACACACACCCACAGCCAGGTTAGAGACAGCCCCGTGGCCTTATTTCAGAGCAGAGTTTGGGAGGTGTCGATGGCTGCCTGTTGTTAGCGGTGTTCCTCTGTCCTGTTTCCATCATGGGGTTGGCAGGAGTTATTTCAGCCTTACCCCCAGCCAGAGTGATGGCAGTGACATCCTCTAAACGTCTCTGTCCTGCAGATGAAGATCACGCTGGTCACAGAGACTTTTTTACCCCTGTTGGAGCTCAATGAGGCTTGAAAGACAGTGAGTGTGAGTGACTAAATGGGAACATTGCTTTTGACAATGTGGCACGGGGGAACCTGTGGCTTGTTGGTCAGCCTCCTCCAGCGCCCCGTGACAGGGCTGGCTCTGCCTGCCAGCCCAGCTGCCTCCCACATGGAGCTCTTAAAGGCAGAGATGTGCTCAGCCACTCGGATGAGGAGGAAAAACAGTCCTTGATGCACTCAGAGATGCCTTTGCTGCCACACAAAGGATCAGTCATGGTGCCTCCAGAAGATATTTTGCCGATGACTTTGAAATTATCTACAGCATTTACTCAATGACCAGCACAGTCACCAGAAGTACCACACAGAGATCAGCAGAGGTAAACAGGGTCCTAAAATTGAGGAGTTCCTGCTGTCTCAAATAGGTAAGGCCAGAGTCACCACCCAACTGCCTTGGCTAAGGGCATTCTACTAGCAGCCAGCTGCCCAAAACTAAACATACAGAATGTACATATGCATGTTATATACACACACACAGTGTTACATGTGAAAAATAAGAGGTGTGATCAATCATCCCATCAAGAATGGTGAAAACCACAGTTGTCAGAACTAAGAAATTTTAAAACATATTAGATATATTATATTATAAGATATATTACAAAATATATTAATATATTATTATTAAAATATATTAGGACCAAAAGGAATATTTACAATACACTAGATTTGTGTGTGGTTCTAGGGAAAATACTTTAAAAATGAATGTCAAAATACTAAAAAAATTCAACCTGAATGCAAGGTAAAAGCATTTAAACAGGAATAATGCTTAAGCAGCAAAATAATTAGTGACATGGTTGTTCCATCTTCCATGTTCTTTAAAAAAACCTGGATGTTCTATCAGAAGTTTCACATAAGCTGAATAGTTAGTTCAGCCCAGTGCAGCTTAACTGGATGAAGCTTAGAGAAGTCTGAAATGAGAAATTTGATGAGAATATTAAATCTTTTTATCCTTGAACTCTGTAAATAGTAGAGTGAAAGACACCTCCACGTACAAACTGATGTAAAGGCTGCCTTAGAAAGAGATCAGCACTGGTGGGAGGACTCTCAGCTGACAGCACAACAGAGTTGCTGCCCAAAATCAGCAGCCTCTGGGGCTTTGCCAGGCTCCTGCTGCATCAAAGGACAGTGGACTTACAATTACAGAGGTGAGAAATTCCAGGGAAAGAGCAGAATTGGGAAGGGATGTCCTGGAGCAGCCAAGAAAGAGAAGAAAAGGAATGTAGCAGTGACCTGGTAAACATGACCCAGAGGAAAAGACTTCACCAAACATTTTAATTTCTTTTTCCTATTCTGCATGAAGCTGAGATTTTAGCACTTTGGCCACTGTTTTCCAGCTGAAAATTAAAATATTCTTCTTTAGGACTCCAACTATTTTTATAATATTCCCGGACTTTAAGGAAAACAGATATGTCTTTAGCATTTTTCCCTCCAGTGAAGATGAATGTTCTATTAAAAATGGGCTTTAATGAAAAACCTTGATTGCTGTAGGAATCTGTACAGTCACAGTAACTAATAAGAAGTGTGGTGAATTATGTCTGTAAGACTTTAAAGCTATTCCTCGTCTCTACTTGTGTCACTGCTATTGGACTATGTGGTCATACACAGTACAACTGTGGCCCAAACCCACAAAAATCCTGATATTTCACTTAAGAAAGAGCAGAAAACAATTTTGACACCTGGTGCAGTCAAGAGAGCTGTGTTTGCCTTTACAACCTGTTAAAGAGGAATAAGATCTAAGAGGAGGGAAGTAGGGTGAACAAGATCTCAGAACAAGCAGAAGTTCATGGCTGTGTTTGCTTTTTGAATTCTAACATAGAAATTGCAACATTAAATTCTAATGCATGTTTTTCTCGAAGGGAAGAAGGATCAGGTGAAAGTTAGCTTTGAACAGGCATTTTCTGCATGATGGCTGCATTCCAAAGGGAAGCATCCCCCTCCTTCTAATGATGCCCTTTGGCTCTTATGTTATATCTATCTTGGTTTTCCACTTCGATGCTAATTTCTAAATTGTTGCTTATTATTGTAATATTGGTTCTTTGCAGAACGCTTCAAGCAAAATGTTTTAAAATACAATGCATAAATAGTGTTGTAACTACTACTGATAATCTCTACCATGCCTGCAAGAGCTTTCCCAGGCTGGGAAGGGAGGAAATCCCAAAGCTCCTGCAGAGGGCTGAATGCAGAATTTCTCATTTGAATATTTCTGAGTGCAGAAAAGACCAAACTTTTATGTCTTCATAGGACAAAACAGAGCTCCTCATACTGAGACATGAACTGGCTCCAAGGACCATACAGTGCCACAGCCTTGGCTCCTGGAGAACAACAATTGTTCCAAGGTAGGTGACAGCCCTGGAAATGAAAGCAGCCTCTAGAAAATGTCCAGTTTGGCTGGGGACTCTGCCAACACATCGAGAGCTGTTTGTATTGAATCCTTTCCCTCTTCAGCCCCACTGATAAGTGAGCACCTGCTCCTGGTAGGTGAACATCTCGGTGGCATCAAACCACTGACCATTGCCCTCAGGGTCTCTGCTGTGTGCAAACCATGGCCCAGACTGAGTTTCCTTTCCCTTAGGGAGGGAAGGGCTCCAGGATTAGGACAGCCAGCAGGATTAGTCATGAAAGAAATTCCTCAGCATTACAGTTCATACTTGGCTGCTGGGTGCTGGGGTTTCAAAGTCTGGGCCCCAGTGAGTCCCTTTCTGAAACACAGGAGGCAAAGCTATGCACAGATTATCTCTTGGCAAACACTGGCTTAAGCTAGAGGAATCAAAAGGGAAGATATTTAAGAAATTATTTTCTTTTCCCTTTATGCCTTGCTGCTTTCTTGCCTTCCCGAGACTCAATTTCTGTAGCTGAGCTTCAATTTTCAGCTCTGTGTCACCTCTCTGAACTAAAGATTGAATTTATTGCAATCAAATCACTGAAGAGATTGACCCTTCAAATTCAGATCTCACTCTACTTTCATGCCTCACACTGCTCATGTGTTTTGAGGTAGCTTGATAGTCGAAATGCTTGGTGAATTTTCAGATTGTCAGAGTGCAGCCCAAGAGGCTTCTTGCTCCTTCCCCCTCCTTTCCCTGCTTTTCAAGTCAGTGTCCAGCTAAGGAATTCCTCATGCATATTGTTCCATGGCCAAATGATCCTAATGAAGAGGCCTATTCTCCCAACATCACATCTTCCTAATCTGATGGAATCAGCTTGCTGACCTGGAAGGATCAGCTCTGGAGGCTTGAGGTTGCAGCAGGTTTGGAGGGACAGATCTAAGCAGGCCATCAACATGATCTTCTGGTTTGTCCCCATCCACTTTGGTCTTTTTATTATTGAATACTGAATTGAGCAGTCCATGTACCTTGTTCACATTTGTCCCCTCTCTAAACTGCTGGGAGAGGCAGTAAATGAAGATTCACTCTGCTTTTGTGTAATGAACAGACAACACGTGGAACAGACTTCAGAGACTGATGCCATGGCTGGCTGGGATCAGCTATACAGATGTACCTCTCAAGGCATCCTTTGAAAAAGGGACTTCATAAATCATTCAGTCATCACCATCCTGAGAGTGCTCACACTCCCTGACCACAGGGCAGGAGCACAGCAGCTCAGGGAATGCAGAATTTCTTGATTCAGGGGGTTATTTTCATTTCTTTAGGCTGCCAATATCCTGTAACATTTCAACAGCCAAAGAACTATTTGTTCTTGGGCACCATTTTCTGAACAGGGAATCTGTCAAGCACATTTGCATGATTTCTTTTCAGAGACCTTGTTTATTTAAGCCCCGATCCTCTCCAGGTTTTAAAAAGTCAGTTTTTCCCCTGCATTTGGTAAAGGCTGATTTCTTCCATCCCTCAAAAAAACCCTATGAAGCTTAAAATGAGCTTTCCTTTTCAATCCAAAACAAACAAACAGAGTTTGTGTCCTTCCACACTCAGCTGCCTCCCATGTTTTTGGAAGCAGGTCTGTTGGTTTGCTCACACTGCTGGACTGGCAGCCTCTCCTCCTCTCACACACCGAGCGTGGGCACAGGATCTTCAGGGCTGGCATGAACAGGCTTCCTGGCAGGACTTCTTGGTGAGACATGAGGAGAAAAAAACCCACACGAATTTATGAAACCTCTTTCCTGCCATTTTGTGTCTGGTATTTGGATTATCCCGGGTTTAATCGTCAGGATTGTGGCTGAATATGAGTTGGCAGTGTGCCCAGGTGGCCAGAAAGGCTGACAGCATCCTGGCTTGTGTCAGCAGCAGTGTGGCCAGCAGGACAAGAGCAGTCATTGTCCCTCTGGACCTGGCTGCACCTCCAATCCTGGGGTCGGTTCTGGGCCCCTCACTACAAGAAGGGCATTGAGGGCCTGGAGTGTCTCTGGAGAAAATGGAGCTGGTGAAGGAACAGGATCATGAGTCTGATAAGGAGCAGCTGGGGGAGCTGGGGGGGCTCAGCCTGGAGAAAAGGAGGCTCTGGAGTGACCTTATTGGTCTCTACAGCTCCCAGAATGGAGGGTGCAGCCATGTGGGGGTCAGGCTCTCCTCCCACATAACAAGGGAAAGGACAAGAAGAAATAGCTTCATGTTGTTCCAGGAGAGGTTTACATTAGATAGGAGGAAAAATTTCTTCAGCAAAGATTGTCTTGTTACTGGAACAGGCTGAACTGTGAGCAAGCACTGAACAGGCTGCCCAGAGCCATGGTGAAGTCACCAACCCTGCAGGTGTTGAGGTGTAGATGTGGCACCTGAGGACACGGGTTAGTGGTGGGCTTGGCAGGGATGTCAATAACAGCTCTGTCTAATGTTGATTCTCTAGTGTCTCCTAAGGAAATGTGAGTTCATTCCTAGTATCAGACTGAACATAGACACAGAGGCTTTTCCACCTGCTGGCCTATTTCCTTCTGGGAACTTCTTTGAGTATTCAGGTATCTCATTCAAATCAGCCAGTGGACATTATGATTTTCACAGAGGCAGAGAGCTGCATACAAAGCATGGATCACATAAAGCTCATTTTCCCAGGTACACTGCCAGCCCAATAATCCGTCAGTCACTGCCTTTTCCACCACAGCTGTGAGGAGGAAGGGCTGTGCTTAAAGCACCTCATTTCTGTCCATCCCCATCTAGATCTACCAACCCATTGTAGTCTTGAAGGGTGAGAACCCCTGGCTCCTTTTTCCTTTGGTCTGTGTTTCTAATTCATTCTTGGAACAGCAGCAAATCCCACCCTCCTCAGCCCCCCAGGTCCCAGAGGAGCAGAATGCTGTTAATTAATTCTAATGAACATCAGACAGCCACTCTCTCTCTACATTGGGACAGGGGGTTACTTTTACCTTCATCATTTGCCTTCCTTGATCAGATTTCACCCCAGCTAAATTAAATCTCTGTCTTCTGTTTCAATTGATTTTTCTTTTCCTGCTCTTTTTAACTGAAGTAAGTTTACATAAATGTAAAAGTAACAAGATAAGGTCACGCAACAGACACGTCAGCTATTTAATATGGTACAGGCTGTTGTAAAGCAATAGTAGTGTAGTTTAATTTGTATTTTCATAACTCATGCAGTTTCCCCTCCCCTCTTCCCCCATAACCCTGAAAGCTAAATTATATTTAAATGTCATAGGGTGCTGGGAGATTGGCTGCAGCTGCCTGACCCATTGGACCATTCATTTGATGCAAGAGCCATGAAAGACTCAGACTTATGTCACAGAAGCAATATTTCTTGTACTAGCTATTTATGGATTTACACATATTTTCATTTCTCAACAATAAATAAAATAAATAACAGGCACCAAAATGCTGGCAGCATGACAGGGACCTTTATAGGATGCAGAACAAGGACAAAATTAAAAGCAGAGAGACAGTAAATAATTCTGTGGACCTGGTTTGTGACACGTGCATGGGTAATTGCTGCACTCTGTGTTTTAAAGTCATCATTATTTCTGTGTGGGGTCAGAGAAGTTTGTGTCCTCCAGAGAGAAGGAGACTTTTCTTTAACTTGAGACAGTCCTTGCATGGTCATCTGGCATGGGCAACAACCTGGGGATAAGACAGGAAATAGCTGGAGAACTAATGGGCACTTCTGGTTTTGAAAGCTATTTCTTGGAAATACTAAATCTAATAAACTTGGAAAGACTTGGCCTCGCGTAGGCAAACGTGATGGCTGCCAACAGAAAACAGGCTTAATTATTTGAAGAAAAAAAATCAAAACCCACAAAATTTCAAGGGTTATGGATAATGAGGGGCAATATTTTTATCTATTTGGACAAAAACGTAATGCAACAAATCTTCTGGATTGTGGGCAAAATTTAAAAGTATTTACCCTATTGGGTATTACTTGGAGATGGCCAAGGAAAACCCTGACTTGGGAGACACCTTGTAGGATACAGTGGCTCCAAGGATTTGGCTCTGTTTGCCTGGGAAGCTGTGATGGAGGGTGACAACTTGCAGTCATTTTCCCTGGATGATCTGACTGCTCCTGGCTTTCTGACTGTCCCTGTCCTCCCAGTTGTACTTGGATAAGAAGGTTCCCATCAAGAAGCAAGTTTAAGCATGTGCTTAGCTTTCACCACATTCAGCCTAACTCCGTGGTCTTAAATCACTGCAGCTTCTGGCACTGGCTTGTGAGCTTTAGGCCTAAAGCGAGGACAGATGTGTTCACACAAACAAATATATGTGTAAAAACCATGTAACATTTGCTGTCATGGCAGCAGCAGGATGTCTGTGTGTGTCTGTCCATGGATCCTGAGCTGCCATGGGATGGGGTGTGGGATATATTTAAAGGAAATAAGTTTTTTAAAAGCACAGGAATAAGAAAACCTATCAAGACATCTGCCAAATCATGATCCCTTTTACACATCTCCTTACAGCCCCTACATGCAGTCCTGCTCTTTGTCATAACTAAGGAAGACTGAAGAGTCTCCAGAGTTTTTGTTTATTTGTTTTTTGGTTTTGTTTGTTTGTTTGCTGTGCTTATCCTCAAAGCCCCACATATACTAGACAAAGGATGGATAAAATTTAGGGGGAAAATAATAGTATTACAACACAATGAAATGTGGACATCAGTGAAAACTCTTTTATTTGGTGAATTCCTTTTTTCTCCAAAGAATGAGTGCAACAGAGCACTATCAATAACACACCAAGGAGAAGGAAAGTGGTGTGAATTCAAACACATCTACCTTGGTAAATATCATGATCTAGTCCATTCTCCACAGCAACCACTAATAATTAGAGATATTTCCAAATCCCCAGTTTTCTAATATAATAGTTAACAACACAATGCATTGATATCTAACTGTTGCAGTAAGATTAATCAATTTGTTGGGTACCTGCAGAACATAAATAAGTCAGTCTGCTCAAATTCATTGCTAGAATTCAAGGGAATCATTACCACATTGTCCCTTTACTGAAAGCTCTCTTGAATCATTAGATTTATGAGTAGCCATAAGTTATCTTGAAATTAACAGTTGTCCAGATTTCAGGATAAAAAATCCCAAATTCTAGGCAATAAACATCAATCCACTATAAAGAAGGAATGTAGGACCACTGTAGCTGTGTGAGGGTCATGAGAACACTGCTTATATCAGAAGAAATCTAAGCTATTACTTCCGTCTTATACAATCATGCCCATGAACTCTGAAATTCCTCTCCTGAATTTTTCTTGCATTGATTTAACAAATCATTCTCCCTGGTTTTATTAAACTGGAAGTGTAAATCCTGGCCTGACTGCCATTGCACCCCAGTCAGTAGGGAATTTTATTTATCAGTTGTGAAATTAATGCTTGAAAGGACACAATAAACCACAAAGAAGAGTGAGAGAAAGAGAAAATATCAGGGAAAGAAAAACAAAACCAAAACCCCCAAGAGACAGGGTTGCATTAGATTGTGCTGGATTGCTAATACCTCTCTGATGGCAGCACTCTGCATATTGTTCTGCAAGTACTCATGCAATCAAAATGTGGGAATTCTCCCTTTGGAATGGGGATGAACATCATGGGGATGAACTCTTCTGCAGGGCTGTCTTCAGCTGCATATGAAATGGATTTTTTCATATTTCAAAAGGTTTGATTAATTGTGCCTGCCTTCACATCCCAGTGGCAGTGCTCTATGGGCACACTCATTTGCTGGTGAACTTGGCCAAGAAGTGCTGCAGACTCACTCCACATGGGCTGGTGAATTCCCAGTGCCCAAAGGACCATTCCAGTTCTTGGCCAACACCAGATTTCTATAGAGAACCACGTGTGGTACCAGCTCCTGGACACTTTTTCCTGCAGCTTGCACCAGGAACACAGCAGAGCTGGGTTTCACCAAAGCCTGGTGAAATGAAGGGCTCTGTAATGTACCAACTGAGCCTTACAAGGCCTCACCTATAGTAGAATTGTATTTTTACATGGAATCTGGTTTTAAAAGCAATGTATAAATATGTGAGCATGAATAAATTCTCTTAAGAATGCCTGATTTCTGCAAACTTCTTCAGCTGTTATGGAAAAATTCTATAGAAATCCAGGGGAAAAAATGAATGTCTCTGAAGAAGTTTGGGGTGAGAAGGTTAATAGAAAAATCATATCTCTGGTGTGGAATTTATTTTTTTCAGTGTACCTTGGTATAGCATTCTGTAGGCAGCTAAAAGGAAAAAAAAAAATCTATCAGAAAGTAACATTTTCTAATCTAGTTGGCGGCAGTTCAGCCCTGCAAAGAAATAAAGACCCTCTCATCCCAGGAATCTAGCAAGTGTGAAAAGCAGATAGGAAATAATTTGTCAATAGATTTGCAGATATCAAATGGATGCGAGAGGTTAGAGCAGGCACAAACCTCTGCACAGAGCCACAACTTGTCTAACATTTTCCTCAGCAGCTCAGGGAAAGCAAATAGTTTTCCATGAACCTTTTCAGTGGAGGGCAATAAAGAAGGAGTTCCTCAGCAGCTGCTGCCTTTAATTGCTTTTCAGGTGTTCTCAACACTGGCATCTCTCCCTGCTGCACAGACCAAAATCCAAAGGAAGAATTCAAGGAAGAGACCAAGGGAAAAAAATCTCTGTGGTTTAGAAGTCTGTGCAGTGGGTTTCTGGTTGAAAACAGGGTGTACTTTTTCAAAGTTTGCATTTGTAAGGCAAAAGTGGGCATCCTGATGACCAAAATAAGGCAGTGTGGGCCCTTAATTCCTTTGGCCCCTTGCAAATTCACACTAAAATCACTGATCCAACAACAAAGGGAGTGCTGGGAGCTGCTCCAAGCAAAGCTCTGATTCAAGCTACTATGCACCAAACCACAGCAAACACTCCAGCGATTTCATCTGCTGTGAAAAGAAAGCCCTAAACATCAGTAAATGCACCAGAAATTAGCTTTCCCTGGCAGTAAGGTTTTGTGGGTCTATTTATAGCCTATTAGTGCTCATGGAAGGCAAGGAACAATAATCTAAACCAGAGTCAGCAGTTCTGCTGCTAGTTAGAAAAGATGCCATTTTAACAACTCTGTTTGCTCCTGGTCCAAAACCCCTTTGCCTTTTCCTGCCTGTTGACCCTCACACACCTCACTCCATTTTCATATGGGCTAAGGGCTCCAGGCATTTGCATCACTGCTGAGCAATTTTAACCACAACACAGAGAGGACAGAGCTGCTGAGAAGGCCAGAAGGTGATTGTTCTCTCCCAGAAGATGCGTTCTGTGTCTCTGGAATAAAGCTGAACACCTGGAGTCAGTGTGCTTCTGGATTAGAAAGGGGGCAGAGCAGCTGTGGGAAGCAGGTTGTGGAGGGCTCCCTGTTGCTGTTTGAAGAAGCTGCTGGATGAAAGGAGTGTCTGTAGGGCATGTGAGGAGAGGAGGTCACTGGTGGAATGCCATCCATGAGTGTGGCAGAAAAGGATTGACAGGAATGGGCTGACTTATAAGACCACTTCGGTTTAAACAAGAGTAGTCAAAATTGAGTGATACTTTCCTTATACCCCACTTTAGCAAAATGTAAGTGGAGAAACTCCTCTAAGACATAAGAAATGTTTTAAATTCCTGCCAAGCAAACCTGCTTTGAGCAGGTAAAGCTCCAGGCTCCTAAGACAAAGGCTGACACAAATTACCTGCTATACAGCAAAAAAAGCTGCTGTAATTACCCTGTGTTGCCAACGATGTTACAGAACAATATTCCCAGAAAAGAGAGGAGTAGATGTGCACTGTGCATGTGTAGAACCATCACAGCACGTGGATTCATGGGACAGGACAGACGTGAGGAGTTCTGTGTGTTGGGAGGAGGAAGGAGGCTTGCAGGAGAGCAGACTTGGTTGTTAAAGAAGGGATCACAATCTGAGGTACAAACCACTATCAACCTCAACCTCTACAAAATCCATCCCATGCATACCTGGGCTCCAGTGCAATCCCCAGTGAGCAATGTCTCACTCCATGAATTCCAGCAGAGGCTGGAGGACACATCACATCCCACTCAGGCTGAGGTACAGCCCAGAGGCTCAGCTTTGTGCCAGAAGACATTTTTACCACATGCCAAGGCCTCCAAAGCCTTGTTGTTAACCTCAAACTAACCTCTTCCCTCTCCCACTAGTGAGAATAACACTGGGTAGTTTCTCTTCTGTATGCATTTCTTTTCTTTGCTGGAAGTCTCAGGTTTGAATTGCTCTGGAGCTCTAAGCTTTCTGGCAGGTTTAATCATTGGCTATGCCACATGTGAGAGGATAATTCTGAAAAGGGCACCTGGGACCCCAGTTCTGGTGATCAGTGTATTGTCTGTGTGACCCACAGAAGAAAATGGTTTGGCTGCTCCCATTTAAGCAGCAGCAAGCAGCAGAGCATAAGGAAAGGAAATGCAAGGTCTTAAATGAATCCAATTATTCATGCCATTAATTTAGATTTACTTGAGTAGTTAGAGCATGCTAAATAAACAAAAATTGATTAGTTACATCATGTTCATTTGAAATTTGACCATGAGTGGATGGATATTTATTTTCCAGTCTAATGGTAAAGGTTTGCCAATATGTTTCTGTGGCATTTAAAAGGAGGTCACTTGATTTTTTTATCTTGGATTTGCAATTATTCCCAGGATCATTTTCATCTGCAAGCCTTTTTTCCTAGATAAGTGCTGTGCTGATGACAGCTGTAGGTGATGCTTTTTTGCATGTTTCAATCAAGCTAGACACACTAACAAAAGAGTGAGTGTGGAATGAACCCTGAGGTTTGCCTCTAGCTCATGTGAGAATCAGCTGCCCACAGGAGCCAGCTCTGATTTTTATTCTTGAGGGATGACAGCAAAATATTACCTGAAACCCAAATCAGTTGCAGAAGGATAGCATGGGGAGAATAGAGCCTGAATGGGCTTTGAAATGAAATCAAGCCAAGAAAGTGCTGACATGCATGCTGAGGCAGCTAAGAGCAATATTTCATATTGACTACATCCCATGCATTGGGAGGTGGGGGAAAATAAATGCTTTTATTTAGAAACAAGAAATATTTCCCTAGCTCCCATTTCCTCTTGATAAAATCACTGTTGTCCCTGTAACTCAAACATATCTGGAGGTGGGGACCTTTCTTTCTCTCCACCACACAAAAAAATAGATTCAACTTTACCCTAAACTTCCCTGTGAAATTTTCTACCACAACCTTTTCCCTGGGTTAAACTCAGCAAGTATTATCTCCACTCTGAATTGTTCTAGGTATTCAATCTCTGACAAGAAAAGAGTGAGAAATAATTTCTTCTGTGGCTTAAGAATCTTAATCTGAGCCCAGGTAAAATGATTATAAAGTAATGTGCTTCTTAACCACATTACTATCAGCCAACATTTCCTGTCCATTAATAAGTTTCTGAGATTGCCTCATGGATAAAAATGGAATTAAAAATAATTTATTATTTCCTTCACTGGAAACAGAGTTAGGAAGCAGGTATACATAAAAATAGAATATTCACTTGTGAATGAGGGTTGGGGGGTCCACATAATCATCCCTGCAGAGGGTACATCTTGATTTTCATCAGACACTGGTGAAATTTTGTGGGTATTTGTTCTCTCCATGAATGCTGTATTCAGTTTCAATCAGTCTGGTTCTTGTACACTGTTTTTAAGATGGAAAGACCTTGATAATATTGAGATAAAGCCCAGTTCTCCCAGACATGGAATATGTATAGAGAGAGCAGAATATTAAAATAAGCTCTGTATTGTGAATTTCAGTAGCATTCTACCCATGGCTTGTAGAAAACTAAGAGAGGTTTAGGTGGCAAAACTGAACCGTTCCTTTGAAGCTTTTATTTGCTTATTTCATTGGTTAATCATAACTGTTTTTCAACTCAGTTGGTTTTAACTTTTTCACTTTCTATGTCTCGTAGTGCTTGAGTCAGTCTTCCTTACGGAATGCCCTTGTAGATGAAATATTATCCTCTCCAATGTACTTTTAAAAAAATTAAAATACTCTTTAGTTCCTACTTGGAAAACAAAATCAGATCTGGCAGTTTAGGATTATTGCAGTTATGTCAGGTTGTACTTCAAGAAGACAGCTCTATGTGCAGTCTTCTAATTAAAATGAGAATATATTATCAACTTACTAAATTAGCTTCCTATCTGGTAATTTTACTGTTTAAAATAATTTTTTTTTTGTGCTTTAAAAAACCTGAAACCAGCAAAACAAGTGATAAACTGATCTTAATACTGTCACTGCAACAAAAAGTCTTCCAAAAGATGAGGGTGTCATTGGTGTAGTGAAAAGCTGATAATCCTCACACAAAGTGTAGAAATAGAAGATGAGGACCACTAGTGTGGAAGGGGTAATAATGGTGAATGTTTTACTGGCTCCAGGTAAGGTTTTATTGTAAGAGTTTCCCCCAAAACTCACAGGATCCCCCTTCCATCAACCTCTGTGTGTAACATGAATGGCTCCACCCCTGTTCTAAATAGCATGAGGATTTAGAAATAGATGTATCTTTTTATATCACATGTGCCTTTGATATGACAAAAAGGAGTGAAATTTCAGCTAAGTAGTCAATGTATTTCATGCAAAGCCATTCTCACACCCCTCAGTTTGGCCTTGGCACTCTCCAGCAGTGGCAGCAGCAGCCCTTTGGTAGGGGAGGTGTGGGTCAGGTTGTCAGGCCTGGGCTCAGCTGTGTTGCTGTGTGTCCCCTCCAGACAGGGATGTCAGGAGTGTGGAACTTCCCTGCCAGCTGTGACTCAGCCTGGGCTGTCAGGGTCAGCCCCAACAGCATCTGTTCCACACCAATCTGTGTGGTTCTCCTCCCCTTCATCCCAGCACTAAGGGATGTGCTGAGAAACACATCCTGAGAGCTGTCTCCAGCTGCTTTGGGACCAGCATCCACCCTGAGTGCTGCTCCCCAGGGAGAACAGCAAGAGGAATTACTTCTCAAAGATTATTTCAGAGTGTTCTGATCCTTTTAACTGAGGGATTGTCTTACATGGGAAAAAGAAATTAAAAAAAAAAATAAAAAATCCAGGGAAACTCCAAAGAAGTTTAGCTACATAAGTTATCACTTAAAAAATCCTAAAACAAGGCTTAAGCTTGAATGCTCTTTAATTTAATTAATTCTTCTCCATTTTGTTTGTTTGCATCCATGGGAATTTGTGTGTATAGCTCAAAACAGATTTTTCCTTCTTTCTTTCTACTTCTCATCTGGAAAATCACTTCCTGATGCCTTGCAGACTCCCCAGGACGATCCATAGCTTATCCAACAATGTTCTGGCCAACCAAGATATTAATAAAGAAGACCAGCTCTGTAGTCATTCATACACATTTCCACTGCCAAAAGCTACACAGCAGGAAAGAAAGAGCTGACAAAATAGGGGTCTACAATCCTGACTGTTTTATGAATCAGAAGAATTTCTGGGAAAGTCAAATATAACAGATAGCATCTGCTGTACCTGGCAGCAGCAGCCTAGAATAGATTCAAGTCCTTCCAGGCTAATTGCTCATGACTCAAAGCCACACTCCTGAAGGTGCAGAGGCTGTAGGGTCTCAGGGAGGAAGAACCAGTGCACCAGGTCTGGGAAGCAGGGTGAAAGGATGCAGGCCAGGTGATGAAGACAGGTCCATCATCTCAATGTTCTCTCTTTTCTTGGCTTTCCACTGCCTGGAGCCAGAAAATAAGGAGAAAAATTGCAAAGGAACAGCTACAGACAACCACCTGCTGGAAGAGAAAGGAATACAACAGGAAGAATTATTCAGCTGGCTGTGAGAACAGCTTTTGGTCAAAGGCCCTCCCAAAGTGCTGTGCTCATGTCTGGGGATGGAGATGCTGAGGCAGGGCAGAGGGGCAGCTGATGGGCGAGAGCAATTCCCGCTCCCTGCAGGAATTCTCCTGGGCTCAGCTGTCAGCCAGGGGCAGGAGCAAAGCTGCACCCTTGCAGTTTACACCAGTGATAATTTCCAGCCATTTTTTCCCATGAGGAAAACCCGCAGGGATTTCTATGGCAGCTTAATGGCCCTTAGCTTAGCTGAGTGGCTCTTAGCAAAGCCTTCACTGTGTCAGAAGAGCTGCTGTGCTGTGTTAAGGGAGGGATGATTTTGCTTCAGCTTTCTGCTACACTCAGAACACACTTTTTTCCCTGTCAGTGAGTGCCCCATCCAGTCATGGAGTGCAGATTCAGAAGAATGTGTTTCCATCCAGTAATGGGTCTGGGATAAAGACCTCATCAGTCTGATATCCACGTGGGATTCTGGCTCAGTAGTGATGAGGCAGTAACATTAATGCTGGATACTAAAGCAAGAATGAGATTTTTGGCCCTTAAATTATTGTGTTCGGCTCCCTCCCCAACAACCCTGTCTCCTCAGGAATGGAAAAATAAAATCAGAGAGAAGAATTCTGTTAGCAGACAAGGCAAGAAATTCAATACAGATGACATTTGCTTTGCAAAGCAATAAAATAAGCTCCATCTGTTTAACAGTTAGGTACTTTCAGATAGGATTTAGCACAGAACATTTAGAACATTTTCAAAACATTGCAATGTTTAACACTCAACCCTCAGGACAGATGTGGGGTGGAGATGAGGAATTGGAGGCAGAGAGGTTGAACTGTGGCAGAATTCCAGTTAGGACTTTGGGTTTTGGGTTTTTATCCCAGGAGCAGAATGTGGAATTCTGTTTTGCTGAGTGAGGCACCCAGCATGGCAAAGGGCAATCAGCATTTCAGCAGCAAACTGGGCATCTTTTAACTTGTATTCTCCAACACAAGAGGAGTGGGACCTCAGGGAGGTGATCTTACATGAGCTTGGTGCCTCACACCCATCCAGCTGTCAGGATTCCTTGGGTCCCAGGGCTGTGAAGCATCTCCTGCTCCTGTCTCAACAGTGCTGTGCTCGTGACAGCCGATGTTTGCAGCCCTAGCCAAGACCCTCCTGCACATGACACTGCTATTCTGTCTCTGCTGCTCGTTCTTCCAAGTCACAAACACCACAAATCTGGTTTTAAACAGGGAGATTGGTGTGCCAGTTTAGCATATCAGGGCATGTCATCCCCACAGAGGTGCACATCTGCTTTCTGCTGAGGTAACATGAGATGCCCAGCTCAGCTTTGTGCAGGAAATAATTCAATTGTTTGTAATTATATTCAAAGAGCAGCAGCTCCCACTCTTCTGTGTGGGTCACTGAGATCCTAGGAAGGGCTACCAAGGAACCAGAGCAATTAGCATGTGGGCACCTATTCAGCTACTGCAAAATGGCCTGAAATACAAAGGAGAATAAAGGCTCAGCACATTTACCTCAACACAGCCTATTTGCAACACAAACAAAAGCTTCAATTACTTTTGGAGCAATATGCAAAATACCTATCACAATTTCATGGATATCCAGAAACAACAGCTGCTCTTCTTGTGGATGTTTGTGGTTGAGACCTAGCAGAGGTTAAAAGTTCATTGTTTCTATTATCCTCAATATATATGTATTTATACATAGCAATTCACAGAGGTATGGTAAGGCTGGGTGCATCTATTGGCATTCTCTTCCTCGGAGGGGGGCCTGCCTGTGTGTATCTGCATGATGGAAAGATCTTGTTCATTAGCTCAGGATGCTCATATTATGTATATTCTATTAAGCACATATTGAATATGCATCTCATTTTCATTTCAATTAGGATCTGAGGGCTGATTTCATTCATGACTATTGATTCCTTCCAGGACATTTGCATTTTATTCTGTTCATTATTATTTATAAGCTCTGTGCTCTCTGAGGAATTTAAACATCCCTCTCATGATTGCCCCCAGGTGATGAATTATGCACCATCCTTCAAAAACCAACACAACAAGCCCTACCTTAAGCCTCTGCTCTTTCTGTGTATTCATGGGGCTTTCTGTGCTTGGCTCTGGTGCCTCCTGTTGGGTTGGCAGCAGGTGATGCTCTGCATGGTGAACTCGATTTACTGCATGACAAGCTGTGGGACCACCTGGAGTTTTCCAGCAGAAAGACATATTTCACCCCCAGCTCTGGTGGAAGTATTTCCCTGTCCTGTCAGGGCACTGGGTCGCCAGGAGCTGCTGCTGATGTGACAGCTGAATCACAGATACCCCCTCTCTTCAGAAAATCACTCCTGGCTTTTGTCCCTGACTCATGAACCAGGACAAGAAACGCTTCACTCCCAAATCCTCTCCCTCCCCAAGGGCTCCCTCCTGCCTGGCATTTCACAGTGTCATAGGATTAATAAAATGTCCTCCCCCTGTTCTTATAGGAAGGCTGCGTCCTTTTAGGCAAGATACAGTGTTTTAAGTGTTTTAGAGAAAGGTTTCAGTTCAGTGGTTTGCACACTGATGTGTGTGACTGAATTTGCTGGTCCCTGAACTCCACGGGGGTGAGTGGAGAACTGGAGATTCTTCCTGACACGTGGAGGCTCCCCAGTGCCCTTTGATGATATGACAGGTACTGTCTGAGATCAAATTTGCACAATCCCTAGCCTGGAATGAACAGACAGGAAACTTCAAAAGAGCCAGAACTGCAGTTTAAATTGAAAACAAGTTGTGTTTTCATTGGAAGAGTTATGCAATAATTAATTGCTTACTTAAATGTAGGCTTAGATCTGAAAGGTCTTTTGAGAGATTTAAGAAAGTCTACACATTAAATCTGATAGGAACATATGCTCCTAGATTGTTTTGATCTATGCTAACAGAGCTGGAAGGACACAAAAGTGCAATAGAAGTAAAATACAAACTGAATTTTTCCAGATGTAGAGGAAAGCAGTTTTCTTGATGGAGTTTGATAGAGTAGAGCAAATGGATAAAAAGAGGAGAAGAAAAAGACAAAGGGCATTCATTTTTCTTTCAACAAATTAACCCCTCTGTCCACAGTTCAGGCTTTCACACACCCATCAGCTAAAGCAAGGCACCACACCACGTGTGCAATCAGACAGGAAGAAATGAAACCCTGGCTATCAGGTCTGCCAGGGTTTTTCTCCACTCCCACGAGGATTCCTGTGTGATCATATCAAGGTGTAACAGAAGACACAAAGTCCCAAGACATTTCTCCAAAAACTCATGCTGAGGGCAGGCTTAAGTTGGATGGATGTTATCTAGAGATTACATTCCTGACTCTCCAGTGATTATTAATTACATCCTGGCTGCTCCTAAGGGGGGTTGACATGCAAGGAAGGAGCTCAGTGCTGAGGATTCCCATTCCAAAGCAGCTTCTCAGCCCACGGGTACATAGGATAGATGGATAGGAAAGAAGGGAAAAGGAATGTGGCAAAGAGAGGAAGAGAAAAGCTTTCACAGCTGTACCAGGCATCATTTAACAGAACAGAAAGAATGAGATGTTGGTCAAACTTTTAATTTCTTACAGCAAAAGGTACATAAGAATATATATTTTTATACTTTGCAAGGAGGGAGCAAAGGCTCCATAAGATGCCTCTGGTGTTTGCTCTTTCTGCATCAAGTCAAGGAGAGTTAGTTTCTAGAATTCTTTTTGCCTGTGGTCAGACACATTCTGCTCTGAAATCCCAGCCAGTTTCTGGGTCATACTTGCAAAGAAATCTGTCATATTATTTGCATTTTCAGGACCTTGTAAGCAGGGACACCCAGCCTTAATTAAAAACTCCTATTTAAAAGTTGCTTATTCATGAAATTGTGGGTGGGGAGGATTTATTTCCAAATAAATTATCAATTTTGCCTGTACAGAGCTGCATCTGAGAAGCTCACCTGTTTACTGACAGCTTCTATGGGTAGCTACATTTCCCTATTCCACTGTAAAAACAGAAGTCTATTTATATCAACATACAAAAGGCCCTATTGACTCCAGAGACTACTCTTGGTAGAAGTCAATTATGTTATACATACTCCTTAAAAAAAAAAAAAAAGTTTCGTGATTCTTTCATATGTAAACTGGGTATCCCTAATTTGTCTTGAAATAAATGTCAATAATTTGTCTTGAAATAAATGCCATTTGTCTTCAATAAATGCTCTAATGCATCAGGGCTGATCAAAGGGCTCTGGTCCTTGCCTCTCCACTGAAGATGCCAAAGTGGCTCATGCTTCCCAAAACCCTCTCAGCGTGGGTATTTCACCCCTTGAGTGTGAGTTCCCAGCACCCTGCACAAAGGCAGAGCTGGGGGCTGCACGATGGAGATAAGACCCAGAAGGAAGCACTCGCAGATGGCAGCTGCCATAGAAGGTACAAAGGATTCTTTAATTAAGTCTTCCCTTCCCCTTATTAAAATTCAGGAAAGATTACCAAGGAATTTGTACTGTATCTGGAAAACAAATCATAACAATTACAGCAGACTGCCCCAGGCTGGCTAGATTGTAGCTTATTATTCCACAAAGGCTTGATAAATGTGTAAATTTATATAGAAGGCTTCTGCATGTCATCATCACTGTGCAAAGACTTCCTGCTTGCTGTATCCAGTTTTAGAAGGAGGACCAGCTGGCTAGAGTCCCTTGAATTATTTGCTGTTGTTGTTGAATTTTTAAAATACATATAAATTATGTCTCACATTTACAGTTTATCTCCAAGCTGTCAAACGGGGACTCATTCCTGCTCTTTTTGATGCCGACTGAAAAGCCATCTAACTCAGTTAACTCTCTGGCCCCACATCCCTTAAACAACACCAAAAACAACAGCTTTAAGATTCTAAATGTGTGTTTTTTAAATGCCACAGTCTTCCCCTTAAGGAAAAAGCAAACATTACAATATAATTGTTTTATATCTATGAGTTTCATTGCCTTACAGGCATAAAACAGGAGATTTGCATATGAGGACAGTCTGTATTTCCCCCCCAACTGATTAAATGCTGGGTTAAGTGGAGTGGGTGAATCACTCATTATACACATTTCCTCTTAAAAGAAGAGCTTTGAACAAAGATCAGGGCTAGATTTGATCCTCCTCATCACATCCTTTGCATGTGTGATTCCACAGGGAAGGCTGGAGCAATGGTGTGATTTATTGGCAAGGCTCATGGATTACAGTGCCACAAGGGACTGTCAAGATGCTCTCAGCCAACTGCCCTGCACAAACCAGAGCAGAATATTTCTCTGAATTAACATCTGGATGAAGATCAGATGTTGGAAAACATGTCCACTTGTAATTAAAACCTATCCATCAGTAGATAATCCACTAAAAGCCCTGGGGAAATGAAGCAGGAACATCATTCTGGGACATGCCCAAGCCAGCATCCATGCCTGGTCCATCTCTCTGTTTTTGCTATTCTCCTGACTTTATACCTGAGGTCTCAGGCTCCAGCATTGCATAGGGAACTCCTTCACCATTCTTCTGGATGTATTACTATTATTGCAAGTTTAAACTAATTTATGTGAAACAGGTTCAGTGTATGCTTGCTGCAGAAAAGAGGAAAATGTCTATTTTTGAAAGATAGTGCCTTTGTGTTCTGTGTCCCAAATGCTGTAATAAAATCTGAGGTTCTTAGTCTGAAATAAATCTGAGGTTCTTAGTCTGAAATAAATCTGAGGTTCTTAGTCGGCCTCCTGCCTGGCTGTGGTGACTTCACGTTTTCTTGCAAGATTTAAAATGTTCAGATCCACGCAAATCCCATTTGCAAAGAAAATACCAGGCACTTCCAGAGTGCCCGAGAGCTCACAGCTCTATGTGAGCACTTTGCAAATATTTTAAATTCTGCTCATTTTGCCAATGGCACCTTGAAGCCAGGACTCCAGGGTCTCAACCCATCATGTTGGCAGCTAAGTTTAGCTAAATCAAACAGATCCAAGGTACAGCACTCCACAATCTGCAGGTTGTAGAGGCATGGGCTGGAATATGATGTGACCAAGGCCATGATGAGACTTGGCAAAGAAAAGGGAATAAAAACTTCCCACGGGGTGGAAAAAGACATAAGAGATTCTGGGTTTGTAGTGTTTTGCTGTGTTTTTATTTTTGATTTTAAATGACATTTCTCATTGCATCTCTGTGTAAATAATCAAAAGAAAATATTCAGCAACCTTCTCCAGAGCTAGTCTTTATTCTTGCTTTTATTCAAAACACTCTGGCTGGGCTTGTCCAATAAATCAAAGTCTTCAGCTGGTGATGAAATTAATAAATAAGGTGACACATTTGCTCTCCACTGCAGATGAGATTTCCCATTTCATGCTTCACTTGCCTGAAGTAAGAATGCAAGAGAGGGAGATTTTTTCCTGTGGTGGTAAAGCAAGCTGATGAAAGATTACCTTAAAATCCCTCATAAGGGACAACCAAGTTAGAGACAGGGTTTGATTTTTTTTTTTTAAACTTCTCTTAAAAAAGATAAAAGCAAATAAATAAATAAAATAGAAGGAGGCATACTTTATATTGATTTTCCTGCTCTGCCTGCACGAAGAGAGGAGCTGAGATGAAGAGATGAAGAGATGAAGAGATGCCACCAGTGCCTTGCAGGGCTCCTGCTGCCACCCCCTGTCCACGAGGGTCTCTCCACTGGGCACTCACAGCCCTGTCCCTAAAGGTGTGATAATTTAGAAACAGGAGTCCTCCAGTGTTAAAAGAGGAAAAAAATAAAGATTGTTGCCTGTTAGGAGGGGTTTTGGATATTTTTGCAGCACCTGGAGGGTGTGAAGCACATTTTGAATTTCAGCTGAACAAAGGATTCCTCGATTCCTTGGGTTAAAATCGTGCAAAGTTGCAGGGTGGCACAAGAGGCTGATGCACTTCAAGGATTCAAGAAAGAAATTCCAGCCCTGACTCATATTCATGAATATACATGCACATGACCCTGCCATGTATCCTTTACTAAAATGATCTCATCGATAAACACTGAGATACATAAATAAATGAGTAAATAAATGAATAGATAAATACATACATACATGCATGCATAAATAAATATCCCTCTCATCAAAGTAGATATGGCATTTTTTCGAAATTTATTTTAATAAAGGGAGACAGGAGGAGGTCTGTGAATTCTGAAATATATTCTTTGCAGGGATAAAAGCATCTGGGAAAATACAAGACATCATTACTATGACTTAGAAGATGGCTTAATTATATTTTTGACAGAATGTTCTAAGTTGGATGTTGTGGTGCATTCTTCAGCAGCTAATGAAGATTGCAGCCTCCCCTTCAGCTCAATACATTTAGAATGTTGGTCCTGTTAGTGCAAGGAGGGAAATTTTCTGTTAAGTGTTCTTAAGGCAATGGAGAACTTCAAAAAGAAAAGATCTCTTTTGCCTACAGGACAAAAAAAAATGAATATGGTCAGCGTTTCCTTGTGCAGAATACCAAAATATTCACTGGCACACAAATCTGTACCTCCAATATAATTTTATTTTATTATTGTTATTATTATTATTATTATTAAGGAAAGATGTTTCCCTAAATGGAAAAGGAGGGAGCGATCATAGAGACTAGCAAAGCCATCTTTAAAAGAATAGATTTGCATTTTGTTTGAAAAATAAGACAGGAGGAGAGGTGTGATTTTGGAGGTTGTTGTCACCAGTGGTCATAACAGCAAGAACTGGTGCTGCTGTCAGGCTGCTCCTCTGCTCTCTTTCTTCCACACAAAGCAAGTTACACAAACTCCCCACCCTCACATATATATTTTTTATTTGTATAAAATACCTTGAATGCTTGTTAAATGTTATTTTGTAGATTACAATATGCACTGAGTGCAAACATTTTGGTAAGTCATGACTAAGATAACCAAAGGGATTTTGAAAAATATTTCCAAGATCACTGTGATGTGAATCATTATAAGAATAAAGAAAATATGTTGCTACAAATGAATTAATGGAGTGAAATAAGATGTCCCAAAAGTAGTGTGAAATAATGGCAAGTAAATATGCAAATTCAATTATTTGTTTTCTAGAGGAAATTAACTTGGAAGATATTCCTAAGACTTTGTTCTCTGTACTGCCAGAGCATAAATCTCTGTAGGAAAGATTTAACAAAATATTAGAAAACCTTTGATTAGTCCTAATTCTTCTTTGATTAGCAGTCATTAGGTACATCAGGTCCACATTTACTTTCTGTTTAAAATACTTTTACCTTTCTGATTTAATATGGTTCATTGTAGACGCACTTAGAAAAAATTACAGGAGTTAATTTATTTTTTCCCTTCTCAGTCTAGCTTCAGTATCAGGGAGAGCCTGGATTCCTAGTCCCTCCTTCCCCAGGAATGCAGGGATGCTGGAGGATTTGCATCCTTCAGCAAAAGGCTCATTATCACTCACTGTGGTGATGAATTCGTGAGCTGAACAGAAATTTCTCAGCTGTTGAAGAATGTATTAAATGTTCCCAATATATATTCTAGCAAGTTAATGAATATATATATGCATGCGTGTATATAAAAATGTTAAGTTATAAATAAATCTTCCTCTCCTCTATGAGTTTTTATGCCATAGTAGGTTAACTCCATAAGCCCTGGTTAATATTATTTCATAGAATTTTTGTTTATGCCAAGGGAATTTCAGGCTGGTTTATGCCACCCCCAAGTCCTGGGCTGGGTGAAATCAGGAATTACGGAATCTACAATTCATGGGAATATCTCAAAAGCTGAATGGAAAAGACAAAACTGGTTTTAACAAGCTGCAGGATTAAAAAGATACAGAAGTCTTCAGACATGGAAAAGCCCTGAGCTAGACCTGGCCTCCTGGATTCATAGCCACCACTCATTTTAATTCAGCTCCTCTGCATAAAAACTCCAGGCTGCCACTGTGGCACTGCCTGTTCCTGGATGTCCAACCTTTACCTACAGTTACAGCAGGGTCTGCAGTCAGGCAGGAGATCAAGAGCTCTCAGCTCTAGGTAGAGCTGATACCACCCCATCCATCTATCTATAGCTGGCATTTCAATATTCCTGACTGAGCATTACTCTATCATCTTTTTAGTCTCCTTACAGAGGAAGCACATTCAGGCAATTTCCAAATGATGAAACCCAAACATGGTCCCTGCACCCGACCCTGAACCTTTGTTTCAGGACAAGGCCATCTCTACAGAGTTGATGCACTCTTATTCCAGATTTCAGCTGCTCAGCCTGGGGTGAGATCCTAGTAAAAATAAGCTGGTGTGTACTTTAGAAGTAAAGCTCTTTCTTCAGAATTAACTCTGTCTTGGAGCTTAGCATCACTCTCTCAGACACCTGAAGCCAGCTCTATCCTCTCTAATAACAGATAAAGTAGAACAGATGTCTTAGCTTATTACTTTTTCCTTTCCCTGGTTCTAGTGAAACCTCAGTTTTTCAGAAAGTACAGTGTAAATCAATGAACCTTTTCCCTATAATTATCATCAATAGCTGTACACTAAAATTTCCAGCCCCTGAAAGCAGACTCTGCCTTTCCTGTAGTTTGATCCCCTCTCCTCTGCATGATGCTGCCTGCAGGAGATTCAGAGGGCAGCAAGGCTGTGAAAACTGTGTGGGATGAAACCCTAAACAGGAAAGGATCTGTTGTGCAAGATGCCTTTTGTCAGCTGAAAATTGCACTTGTAAGAAAACACAGAAACCCCAAAGCTTGTAGTTAAAGAGTAACATCTTTAGCTCTAATTTATACTGACAGCACAATAGAGCTGTTGCTCAGGCTCTGCCTGCTCTCTCCCCATCACAGCAAGGGTTTTATTAAGTGATAAATCAATTTCTACAAGGCAAACTGGAGATTAAGTCCTTATCCAATGTTCATTTGCAATTGAAAGCAAACAGCAATACCCTGGGACAGGGGCTTGGTGACCCTTTTCAAGGGTCAAGCTTGAATAAACACCCCACATGCCAGCACAAGGCTGAGATCAGTATTGCAAGTCCTGAGTGAATGCTACTTCTCAGAATCTGATTGACTAACGATTTCTTCTTTAAATTGATAAATTCCCCGAAAAAATAATTTGGGTTTAAATGATAACTGCTGAAAGGAATGTCATTCTTTGTTTCTGATGGCAGGTCTCTCTCAGCTGTTGGAAACCAGTGTCCAAATAGCCAGATCAGCTTGCACCAGGACCTGTCTCATCTCAGATTCCCTGCCAGGTGAGAGCACAGCCTGATAGTTCAGAATAAGGCACAGGGAGATCTCTCAAGGAGCAGATCTTTAAGTGACCTACTCATGGATTCTCTCTCCAGGTACAGTATCAGCTTTTTGCCATTTGAGGTAAGAGCATTTCCCTTTGGGCACTCGCTGTGCTGGTTAAATCCTCTCCTGCATCCAGGGAAAGCTGGAGTGGAAAACTCCCACATTTGTTTACAGTGCCAATAATAAAAACTGAATGGGAAGAGCCCCCCTGTCCCAGCTTCTCCCAGCAATTTAACTGGTGGTGCTGTATGTGGAATGGAGGCAGGGAGAAAAGATGAGGAAAATGAGAATTGCTCCATTCAGCCTGGCAGCAGCTCAGTGAAAGGGCCTCCACCACCACCCCTTGGAGGTGGTGTTGAGTGCTCAGGCAGCAAACACAGGTGGGAACACCTGTGAGCCGGCAGGAAGTGACACTTCATGGAAATACAATTACTCAGAAGATCAAGGTGAGCTTATGAGGCAATGCCTGCTTTCTTCTCCCTGCCAGTACCCCTTCAGCAGTGCTGCAGGAAGCAGTGACAGCCTAGCATCTCTTTTTCCCTTGGCATGAAGCCTGCTGCTCAAAAGGTGTGATTGCCCTTCTCCTTTGGCTCCTCTTTCCTTTGAGGAAGAATTTTGGCCCCATTTGTCACCTCACCAGTTGTGCTTTCCCCAGTTCAGTGACCTGTCCAGGATCTCACCCAGCTTAGAAGTGAACATCTTTAGCCATTGCAGGAGTTCAGAGATGACCTCTGGGTCAGCTTTAGTTGCAGAGTTAATCTTAGAATCTTCCACTAAGTTGAGTGAGTTTTTAATTTTGTTTAGGGCTTTATGTTTTGTGAGGGAATCCATAACTGATCCACCCTTGACTGTGGTAGCTGTTAGAGAAAAGCAGGAGGGAAAACTGTCGCAGTATGGGAGAGTGAAACTGTTTAGTAGCACAGGGATTAGTGGTTTGCAGGCAAACTCATTTCAGAAGCCATCAGAGATAGGAAATCCTGCATTTCTACTTCTTCCTTGATGAGCCCTTTGCAGAAGGACCAGGCTTTCAGTAATCCCAGTCTTTGCACAGTGGGATGGGTTAGGAAGGGCTCCCGTGAGCTCTTTAGCTGGGAGCTGTCAGTGGGAGGCAATCCCTGCGTGTCAGGGGCTGAGTGGAAATTTCCACATCGGGCACAGAGGATGGGAGCTGAGGGCCTCCTGTGCCCAGCTCCCTGCAGACTTTCCCTGGCATTAATGGGCTCAGTGTGTTTCTGAGGTCTCATTAACAATGCAGCAGCCATAGCAGGGCCATTGCTGCAAATGGCACCACTTCAGATCATTACTATAGATTGCCGTAGCATTATCTCTCTCCCAGCAACAGTTTCATTTGAGTTCGACCAGATTCCATCAAATATTCAAATGCAAACAGATATTTAACTGCAGTGGAAGGTGGTTTGCTGGCAGTGAGTCAAGGCTTTCAAACGTTTTCCTGTTTTTTCAATCATTCCCTCCATCCCTGAGGTGTTTATGGTGAATTACCACCGGGAGGACATAACTTAGCAATGAATGGGGGAAGGAAGAGGGAGAAAACCTCTTAACCACAGCTGAGCAATAAGCAATTCACTTTTCCCCCAGAAAACTGTTTTCAGTGTTTCTGTTTTCTTTAGAGCTGGTTATAATGTGATTTGAAGAACAAAAATGCCATAACCTAGAGTCCTGTGGCTGGTGCATTCAACCTCTTTTCATTTCACCCCATACAGGTTAACTATAGCTTAAAATAAAAATTTTACTGCTATTCTGCACTTCATAAAAGCACACAAACCTTGAGAAAAATCTATTGCCTTCCTCCAAATCTTTGGAGGAAACTTTCTTACATGTTTTCCCACTCATCTGGGAGCTGCCCTTGCTGCACTTATCATCAGCACAATCAGGACTTATTCTCAGGGACAAAAAAGAGTAGCAAAGCTCTAAAAAGGACCAAAATGACACCAAATCCCTATGAAATCCAAAGCACACATATATTTTCAGCAGTCACCGTCAGTACAAATGCCAGGTTATTTCCTGGATAGGAAAGCACCCAGGAGATGGTGACAGCGTGGAGGACCTGTGCTGGGACAGAGCTGAGGAAGAGGGAGATGAGGCTGCTGCTGGCCTCACTGGGCAGCAGCAGCAGCAGCAGCATCTCCACTGCTCTCCCAGGAACAGCAGCACAACTGAGGGTCGGATTCAGGAAAGCTCCTGCAACAGCCGGGCTCCACACAAAGTGTGTCCAAGACAGACACCACAGCTTCTTCTTCATCAGGACAGGGGTGGGTGGAAAGTAGGTCACCTGAAACCACTGAGCTCCTGCTCCTGCATTCAGGGCATGGTTCTTACATCTCCAGCTCAGCAGCAAAACCAGGCTGAGAAGCTGAACCATGGCAGTCAGTCCCTGACCTCTCAGCACCACCCACCACCCGCTCAGCTGTGCCAGCAGGGCAGAGTCGTGACAGCCTTCACCTTCCAACCTCATCTCCCTCACCTTTGCACCGCTCACAGCAAGGTCTAGGACTCAAAAACAGGCTGTTAACCTGAGGCTGTTCCTGTTGTGGCACAATTTGTTTAGGGAGCACCTTGTAGAACAAGCCAGCAGCGCTATCTCTGCTCATCGAAGCCCTTTATCAGAGATCCAGTCTTTCCCACTCATGTAGCACGGTAACCAACAGGTAGAAGGCCATAAATAAAGAGCACACAAAGAGGAGAAGGGAGATATGGAGAACAAAGGCATCTGAGCACAGCCCAATGCTGGAAAAAGCAATGTGAGAGCATTCCAGCATGCGGGAGATTTAAGTTTTACATCTTTCTGTCAGAGAATTTGTTGCACAAAAGACAACAAAAATAATTCAAAGCGGTTTTGCCTCCATTCTCTTTGTGATAGGAATCTGTTCCTTTTGCAAATAAACCATGTTTTCCCCAGCTCATCCCTCTCTGAATGGAGGAGCAGGCAGAAACAAATTAATCATGCTTACACTGCCTATTTGGTTTTTGCTCATTGCTCTAAGCTCCTTTGTGATCTCTCTCAAAATATTTTCATCTATTTGTTTAGAGAGAAACTTTCCTCCAGGCAGTAATGCATAATACAGTAATACAGGACACTGCAGGAAATTTCATCTTGTAAAAAAAAACCAAAAAAACAAAACTAGGTAGATTTGGTCTGGTCTCCCATTTGAATTCCCATTCACTTACCTAAACAATAATGCTCTTATCCCCACTGTGAAAGGAAAGTCAATACATTGCACTTAATGATGTTTTTCTGTGGTCTGCCTATTCTCTGCATTCTAATTTTCAGTGTTAACTTCCAGACACATCTAATGTTTCATAAAAGGCAATGATCCATTTCAAATTCCTTGGGACACGTCTCATTTTCTGAAAGATGTGTGTTGTTTACTGCTGGCTGAGAAAAAAAAAAAAAAGTCTTATTTCTTGCTGCTGGCCTTTATATCCCTGATTTTATGTCTTTTTAAATCCTGATGGAGAAAACAAAAGAGGTGTTGACCCCCATTTTATGGAATTTCTACCCAATCAGTTTTTCTCTCGCTGATTTCTTAGGGTTAATTGTACATCCTGCAAGTGACGTTAAGGGCAATATTTTCGTAATTGTAGGGTTTAGATTGATGCTTGGGGTCTTGGCTGTGTTTAGTGACTGTGCTTATCTGCTTTGCCATCGCTGTCTCAGCCCTGCAGAAGGGCTGCCTGCCTTTTGCTGTTCCTCTGCTACTCCACAACTGCTCTGCTCCATTGATTTAATGAGAGGTTTCATCTCTGCATCTTCACTCACTCCTTTTCTGGGAAACATTTCCAAGTCCTGGTAGCTGCAGGAGGGATGCCCTTAGGTTACCTGGGCATCTTTTCTCAGTTAAAGTCTTGCACAGACAGAAAAGCACCCCTTTTCCAGGGACAGATCTGGGCCTTCCCTGAGGGAAGTGGAAGCAGAGTTTAGAGCTAATGTCTCGCCTGTGTTTTGATGTAAATGTCTTGACCCACCTCACTTCTCCCAGCTGAGTCTGCATAGCCTTTTCCACTTATTTCCAGGACCTAGGGAATACAACAGAGGAGAAAACAGCATTCCACAAAATCCTGCTGATATTCCAGGAAATGCTGATGCCAGGAGGGCCTGAGCTCTTCTGTTCCACTCTCAGTGCAGCGATCAGGGCAGCATGGAGGGGCAGGGAGGGAGGATGAGGAACATCCCTGTGGGATTCCCATCAGCAGGGGTGCTCAGCACTCCTCCATGACCCCATGGAGCCTCTTGGCTTGTGCTGGCACAAGGACACACGGGGGAAACCAGAGACCCAGCACAGCATGACAGCTTTGCCTCTCTGTGCCATTACACAGTGCAGAGAACAACCCGTGACACCCTCAGTAATGCTCAGGCATCAAAGTCAAATAAGTACCAGCTTTATGGAGGGTTTTCATGTATTGATTTGTAAATAGACAAACCAATTTTGCCTGACTCCCTTAAGACATTATTGATATTTTCTGCTGTAAAGTCTTCCCTGCTTTTGTGTGTATTTATCAAGGACAAGGCAAATAAATGACAGGATTGGTGTTTCATAAGGGTAGCTCTGGAATGAACTGTCAAGGATTTTGTCTCCTATTTCACTTGCTGCAGTTCAGTTTTAAACTGATAATATACAGAAAGGAGTAGAATTCTTTTACCCATTCTCTACTGGTTTGGTTACATTTTTAATTGATCCAAAATTTTGGGAGTCACTCAGCCTCTTGTATGAGTCTCTTGCATTTGAAGATTGTTGATTATTCACGCAGAACTTCTCCTGAGAAAACAGAAATAAGATTTAATGTACATCTTTTGATCTTTAACCACCACTCTTAGCAACAGATGGACAATCCTTTGGTGAGGAGGAACATTCTGGTGCAGGACACCCAAGAACTGATGGTTCAGTGCTGGCCACTTGGGTAATTCCTCTGTAGGCAGGAACCACAATTAATTAAATTCAGTGAGTATTGAAGGCATGCATCTGCTAAAAAAACAAAACAAAACGACCATTAGTATATTAACAAAATGCACTGAAATGCATTGTGCCTTCCACAGGTACTGATTAATCAGGTTTAGAGGAAAGTAAATCCCCTTGTGCTTCATGAGGGCAAGGCTATGGAGGTATCCAAACACACCCAAGCAATGGCTCACTGGATATTGAAATACAGCAGGGACCAGAATTCCCACTGCTGCTGTGTATTAGATTAAACCCTCGCCCTTTGTGATCCTGGCACAGAGGATTTTCTAGCTGAGAATATCCCAAGTGTTTTTACTAATTAACCATTTGCAGAATCTACCATTCCTAACGCGTAAGTCAGATTCCAAGAAAGCATGATATTTTAACTTTTTTTTAGTGCACCTTCTGCTTCCTAAAACCTAGCATTGAATTCAGGCTTTTCTGTGGAATCCTGTAGCTGAGATTTCTATCTAATCATGCATCTGCAGGAGATTCAGTGCTGAGAAAAACATGACATATCATAAAAGTCAATGAGTTTCACTCTGGCAGTGAAGAAAAATCTCTATTTCCATCATTTTCCTCCAGGATGCGGATTTTGCAATGCTATTCCATGGTATTTCAATGCATAAAAAGATGGCAAAGACCTTTGTTGTAAGAGATCCAGAGAGGTTATTTCAAATGGTTTGGAATCGTGATAGAGGTCATGCCACTGACTGAACAGGACAGCACCAAGGGGTCCCCATCAAAAGCTCTGGGCAGGGTCCCAGCCTGTTTGATTGGCTCCCAATTACCTGAAACAGCAAGGTGAATTCTTTGCTCTTGCCTCTTCTGGACCAAAAGTAAATGCAGTTACAAGAGCCCAAAGCAGCCAAACTCCTCACATCAGAGAGAACATCAGTTTGCAAGATACAGGCTCATCTCACTGCCAAAAATTCACAGACATAATAAAAGGAGGAATAATTTTTTATCTCCCTTTGGACAACACTAAAACAGGATTCTAAGGGGATGGAGAATTAAAATCCAAATGCAGATGTTCAGCATGGTGTGGGCTGTGCTTTTCTATTTCATTATCAGCTGCTTTCTGTTGGGGACAAAATATCTTTTCATCTCTTGAAGAGCTCCAGTCCTTTACACACCACCTCTTCAGCTAGGAAGGAATTAACAACTATTGTGGATGTTTTGGTAGTGATGAAAGCTTCAGTATTCATCATGCCAGCTCTCCTATTCATGGAGAAGCTAGTCTGTGCTGCTGGAAAACTCCACCAGCTACACTTCTCTTGGGTGATTGTGAAGTGTCTGTGCACAAAGTCAGTCCAACTCCATCTCCCTGCCCTGCCCTGATTGTGGGAGCCAATTTCTGCTGAAATCAAAAGTGAATGCAAAAGACAGGAAATCAAATTTATTGCTGGGGGAGATCCACAAACTGAAAAACTTTAAATGAGGCATTTTTCATCCACAAAGAACAGGACTCAGGGTCACCCTGTGCCATCTCTCTACATTAAACATTTTATTGATTTTATCTTTCTCGAGTCTTAAGAGTCTTTCAGATGATTAAAATTCAGGTGAAAGCAATCTGAGTGAGGGGAAGGTGTGGTGGAGCCAAACTTCCTCCTGCAGGGCAGCCACATCAAAATGCCTACATAATTGTCAGTTGGAAGTAGCTTCTTTGGAGTCCTCGAAGCAGCTTAAAAAATAATGATGACCCTCTGTCCTTCTGCTCCATTACCCTCAACATACTTTTTCTTTCACATGGATACATGCCATAACGTGGACAAATACCAGGGAAAGCGAGTCTGGGAAGAAGTACTGTTTAAATCCAGGGCTAAGCCATTTCCACATGAACAGGCTAAGAGGGGCAGAGGAATCTGAGATGAGGAGGATGTTAGTTATCCTGAAACATTCATCAGTGCTGCCAGCACAGCTGTTTAACAGGGAAAGAATCCTCTGTCACTCTTGGCTGCCAGCTTGGAGCTCATCGGGTGGCGAAAGCGTAAAGGTGGTGTGTGCAGAAGAGCAGAGATGCACAGTGCCTCCCCCAAACACAGCCAGGTCAGGATTAAGGGTGTTTGGTTGATTGCCCTGATCCCAGCTCAGGCAGGAAGGGGTTGGCTGTGGGGCTGCAGCTCTGCACACAGATGCTGCAGGGCAGCTCTCGCTGCTGCCAAAGGGCTCCACACCAGGGAGCTCACAGCGCCTGTGCCAAGGAGCAAATTGTCTCCTTGGGGTGCCAGTGGGTTTGTTGTGACCTCAGAACCGGGGCACAAACTTGTATTTGTGGGAAAAAGCTTCTTATGGGATGTGTTGTGACAGGACGAGGGGAAATGGCTTTGCACTGAAAGGGGTCAATTTAGGTTAAATACAAGAAGGTTTTTTCAGTGAGGGCAGTGAAACACTGGCATGGGCTGCCCAATGCCCCATCCCTGGGAATATTCAAAGCCAGGTTGGATGGGGCTCTGAGCAACTTGATCAAGTTGAAGATGTCTCTGCTCACTGCAGAGGGGCTGGACTACAGCTTGAAGGGTCCCTTCACTCCCTCTGTTGATGCTCACAGAGAGACAGAAGTAGCTTTGGAGTTTATTTAACATTTTTTTATATCCATGAAAGATTTGGGTGTCCTGCTAATTGCTGGGATCTGTTTCCAGGGAGAAATGAAGACTAAGATGGATAGCTGCTGTTAGCATTGTCTGCTTCATTTTCAAAGATGGCTTTTTGCTGTTGTTTTCTTTTGGTTGCCTGTCTAATATGTGCAGAGCAAGTACCAAAGTCATTACACTCAACAGGAAATGGCTTTGGGCCACAGCAAGCTGGGGTTGTTTTTGAGCTGGCAACTGAAAATGAGATTTCTGTGTGCTGTTTACCAGCCCTCTGCATCTCCCATTCCCCCTCCTTCCTCCCTGCCTTGCCCTCCATCATACTGCAGTGTGGATCTGTCATTGATGGATGATATCCAAAACCAGGTCCTGTCCCCACCATCAGATGTGAATGTTGGGCAGATTGTGACTGCTGCACAAAGAGTAACCTCAATTTTAAAATGTTGAGCAAAAGCAAATTCTCATCCTAGGAAGTAATTACTGAGAAGAGGAGAAAAATAATGTTCTATTGCTGCATGTTTGGCTCCTTCCTGCTTTTGTGGTTCCCAACACTGGCTCAGTCATCATCATCCTGATGGTTATGGACAGCCTGGGGGTGCTGGCACAGCCACTCTTCCCACACTCCTCCATCAGGCTCTCCATTTTCCCCATACAGATCATTCCATGATTCCATGGATTCCATTCCAGCATGAAGGGAAGAAATGCTGTCTCCTGGAATGGAGAGGATCTTCTCTGCAGCCAGGGCCTTTCCTGACCCCAGCCTGGGATGTGGCTGAATGCTGACAGGGTTCCAGGAGCTCAGTGCAAAAGGGTCAATGTCCATGTTCCTGGATTTTAAGGGGGGACTGGATTTCTGATGTTCAAAATCAAGTGGAACAGGAGGAGAGAATCCAAAAATCAGTAGGAAGAAGGTGGAGAGGGGGACAACAGAAAGGAGTAGTGGGGCAATGGCTGGAGGAGAACTGTGACATAAACCATGGAAGAGGACAGTGCCCAGAGCAGGCAGGACTGTTCAGAGTACACTTGCTCCTTTTGGCTCATAATGCAGCTGATAATCTTTTCCTAAATGCATTTTCTTTTCATCATTTCCCCACATGAACAGCTGTGCTTCTAATCCTCAGAAAGGTAACGTTTGTGAATAGTTTGCTAGCCAAAATCCTTTGAGTGAGAAATTTAACAGGCTTCAGGATGGAGCTTGCTAAATTTATCAAAGATATTAAGTGCTGGATGTACCTATGAGATTTGGTACCCTTGGAGTCCTCTTTGGTCCTGTTTCCTAGGTTCCTATCTCAAAGCACTCTGCACACATTTAGCCCATAAGCCTCAACAACTGGCAAGCTGATATTATCACTTCTAGTTTTTATCTAGGGAACATTAGACACAGAAAAGAGTTGGTCAAAAATATTGTTGCCAATGAATTTAGTGGAATTACTGACTCCTTAAAGAGAAGTATGTGCTTCAGTGCTCAGGGTCAGAGGCTCCCTTGTGCTCACTTAGACCCATTTGTGCCTTACAAATGACACCCTCTTAAGATACCAGCTGGCCCCTCAGTTTCTGAGCTGCTTAATGTGTCCTGTCTTTCCACCACTGCCTTCCACATTCCCAGTCAGATGGCACTGGGCATTTTAATACCTTCGACAGCTAGAGGGGTGTGGGAATGCATCACATGTTGTTCCTGATAGTTAATGGAGAACTAATGAGACAACAGCTGCCAAAAGGCAGCAGTGCCTCTCGCTCCCTCCCTGTCTCGGTGCCTGCAGCAGGAGCACGGCAGCAGAGCTGGGGATGCTGGTGGTGCTGTGGGTCAGGATGCAAAGCAGTCCCCTGGCCTTGGGAGCAGAACAGACCTTCACCCAGTGAAGGCTCTGCTCTGCAGCTGTGTTACTTCACACAAATGGGATTTTCCATCTGCCCCGCAGGCCTTGAGCAGCACTTTCCAGGGAGAGAAGGAGCAGGGAGGGAAAGGGAGGATTCCATGGAGCTCGCTGCTAGTTCTACACTAGTCAGCAGCAGACAATGATATCTACACCCAGAGGTGAACAGTGGTTACTGAGAGCCCAAACGTTATTTTTTTTCCCTTCCTGCTTGCTCAATAATTCTATTTTTTGGTTGTCATTCCTAACAGCCAGTTTGGAAAATACAGTCTGCAGCTCCATAAACATTCAAGGCTCTTCACCTCCAAAGACAGTTACTGTATGCTGTGGGGGAATGAGCAGTCACAGCCCTCTGTTTCTACCTTGTAAAGAAAGAATGTCTGATCAATAAATTTTACTGCTGTAGCAGTAACTGTGGTAGTAACTAAACTAAAGCACAGGAGCTGACAGAATGGCTGGATTGATATTCTGTCAGAAGGAGAAATAATTGCCAGATAGGAAACTCTTTAAATGTTCATGAACAATCAACCATATGATATTTCTTCCCACGGGACATTTTTTAAGGAGAATAAATTAGCTGCATGAAAATATTTATTGCCCAGAGCACCTGACTGAAATGATATTATGTAGATGTGTTCCAGCTTCTCAGAAGTCCTTTACTTCTTTTTCAAAGTGGCATCATGCAAATCCAGAGTCACCTTTGCACAGGTAGCTGGGATTGGACCATCTGGTGGCTGTATGTTCAGGTCTACTGCTAAAACCTGCGAGAAGATGGTGGAGAATTATTTCTGACAAGTTTAAAAGCCAGCTGAGCTCAGAAGGCTTGAAGGTAAAGTTCCTTTGTAATTGTTGCAAATATTGATTCAGTCTCCAAACCTCTCTGGCACCAGAGCAGGGAAGAATTACACTGAAACCAGACCACTGTCTGCATCACAAGAGTTCCATTCTGGGCAAGAACTGGAGACTTTTGGAGGTGAGAAGTCAGGAGACAAAGTTTCACTGAAGCACAGGCTTCTCAGAATCACATTTTGGCAAGTTCTGATAGAGGAAAAACACTCCTTGCCTGTAGCTGCTTATGTCTCTTGAATAATTCCCTGCAAACTCATCACCATTTGTCAGCACAACTTCAGCTAAAATAATGCATGACCGTCGTGCATCGATCTACTGGCTTGGCCAGGGCAAGCCCAAAGCAGCAAGTTAAATTTCCATCATTAAAGTCTTAAATACAATTTACTTCTTGATCGTATGTAGGCAGCCTTTTAGAGCCTCTATGCATGAGCACTGGCTGCTTGCACTCAGAACAAGGAAAGGGTAACAACTTATTTAACACCCTCTCAATCTGTCTTCTCAAAGGCCTTTTCTTTTTGTATTTACTGCAGATAAAAGGCTCTGGGATAACCAAACAAACTGTTGGTACTTATCCAAATTGAATGAAATCTTAGGAACTTTCCCCTCTTTTCTTGCAAGTAAATCCTGGCCACACTGAAATGAAAGGCAGAATTCCTGTCACTTAAATGGGGCTTTAGTCATTCAATCCCCATGTTCCCAGTAATTACTCCTGGGAGTGGGCTTGACTCCTGTTCCACATGATGAATTGATCCTTGTTCAGGACACAGAGGGGTCCCGTTGCCAAGTGTGTGCAGTGAGCAGGGGAAGGGGTGAGTGGGGCTGAAGCAAGATGCTTGTGCCAGAGAGACAATTTTTGTCCAGCTGCCCTGCACTGTGCCTGAAAAAGCAATCAGGGTTGGTTTTCCCTCTTCTTTTTTTTTTTTTTTTTTTTTTTTTTTTCCTCCCCAGAAACTACTGGGGCTGAACAAAGTCATTTGCAGACTGGGTTGGCAAAATGCTGGTCTGCATATCACTACTGGAGGCTGGAATCCTGCCTCTCCTAACAATGCTCCAGTGCCTCACTCCCTGTGTTGGTACCAGAAACAAACCCACAATGGTCTGGGGAGAAGCACCTTCCTTTCACAGGTAAATGCCAGCATTTATCACCAAATTAAGTGAAACAACCTAAAATAAGTATCTAATAAATAGTGGTGTGCCCTATCTTCATAACATTTTATGAGAGGTAATTATTGATTCATTAAAATAACACGTGCGTCTCTTGTTTTTCCGCACAGTGAAACGTGTGAAAGCAGCATCCACCTTGAATATTAATGGATGAATCATTTAAACAGTTTACAGCATCAGTTCAGATAAACAATTAAGTGCAATCCATGTCTTGTTAGAGTAAATGGAATATTTGGGGGAGGAAAGAAAGCCAGCAGTTACAGCCATGACTAAGATGCAATCAGAGGTGTGGGAATAAAAAGATGGGAAAAGGGTTTTGGGAGCTTTCTGAGTCAATCTGGGTCCTCAGCATCCAGATCAGCTGGGTAAGAGACAGTCATCAGCCTTTGCTTTTTCCTGGGTCCTTCAGAATTTCCCAGTTACAGATCAGAGCCTGACCATCAGCATCCTCAGCATGGTGGGTCCAGTTGCACCAGTACAAGGTTGCCAGAGAACACCTACCCCGAGGCAGCTCCCATGTGTGACAAGCACAGGAAGTGTCCAGAAGACACATGAATCACGGAGATTCCAAGAGAACTGTGAGCCAGAGAAGTGCCAGGGGAGTGAACCCAGAAGAGAAAGGACCGTGTCTAAATACCTGAGGCTGTACTGCTGTCAGCAGCTGAAAGGCCACCACATAGATCAAGTTGTGATGATAAAACCCAGGGCATCCTACTCTTTTTTTTGCTCTCCCAGGTTAGGGGCATTTTGGGCACATTCCAGAAGGAAAAACATTCTGATTGGGGACACAAATCCTGCATTTCCAAGAAGTCCAGCCCAAATCCTTTATCTGGACGGAGCAGCTTGAAACATCACTATATTCAACAGCCCTACAAAAATTCAGCCTAAAGAGAAAGTGCTCTGCTATAATATAAAGACACATGCAGCAATGAGCTGTGCTGGGAAACCTCGGGAACAGATTCACAGCTCAGTGGATGGGATTAGTGAGGGCTGGAATTGCTTTTACAGCCTGGCTTCTGGTTAACCCTGTAGTGCATGAGGGGCTGCAAGGCTGGAGGTAGCTTTGGAGATGGAGAGCCAGCCTGTGAAAATTTCCTGTTTATTGAGAGTCAGGAGGCAGGAAATGCCAGCTGGGGTTTTCCCAAGGTGAAGTATTTGCCCAGCTGTCTGGTCACAATATTCTTTCTTATCCAAACAAGGCTGTAAAATGTCTCCCACTAAAAGCTACATAAAGAACTAAGCAAGGGCTGGACCTTTATGCACACACAGAGATTTATCCAACAAATGCTTTTCCAGAGACAATAAAACTTGTTGAGATTCATTCATGTTTTCTCTCACTGCCCTTAGCACACAAGCTGGGTGTGGCATTTCAGAGTTTCTTTGAGTGAAAGCCTCTACCTTAGTTATTAAAAACATTTCATTAATTTTATACTGTTACAATGTCTAGGTCTTCAGGATTCTGCCCCCCACCCTTTGGGAGGAATATTGGGACATCTGTGTTCTCATATGCATGGTGCCAGTTCCCAACAAATCTCACTGCATCCACACGAGGAGATGAAAACTGATTCAATGAGGGCTCTGGGTTATTCACTAATGGCATGGATGTTTTTCTGACAGTGAGCAGCTTGCAATAGCCACAGACCATGAGTTAGGACTTAGCAAATATTTTCGTAGGCAGGAATCCTTCCAAATGAGAACACTTCCATTAAACTCAGAGCAAACACTTCAGGAAGATAATTTCTTTATAACATTTTTATTTGCTGTGGCCATTTCTAAGAGAAGTGTAAGACACAGCATTGAAATAATTTGACTCAAGCGTTACCAGATCAAAGTTTCTCCCATGGTGCCCAAGATTTCCCAAAGCCATGTAAGATCTAGCTTGTGCACTTTAGTGAATCCGTGGGATTTGCTGTGGCAGAAACATGTCTGGGATTTCCATGTGCTCTGGACAGGTATTGGACAAACAGAGACTTCAACTCTTTATCTCCTGCTCACTGATTTCCATAAGGCATTTTGTAGCTGAAAACCAAAAAAGTACAGAATCTTATCCAGAATTTTTTTGGTTTTTTGGTTTTTTTTTTGTGGGGGTTTGAGGTGGGGGAGTGTTGTTTGGGTTTTGGAGGTTTTTTTTTTGTTTTGGTTAGTTTTTTTATTGTTTGAGGGTTTTTTTGTGTGAGGTGGAGGGACACCAGCTCACACCACACTGCTTTTAAAGGCACCTGTAAGCACTTATAAGAGCAGTGATCAGTGAAGCATTAGCAGAGAGGGGGCTGTAGAAGCAGGGAGAGCAGAGGACAGCTGTATTTCAACTTTGGTGAGTAGCTCCTGTTTATTTTAGGGAGATTTTCCAACGAGTGGTACCTTTCTTCCTCTTGGTATCAGTGGGGGAACTACTGCTCCCTATCTGGCTCTGTGCCTTAATCTGCACTGAGGAAAGGCTAAAAGAGGAAAAGAAGGGTTCTTTCAGCTCAGGATAGTGCCTGCATAGCACACAGCTGTGGCTCCAATTTAATGCAAGTAAAGGTGTTGCAGGAGCAGCATGGGGAATGGAGTGGCTAAAAACCCTTTCATTCCACTGAAGCTGCAAGGTTAGAGGGTTGGACAGCTTACTTCTCCTCCCCACAACTCAAAAGGGGACTGGTACCAGTCCCAGAGTGTCCTAACAATGCCAGCTGAGGATCTTTTTCCTTATTTTGGGGCTGTTTTATTTCTTGAACTCATTTTGCTGTGTTTTGACATTTTCATTGGACAGCATCTCACCTGCAGAGAACAAAATCAGTGTTTAATATGTTTCCTAATGAAATAACTCAGACCACCACTCTGGACATTCCTTCCCTATAACCCATTCGTCACGGCTAGGCTGAAAACTATGTTTTCCTTCTACTTCTGTTGTCCCCAGTAATAAACCATAGAAGATTTATTACCACATCAAATGATGACCTGCTGTGAAACCTCAGACCCTGGCTATTGATCTGTGTGTGCTGCCTGCCTGTGTTAACAAGCCCAGGACAGACTGAGTGCTGTGCTCAGGCCCCCCTGAAGCTGCTGGGTGCAGCTTGACCCAGGCAAATGAGACCAAAGAGCTCCAGAGAATGGATATTTTCCAGCTGGAGAGCCTTAGGAAGGGGATTTCTGTGCCACTCTGAACTATCATGCTATTGGGCCAGATTTTTTGTGAAGCTGTTTTGACTGTCACTGCTTTCTTGTCCATCCTATGAGTAGGAATGAGCTATGACCTGATACCAGGGCCGTGTTTTTATCATCTCCCCATCTATCATATTGCTCTGAAGAACTGGGATCAGGTCTCATGTCCACAGGGTGTGCCTGATGCTACAAGGCAATGCAGAAATGCCTCTTTCCCCTCCCTGCCTTCCCAGCACCAACGCCTGATGGCCTTCTGAACTGTTTTCTTCAGTGTGAGAAAGATCTTTTATGTTTCTTTATGGAAGCCCTGCTAGCTCTTTTGACTTGTCAGGAATAATTAAGAAAAATGAGAATGTGAGATTTGGCAAAAGGGATAAATCAGTGTAATGGGAAATAACTAACCTGAGGGAAATGCAGAGACCTTTGCCCAAGTTATTCTTATGCTGGAGCTCTTGAGCATCAATATTTCTTTCCTCCTAAGAAGTTGCACTTCCCTGAGGACAGAGGCAGGAAGGCAGGATTCTCCTGGGGCTGGTTGGTAACTGATATGCTATCTGCTTTTTGGGCACTTGAGATGGAGCAGATAGGAAATATATTTCCCTCCTAAATCTAGGCTTGAGCAAGCTCTCTGCTGGGTGGCTGCTTCCTATTATCCCCTTGGAAATTTGCTTACTCCCCAAGACTGAGACTTCAGCCCTCAAAGAGGTGAGTGATCCTCGCAGAGCAGAGAGCAGATCCTGTGCTTTGCTTGCCCTACATGAGAAGCTAACACATAACAGTGCCAGAATAATCAGCTGTGTTTCACATCAGGAAAAATGACCCCATTTCCCATCCTGAGTAATGAAGTCTAGAGGAAGAATGGAGTAACACAGGCTTACTTCTGTTCTGTTCCCTGTTAGCCTGCTGAATAACAGCTCTGCTGCCCCTGGACCAGGAAAATCCTGCATCTGTTCCTCTGAAGACATGCTGCCCTCAAAGTTATCATTTGGTGTGCTTGGACTCCTGACATGAGAGCCAAGAGTTCTGTTCCATGTCTGCAATTTCCACTGATGTTGGGGGCTCTTGAGAGAACACTGAGGAGGTGTAAAGCATCAGATTATTTTTTTTATTTTATTTATTTTTTCTTAGTTTTTTTCTCTCCCTCCCTCTGAGAATTAGGTTTTGGCAGTGTAAATTTGTGGCAGTAGGCTCTTCTGAAGCACATGCTGCTCTATCCTTACACCAGATATAATAACAAAAGGAAAGATGGACCAGCGAGAGGGGATTGTGCATGCGATGGGGATGTGACAATAGAGAGTATTGACAAAGATTTTATCTGAGCAATTGTCCAAGTCTTGTACAAACAGATCTATCCATCTCTGCAGCACCAGGCAGCTCACTTTGTGTTGTCTGGTGAGGGGCTTAAATCAAACACAGAGCTAAATAAGACTGAGAGCATCTTTAGTTACACATCTCTGAAGAGGGGTTTGTTTTTTGCTGCTCAGATTCCTAAAGACTAAGTATTTAAAACCTGTGTGTGCCTTAAGCACACAAGGATATGCAGTAAAAGGTGGAAAGAAGGTAGGATTACTGCTTCTGGGGGGAAAAAACTCCATTATTTTAAGGCTTTCTGGGAAAGCATCTCAGCTGGGTGGGTAACTGCAAACTGAGGAAGAGGCATCATGAATTTAGATAAAAGTTCAGACCTTGCTGTTGGATGGGCTAGAGGAGGTCCCAGCTGCATGCACCACCACATTGATGTGACTCCTGACATGGCTCTCATGCTGTTCTGGCCACTTTCAAGGCCATGGTCCAGAGGTGCCCTTAGGTGCAAAGAGAACCAGGGAGCAAAAAGCTACTGCCTTGAATCATGCAACATCACCTTTTTACCACCAGCACAAAAATCCTGCCTCTTCTCCTTTATTTTGGCAAAGGTTTAATATTTTTCAAAGGGAGTTGGGCATTAATTCCCCATTCCAGTGGCTGGTAGTGCCGAAATGCTTTACCTGGTCCCTAGTGCCTATATCCAGCAGAGATGTCTCTATGCCTTAGCTCTGCCTACATCCTTCTCTCAGATTGGCCTGACTGCTTATTTGGTTCTCCTTCCTTTAATAATTGCCCACTCATTTGAGCTGTAATCCTTTGTCTTACTGCAAAGGTGTGGGGAGAGATAAAACAAAAGCACTCTTGTGAGACAGAGAAACCTGGCTGTGAGCAAGGGTCTGTTCTGTGTTTGCAGTGTATCCATCAGCCATGCTTGGCAGACCAAGAAAATCAGTCTCTGGCCTGTATAAATATGAATGATGCAAAAGGAGGATTAGATGCAATAAAATACCCTGCTTGTTTCTCCTGTCTTATTTACTTGGTTTTGTTGCTATTAATAAGTATTTTGTGCCAAGGATTGAAGTGCTGCTATTGCTCTACAAAAGTACATAAACAGGTTTAAATAGAAATAAGGGCTGTTTATCCTAAATTCTAATTTTCTTTGGCTAAAGGCACATATTTATGACGTGTGACAGTGTGGGTATGCATTGGGTGTGCTATCCAGACATGAAAAGAGACATTGGCAGAGGTTTAGGATGTGAATTGATGCTGCATCTAACCAGGACCCTGCTACAGAAAAGAGCAGCCATCAAAAGTGCAGCCCTACCAGCTCTCAGCATCACCCTCCCCCTGCTTCTCCTTCATTCACTCAGTGCAAATTAGATCAAGAAACTGATCCCCTGGAAGACTCCTTTCATTTTTTCTTCCTCCTCATGTCAGCTCAGCTCACTGAGCTGACTCTGACTCAGGGTCTGCACACCCTGCAGTGCTGAGGAGCCTGCAGAGGAGCAGCTCTGCTCACTCAGCCTGGAGCCCTGCTGCCAGCTGGAATGTGTGCTGGGAATCCTGGAATATCCTGGGCTGGAGCAGGTTACTCACAAGTGAGCAGCAGCCAAGGCAGGAGCAGGCTGGCTTCTCTGGAGCTGACAGGGTCAGTGCGGTGAGGCTTGGATCAGGGTCAGGGATGTGCTTGGAGAGAAGCACAGATCCCCCTTTCTCCCAATATTTACCACTCACCTTCCCCCAGGAAATCTGATGTCCCAAGCATGGGCATTATTAATATACAGCTCCTTGCTGGAATTGATGCATCTCCTCGGGAGCCTCATTTTGCAGCCGGGTGGAGCCCACGAAGGGACTCAAAGTGTGGGTTCAGTCACCCCCATGCTGGGGCAGCGGGGGCCATGGGTTTGATGGAGAGGGAAAAGCAGGACAAGGTGGCTGCAAAATTTTCCCTGGCCACAAGAGGGTGGCCTAAGGTGGCACTTATTCTGACAAGTACCATGTTTTGAGGTTAGAAAAAGCTTTCCTCATGTGCGTTTTTCTAATTCCAGCCAGAAGCACAAGTGCTGGAATATAAGAAAAACTGATTTCGCTGTGATTTTCCTGCTGTGGCTTGCAGATCAAAGGAGTTTATATAGTTTACTTGGGCAAGTTTTGCATAAGCTTTCAAACTTTCTTGGTGCTTATCAGCATGATGTTAACTCCAGCAGGAATGAAGGATGCTTAAAATCCTGAACAGCTGTTGAGTTGTTCTTAACCCCCAGCTGAGTAACAGTGCCTAAGAAGCTTCATTTGTGATATGCAGAGCTCCAGAAAGCGGGATGGTTTTTTACTTCCACATCTGGAAAGAGGAAGCATAATAGAGTAGTTTACTTTCTCCTTGTTTCCAATGAGTTAAACTTCCTCAAAACACTCCTGTCTTCTCCTCTGCCTGAGTTTGGTTATTATCTTTGTTACCGTACTTTTCAGGCCTCGTGAGATAAATCATCTTCACATGGCAGAACAGTGAGATTTTATACACTTCTCCGAGCTTGTTACAGGCATAACTGCAATTAGAGATGACTTGTTTTTGTGCTGAACTAGGGGTTGAAAAAAAAAACCTTTAAATGGGTATTCTCTCCAAGATAACTGACGTCAATCACATCATTACTGTGAACTTTGTTACCTGTTCCACAGCATCAGGCTGCAAAGAACATCCTATTGTCCCAAGGGTTTTTGTGATGGATTGGTTGAGTAGAAATGAGGGGAGGGCTGTGCTGCATTTTGTATTGAAGTGATTCTTTTTAGTTTATATTTATCCTGGATTCCTTTCTTATGAAGAACAGTTATTATAGGTGATGGGAAAATCTGCAGAGATGCAATTTAGCAGCAGGCAGACTAGAGGTGAGGTGGATTTGCAGAGAAGGGAGCTCTAAGTGCCCTGAATCCTTGTTTCAAAGGGGCTTTAGCAGGCGGCCAAGATGTGATGTGGGATGTCTGTGGGTGTCTCAGGTGGGAGGACACAGTCCTGGGAGGGAAATGGGGTCAGATGGGCACTGAACTGAGCCCTTGGTAAAAGACAAATGGGAAGTCCTGGTGATTGGGAAGTAAGATGTGAAGAAACCAGTTCAGAAAGGGTTCTAATGTGAGCTTTGAGGGCTTCGTGAAGGATTCAAGTTCAAGTCAAGCAGCTTCACCCTGCAAAACTTCTGAGGCTGATTATGCTCATAATACTTGGCTGCTTCACAAAGCATCCAAGGCAGATGTTCAGGCGCAGGAACACAGATTTTTTCCTGCAGGGGGTTAATTTACCTTCTTATTGCTTTATTTTTTCCTTTGCTAGAAAGGAGTTTTGATTTGCAAAGCAGGAAAAGCCATCACCTGCTATTGAAGGGGACAGTCCTAGGGAGTGGAGGCCTCACAAAACTGCTCCCCACAAGCAGCTGCAGCCTGCCTGGGATTTCCATGCCTGTCTGGAGATTGGTGGAGTACAGATGAAAAGAAGTTAAAGAGAACCTGGGTAGCCATTGTATCAGGGAGTTGAGCATAGATGACTGAAGCAGAATGGGTTCTGTTTCTGATTTCCCCCTTCAGTGCTCAGTGATTACGAATGGAGAGGTATTCCCCTGGAGCCTGGGCTGGAGCACCTTCCCTGCAGCTTGCTGGGTTTTTTCTCTCTCTGTGTTACTGCAGCTGCAGTCAAGCTTTGCAAGCTAAACACTCTCATTAGTATGGGCAGTGTTGATGAGGAAGATGGCTCTGCTCTTCTTTGCTCCTGGGTTTCTTCTCTTGAAAACTGAAAGAGGGATGGTACTGAACTTGCATCCAGCCCTGTCTCACACCTTGTGAGATGCAGCAGCCATGTGAAAGGTGCTCATCTTCACCCTCCTTACTGCACATCCCATGCAGGCTGCAGGACCCACCTGGAGGGGAGTCAGAGAGGGGTGAGGAGCTGATCCTTCACTTGCCAATGGACACACAACTCCTGTCCTCCATTGCTGTCACAACCATGCACAGGTAAATGGACTCCCAAGCCCTTGGAATGATGCTTTGTGTTCACTCTTGTAGGGTCTTTGTAGTCTGTTACAGGGGCAGGTTCCATTTTTAGGAGGAAAGCGAGACATTGTCTTAAGAAAGGAAAGAATTACCAACATAAAAAACCTTTCCCATTTTGCTTTTTGGTCCCCATCACTGCTGCTGTTCTTGTATTCAAATGTGTGTTCCTGCCTTACACTTCTATTTCAAAGTAACAAATTCAAGCCAGATGTAAGTGTGGTGATTGCTCTGAATTTCATCCATTTCCATGGGCTTGTTTCAACTGTGAATTCATGTTGGGACAAGTGGAGTTTTTACTCAAATGATTATTAAATACCTCTGTGCTGCAAATGCTAGGCTTTTTCAAGGATCTTTTTAAAATTATTGCCACCATCTCATTTATTTTATTCAAATTCCACATAATTATATTTTCTTATTCTATCAATGAATATATAACAGCAAGAAAAAAATCATGAGATGACAAAAATATGCCAGTGCCCAGCTGTCTCTGCTTCTCCAGCACAAAAGATCCTGCCTCTTTTAAGTAAAGCTTCTGTTTGTCTGTGAGTGAACCTGCTACAGGACTCCAATAATGGACTCTTTCAAGGGAAAACAATAAACACGGTATCAGCTGACAGATGCTGTCCTTCCTGACTGCAGTGTTATATCCATTATTCAATAAGATGGACATGATGTTCAGGAGAGCAGGAGTGATGAGGTGTAACTCTATCTTTCTGCACCAGGAACCTCCAAAGAGATTAATGGAGGAGGAAGGAGGGGAAGGTTTTTCCTTTGGGTTTCTGGTGTCTTATGACTGCAGCTTTTGGTCTGCAGGCAGGACTCTGGAGGAGTCCTACTGGATGAAGACTGAGATAGAGAAAGCTGTTAGTGAGTTGTGGGTTGTTTAGTTTGGTTTGGTTTTTTTTTTACCACTTTGGCAGTAAATGTGTTTTCTTTCTTAGTACTATTTTTTCAAAATTTTTCTGCAAAAAATGAGGTCAAGTCATATTCAGTTCAGGTGTTCTTGGTCCTATGGATGAGCAAGAAGCACAGGGATAAATGTGTTGTTACTTAGAGTTGAAAAAATAACTTCAGAGCAGCTCCATGCTGAAGGTACAGACCGAGGAGATGGATCAGCAAGTGTGACTCACACAAACATCAGCTGTTCTGATACAGTGGGGTTTCCTTAGAACTGACTGGAAAGTCTTGGAGAAAATTAATTTTGAAGCCAGCATGCATATGAAATGACAATGTGTGTTCTGGAGTCGGTCTTGATGAGTGGTGCAGGGGCAATCAGAACAACAGCCAGATCTCTTTGACAAAAGGTGCAGATCTTGGCTGTGCTGTGTTCAGCTAGGTTAAACTTGGGAGGTTTCTAGGTTCTGGGGAAGTAGATTTAAGTCTCATCTCCAGGAACTGATCTGATACCAGTGTTTTTTTCTAAGCAGTCTTCCAAAGTAGCTGCTAATAAATTCTACGAGCAGGTGTAAAGTAGCTCTTAGATGTGAAAGATGATGATGCTCACACGAGAGACCAAACATAGCAGGTAGTCCATATGTCTAGACAGGAACAAGAAATATGTACACCAAAGCCCTTGGTTCATGCAGGTCAGATCTATTTCAGAAGCAGGCTTTGTGCCTGGCTATGGGGATATAAAGCTGATCTGGCTCCCTGCCAGCAGAAAACAATCCCCAGCCACCCCTGGCTTTCTTATCACAAGGCAACATACTCCAGGCACGCTGACTTCCTCTGATCTGGCCTTAGGTGCTCAACTGCCAGCAATTAGTCTCCCTGAATCTCATTTCTTGGGTATTACAGTTCTAAGGAAAGGGCTAGTGCCTGATTCTTAAGAGGGCAAGGGGTTAACATGCTTAATAAAAATACCCTGACACTATAAAAAGCTGTATCCTTATCTCTGAAAGCAACATATTCTATTACCCTGGAAATGACTGATTGGCCCTAATGAAGCTCCATGGGGAGAACACACAGCAATATGGCTGGCTCTGGTTACCTTAGCAACTCTCTCCTTGAGAATTCAGAGGCTAAATTTATATAAAATTGGAGATCTAAAAACACCTGACAATATTCCAACAGAGAAAAATGCTACCCACTGAAATTAACCTTGATTAAGAAGGATGATGTTGCCTGTAATTGACACTGTGTTCCTCCAGCAGAAGGGCTTTGAATGCTTATTGTTGTTGTGAGTCAGGGAAAGCAACAGGCAGCTCTGAAAGGGCCCAAAGGAGCATCCAGGGGAAATCAGTGGGGAAGTTGTGGAGTGAAAATCAGTGAGATGGGGAATAATTGGCTCCAAGTTATGTGGAAGTGTCCAGCTGTGATTGTTTTTAATGCTTGCAATCCCCCATCACTGTTTGTATACAGTAATTTAGGTTGGAAAAGACCCTTAAGATCAAGCCCAGCTATGAACTTCCTATGACTTCTAGGATTGTTCCTTAGGTTAGAAATTCTCCAGCTCTCAGGCAAGGTCTACTCTGCTCTGCCTTGTGAAGCACCTACTTGAGTCTCCACCTAGAGTAGAACTGAAGTTTGTCAGAAGTGAATTTGTTATAGACCAGTTAAGTCCATACACATATGACTGCTTGTATTACCAGGGTGCCTGGTCTTATTTGTACTTCCCTGGGTTCCAGTGCAGATAAAATCTTTTACATCAGCCCCAATAATGCTGGATAACCCTTGAGAGAGGGTTTGGAGAATAGTGCTTTTAATTCTCCCATCTTTAACTTTCAAGCACATGCAGATTGTGATCATTTTAATGGTGCCACTTATTGTCTTTAATAATTTTAATGGTAGTCTGGACTGACTTAGCTTTTAAGGACAGAAAGAGAGACTCTCTGGGGACTCAGTGGGGAAAGGTGAAGTGGCAGGAGAAACCCTGAGCTCCCATAGGTGAAGCTTAAAGAGATGCTGCTGGCTGGGATCAGGGACAGAGCCACTCTGAGCTGTGAAAACTGTGGTTAATTTTACTTGTGGAATTTGTTGCTGGGGGAGGTCAGCAGGCCAAATACTCCGGTTGGGTTTTAAATAGGGCTGGATAATTTCATGATGTCTAACAACATTTGCAGCTCTGCAAGGCAAGCTAACAAGGTTAATCAAATCTTATGCTTCAGGGAACTGCCTTGCCATGCAGGCCTGCTTATGTGTAAACACTGCAAGATGGTGCATCATGGGTGTTTGACCAAAAATATCAAGAGTCTGCATCACTGAGCCAGTTTTGTCCTAAGCTAGAGTGATCAAGGATTTGATCTGAGATGGAGAAATAGAATAACCCTCATTACTTCTCAGCTTATTGCTCTCTGAAACACAGCTGCGCTGGCATATTATAAGAAATCAGAGCACATGTGCAGCCACAAAACCTTGAGGAATTGTCAGTTACACTCCATTGCTGATGAGGAAGGCTCTTGGTGATTGTAGTCCCTGTAGTACGTAATGCTAATGCTCTTAGGGCAGCGCTTTCCTGCTGTAGAGCAGCTTCTGCTGGGTCAGGAGCTCAGTAACAGGTCGGGAAATGGTGCTAAAAACTGAAAGACTTGCACAGGTGAGGCAGGGCATGGCTGCACAGTCTGTCCATTTCCTCCTCCTTCACTTAGTGAAACCAGAATAATTTAATTTAAATGGCTTCTCTGTGAGTCTTGCCAGTGACCCTGGCAGGCTGAGCTCAGCACAGGCAGTGGGGATTTTGGGGGTGTCACAGAGCTTGGGACTCTGAAAGTGGAGCAGATCTCCTACTGTCTTAATGTGGAGCATCATCTTGATGAGCACCCAAGTTGTTTCTGATTTAGTGAGGAAATGGATGGAAGATCTCAGCCTTTTATTCCTATTTTGATCATTCACAAAGGGGTTATACTGGTATAAATCTGTTGACTCATTTAGGATTTATACTCTGAAAATTGGTGGCAGGGTTTGGCTGGCTGCTTTTGTTTTTGCTGCTACTTGGCTCTTGGATGTGATGCTTGTAATTGAGAGCTGAAAGCAAATGGAGTGAGCTTGGCCACCAAACAGCTTCACTCATGGTCTCTTTGTTTGCACAGTGTTTTCACTGTCTTGAAAGGAATATGGAGGGGAAAGGTTCCTGGCTTGATTGTGGCTTTAATCCAGGCTGAGCCAGGTGGGCTCCAGCTAAGTTTGGCTCTTCAGCTGTATCTAACAGGTCCAGAGCCATGGGAGAGAGCAGAGCTGGAAGGCAGAACACATTTCTACATATTTACTGGATGGTGTCCTTCCTTTGCCCTTGCTGCTTAAAGTCTACTCAGTTGCACTGAGTGTTAGGCTGGAGGGTGTTAGTGAAGGCTGAAAAAAGCTCAGGGTTTTCATGGGCTTTCCAATATTCTGACTGAAATATTTAAAGACCTGAAAATCTGAAGCAAGATATTCTGGATTTCCCTAAATTGTCATTTCCTTAAAAGTCATAACAAGCCAATATGTTTGTCATTGCCACATGTTTAAAGGGGAAACCAAAAGGAATTTAAAAGACACTTCCCATATATAGGGAAGGTCCAAGTTTCTCTGAACTAAAACAAAAAGGATTTCAATTTTTGCATTGTAGATGTTTTCAGTATTACAATGATTAGTTCTTCACATATTCAATTATTGTTAAAACTCTAATAAATGCAATGTATCTTCAATTAATGAAAATATAATTTGATTGTAGCTTCCTTTTTTGTTTTACAAATAATTTCATGATGATCAGGCAACAAAAAAATTTTTTGAGAATTAATTCTGGAAAGCAGATTCAATAAGAACTTCCCTCTGCATACTTATGCCATGTTTGTGAGAGACAGCACATGATGCTGACCTCTGCTTAACTCAAACCAACAGAGAAATACAATAACTCCCATAAAATTACACTTTCATTGGGTGTGTGTATATATATATATGTGTGTGTAGATACATTTATATGTAGTTCATAGTTGTTGTGCTGGATTGGACTACACTGTACTTTTAAATTAACACTGCCTCCAATTCTGGTTCTCAAGTGTTTCTATCCCAGAACCTGCATCTCAGCAGAGCACTGTCTGACACTCAAAAGTTTCTAATACTCTGTTTTGCCACTCCAAAATAATCCTGAGAATATTCCTCTAGAATGAAATAAATTATGAAGGTCTCTGGTATATGAAAAGGAGGAAGAAGATCAGTCTCTAGTTGGAGGTTAACTGATGGTTAACCCAGCTGATAAGAGAAGGTGTTGCCAATCAGGACTGGCAGAGGATGGTGATGGCTTGTACATGTGTGACATCTTATGTCTTCTGTCAACACCTCAGCTCAGAGACAGGAGTCTGTCACAGGAATTTACAGCAGGAAACTTCCTGATTGTCCTTGAGCCAAACAGCATCCTCAGGCTTGGCTGCCTGGCCAGTAATGGATTTAAGGACAGGTACACCGAATGGTATTAATTATGGCTGGTTTCCTTTTATGCAAATTATAATGCTGCTTCCCACAGCAAGGAAAGAAGCTGGTCCCTGCTGGGAAGGGATCCTGCAGCCTCCTCTTGTGAGGGGCTGAGGTGCCTCAGCCAGGCTGCACCTGGAGCTAATGTAACACATCCATTGGGACAATGTATGCTTTGCTAAGATGGGCAGTTTGAAAAGGAAAATGCTCTGGAGACGCAGATATCCAAGGAATGAATCCTGTATCCCTATGACATACTCCCCTTGCCCTGTCCTATCTAACCAGGTGATGGAAGTGGGAGGGTCATAAAGCCCCAGGAAGACCATCAGCAACCTCACAAGCTCTGTTTGCTGCTTAATAAAAACTGGTTACAGGGTATTGATAACCCCCTACCCGACCTCTTGCTACCCTGGATGCTCTTGAGTGATATTTTTAATCACACTTGACAGTGAGATGCCCAGCTCACAACCTTACAGACCTTATCAAACCTTATCAGACAATCCAGAAACTCATCAAGATCTTTCTGATTGCAAAGCAGGTTTTGGGATATTTCATTCTGCCACTGGTCACACATGGGGTGTCTGTCTGTCAGCTGCCAGCGCACGCTTGTCACTCAGTAAAGGGTGTGGAGGAGCAACCTGAACATAATATGAAGCCCTGGATAAAAGGAAATTGAAAATGGAAGTCCCTGGCCTTTGGAATTATAGGATGAAGCAATCTCTGGTTAGCTCATTCCCCCTAGGGAAGTCCTCAAGCCTCTTGCAGCCTGCACTGTAAAGAAGCTTACAGGAAAATATGCATTTCATTTTATTTTGTTGAGAGGAAGAAGGGCAAATGAAATGACCAGGGGAGAGATGGACAGAGAGTGGAGCAGAGTTGGCACTTTCCATTATGTTTCATTTGTCAGGCCAGTTAGTCTTGCTGCAGGAATAATCTCAGGTTCTCTGCCTTTTTTTCTCTGGATATCTGCTGCCCTTTTGCAGTGATTTAACTCCTCTCCCCATTCCTCCTTTCTGGGAGGGCAGAGAAGATGGTTTGGGCTTGCCTCTTGTTCAAGCTCAGTGCTACCTCAGAGCTCTCCTCAGCTCAGAGCCAAGATCTGCCCCTGTTTTGATTGTGGTTTGAGATCCTTGCTGCTTCTGTGGGGAACCTAAAGATTTCTCTTTCAGGGGGCTCTTTCCCATCATCTAGGAAATATCTCCAATTCTGTTTTGAACTGGATTTCTCACAGCACATCTCCAAAGTACTGGGTCCATCCCCCAGAAACTGGTTTAGCATGCTCCTCTCTTCTTAAATAACTGTGTTATGTTTCTGTAGGATGGAATTTGTGACATAATTGAGCTAAACCTCTTCATTTCTCACTGATAACAGCATTTTCCCCTCATCCTACCCTCTGTTCATAGAATGCAGCCTGTGGTTGGATTCTGTGAATTCCTGCATATCCTGCCTGATGCTATAGGCTCTGAAATCCATTCCCCAGAGGAACCTCATGCAGGTTCAATCCTCAGCAGTGCTGAACTGCGGTGCTGCTGGGAGAACTTAGGAGCTGTTGCTTACACAAAAGCTGGCAATTAGTAAATTTTGGTAGGGACATGAAGTAACACTTGTACCTGTGCTCAACTCCCTGCAGGGGCCAGTTTACAGTCCAATTAAACAATTATGAGTCATTAAACTGAATCTTCAGAATCCTCTGGGCTCTCTAAATTGCTATTTACATAATTCTACAGCTAAAAATAATGAAGATAAAGTAATCAGGTGGCAGTGGAACATCTTTTTGAGTATATGAGAAGTTAATTGCCTTCACTTTATTCCCAAGTGTGCAAACACTGTCTTGTTTGATAGTGACAAATATAATTTGGGGGGTATTTTACCCACCTGACATTTTGAAGAGGGTATAGGCTGTGCTTAGTTGCAGAGTTATCATCTCAAGAAAATATTATTACTCTATACAGGTCCATCACCCTGTGGTATTTATTAAGAAAATATGAGATTGCTGAAAGATGTAACTTCTGAATTAGGCTCTGCTAGATTTGACAGGATAACGAAAAGCTGGAGTGAACTTTAAAGGTTTAAAGCCTGATAAAAAGAAGTTTTGCTTTTCCTTTTTCTTTCCTGTTTTGAGGCTGTCCTGTGCAGGGGCAGGAGCTGTTCCTTGCTCCTTGTGGGTCCCTTCCAACTCAGGATATGCCAAATTCTAGGTTCACATCACCATTCAGATCAGAAAAAGCCCCTTGTGTTCACATGGATTGCAGGCTTTCAACACCTTGATCTGGAACTCTTGGTGTTCTTGCCTTCAAAATTTGGGTAAACCCTGCTGGGCTTACCATGCTTTCACCTATTCCCTTCACTACAGTGGAAATGCAAGGCTGGAGATAAAAAGATGACATTTATCTTTAAGGCCACACTTGACTTCAGTTGGAGCTTCCCAAGTGCTCAGTGCTTTGGAAAATACATTTTTCAACTGACAATTTGATGGCTTATCCCATGCAGGACATCTTAAATGCTTTATGAAACAGAATGGCTTAAGCACCTCATTAAATGCCTTGCTGAATACAGAGTTAAATAGCAATTATTCTGCATGACTCAGTTTCTCTACCCACCCAGAAGGAAGTTTTTGAGCACGCTGTGCAGTATTTTAAGGAGATATGGTATAATATAAGTGAACTATTGTGCAGGTACAAAATCCTACACTCAGTATTAGATTTGCCTTGCTGTATGTAATTGTTCTTTGCAATCAATGTTAATGTTTCTTCAGAATGACACCAGTACAACTGCAAAACAAAACTGAGTGTTTGGAAAAGAAATTGCTGTGAACTGAGAAATAAATGTTTTTTTCCTAAATACTTCTTGTCCAAAGCTCCAAGTACCTTTCATCAAATTTTATGGAAATTAAACCAAATTATCTCTAAATAGCAGAGCTGAGGACTGGCACCTCAGCTGTGAGAATAGTATGTTTGTTCTCTTTTGCAATGTGTTTCTAGGAAGGAGGGAAAAAAATAGCATTAGAAAAGCGATGTGAAAAGTAAAAATCTCAGTGTTTGCTTGTTCAGTACCTCAGCAATATCACAATGAATTATCTTTGTACCAAAGCTTTTTTAACCCTTTGGAGTTGTTCTTGGAGCCCTTGAGTTGTTCTGGATCTATGCTTCTGTTCCACAGCAAGGAGAAGGGATCTGCTGCAGGGAGCAAAGCCAAAAGCCCCAGTTTTGAGGAAGAAGGAATTCCATTCTCCCAATACAGATCTAGGGAAGGACTGGCAAATGCATTTGCAGTGATATCTCCATATTTCCCTGATTTCACAGTAAGCTATACCCTCGATGCTAAAAAATTAAATTCAGTTGATTGCAGCCCTGGTCTTAAAGCTCTTTGTTCCTTTAATCTGTGTCTTCACTGATTACTCACAGTGTCCAAACTCTCCAGGGCAGCAGGGACCAAGGGCCAAAGACCCTGCCTGAGTTGATATTCTTAGAACTGGCATCCAGTGTGGGGTGTGTAGGAGAGGCATGTGCTACAGGACTGGGTCTGACTCTTCATTTCCAGCTCTGTTTCTACCAAGGGACACGAAAAGAGGCAGAGATGTTATGTTAAAGGAAAGTGAGAGTGGCAGAGGTGGCCTCTGGAGATTTAGCGCTACACAGTGTCTGTTCTCATCAAAGTGACACCTTGTGCAGGTGTCCCTGAGCATCCCAGGAGCTGCAGGGCAGCACACGGAACCTCGGTGCAGGTGGAAAGGGATGCCCACAGGAGAAGTGGCTGCACACACAGGTGGCACCTTCAGGAGACACAAACACCTGAATTTGGTGATGCTTCCTTACCCTGAGCTCACCTCTGCTCCTCCTCAACAAGGGACGAGCTGCTGCAATTAGAAGCACGTTGTCACTCCAAAGTGACCTTGAGTGTCACAGCCTGTGAGGTACCTTATAAATCAAAAGGCACAGTAATTATCCACATTAGGTGAGTGATTTGGGATTGTTTTGGGTAATAGCATCGCTGCAGATTCTCCTAGGGATTTCTCAACTTCAGGAAAGTAAGACTTAAGGCTCCCTCTGGTATCCTTTGCTAAACCTTTTATTGCATCTTTTGGGCACATTTTATGATGACCCAGCTTTTCTCAGAGTTTGTAATGACCATTGCTGGCTGGGAATGGCATCAAGAGGCCTTTTTAGCTTGAACAATGTGATACTTTACTTACAGTATCCTCATGCTTGGCTGTGATCTTGAGTAGAGGGACACGTAACCTAGCAAGCTGGAGTAAGTTATGACTTGAAAAATGTGAGGTTTTCCTGATTTCTGCACCTTTTCAGGAAGTATTACTTACCTGACTTTAATTTTGCTATTCCTACAATCACTGGATTCTGCCAACTGGGTTTTATTCTTTAAAGGGTAAAATTTTGCCATTTGATGGTGTTGAGAAGCCCATGAGAACAGAGATAAAATGAGAAAAGGACCAGAATTGATGGGCAAAAACAGAAAAAGCACTCTCTATTTGACTGGTGTAATTCTGCTTGGTCTCACACTTTCAGGTGAATTAGAACCCTTGAGACAGAATATTACCTGTCTTTTTAACTTATAGAGAATTTAACTTGCCTGTGGAAATTAAGGTTTGCTCAATCTCAGAGATGTAAATGCTGGGGATTCCCTGTGAAGAGATGAGTCAGTCCCAGCCCCCAGCTGCTGCTCCTTCAGAGCAGCTCCAGCTCCCCTGTGATGTGCCTTCTGGCCTGACTAGGAGAATAAATTGACACCAGAAGTAATAAATAGAGAAAAAAGTTGTCTGGACAAGGAATGGCAATCCCCTGTAATCTCTGAAGCCTTGCTCACCTGTTGAAATGCTATCCTTGTCTTCATCTGAGCTCCAAGACACTGTCTGAGGGCTTCCAACATTTCTACATCACCTAAATCTCGTTTTTCAGTACAAAAATGTCATCAATAGTAATCAAAGATATTCTAGTAATAATTCAGAAATGGCTTAAGCCTTCCTGCCAAAAAAAAGTCCTGACCCCAAACCAGGTCTATTAGAAACTCCTGAACTCATTCAACCTTGAAATCCCAAATTCTGTTTCAAAATTCTGTGCTCTGGGATTTTTCCTTCAGTGGATGTGTCTGAAGCTGTTTGTGCACCCCTGGAGGATGCTCCCCCCGGCTGGGGATGTCTGCACCGTGCTCCTGCCCTCTCTCACTGCAGCTGGAGCCTGCCTGTGCCTCACTCAGAAGGCTCAGGCTGTGCCAGAAGACATTGCCTGTGCTGGGTTTTCTGTCTCAGCTCCCTGCCTGTGCCAGAATATCATCTTGCAGAGTCCCTGCCTCTTGCTCAAGAGCAAAAGGCCAGGGTAAATCTCATATCCTGCTTTCTTGGATACAATAGTGTCCTAAAAGAACAAAATCCTGAACTCTGTGCCTGACCTGCCTGACTCAGGATGTCTGCTCTAGAGGCCACAGGCTTTTTGATGGGGTTTTCCTAACAAAAGGACAGCTCCAAATAAAGCCCTTGCTCAGAGAGATGTGTGGCTGAAATTTCTCCAAACTGTTCAAGGAAGGAAGTTGGGTCTTAAGCGGAAAAGTCTGTCTTTGAGTCATGTTTCTTCTACTTCCTAGGGCTATTTTGGAATTATGCAAAAAGGAGAAAACAAAATTTAAAAAAAAAGCCAGGCTTAAGTTGACTTTTCTTTTTTTTTTTAAATTATTTTTCCTGATTTAGCATCTCTTATATCACCAGGAGCTTTGCCATTCATTTCAGTGGGAGTCCTTATTACTGCCTTCCATTTCTCCAATTTGCCTTCAGCACTGCAAAGCAGCCTGCAGTGTGTTTTGGCTTTCCTGGGGGGTGTGTTGAGCCCCACATCCTCTTTTGCTGTTGTTCTCCCCAAGAACTGAACAGTGGATTTTCATTTATCAGTTATGAGGTGGCTTTGTACTGCATCAATGAACAGGGCAATTCCCTGCAGCCCCTGGCTTCTCTATCCCCACTCCTGTATAGCTGTGCAGGGACAAAATGTCACTGTCCAAATGGAACAGATTCTCTGCCTGGATGTAAAGGACCTCAAAATACTGTAGAGTCACTCCTGTGGTGGTGTGACTGTTTTGCAGTAGTAATCCAAAATCTGTAGGAGTGTTACTAGTACAGGAAACCTGCAGTGGGATGCACGAGGTCTGTGTTTGAAAGGAAGAAAATTTGCAGTTGTAAATCTCAAGGTGGTTGTTCTTTCCTGCCAAGTGTCTCCTTGTTATTTCCAAAAGCAAACCCTGTCTGCTCTGCGTTGCTGGATGTCTGTAGGTCACTCACTGAGGGCTTTCTCTTCAATTGAGGTTACCAGGGCTGGAAATCCACTACATTTTTACTCTGTGCATTGAAATTTGTAGTGAGATCCAGCCTCTGGAGTTATGATATGTAAAGAATGCCATCTCATTTACAAAAAAAAAGATTAGGAAATGAAAGGGTATTTTGAGCCCTTTTGGCTGAGGGGGAAAGCTCTCAGTGGTCTCCTGAGGACTCCAAAGGAACAAGTAGAACTTGGGAGTTATTTTTAAATTCCAAATCGCTAAGAACTGGAAAAACAAACAAATTCCTGAAACAGCCTCAGAAATACAGGGCACATAAAGAGAAATGCTGTGCCCAAGCAGCACCCTGATCCCATCTGCTCAACAGTGGCAGAGACAGCTTTCCTATTTTACCTGTGGATAACTTCTTGCCCTCTTGAAAATTTCCTGACTGCTAAGGACATGTAGGGAAAACTGCAGGAATCAGCTCATTCCCATGTATCATCCAGCACTTTTTTTTACCTTGCTGCAATATTTCTCACCTGTCCCATGCAGCAGATTCAAAGAAGTCATACAGGGGCCAGGTCTGCAGTTCCATTTATCATTTCAGACAATATAGAAAATGGTGTTGCAACAGAGCAAACTACTAAATCACACATAATTGCTCTGATAACGACTTGGGGAAAGTGACAACAGCTAGGGAACTCTTTCATCTTCCAAGGTTAAACATCTTAGAGGTATTTGATCACCTCTTCATGTGAAAATGCATATTTTCATCCCAGATCTTTTCTGCATAAAGCAACTCACAGAGAAAAAAGAAAAAGAGGTTTGCTTATTTATTTGCATGTAACTAAGGGAGGACTGACTGTCATACAGGGGGTGACACTGAGGTCCCACTGCAGAGCCAGGTGCAAAATCCCCGTGCCACATGCAGCAGTGTGGCACACTGAGATGAAGGACCTTGCCCAAGATTTCAAGAAGTCTTTGGCAGATGTCATGGTTGGGTTCAGGTCAGTCCCAAGCCCCTGATATGAGCAGAGAAGCCCCCTCATCCCTAAGACAGTCTGCCTCCTGGTTTGGTTTCTCCAATTTCAAAGCCAATGTTTTCAGTAATTGAAATCTGTTTGGTTCCTGGTGTGTGGAAAGTTACAAACGTTTTATCTGTGTGGGGCTGGAGGAAAAGGCTCTTTGAGCTGTTGACTGTTCCCCTCACCCTCAAAATACTCTTTTTATTGGCCTCCAATACTGAAACTTCAGCAGGTAGAAACTGTCATCAAGCTGCCAAGAAAATATTAAGAATCTCATTGCTAGAGTTTTAATGAAGCTTTTTTTTCCCCTGTGGCACTCCAGCTTGTAGCAGCCAAAAATAGAGCTGGCAATTGAGAAGTGTGTAAGGAACTTGTCTTGTAGCTCACTCCCTTTCCCCCCTGGCAGTGGGTGTGGGGTGTCCAGCAACCACCCATTTCCACAGGCAAAACCTCATTGCTGGAAGGATTTCTCTCCCCTTGGACACCTAAAATCTTGTACAGCTTCCTCAGAGCGAGCTGTGTGCAGTGGTGTTGAAGCAGGGAATGGGTTTAGTGCTGGCTGGATTCTGGGATAACTCTGGGATAGTGCACTGAGGCTGTCTGAGCATATCCAAGTGGGGCAGTGGAGCCAGCCAGGCGCTTGCTCCCTTGGGAAATGCCATTCCCAAAGGTCAGGACTGAGGGCAGGAGGAAACCCCACCTCAGCCAGGCTGTTTTCCTTCATTGTGTCTGGTTCTATGTCCAGCTGTGAGGGTTATCTTAGAGGAAAGGGTGGAGGTTTTCTAAATAGCTGATCCACTTCTGATTTTCTCACCCTTGGGAAGATGCCATGCATCCTGGCTGCCTCTCTGCAGCTCTGACCACTCCAGCAATATCCTAATTGCTCGTGAGAAAGTCTGCAGGAGGTTGAATGTGGTAGTGCTGGGAGCAGGGCTTTCATCTGCCCCCTGTTTTTCCCAAAGAGGCACAGCCCACAAGTAATTTATCTCATATTAAAAAAAAAATAAAAAAAGAAAACACAATCAAATGAAAGGAAAAAGAAGAGGCTTAAGAAAGCAAAAAGATTGCAAGAAAGAGGTGGGAAGGGAGAACATGGAAAAAATCCCATAATAAATTGTTACTAGATGTAATGCAATGCCAACACCCAAATCTGTCACTAAACCCAGGGACGAGGGTCTCCCCTCCACATACCATTGGGTTTGGGAGGATGCAAAGGTGATGCATTAGCAGTGACCTCCTCAATGCAAAGGACAGATGAGATCCACACCATGGTATTTTCCAAAAATGACAGCTAACTTCATGCCTGGGTCACCACTGAGTGCTCTGCCCTGTCACTGGAAGGTCAGGTGGGGAATGTGACTGCAGAGCCTCTGTGTTCTTGGGTTTTGACTCATTCTCAATACTCAAAATGCAACACAGGCATGTTTGCAGAGGGTGTGGGCTGATGTGCCTCTTCTGCTATCCCTGGAAAAGGTGTTCTCCCTTCATCTCATTTCCAGGTCACCAGGACAGCCAGCACAGCTTATTGGATCACCGTGGTGTGTTTGCAGCAAGCCCAGGATCTAGGAAATACCACAAGGAATAACAGAGTGCCAGGTGGGGGCTGGATGAACAGAAGTTGGCCTCGCTTGGAAACACCTTGCCCTGGGTGTTTCTGCCCAGTTTTAGGCAGTGGGGATGTCAGTCTAAATAGCTTTGTTGCTGACAGGACCATCGGTAGAGGTGAATTTGTTTTGGAGTGGTCTCAGCCGCACAACTCCTTAGAGGACACCTTTGCTTCTCCCCCAAGAAGCAGCATCACTACCCCACCCATGATTACAACACCCATCCCTCACTGAATATAACATTATAACCAGCAAATACCTGGGAGTTTTGTGTAATGCCACATCCTCAGCCAGGCTTGACCCTCAGGGTAGTTTTTCTGGACTCAGTTTCCTGATATACAAAATAAAACAAATAACACCTCCTTCTCAAGCTGCTGCAAATCTTCAGTTTTGCTTCAAAGATGCTCTGGCCCCTTTAGATTAAATTCATGGATCAGCTGCAGTAGCCTTCTTGGAGTTATTATGCCATTCTTTATTTTGATATTTGTAGTTGTTTTTATGGTAAGTTGCTTCCTCAGGTGCTACAAAAAACAGGTGTGTCTGTGATAAAAGAATTTCCAGCAGTTATTTATCTGGCCCTCTGAATTTTCATGGTTTATGGATGGATGAGGAATATTTCTGGTTTTGCTCTGGGCTTCAAAGATGGGAACTGTGTTTTCCAAGGCTTTAGTAAGAGTTTGTCTCAAGTTCTACTTCAGTCCCAGAGGTAGAGCAGAGCAGGCTAGTAAAATATGGAATATTTTATTGAATAGTTTATACTATTAAACTATTTTATTGAATAGTTTATACAAGTGTAGACTTGTTTCACACTTAAAAACAAGAATTTCACAAAAGCAATAAAAACAGTCTTAGAAATAACCTTAGGTTTGCAAGACTGAAAGGCTCCTAAGTCAAGAAGTCACGTGATTCAAAAATCTGTTCATCCATTTATCAAATTCCATTATATATATGTGGGGGGGGGGGGGTGTTTATGATTGGTGATTTTTCTGTGTGTGAAATACACTTTTATTTTTTAATTTTAACCCTTTTCACTACCTGGGTTTCATTCAGGAGGTTGCCTGATAAGAGAAATTGGGCCCAAGACCTGACACTTGTTTTCCTTTCCTTCCTCAGCCACCAGTCACTTATGTGCTCAGTGGAGCTGGAGAGGTGAGAGCACCTTCTGCTCCTGGAGCTCTCTCAGAAAGCAGCACCAATTTATACTAATAATGGTGGGGTTTAAAATCCAGTGCAATTTGTAAATGTGCATTTCCATGGTAACACGTAGGTAGTGAAGTAATCCTCAATTCATCATCTTCCATGAAATTCCAGCAACTATTCCTAAACATTCATGCTTTTCTAATCCCAGAGCTGTTGCCATGGAAATGATCAGATAAGATACAGGCCTTTAGGCAGATGGGTTTATAAAGGATGCTAAATCTTGGCCCATTGAAATCCTTATTTAAAAGCAACATAGCTGGCAGTGATTTTTCTTCTGATTGTTTCAAGATTAATTAAATTAACTTCATATTACAAAAGGCTTCTTTTCAAGTGACCCCTGGGAACTTAAAGTGTCTCTGACCATAGAGACTCAGGCCTCTCTTCTTTTGTGTGGTTCCAGGGCCTTCTGCTGCTCCTGTTCCCTGCTCCCATGTTCCTGCAGCTCTCTCCACACATGGATAACTCAAATTCCCACATCTTTGCTCACAGTCTGGGCTTTAGGCCTGCTTTTCAGATATCTTGCTCTGCAAAAGAGCTTATTTTTATTTTTTGCCATTAATCAGAGCTGAGGACGGCATCCAGGAGATTACATCCAACACCCACAGGAACTCTGCTTTCCAGTGTGTTAATTTCTCAGTTTCAAAAGCCATGCAGGGTGAGAGACTTGCATGTGCAGAGGCACCTTCTGAGCAGTTTTCCAAGCTGGACCTGGAGGTGTGTAGATGACTGCTAAAATGGGATTTGGTTTCTACATCTCTGTGTTCAGTGTTCCCAAGTCACAAAGGTGTGGTGAAAATCTTCTGTCTTCACCAAGACATTTCAATGCAGGAGGACACACTCATATTTGCCTTCTTCTGAAATCAAAAGGCGAGAGTTTCAAAGACATGAACCACTCTTAGGCACCAGTTTTCCTGACTTTTAATAAGGATTGGGGATCCAATTCCCATATAAACCTTAGGCATTTTTCTGCAATGTTTCTTTATCTCTCTGCACAGGAAAAAAGCAACCTGTAAATTAATCTGAACAGAGAACATCTGAATGCAAAGTAGATTTCTTGTTATTTTATTAGACTTTAGGGACAAGACCCACCAGGACAAGTGCTACAGAGATAAGAGTGGTGGTTAAAGAGCCCTCCCTCATCCAGCCTGCTTGTTACCAGTTTTTGGTGGAGATTTTTCACCTCCTGAAAGGTTGTGAGCTTGAAGGGTGGAAGGCACCTGGTGTAAAGCAGGTAAAGCATGGCAGCTGAAGAGCTGTGGGTGTTGCTCACCCAGAGCATGGTCCACCAGTGTAGGCTGGCTTGTTCAAGGAGGGTCAGGTGGATGTTCTCTGTCCTGAGGGACTGATGAGATGTGGAGATAGGATATGAGAATTGGAAAGTGAAGGGCTGGAAACGTCAGGCCAGCAGGGATGGTTTAAGAGGACAGGAGGAAAGTGAGAAAGATGACTGGGCCTGGAAGCAGGCAGGAGAGGAGGACGGACTCTGCCAGAAGCTGTTGAGCACATGAAACTCCAGGGGGAAGAGCAGACAATATTACAGCATCAATCAGTGTCTGCACAGTCTGTTCCTCGTCCCCTCCACAGGCTTTACTCTCTGCTCCTCCCAGCAAGGCAGCAGTTTTGTTTTCATTATAGGGGGGAAATTAGAGAAATTCCACCCCCAGAGCCAGTGCCTTGTCCCTCCCAGTGCTGCTGGCAGAGGCAGCCCAGGGTATGGAGCCCCAAAAGAGCCTCTGCAAATCAAAAGCTTCACTATTTGCCTTGTTGCAGAGTGGTATTTTTGAAGATTCCCCCATGGATGACCTAATAATTTCCATTAAAAAAAACTCCACGCAATTCTTTATGGAGCTTAAAAAAACCATCAATATCAGCAGCTCTGTCTGTGTTTAAATCATTCATGGACACTGTTTATTGCCTAATAATAATATTGCATGGATTGCAGCTCCTGTGCCAAGCACATCACAGCCTGCGATGGAAAAGTGGGGAATAAATTCAGGAAAAATGGCATATTACATCCAAAAAAGGTAGCCAGTGGCCTCCACCAGAAAATTTGGAGTTCAACTTCTCGCAGAAGAGGTTAACAGCAATCATACCCTGGATTTATTATGAACCTAAGGCCCCTATGTATATTTTTTACAGCTTTAGCTCATAGATGAGGAAGGAGCAGCAGAAAGAGGCTGAGTCACAAAAGCTCATGAGCACTGCAAGAATCAGACCCAGGTGTCTTGGGCTCTGGTCTGCAGCTGTAATTCAGTACATGATATTTATCTAGACACCCAAGAGAATTTGAACAGGAGAGGCTGATGAAAACAGGAGAGCAGGAAGGCAGGGGATGATGAGTATGATGGGAAGGAAAGAAGAAGGGGAAAAGGGGGGCAGCAGGAGTGTGCAGGATTGAAAGGTAATTTTCTAGTGTCTTTAAGTTAGTAGGAGTCAGAGGAAGAAAGGAGGTTGGACAGTGGAGGAGAGATGGGCTAGAAGACAGAACTACTGAGATGGCAGGAATGGTGCTGTAGAGCAGAGCTAGCAAAGATTTCATGCTGTGGTAGCCAGTGGAGAGCTGCAGTCCTTCTATCTGCTCCTGGAGCTCAGATATGAGCTGGGCACCATCAGAGCCTCCCACATTACTGCAGGAACACTGAATCTTCTGCAGGGAAGCAAAACATCCATCTCCAGGGAGACAGCTTGGCTAAAGTCTCAAACAACATCTCAGTCTCTTTCATTATGCCCTAAGCAGCAAACTGCTGTGATTTCAGCAAGACTTACTAAGTTCCCTAAAATATACCCTTGACTAGGCCTGGCCACAATTGCCTTGATTTGCAGATCTGCAAAAAATAGATGAAAAGACAAGTGGGAACCAGGTGCTGTCAGGCAAATGAAAGGATGGGAATGCAGTGAAATTTTTGTCTGACTCCTCCACCTCCCTTACCCTTTAGAAACACTTACCTGTTTGCAGCAGTCCTGTCCAAATTGCTGCTAGGACTTCCAAAGTGGCTGCAACTGCTGCAGATGGAATATCTTTTTTCCCCCTCAGTGCTTGGCCCCTTTCTCTCCCAGGGCTTGGAGAAAAGGGCAAAGTTTCTGATTCACACCTTTCTCTAACCTGCAGACACAAGTTTATTGCCAGCTTTCAGAAAAGTTTGTGGCTTTGTGCCCTCTCCCTCCTTCTCTGCAAGTTTTAGGAACAGCTGCTGCTCCCTCTGAACTTCAGACACAAAGAAAAGGAGGTGGCATGCCATGTAGCATGAGGGTTTGGGAGCAGCACTGCTTTCCCCCACGAGGTGAAAAGTATTGACCTACAAATGGCACCACTGCCCATGGACTGACAAGGTGCTTGTCTCCCACCAGCCACAAAGACATCCACTCCCACCACCACATACTTGATGTCAAACTTAATTTGGAAGTGAGGACACTCATTCAGATAAACATTGATAACTAGGGCTGATAACTGCCCATGCACCATGAGGACAGCCTGGAGGGTCCTGATTTCCCTCCTAATCCACAAGATGGAACAGGTGCTGCAAGTACAGCCATTCCTGGGGAAAACAGGAACCCTTGGTTGTGGGTGGCAGCAGCTTCAGGACTCAGCCTCCCTCCTGCAGCAATTCCTCACCCTGGTCCACAAATACCTGTGCTGGGAGAAGGGGGAAGTCTCTCCCTCATCTTCTGCTGTCAGCAAAATGCTTTTAGCAAAATCTCAGGGAGCTTAGCAGGGTGGTTTTTCACTTGGAAACTTCCAGGTCACTTGGTTTGAGGGACACAGGTTTCCTTATAGGGTCTGTCTTGCAAAGGGACTTTTTTACAGAAGGGTTTTCGTGAAGTGTTTCCCAGGTTTATCCTATTTTCCAATCATCATTCAAAAGCAGGGTACATTAAAGAGCTTCTGGTGCTCCTGCTATCACAAAGACTGGTTGGGAATGTAGCAGCAAATGACATCACCAGCAGGGTCTGAATCCAGAGCCTTTGGCACTATCTCCCCTGCCTGAGCACAGGGAGCAGCATCTCATCTGGAAGCTGCTGGAAGTTATTTACTATGTTTAAAAAATAACAAAAGTCCCACTTTCTCTAAAAGTGAACCACTTTGAGAGTTTGATAACAAGGTCTCACCGCGTTATCTCTGTGTTCCAAAGCAATGCATCTGTGTGTGCTCACAGCCAAGTGCATGATGAGCTGCCTGGAGTATTTTACAAGCTGGGTCTGCAAGCTGAAAACTCTGGAACAAGTAGCTTATCACTTAAGCTGCTTCGAGGATTTAGAGTGGTTTAAATTACTTAAAGTGCTCCAGGGACCCGATCCTGCACCCATTGAAACTACTGGTGATTTTTCTGGAGACTTACAAGGGACAAGGATTTGGCACTAAAGGCTTAGAGAGCTGAAGTGGATAAAACCTCTACAGCCCTTTAGAGATGGCTAAACCATCCCAAAGCCTTAGACCTGTTCACAGCACACAGAGATTGGCCAGTGATAGAAGAGCCTTAGGAGTGCACCAAATGTCTTGCTGATGTTTACATCAGGCACATTTTCAAGCCCTGTTATTGCAGCAACTTGTCTCTTTTTCATTTCCCATTGACAGCTGTGGTCCCACCCTGCTCACATCAGTCTGCAGCACCACTGGGCACACAGAAAGGAGGTGCAGAGTATTGCAGAATCACTGTGGCAATTTGGCTGGTGATAACCAGGCAGGAGCAGAATCAGGCCCCAAAGTAGTAGTTCAAATGTTTCCTCTTTCTGGTTTTTGAATTAAAGACTCTTCTTTAGTTCTTTTTGTAGTCCATTTCAGTACTTTACTGTCATTTGCTTTCATCCTGTCTTCCTTCCACATACCTCTTAGATTATTTTAAACTGTATTTAATACTGATCCTTCCCTTCTTGTCTAAGAAAGTACCAGCATGCACCCTGGGGTTTAAGTTATTAGCTAATATATTTCTCACAGGCAGAAGAAAAGAAAAATATGAAACCCTTCCAACTTTCCACAATAGCAAAAAAAAAAAAAAATATTAAAAGGGTGTGTTTATACCCATTGCAAACCTTGGAGTTTTACTGCTCCCCAGAGATCCAACCTTCCAGTTATGCACAGGCCTATTCTGCTTTTCATGCAGAGTGGAATGTGATCCCAGCTACAGTGGCAGTGCTAAGGGACTTTGGGAAATGCTGGCATGGCCTTGCAGGCACAGATCATCATCTGCAGAGGACACAGGAGACTGAGGGACTGAGCCAAACTCCTCCAGATCAGCACCCAGGGACCCTCAGCAATGCCCAAAACGATGTCATCCAGCAGGACATTTTCCCCTGTCTTTCCAGCTTTCTCCTACATCCCATCCTCATGGGCAATAAGAGTAACAATATTAACTTCTTAAGGGGAATTCAACCATCCACAATATAATACACCAGGGGATGAATTCCTGAGAGAGACCCCTATTGGTGTAAAACCTAAGAGGATCTGGTGGTGTAGATGATAGTATAGAGATAAGAAAAATTTTAAAAACCTTCTTGTGCAGCTATAAAATATAAAATATAAAAATATAAAATATTCCTCCTTTTCCAGTTGCCCTCACCATCTCAGCAATCCCCTGGGATTTGGGGTCTCATGCCAAAAAAAAAAAAAAGAAAAAAAAGAAAAAAAAAAAAAAAGAAGGAAAAGCTGTAGCAAAACCAGAAGGAAAGGATTATATCCCTGGGGCCTGCAACAGTTTTTTTCCCAGCAGCTTTCAGAATCTACTCAAATCCTGTCAGTGCAGCAAAAGCCAAAAGGCTGTAGAGAAACATCTAGGAACCATCATACCAATAGAAATGCTCTTGTGATATTAAAAAAAACCCAAAACATAGTTTAAACATTTTTCAGGTCAGGAGATTTCCCTTGGTAGAACACAGTAATCTGGACAGACTGACTAGAAATATAAGTCAAAGAGATTAATCCATTTCCATATATATACAAACCTAGATGTATATATTTTAGATTTATAGTGAATAGCTCAACAGTGTCCCCTGAAGGATGCACTGTAAATAAAAGAGGTTATGAAAGACGTAAAAGAAAACAAAACAAAGAAAGAAAGAGAAAAAAAAAAAAAGGAAAAAAAAAAAAGAGGAAAAGAAAGAACAGGGATAAGTTCATGAAAACCTTTTCAAGAAATAATTCCAGCTACTTTTCTTGTAACATCTACACAATTCTGGAGTTTTCCAGATCAGTTACTTGCTGCAGTGATGTCCAATTAGCTGTACTTCAGATAGCTGTGCCCAAGAAACCTCCCTGCCTTTTCAGAGGGCATTTCTGTCACGACAAAGTGAGTCTGGTGCACCTCCCTTGTCAGCTGAGCTGGGAAGCAGTAGGTTTTGGTCATGGTGGTCTCACTAAAACCTCTCATCCCACTGTGCCCAGGGGATGCACTTGTGACTACCCAGGGGCACCACCATGTGTGGTGGATTTTGCTGGATGGATGCTGAAGTCATCCAGGCTTTGGGAGCCACGTCCCTCAGAGCTGCCAGGCTCCAGTCTGGGGGCTTGCTTGGAAAGGGACATTTCTGCAGCACCTTCCTCTGAGCACTGAGGGTCCCTGTGGGGCCAGGACTGCTCTGTGCAGCCCTGTCCACTCGAGGCCACGGTCCTGCAGCGAGCTCCCTGCACACTCTGGGAATTCCGGCTGGGAACGCAGCTCTCAGCAGGATCAGGAAGTTCCGTCAATTCATTTAACACCGCTCTGCTTTTTTTAAACAACAGCATCAATGAGGTTTTTTTATGCAGAGGAGAAACGATCTGACCACGATGAGTTCAGCTCTGCAGCTTTCTGTAGGGAATCTATTTGCTGAGCTCCACTGGTGCTTTGCAGTAATGCCAGCGCTTGGTAAATATTGGCCACTGTGCCTCTAAATACTATTAATGAAGTTAATTAGCAACTAAAGTTTTCAAATGTTAAAATGCTACAGGCATAGCCATGGTTCATTAAGCTTCTCAGAAGCTTCAATCCAATCTTAACTGCATTTCTCAGGGAAAAAGAACACAACTTTTTCTAAAGAATTGAAAGAATTTAGCAGGTCTTCTCTACTTTATGAAAACAGCATTTGATTCCTGTGGGTATAAGGAAGATTGGTCCTGCTTTTCCTGGGAACACTTCCCTGCAAGTGATCTCCATGAGGTTCCCTCTACCTATTCAGAGGGAGCTGATGAAGCACTTAAGAGGTATTTAGGAAGGAAAAGATCATAACCTTTTTAATAAGCAGTTTGCCTATGACAGTGCTGGCCAGTCCAGCGTACCCCTCTCACATAATTAATCAAGACCAAGCACTAGATTTGCTATCATCCCATTTCATAGCATTATGGAAATCCAGGTTTAAAGCCAGTGCTTTAATGTCCTTGCCTTGTTTAATACCCTTACTGCATTATATATTTAAGGTAGCTCTTAGGTGGTAAGTTTTCAAAGCAGTGTGTGGGACTTAATGTCAAGAGAAGTTCCATCACTAAGTCTTTTGCTCTGCTTTAAAAACTTAAACCCTTGCCTGCAGCTTTATACCTGGGCTAAATGGGATACTTTTAGGGTGTTCCTTATGTCAGTGTGTTCTCTGGTGAATCACAGGCTCTGAGAGACAGATTTCACCCTGATGAATACTTCCCCATGGTCCAGATCTGAGGTGACAACTGATAAGCAAAGATGTAATGCTCACTTTTTAATTTTCTTTGAGCTTCATGGCCTCTGTCTGGATCAGGAGAGAAGGGGGTTTGTGTCAGGCTGTAGGAAATGGGGAGAGGGAAGTACCAGAGGCCTCTTCTTCCCTTCCCCATGCAGGAGACACAAGTTTGCACAGAACCGGTGCTGTTTCTTTGTGCCAGTGTTTGAAGTCTCTGATTCAGGTGTCAAGATCCCACTGACAGCTACATGACAACATGTTTTCTCCTCACTGCTTTAAAATTAAAAACAAAATGAGATTTCCTTTGCTGTGCCCTGTAAGTCTGCTTTTCTCCATTTTTAAGTCTGAGCTGGATGCAATAATTATTCCTTTCAAATCAAGGGTTATTGTACCACTTCCAGCTGTGTAGTTGAAATGTTACCTAAACCTCTTTAGCTGATAAGTTAGAATCAGTCTCTAACAAGGAGTGAGACTCAATTTCCCAAATAATATCCCTCCTTAAATAGAAACCTAATCAAACACTTTCCACATCCTCATTGGTCACCTGTGCCTATTTCCCAATAATCTGTCTTTCTGTGCCAGAGTATTAAGTCCAGTAAAGTGAAAAAAGAAATTGTGGAGGAAATTAAACTTGGTTTACTGTGGCAGCCATCACTGCTGGCTCAGCCAGCTGCATCACTCTTCACTGCTGTGAAATTGATTTTGGAAGCAAAATTCTGTTATTGCACCCTGATATTTCCTCAACAGTTCCCTGAAATATATGTGAATAGAGTTATGATAGGGATGGCAGGATCAAACTAAACATAACCAAAATGTGTTAATAAAAGAGCCTCCCAGCAAGTAAATTTTGAAGCAGATGGAATTGTTTGTACCTGAAAGTAAAAAATAATACATATTTCTCAGACAATTAAGAGATAAAGCCAGTATCTGTTGTCTACAAACCTGATAAGATTTAAAACCCATACTGATCTCCTTGCAGATGCATCACGAATAGTTTCTCACATATAATAAGAACAACATGAATCCTTCACCAGAATTATTCACTGAATTACTTTCCATGACCAGTCATCAAAGGAGAAAGCAAAGAGTAATGAATTGAGAAAGAAATGATGAGAAGCTAACAAAGTATTCATGTGGTTTTATTCCTTTGGGCAAAACCTTTATTCCACCAAAATCAATGAGAATAGAATAGGATGAGTTATGATTTATTGCTACAGTCAGATCTCATTGTGTTGCATTAAAGAGGCTGTGATGATTACAGGTTCTCTCTGAGCATGCCACAAACAGCGACATATTTAGAAAGCATCAGATGTCAAACACCAAACTCTTTCTGAGAGAACTTATAAAATGTCATATCATCAAATAGATCAAAATAGTGCCTTTCCCAATTTTTACTTTGTTTCCTTTTGGGAAGCACTAATTCCTCAATGTGCTAATCCAAATTCTTTCTTGATGTGTGGCCATTTTAAGTTCTGAGGACAACATAGTCGCACTAGCCTGAACCTGGCAGAGTATGTGGCATCTGGGACATAAATCAACATGGTTTTGCTTGTTTCCTTGCTTGATCATGCACCAGATAATCAGCGATGACTCAGAATTACTCAAAGAGTAGCTATTGCAAGTTCATTTTGTTATCCTCAGTGCTGTCTGTGTGTGCACTAATCATGCTCCAGGGTAGCTGGATTTAATGACAGTGTCATCAGAAAGGGGTAGTGTCTTTTTTGAATTTTTTGTGACAGTATAAGCCCAGCTGATGTATTGTTAGTGATATTTTTCTGCTTATATCCTTAGCATGGATGGTACCAAGATGAAAGCAACACTGTCAAGCCTTTTTGGCTACAGCTGAAATTCCTATTTGCTATCAGAAGAGATTATGTTAAACCAGCCATAGAGGGGCCGGAGGTACCTCAAAGACATACTGCAGTGACAAAAAGCATTACCAACACAGAGATGCAATTGCCTTTCATGGGAGCTTAGCTCCCAGGTATGACTGATTGTTTTAGGGCAGCAGCACTGACAGGCTGGGCTAATTTTATCGGCTGGAAATTTCCCTCTATTTTTGATTTATTTTATTGGAAAATGTTCTCAAAACGCTGGTGAGGGGGGGTTTGTATATTAAGCATTTTTCTTTGCTGGAAGGGAAGTGTCAGGATGTTGAAGTCCATCTGGTTGTAAGAACCAGGCAGTGACTTTCCAAGGGAGAAGGAAGGACCTGGGCACTGTTCTCATCAGTTTTTCTTGTCACCAAGCAGTGAGGGATTCTGCAGGGTGCTCACAGTGAGTGGGCACGGGGGCTTTGAGAGGAGCCTCGTCCAGGCTGGGAATCTCAAACCCTCACTGCTGCCAATCACCTCTGCTGGTCTCTCCAGAGCACTTCAGCTCAGACCACCACCTGCTGCCCATGGATGCTCTGGTACCTCTGGAGAAGAGAACAGCAGCAGCAGCAAAGGAAAATGATCAGGAGCTGATGAGTAGCAGTCCTGGATGTGAGCAGGGACTGCAGTGTAAGATCAGTGATGGTTTGTGAACCCTTCAGTGCAGCTGGGAGGAACTTCCCAGCACTGCTAGAAATGTACCTCCTGTTGAGAACTGATGATGCTTGAAATGATTCTGTGAGGCAAAATAAGTGCATAAACTTGTATAGAGGTTCAACCTGAAATAAATTAATGAATAATTTTATTCTCTTAGGTGGTTATTTTATTTGAAGAGCTGAGTTCCCTTCTTTTATTCCTGTAAACTGTTCACAGGGTCTTCTCAAGCATCTTTCTTCTCTGATTCACCCAGTAAAGTCTGAGGAATATCCTTGGGGTGTGCATGGCTGGTGGGAGGCAGAGCAAGGGGCTGCAGGTGCAGTTTGCTGAATCAGTGGGCAAAGTTCTGTGATGCACAGGAAGGAAAGGAGGGGTTGAGCAGTTCTTGGCAGAGAGATGTACCCAAATCCCACAGGTGTGCACACTGCCGTGTCACTAATGCTCTAGAGAGGCTGAAGGTGGAATCTTTCTCCTCTTCCCTGGGGAAATTCTTCCAGCTCTGGACTGGAACTTGGATCAAGTGGACACAGCCCTGAGGATGCCATCCCAGCAATGTCCACTTGCTGGAACTGAGGTAATTTCCCTGTTAATTGACCATCTTTGAAATGAAGGCAGTGTCTGTGTCTGGGGTAGAAAGAGAGCTGCTAAACAGAGCAGCAGCGAGGTTATGTTTTATGATCATGGCACCACTTCCCTGATCTTACAGGAAAGTGTTCAGGCTGTGTTCCTCAAAACAAGAGCTAATCTGCCAAAAGCATTTGGCATGGGCTCACTGAATGTCCTCCTCACATCAAATACTGATCTTTTGATCTGCTCATGCAGTGTCTCCCATATGTGGTAGCGCATTTTCCATCATTGGTAGGGAAAATCTACGGATATTGTGAAGGACAGATCCCCTTTGTGACCTTTCAAAGAGGGTAAATATTCAGTTGACTTAACTTGGTGCTTCCTGAGCAAAGAGAATGGGTAATCCTGGGACAACTCAGTGCAAGGGAAGTTCACAGATCTGCAGTCCCATGAGGAAAGAATAGAGGCTGAGTGAGGAAAAATTTACTCATGCATTTAATTATCTGAGTCAGCCTAAATAAATTGGTCATCCTAGAAGACTGCAGGGTTCCAGGATCACAACCATCATCAGAGGTCCATCAGCAAACATTTGTCATCTTCCAATTATCACTGCTCTGCTGGCAGATTCCCAGTCTCAGCATGAGATGGGGCTCTCCCTGGAGATCCACTGAAATATTGAACAGAGAGCTATAGGCTGTAGAAAAAGGAACACATGTATAAGGGACTGAATTAGGATTGCTTAGGCAAGCTTAACTCGGGCATCTCTTACACATGGTGCACTTGACTGAACTGTATTAATGTCCTCTTAATGCTGTTTCTTTAAAGATGATTTAACAGATGAAGAACAAGGAGTATGAAGAGTTGTGTCCACAGAAGAACAAAGAACAAGTCAGCAAGAAAGCAAAAGAGACAGCCAGAGGCAAATTTTCTTAGTGAGAGAAGTCTTAGGATAAAGCCTGACATGGTTCAGCTGCAAAAGATATGCTCTACTGTGCTGAGAAGAAAGAACAAACTTCTATTGAAGTCTCTATATGAGAAATGAGCTGATTTTGATCTGTATTGAGCTTGATCTATTAAATACAGTGCCAAATTCAGGTCAGACTATGGAGAAAATATCCTTATATCCTTAGAAATTAATAATCTTGCCTTTTAGAGACAGATTAATATTGAGAAGTAGAAGAAAGACATTAGCACAAAATTTTAAGGAAGGACATGGAGTTTGCTTTTCCTGAAAGCACTATCTTCCTTTTTTTCAATTAAGAACAAACATCAAGAAGGCTGATGATTACCTGTGGTTTTAGTTCTGAAGCTTTAGACAGCAAAGAAAGATTGACTTTGCTGCATGGTTATAATTCCAAGACTTGGTGGCAGATCAGTGAATTAAAAAATTTTATTCTAAATTAACTGAACCATTTTCAGTATTGTGCACTTAGCTGTAAAGCTCTGAGGTAAAATTAACAGTAAAAAAGATAAGTTATCTGATGACTATGGGAATGTATCAGGGGTTTGCAACTTCCCTGTCCTTGCTGGTTTGTTTCTTGAGTAATCACTTTCTTCTTCCCTCTGCCATGCTTGGTTATTTAGGCTCTGATAAATATTAGGCATTATTTATTATTTATTATTATTATTTAATGTTAGTTATTTAGGCAGTGTGATTGCCACACTGCAGCCCTCAGCAAAGCCATGCAGGGTCCCATGTGAGAATTTGGATCAGGAGGGTCCTGCTGCTGTTGTTACAATCAACCACCCAGAAACTGCTGGGGCTTTGGCTCTGCTGGGCTCTGATGTTGACACAGTCCCTGCACAAGGTGCCTTCTGCTGGTGAGATGCTTTGGATCAACACAATGTCAAAACCTTTCTTTGCAGTTAGAGATCAAATAGAGAAGTTTAGCTCAAGATTAGTGCTGGCTTCCTACAGTCTTCTGGATGAAAATGGGTATTTTGGCTTATTCCCTGTAGCAGCTGACTAGCCACAAATAAAGCCTTGCCAGTGGCCCGTGCTCTAATCCATGGCTCGGTGACCAGAGCTCTCTGTGATTGTGTGTGTGTGCTCATGTCTGTGAAATGAGGAGCACAGAGTTTAATTTCTCTCTATCTTGGGTCTCCATCACTAGGGAACAGTTTAACATTCCTTTTGCTACTCTGATAGAAATGCCATTCATTTTTAGGCTGATACCCTAAAGGCACCCATACCTTGACTTTATAATTACATATGGCTAAAGGCAGCATTAAAATCTCATGTTCTCTCTCCAATTCTTGCAAGCTCTTCTGCAGAGGAAATTTTTAAGGAAGAAAAAAGTAATTCAGCTTATCTCTTTTTGTCTTTTCTTTACAGACATTTCCAACAATGGAAAGTTTCACAAGAGGTACACCCACAAGAGAGCAAGAAGGAAGGAGAATATTCCAAATACAACTTTTGCAAGCAAAAAAGAGAACTAAGTAAGTGTATCTTAAAAAAACTTGTATTACAAGTTTTCTTCTTGATCACACTGTAAAAATCTTGTTCATTTCAATGGAATTACCCAAGTGTAACTTCAAGGGGAATTTGGCTTATGTGGGATCAGGGCAGGAGGCTCAGAAGTAGAGGCTGGCAGGACTCCTCATTCCCTGTGGCTCCTTTTTCTGGGAAGGAGAGTGAAAGGGAGAAATGCACTCAATTCATCAAACAGATCACTCATCCCAGCCAGAGTGAAAAAGTCCATTCTCCAGCTCCTGTGATAAATACACGGAGTCCTGGCTGATACTCTGAGCTGGAAATCCGGGGCACCCCTTTCTGCAGTACAAAATGAAGTCTGGTGGAGGGAGAGGAAAAGTGGCATTTCAAGGAGGAGCATTTCTGTTTGGATGCTGGGGGTCACCGTGCTGCTGGTGACACACAAAGCATGGAACCACTGCTGCTCTCCAGTGCAGAGCACAGCCTGAGCTGCTGAACCAGCTCTGGCCAGCAGTGACTGCAATAAACCCCTGATCTCTGGGTATCACCCAGTGGATTAAACACTCACCTAACTCAGGACCTAACTACAGCTTGAAGTTATCACAGCATGGCTACATATCTGCTTGACTAAACCTCTCCAGTGATTTTGTCCAAAACTCCCACTGACATCCGGCAGGCACAGTGGGTGTGGGGTCACTGGAATCCCCCTGAGGATAAAAGATTACAACAATCCAAGGGATTAGAGCTAAACCAGTGGTTCTTATGGCACTGGCTCCGTGGAAAGATTTATGAAGGGTTGGCAATTGCAGCCTGCCAGTGAAAATACATGTTTTAACAGTACAGTGACTAAAACTAATGTTGTATTTCTGCTAGCTGCTGCCTGGGAGTTTGCTGATGTATTTAGTTCATGGGTTCAGGGCTAGAAGACCTTACTCATCACAGCTCTTAATGCTCCTACCCTACTGCAAAGCCTGGCACCTGATTTGATGAATAGTTACTGGAATTAATCATCAGAGGAGACCAGTTTCTTCATCGTACATTTATCTGAAAAATTGCTCTCTTTGTGGAAGCTCTTAATGGATTTCTCAAGTCTTTCTGAACCGTGACACATAATGCCTGACATTCAATGGAAGCAACAAATGAAAGGGATGAAAACTGAGGTGGGAGCATAATTACTGCATATCAAAATATGCTTTGGTAACTGAAATTCGCAGGTGATGTGGGACAGTTTAACACTGCCAGGGGCTGACAGTCCCCTCCCGAACAGCCATCCACGCTGTCACCCTGCTCTCTCTTCCCCAAACTTAATTGCCTTGCAATTATTGGCTAGGAAAAAACCTGTAATCACTAGTGATTAATTGCCCGTCCCTGGAACTGACAGGAAGAATGGTCTCAGGGCTTCTGTCCATAGCATCATTTAGCAGTGAAAATACAGCAAGTTGTTTTGGAAATGTCAGGGGGAAGTTGCCAGCTCTCCTCTTGGGCTTGGATGGCTGCTGGAGCACTGCAAGTGCTAAGCTATTTCCATTACAATGGGGCACAAATCATCTGATTTTCACAGACAACAATGAGAAACCATCTCCGGGCCTAGAAGAGATTCTGTGTTGCATCTCCTCCTGCTGGAATAGGAAACTCACCTTGCTCAGGAATCAGGGAGGGAAAAAATGACGCAGAACACTGACCTGCAGTGGGACTCTGCCTTTTCTGGAGAAGACAGGGATGAGATCTTACTAAACCTGTCTTAGATTTTCTCACTTCCACCTTTTATACCCTGGACTGCATCAAAACCCATGCATGTGCCCTCATGATCACAATTCACAGACCCACCTTTCTCTCCTGACAGGTTGTCACCATGAGTTTGGTAGGATCAAAGCTGAGTCTTTTAGAACACTATAGAGAACACCATAATTTAATTTGTCACCCAGAAATAAGGGGAACAGGACTCCTTTCAGGTTATCATACCCACATTATTTCTAATTCCAGCAAAGAGGAGCAGACCACATCTCTGCTGTGTTTCCATGTCCATGTAGTTTCATTTCACACCTTACAAGCTCTCTTGTCTTATGTGGAGCAGAATCCAGCATATTGTCAACTACAACCAGGCACTTAATAATTTTAAAAAAACCAAAAAACCAAAAAACCAGTGCAGGAAAATCATATGTCCAATTCTGAAATCTCAAGTGATTGGGGAAAATCTTTACAAAAAATGCTACCAACCACACGTAGAAGGATCCTGTTATGGGAATTAGAGAAAACACAGCCACCACATCAGTGCAGCACCATAATTTAGAGGCTGAAATTCTCATTCTGGGGTATGTGCCATAATTTTTAATAAAAACAAATCTAAAATAGAGTTGCTGCCAAGCAAAGCATTACCAGGGCTGCCAGAAGGCCTTCTGAGGAGCCAGCCCTACACAAAACCAGGCACGGTTTGGACATGGCTGGTAAGGAAGGTTTATTTGGATAGCTTGTGGATTTGCATGGGAATTGCAGCAGATTGAGGTGCTTCTTTCTTGCTGAATCAGAAAATATTTGATGGGGAATGCTGTGGTTTAACCCCAAATGGCAACTAAGCCCCACGTAGCCTCTTGCTTCCACCCGGTGGGATGGAAGAGAGAATCAAAAGAGTGAAAGTGAGAAAACTCGTGGATTGAGATGAAGACAGGTAAATAGATAAATCAGAAGCTGTGAGTGCAAATAAAAAGCAAAACAAGGAATTCACCTGCCGCTTCCCAATGGCTGGCAGGTGTTCAGCCATCCCAGGAGTGCAGGGCTCCATCACATGTAATAATGATGCAGGAAGACAAACACCAGCACTTTGAATGTCCCCTCCTTCCTCCTCCTTTTCCCAGCTCTACACACTGACCATGACTCCATATGGTGTGCAATATCCCTTGAGTCAGTTGGGGTCAGCTGTCCTGGCTGTGTCCCCTCCCAGCTCCTTGTGCCCCAGTCCTGCTCACTGGTAGGGTGAGAAGAAGAAGAAAAGACCTTGGCTGTGTGTAAGCATCACTCAGCAAGAAAAAAAACCATCCCTGAGTTATCAACAGCACAAATCCAATACTGGCTACTGTGAAGAAAACAAAATTTACTCCAGCCAAAAGCAGCACAGGGGAAAAAAAGTATTTCTGAAAATTCACAGCCTCTCCTACTATATTTTACACAGCAGCTGGGAACAGCTTTTCCAGATGGTCTGAGGTAGGAAAAGAAAAGCATATTTGCTATATGACACTGGAAAGTTCACACAGCCAGATGACAGACATGAACCTGGTTTGGGGACAGGACTCAGCAATGACACAGGGAAAACAAGGCTTTTCCCACAGCACTTTCTGGATCTGTTCTTATAACTGTCTCTGTAAAAAGTCTTGGGTAAAAATTTTCCATGTGAGCCTGTTGTACTGAAATATATCCAGACAATTAAAACCAGACTACTACAGCACAGAAAATACATAAGCGTTTTTTAAAAATGCAGCAAGTGGGTTGTAAACCATTTAAGTTCTGCAGCTTTTGTTCATTCCAAGACCTGAAGTAATGGAAACTGGATTCCAACTGGCCAAAGCAAGATCTGGCAAAAAAAATCTTTTGTCTAGTACACTTGCTGCTTCTATTAAACACAAAGTCCCTTCTGGAGAAGATCAAGCAGAGTAGGTGGCAATAAATCCTGGCATCACTTTCTGAAATATTAGTGGCCTCTCAGATTGCCTTGTGCACTGGATTTTTTATCTCACTTGCCAGAGCACTGCTGAAGCTGAGTGATTAAATGACTGATTGAGTCCCAAACACCTATGTGAAAAGCTACTGGGCCCTCCTTCTGTCTTGATATTTGTTACGTGACATGACTTTTCTTTCTGCTCTGCATCTTCTGAAAGGAAGTTCAGTGTTGTGGAGAATTTAAAATTGGCTCACACTGCAGAAGAGATTTCATTACCAACATATCAGCCCTCAAGGTACCCAGTAATTCTCCCCCTTACATTACTGGAATTTTTTGTATCTTTTCTAGGAACTAGGTATTGATCCCTGGAAAATGAACAACACTTAAAATAAAATATAGACAACTGCAATCCCAGTGGTGCCATTAAAGAATGAAATGCTTCATTAACACCTCATAGGAACATTTAGAACATGAGTGGACAGCAACTTTCCTCTTTCATCTCTGGGGCATGGTATCCACAAAGGAGTGCCTCTTAAACTTCCCAGGATTAGTCCACACACAAATTATTATAGTGTAACCAGGACAGATATAAGTTGCAGTGCTTTGTCCTACCATATAAAGATAGATTTTCTGCTTAGAAATTGTTTTGTCATATTCCAGCCTAAATCAGCTACTTAGAAATTTAATCTTAAATGAAATAGAGGAAATGTAAACCTTCACAGAAATCATAATTAGTCTGACAAAACCAGGTTAAACTATCAATTAAATCAACACAACTTCATATATCCACGTGCCCTTGAACTTCTTGACTGTGAAGAACCCATATCAAATTGCTGGATGTGATCTCCCTTGAAGTTTCAGCTTGTAGGTTTTTACTGGGAAAAAGCTCTTCAGTCTAGCAGAGGCAGCAAATCTGACATTTGAGAAATGTAGAAATGCTGAGTCTCTAGACGTGACTACAGAGTTTTCTTGTATTTATTTGGGCAATGATGTGAAGACAGAAAAGAGCAATATGAGGTGTCCTGCTGATTTCCATGGCACAAAGGTACCTCTGAAAATTAAGTCCCCAAGCATTATGCAAGTCACAGCTTGCACATCAGGTGGTGCCTGCCTGGAGTGGCTGGAAGCACACACTAAATTAGCAGGCTTATGAGAGTATAATTAGTTTCCAGTGAGGGACCCAAGAGGATATGTCTCCAACATGATTTCAGGTGCTAAATAAAGTGAAATAAAGCCCAAGAGGTAAGTACTCAATGTAGAGACTGGATCCACCCAAGCTAGAGCTTCCTATCTCTCCCAAGCCTACAAGAGGTTGTAGGGGCTGTCCTAAACCCTTATCCACCCACCCAGCATGCAAACGATGCCTGGGTCACAGCTGTCCTCCTGAGTGGGTGAAGACCCCCTCAAAAACTCTGTCTCAGCACAGAGAGACAGAAAATGGATCCACCTAGGATCTAATGCCTAGAACGCTCTCATTCTGCGTTTTCTCCCAGGTTTCTTATTGATTATTTCATCCAGCTAGAGAGTGATTATACCTGAGACATCAATGGTGTTATGTAAATATCTATCCTATACAATCAGTGTTATCTACCTAAGGCTTCTGAGGTTTCCAGTTTACTCCTGACAGGTTCATGAAGAGTAACTCAAGCTAATGATCCATGTCAGTTGGCTTAAATTCCTCAGTTGGGAAATGCTCAGGAGGGCTGCAAATCCAAAAAGGTTGAAAACTGAGGCAGTCAATAGACAGATAATGTCAGTCAGTCTGATCCTGTTAGTGTCTGACAGAAAAAATATCAATAGCTGGCATGATTGATGGGGAATGAAGGAAATACCACCCACAAACAAAAAGTAAATAAACAGGATCTGAAAGGGCTGTGCTTCATTCATTTTGAGACTTCTTACTTTTCCCTTTTTTTAGCTGGTTCGATTTCACTCCTTGGTGTAATTCTTTGATCCAGGCACACTTTGTAATAAAGAATTAAATAAATCCATCCATACATAGTGGCCCTCATGGCATCATCTTTAATGTGGGTTCCATTCCCACCTGAGTGGAGCTTCTGTCAAGTGCCATGGAGAGAAATGGAGATACATCTTACATTGAGTGACCTCTGTGTGATTAATAGTGTGTTGCTTAATGCCTTGTAAACATGAAAGTAAAAAAATTAAAGAGATAAAATTATGGGTAATTCAGTTGTTAAAAAAAAAAAAACAACAAAAAAAAGGTTCTTCTTGTATATGTTCATCTCCTCCTGGTGTTTGAAATTCTAAAGTGTTAAGCCACTTGGAACCATAGATAGCACAGTTTTTGTCTGGAATCTGGCTATTTAAGTTCTGCCAGGCTATAAATAAACATAGATTGATTTACATATTTATTAACTTCATTTTTACAAGGTTGCAAGCCTTTCAGGTCTTTCATACACTGTGGTCAAAATGCCAACAAGGTCATTCTAGGAAATACACAAATGCACCAAGACATTTCCCAGTGTCAGAAATGCATCTGTTCAGGAGCAAAGAAAAAGAGATGAGAGAAGGCACCACATGGGGTCTGTTATAAGTACAGGGGGGGATGATCTGAAGGAACTTCATGGAAGTGTAATATCATTAACAGACAAGATACTGATGGGTACCTCTCTGTCGCTGGCACTGGAAGAGCGTGACCTAGACCAGTTTGTGGAATAAAAGAACAAATTATATGGAAGACCATGCCTGTTGCCTCAAGGAAGCATGAAGAAATTTAGGGTGGAGAAGGAAGGAAAGCAAGCATGTGAGTCCAAACATACACTGCTGTTGTTTAAAATGAGCCACTTCCAGGCACCTCTGAGACAATAAAGCCAGGTGAACTGTGATCTCAGCTCCTGGCAGCAGCTCAGTACCACTTGCACAGAGCATTTCAGCAGAAACTCAAAGTGTGATCTCCAAAGAGGCTGGAGTGTCTTTCCCAAGGACCTTTTTTCACATGGAGTGAAGTGTTCTGATTTTTCAAGCAATACACCTATTTTTTGTACCTTTATCTCCCTTCCATCCAACAAGTATTTTGGGGACTTTAAGACTCATCTTTTAGAGCTGGGGCTTCAGTTGGCATTTGAGCTGTTCATCAGTACTAACCACACTGTCTCCCTAGTGCCTTGCTCTAGGCTGGAGAAAACTGTATGGCTGGCACAAGTAAAACAGTCTGGGGTATCCCAAGAGGAGAAAAAGGCTGGCTTCCCCTGGCAGGACAGCTGTGAGCAGATCACACAGTGATCTGTCACGGTGTGACAATCTCAAGCACACGCTGGCATCTTTAACCAGGACAATGCAAACACTGCCAACACGAGTTATGTTGGGAATGAGTGATGCAACTTTTTGCTGCTACTTTTCTTTCACACCTTCAAGCCTTTTGTCCAAGCTGCACCACAAAAAAAAAAAAAAAAAAAAAAAGAAAAAAGAAAAAGTGAGAAACATATCATTCTCTGGAGGGGTGAGGAATACTGCTATTCTGAGCAGGAAAGAACAAAGTCAGTCCCTGAGCCAACATGTAGATCACTGAAGAGTTTACATATTGTCATCAAGAATAGATGCCAGAATTTGATGTCTTTGATGGCCCATCAACAGTATAATCAGCAACATAAAGCCATCTCAGAATGGAAATTATTTGTCACACTCTGAAAGACTGACACTTGACATCTGGTTTGACAGGTTACAAGGCACCCTTGTAAATGAAGATACAGTTCATTCATCTGTCTATAAATAACACTTTTTTCATCCTGGAGGTTCTGGGATTCCAAAAGGTGAGTTTGGACAGTCACCCTCCAAGGCCACCTGGCATGCTGCACTCCTCCCTTCACATCAGGAAAGAGAATTTCTAATTGCCTCTCAACTCACACCTCTGAGAAGACCCTGAAGCCAAAGGATCAACATGCACAGGAAATACAAGGGCAGACAGAAAATTGACTGAAATGTCCCACGATTAACCTATCAAACGCAATGGTCATGTGTTACAATGTTGGGACATAAATCAGATTTAATTAACACCCTACTCACTGCATGATGGTCCTAAATACTGATGCCTGCAGAAGAAAATGTCCTTTTAGTGGCCGTCCTGGTGCAACTCTATTTCTCAGGGATGTGGGGACTGAGACATAGTTTAGTATCTGGTACTACTGTGAAATACAGAACAGTGAAGCACTTCACAACAATTATAAGAGATAAGGTACCCTGCTTAGAAACTGTAACAGAGCAATAGGATCATGCCAGCAAGCACCAGAGCACCCTAATTGAATTATCTTTTAAAGAATGAAGCACTTGTGGCAGTCTCCTGGTTTTGTGTGCAGAGAGTTTCACAGCACTGCAATGTGCAGAAAAGGCTCCATCCTCAAGGTCACTTTTGATTTTATGCCCAGTGACGTTCAGGAGAGTTTTGATGGGCAAAGACTGCAGAGTTTTTTCCTCAAATCAATTGTCCTGATAAGAACTTGCACAAATGGCTGCATGGGATGAGAGCAGAGGTCTGTCTAATCCTCTATCCCCTTCTTCATCATGGTCAAAAATCAAAAGATATGATGGATTCCACCTGATAGCCTTCCTGGAACAGAGTCAAACTCAACTACATTTGCTTTGCATTCGTGCATCAACAGACTGAAATTCTGGAAAAATAACAGGGGACGTGTATTAAAACCTGGGGTCTTTCCAGTAATAACTCCTATAAACCAATCACACCCATTGAAATCAACCAGGCATACCATTTATTTGGTGTTTTGATAAATTATAGCCCTGGGGGGGCACTGAGGGCCAGATTTTAAAAGCTGTTCAGCTGTTTAACTCTCATTGATTTCAGTGTAATTGATTTCAGTGGGAGTTAGAGGCCTGCATTGCTTCACACTTTGGGCCAGGCCCTCCTATGGTAGCTGCACCAATTAGGCAGGAGAGCCATTTATCAGGAGCCCCATTAAACAGAATCAGAGGTGCCCAATTACATCTAAATTACCAGTTCAGCCCCCATGGTGTTGGAAGGGGAGGGGTGGCTGCTGCTGTAGCCCAGGCACCATCCCTGACAGGGGAGCGTGTCTCCCATTGTATCCCACTGAGAGCAACGCTCATCCAGGGAAAACACCCAGCTTCTTCCATTAACCCACCAGGGAATTTCACCCTCCCACAGGGTCCCTCTGTCACTGCAACAGCCTAATGCTGTAATGGATACCAGGAAGAAAAGCAGGCTGAGTCCAAACCTAAATGAGTGGGGCTTACATAATTAGAGGGTGAGAGAAAGAGAAACTAGAATCAGAGACACGGCCTTTTCAAGGTTTCCAAGGCAGCAAGTGACTGCTTCTCACGCAGCATGCACCACAATTGTGTTTTCAATTCTACAGCGTCAGTTTCCCCTATGGGGAAGAGGAAAAGAAATCCCCACTCTTTTGAAATGTGAGTGCTTTTGAAATAATAGAGAGAAGGTCTGGGACATTATGCTCCACATGAGTAGTTGTGGTGATATCTTCATTTATCTGATATCGTCTTCTGACATTTCGTTCCATTTGCAGGCGAGTCATTTGTAATGTTACGTACAAAGGATTCTGGGGCTGTGATCTTTAGCTTTTGCCCTGAATTTAATACTGAAGATCACTCAACCATGATGAAACCAGCTGGATGAAATTCCTCTCCTGCAAGACATGAAGGCCAGTGACGGTATGAAGGATGTGGGGCTGTGTTGTCATTTATTGCTTCATAGCCCATATTTTTGTCTGATTGGTGAAGGGAAAGGTCTGTTTATTAAGACAATAGTTCATGTGAATTGCAAGCAGCTGAATGAAAAGAAAAAAAAAAGAAAAGGGGGGAAAAAAACCAGCCAGGAAGACAATTCAATGACTGAGTAGGACAGCCTTAAGGGAATTCCCAGGAGGCTGCTGAAAACCACATGAGAATAGCAAGTTTGGGTGGATAAGCCTTTCCTAGCACCATATTTTGGGAAATAATCTTGGGGGAAAGGGTTCTAGCAGAAGGAAAAATATCCTTTTGGTAAAAACACTGAAAATGTCTGTCAGAACACCAACAGGTAAAGCAGGGGAAGAGGCTGACTCTAGGAAGCACAGAAATATTTCCCTGGACAGATGGATCGCTCTATATAGGTCAAAATTTTGTTTTCTGCCAGCCTTCTTTCTCACTCCTAGGATGACACCAGCTGCACCACATTGTATTGCTGGTTCCTCATTCCTGAAAGCAGTTTTTTCCAGGTGCCAAACCAATCAGAACCATGTAGGTAGCTCAGGTGATGACAGGAACCCAGAGACAATGTCTTGGGAAGAGTAAAATCCATAGACAGCATTCCTAGAATCGACACCATCAGGAGAGAGATCTCCTGGCATGTACCACCAGGTGTCCCAGGACATCCCTCCCAGCTCAAACAAACTGTGCTCCCAGGAGTGCCTGGAAAAGGCAAATGCTGAGTAAAACTGCTTCCTTTTTAGATCAGCTATTAATGAAAGCTCCCTGATACCCACAGCCTTGCTCCGACATGAATGAGCCAGTTAACACACTGATGGTGTGTCAGTGCCTCAATGTATTCCCAGTTCAAGATTTAATGCTTACTACTGTTAAGGGAAAAAATATGAATAACTCATTTAGCTGGATTTAATTTCCTTACTCTCTGCAAAGTCTACAAATTAATTCCTCAGTGGATTTCTGTTCCAGTATTTAACCTGATCTTTTCAGACACAACAGTGATCATTTCTCACTTCCTGCCTTTTTCTGCAATAGCTCCACAATACCCTGCCTTCGCTGATCTACCCTGGGTAGAGCTCTCACATAGCTATGCCAGAGAGAACAGAAAATAATGTCATATATTTGGGTGGAATTTCCAATAGTATAGTATTTGTTTTTTTAATCAGAAAAAAAACAAACCCTTGCTCTTCATGGGACCAAGATCAAGCACCACCATGGGGTTTCCCTTAGTGGGTTTGCAATCCAAACACTCATCTAATTTCAGCTAAGGTTGGGGGAAATAAATTAATTTTGCTTTCCTCCACAATATTATCCCAATCTATTTCTTCTCTGGTCTTTACCCAGCTAAATTGTTCATTCACTGTTGAGTCCAACTGACCCTTTTTATAACGTGCTGGTCTTCACAGGTGTGGGAAGGAGGGCATGGAGAGTAATGAGAGTTGTAATAACTCCCAGCCTGTTACTTGTAGAATCTGGCACTTGGGAAAAGCTTCAATGCTATTTTTTCTTGTGATGATGAAAAAAGAAAAGAAAGAAAGAAAAAAAAAAAAAAGCGGTGCTGCTTGGCCAAAGGTTTAATGACTGAGGAAATCATCCATAGCTCAGGGTGAATGCTGGCTTTCTGCTTCCCGATGAGCTCATGTTCTCACACATTAGGCTATAAAATTGTTATGTGGGATATTGGGGCCTCTGGTTTCTCACTGTGAATGACACAGAAGGGCACCTCCTTGCCATGGTAACAAGCCAGAGACACAGCCAAAAGACACAGAGAATGCACAGAAGTAAAAGTATGGCAGAAACAGTAAAGGTGGATGGGTTGTTCATCAGGATGTGTTTTTAGAAAACCAGGAAGAGGGAATGGGAAAAAAGACAAAGTCATTGATATTGCCTGCGCACTGCAGAGAATGTGTCAGGACCTGGTGCTTCCATAGAGGTTGGAGTGGATGCAAAGTGAGGCTGGGATTGCTGAGTGCTGCCCCTGGGGTTATCTTGAGGTCTTCTTTTTCAGATGTTTTTTCAATATATTTTCTTTTACACTTGTAAAACCCCCCATCTTTTACTTATGGAATTTCTCAAGTAATTTTTTGCTACCCCATCCTCCTTAAGACAAGAGTCTCTTGAGCCATAAATGCCCCTGCTTAGCCCTTTTTGAGATCAAACTCCTGTTGCAGTTAATGAGTACTTGGCCCAAATCAGAAGTGATGCCAGGATCTCTGGCTCAGGAGATCCCTGAGCAAGACTTCAGCCCAGGTTACGACTTTCATTTTTAAGTAAAACATATCTCCAGTGCCTCCAACAGAGAAGTGTGTGTACTAGCCAAGAGTTTTAATATTTCCCAGAGGCCTTTTGCAGTTGGTCCAGGTTGGCTAACAAGCCTAGAGCTTGTGCACAAGCTTTTAAACATCTGCTCTAAGAGCAACATTTTAGCCCTTTGAGTTTGGCCTTACACATGCTATTTTTGGCTTGTGCTAGTGACTGACATGTTGTCCTGCTGACTGTGTTATTTCACATCCTGGAAACGCTGCAGGCTGTGAGCTACAGGACTCTTGGTTTGGGAAAAACACAGGTTTCTTCTGTAAATCTCCACAGTCTGAGTGTGTCCCAGCAAGAGTCACCTAGCAATAACAAGAAGGGAAAGAAATTAAATGGGTGCCAGAAAGCATCAATACATAATAAACAAAACAGTGGCGTAACAGAATTTGATCAGCTGGAATCTCAAACATTGGTGTAGAAGTGGAGTACTTATAGATAGGGGCTGCTCCAGCCCTGTTTAAAAATACTGGCAGAAGTTGGAGGGAAAACTGGGATTACTGTGTAGGGTGGAAATGGCCAACCTACCGTAACATTTTCAAGTCTCTGGAAATCTTTGGGATTTCAAGCAGCTTGGGGCAAAGTATACTGCACACACATGGTGCCTGCCATGTGTTCAGCCCTCTCCACTCAGCAGGCCAACTGCCAGGATTTGTGTAGCATGTGTGAGGATGTGTTTGGATAAAGCAGTGCTGGAAAGGGGATTTATGCAAACTTCACTGACGTCACCTGAAAAATTTCCACACACATCTCTAACATGGTTAGTTGCTTTATAACTTGAGCCCAAATGACGCCACTATAGAATTTTTTACCTTTGTGACTGTCCCTACGTTTCCAGATAGGGGAGGGTGTTTTTCTGTACTTCACCAGCTCAAAATTCATGCGTCAACAAGTCCAAACATCTATTGCATCTCTTTCAGGTTCCCATTCAGGTGACTCCAACCTGGAGCACACAAAACCTGTAGTGATTGTGCCACGTTGCCACTAAATAGTTCCTCTTTCCTCTGGCACAGGTAAAGTGCTCAGAATATTGGAGGCACAGCTGAGTTTGACACAGGTTTCATAGATTCAGTGGATAACAATCCTTCCTCTGGCAATGCAAATAGTCTTGGCAGTGCTCAAAATGTCTCTGTGAGTGCTGAGGAGGTACCAGCTGCTGACATGGTGGGAGATTGAATTCAGCCTGGGGAAGGGGGAGCATCATTTCTGGTTGTAGCTTCAAAACAAGGGGAGAAAGGAGAAAGGCAGGAGCATCACTCCATTTATGTGGCTTTTCCCTATGTTGACCCCTGTGGATACATTTATTCTGATTTCTTTGGATTTAGCACTTATTTATTTATTTTGTTATGATTTTCTGTTTGTTTCTTGCAGAGCTTTTGAAGGTTCTCGAGATCATGCTGTCTGCATATCCTTATACCTACATATCTGCCCCTAACCTGACTCCAAACTATCTCCAGGCTTGATGGGGCTCTGAGCAGCCTGGTCTAGTGGAAGGTCCCTGCCCATGGCATGGGGGTTACAGGCAGATGGTCTTTTGGCTCCTTTCCAATGACCATTCTATGATCCTGTCAAACCTTTGGGTCAGATTCTGCCAGATGTCAGCTAAATCCGAGTTCCAGCTGAAGAGAAGGAACAACCTTGATTTTAATGTCTATTAGAGCATAGGGAGTGTGCTCAGAAAAGAGACAGCAATAGACTGGAGCAGAGTTCAAGTCTCTCAAAATACAGCCAAATCCAAGTGCTCAGCACAGTGTTGTAGAAAGCCAAGCTCCACTTTACAGTGTGACTTTATTTAAAAATGCAAATGGCTGCAGCCCCCCATCCATCTGATCTGCCAGAGAAGAGGAGTTTGAGGAGGTACAGCAGAGCACACAAGAGTGCTTTCAGTACATCTTGTTATGCTGCAGCAGAAAACTCCAAAATGAAGCCTGAAGACTTCATGTATCAATGAACACTAATTTTGCCTTTCACTGAAGGTACAGAAGAAGCTATAAACACTTCTATAAACCCTGTAGAGAGTCCCTGCACAGTTGTTTGCAGACACTGTCTCCCCAGATGATTAACAAACAGCAGTAATGGGTCTGTATTTGAGCACAACGCTGCTGGAGTTAATATGCAGATCCTTCCTTGTTTGGGAAAGGCATTTTCTAGATGTTTGAAACTGGGCTGGTTAATCATCAAAACTGGAGTCATTCAGGCAAGAGGTACTTCAGAGATGAGACAGCAGAAAAAAAAAAAAAAAAGGCTGCTCTGTTTGTGCTCTGTTTGCTAAAGGTGACAGATTTGACATTTTGTTTCTTCTGGAAGACAGGTGCTTCATTTGTGTTGACATCAGGGAGTATGGTCATATAAGATTGTATAGACTATTTTATTGATACTGAATACAGGCAAAAATTTGTGGGGTTTTTTATTGTATTTTTTAACAATCACATTTTGCAAGACATTGTCTATGGACAGAAAGAAACACTGCATAAGCAACTCTTATCAATTAACCAGAATTCTTGCACCAACAGTGCGACAGGGCACAAAATCTCCTCTTGTTATATCCAGTTTGGATTTTCCACACTTGATTTGGATTTCTGCCAGCAAGAACACTGGGCCAACACCATTTTCTTTCAACCTTTCCTACTAAAATTGCAAGACACAAATTTCTGTCAAAGAGCATTTGCTGGCCTGGAGAGGTGATGGATGTTGGTGTTTGTGAAACGCTGTGAAGGTGCAGAACGCTTCAGGCGCGCTGCCTGTTCTGAAGAGGACCAGAACAGGTGGGGATGGACACTCAGAGGCTCAGGGAGGAGGAAAGGTCTGTTTGTTTGCACAGGAGGCAGTGCTGAAGTGTGGTGAGTTGAAGGGAAGAGCTCAAGGGCAGCGTGCTGAGGCATTTGGGAGAGCAGAGCTGCTGTCAGCCCCCTCTCCAGATTTGAATGCATTTGTTACCGTGACGAGGCTAACACTTTCTCTTTTGTGCTAACTTTGGTTCATTGCAGTGCACATCCTCCCCCTCTCCTTCTTGAGCATCTGCTGAGGTCACATCTCCCCCCTGCTCCCCTCGCCTCCGCGTTTTGGGGATGAACACTCGTTATTGCTTACAGCGCCCAGCACATGCCCAGCCTCTCCCCCAGGACTGGGACACATGGCATTGCTGTGACAGAGTGGCACTTACACCGGGGACCAGGACACTGTCAATCCCAGCACAAAAAGAGAGCTGAAGAAGCATCCACACTGTGCATGCTGAGAGGCTTGAGCTGTGCCCAGGCAGCAAGGCCAGCTCAGGACACCGCAGTCCTTCCCTGGGCTGTTGGCTCAGGGTCTGCAGCATATCCACATGGCTTTGCTGCCACTGGACCCTACTCAGCACCACCCCAGGGGGAGGAGGACATTGGATCAAGAGCTGCACACGGTTGCTGGGCTACATCCTATTTTGTCCTCCAAATTCAGGACGAAGGGACAGAAATTAAGTGAAAGCCAGAAGATACTGCACGTCCAATGGAACAACTGTTAGTATTTTTTCTCTGCTACAAGTTCTGGTCTGCTGGACACTGGGCCACCAGCCTTTCCCTGCTGCTTCATATTTCAGATGCCTTATGTAAGCCATTCAAATTCCTTCCAGTACCTGCTTTGGCACCCATGCAGCAGGTTTTTACTCTGTTGGTGTAGGCACCTCAGCCTCAGTTCAGTGACAACAGAGGAATTTCTGTCCTGCACATCATTGCTTGGCTTGTATTTGTCATGGTCTGTATGTACCACCTACAGACAGGGATGGGGAGCTGGCATGCTGGTGAATCCTGCCCTGAGAGCAAAGAGAGCAAGAAGAATGTCTCCAACAGAAAATTCTCACCAGACAAAATCTAAATTAAATCCTTCTTTGGCCTTCCTAAGACCTAAATAGCCCTTGCTGAAGCTTTTATTTTTCAGCTTAACTCTTGAAGTATCTTACACATTCTGTACCCAGGGAATATCTGCTAATAAGGTCTGAGCATACTCTAGCAATTTCTTTCAAAGCTAACTAACACTAACCTATCCCTTCAGGACTCCACCTTAATTACTATAACTTTACTCCTACTCCTGGTTTATATATTGCTGCTCTGTGCTCCAGATTGATGTATTCTTTTCAGATGGAGCAGGTTCTGGGATTTGGGGGAGTGTAGATCATCCATGAGACAGGAAGAGAGGAGGAGGAGCAAGAAATGGTCAAACAAATTAGAAAATTTCTCCACTCTACCAGCCCCAAAATTTCCAAAACAAGAGAATAGAAATGAAGACAGAACAAAATTGGCACCTCAGAATTTAGGGGCTGCAGAGAAGGATCCAGCTGACTTATTTTATGCAAGAAAATTTCCTTAAAATATACCAATTCAGATAAAGTGAAACAATGCACGTGAATTGACTTAGGTTAACAATACAGAGTGAAAAAAGTGAGTGCAGCAGTTTTTATGTATTAACTTTCATGTACACATTTTTGAAACAACATATTTCAGTGCAGGCATGCCAGTTGCAGGGGTATATTTTCAAGCTGAAAAGACTGGACCCTTCATGCTGAGACAGGAATTTTTACTGACAAATTGACCTAGGAGTGATATTTTAACAGAGAGAAAAGTTTATAATGGAAAATAATCCAAAGCTGAAGAAAACTATTTTTTTTGAAATATCCATTTTTACTTCCTCTAAACTGATTTTCTCCAACACTCTTATTTTCTATTTCTGCCATTAAATCCCAAAGTCAGGGTTTTACTGTGCTTCAACCCTTCAGGCTGTGCTGTTCTGACTCCTCAGCACTCCAAGGGCCCTGCAGGAATTAAGTGCCTCTCACAATAGGACATTTCTCACAATAGGAAATTTCCAGGGTGAAGGTTTAATTTGGTTTTGGACTGTGTGACTAAGTGGATGAAAAAGCAAACAAGAATTTCCTCATGCCTCTCCATCAGTTCTGCTAATGGGAGCTCTAAGAGTAAACGAGTTGACTTGCTCGGTTATGGGTGGGAAATGAACTGAAGCAATCCTCCACTCACCACATGTGCAGCCCAAAGCAATTTAGCCACCTAGGAAATAAGGAAAACTGGGATGTGCTGCTGGTCCAGGGCAGCCATGTGCTGTTATCCTCTCCAGGGAGGAAGGCAATGCCATGAAAGCTCAGATCAGTGGAACTCCATGGCACCACACTCGTGTTAGAAGAGCTTTGCAGTGAACACCAGAGTGTTTCTGGGTTTAGACAGATGAGTTGGTCATGGATTTCTGCTGCAGCATATCCAATTGATCATTTGTTGAACATACACAGAGCAACAGTGAGCTACTTCAGTAACTCAGTATCCCACAGAATTTCCCTTTCCTTTCTGGGGAGTCCTTCAGGAATCATTCTGTATGGACCTGTCCAGTAGTAGCCCCCCAAATTCTCCCCCTGGATCACAGCAAAAGATGCCCAGAGCCTGTATTTTGCTGTCAGCTCTACAGTCCCATGCACAGGAAAGGGGACACCAGTTCTTTCCTAAAAACAGGGAGGGATTGGGGAGTGTGTTGCTATCCCACTCAGCTTCCTCACAACACCCACCTGAAGCAGGTGAACACCTTTTTTTAATAGAGATGTGTTATCTGGTGGATGTGGCCATCCCAGAGGCACATCCAGGCTGGGCTGTCCTGCTGCACAGAACGCAGGGCAGAGCAGGGATGCAGGATGTGACTCCCAAATCTGTGTAACCACTTTGATGCATTCCATGCCCTGCCCACCTTGGGGACCAGCTTGGACAGCGCTTCCTTGGGGATCCAACCAATGCACCTCTGTCTGGGGCACACATTCCCTTAGACAGTGAGCAGCAGGGACAGGAGACTGCGTGAATGTTCTGCTTTTAGTCTTCTTTGTCAGCAAAACTGTACTTCTGTCCTGGGAATACCCCAGCAATGCATAGCTTCTGCTGATGAGCTAGGATTAGAAGGACTTTACATAAGGCTGTTTGATTAAGTGGCTATTATCAACTGAAAACTTGGTGCTTCCCATTAAGTACTCTCAAACCTGTGTCCTCATTTTACTTATTTTGTGCTTGCATTATGCTTCAAAAGAGGCAGCCTGCCCTTTTTGCCTCATCCAGGCCCTTTAGCCAACACTAATAAGGTGTTGTGTCTTGTTCAGTGCTAGTTTAAGGAATGCAATGCCCTGATGGAGCCCTTCCTTAAAGGTGTTTCTCTAAAATCAGCACATCACCCTGTACTTTGCTGTGGAAATTGGCCCCAACCCTGTGAACTTTCTGCTCCTGACCAGATCCTTCAGCACCTCTCCCTGGAGGCAGCTCTCTCCTTCCAGCAGATCAAAGCCTGCATCACTGACAAAGGACTAAAACAATAAGGCTCTCACCTTTTGTCTTTGTTTCTATTGCTGTGCCAGGGCAATTTGATTTCCCCTTTTGCAGCATCTGTGCTCAGGCTGCAGTGATTTCCCATAATAGTCCAATATACTTTTCATGATCCATGTTCAATTTATATCCACACCCCACTTTAATCCTTCTGTCTAGATCAGTTATTTCGTACTTTTGTACATCAAATTGCTTTCACCATCTGTTGGCCCAGTTGCCCTACATAAGCCAAACCCTCTGAAGGTATAATTGCAATATTGTTCATTATTTGCTCATTCCCCTTCCTCCCAATATACATAATGACAGCAAAATGAAGAAATAATTTAAATCTAATTTAAATTCCTTTCAGGTTTTTTACACTGTACTGATCAAAATAGTAGCTAGGGTCTTCAAAAGAAGAAGCCATCCATCTCAGAAGAGCCTTGATGCCCTTGGATAGCTATCTGTGAAAACAAGTGAATTTTTGTAGGACTGGAGCACCACGTAGCAGCATTTAACTAAGCTGACAGCAAATGCTATCAGCACATCAGCATGCTGTTAAATCATTGCACAGAAGAATTCCAATCTGGTTAAACAGGATCTGATTTTATACTGCCACTTCCATGAAAACATTATTTCTCTTTGTTGTATCTATTTTCATCTCTATTTCAGCCAGAGCTCGTTGTGCTGGGGCTGTGCACTGTGCATCGTGCTTGGGCAGTTTTTCAGGCATTCACAGAGAAAACTTGTAAGCACCAAGCCTCTTCCCCAGGGATAACTATTCCCTGAGCTTTGATTTAACTTTTCCTACAGTCAGGAGGCCACCCACAGAGCTCCAGTTCTGCCTGACCTGCTTCATTTCTGCCTCAGCGTTAACAGCGAGGGCACAAAGGGGCATCATTCTCCAGAAAGATCCAAAGGTTAATTCAGACCTGGGTTTGCATTTACCTTTAGGACTTCCAGTGGGGAGGAAACCGCTGCAGAGCTGGGGGAAGCGCCCCTGCCCAGCATCAGAGGCACACACTCAATGCAATGCATTCCACCAGCACCCAGCTCCTGCAGGAGTAACTTCAGTGGAGATAAATAAGACATGTAATTTCTTGTCAGGCTGTTGCATTTCCCACCGCTCGTTTTAACAATTACACTCTGTGACTTTTTTTATTAAACAACCGAAAAGAATAGATTTGTGTAACCCAGGAAGAAAAATTGCCTGGAGAAATGAAACATACCCAGACTTAATTTTCTCTCCTGCGCTTTTTGAGGTGTTTGAAATGAATGTGTTTTCAGTACAGCAGTCAGTAACAAGACCTGTGGTTTAGGCACTTCTTTGCCACGCTCACCTCATCACCAGCCAATTTCATTACAGACAAACCCAGGCGGAATAAAAGGGCCCATCCAAGCCATGCACAACTTTCTCCTCCTGAAACCAATGGAAACACTGCCACAGTTTACAACAGGGATTGCCAAAATCCCACCATTATTTCATATGCAGCTTTTTCCAAGCCTCATTTTTAAAGCAATTAATAGGAGGAGTGATTGACCTTTAGCGAGCCATATCCCAGCAGGATTTGTAATCAATGCTTCTTCCGAGTGCTTCTTTGCACTGACATCTGTACCAATTAGCGGCTTCTTCTACAGAAAGGTTACACAAACACCATTTTATTTCTTATTATTAATTATTTTTCACACAGGGCCAAGTTTTAAATGGCTGCCTGGACCTAATGTCTTCAATATTGGATTTGCTCTTGTAAGAAACAGGCTGCTTTTAAGACTGACCTAGAAAATAGATATTCAAGGAGCAGACATGCTAAAAGAGCTGAAGCACTTCATTTTGCTTTCAAGACCAGAAGGTTGCACATAAAACACTCTAATACTCATGACTACAACTTCAATGCTTTTTTAGACAGTGATGATTCTGAACTCAAGACCAGCCTGTTGTAAACAGATAATAGGATCAATCTGAAACCCTCTTTCTTTGTTCAACTGGTGCACCTTTGAAACAAAAATAAAGCGTAGAAGAATAAAATTGAACATTGAAGACCAAATAGAGAAGATACCGAGACACCAACCTTTCCTCTAGAAACATCTCTGTTTGATTCCAATTCAACAAAATGTAACACGATATCATGGTCTCAGCCTTATCAGGATTGGGAGGAGAATGGAAAAAAGGTAAAGCTTGTGGGTTGAGAAAAGAACAGCTTAATAAGTGAAAGAAAATAAAATATACTGATAATACTATCCACAATAATAACAATAATAATTGTAATGAATGTGTTAAAAATGGGGAAGATTGGGAAAGGAGAACGGTTTGGGAATAATGGCTTTTGTTCCACATGATGAGCGAGTCATTAAAATGCATCTCACTGTACCTGGAATACTTCTCTCATGAGGGACAGAACACAATCCCCTTGAAACAGCTACAAGAGTTTTGTTGGGTGTATTTTTTTTCCAGGTAGAACAAGCTGAATCTTCCATAGTATTGTTATTTCTGTTGGAATTGGTGCCTAGCAGAACAGGTCCCTCCCTCATGGCTGGGGCAGGATGGGTCAAGGCTTCCACAGAGGAGACTGCTGCTTCAAAAACCAAGGACATTGATAAAGTTGAAGAAAGGCTTGAAGGAGTAAGTGCTCAGTGTTGCCTCTACTACTGAGTTTCAGGACAATTTTTAAGGCAACATCTAGGTTACAAACATGAAAATATGGCATTCCAGACTCGCCGCCATCTGAACGTGGCTGACGGTGAATGCTCATTTCTATCATTTCTCACCAGGGTGAGTATTGATTTCATTTCTCACACTACACCAGTCACTTGACCAAGCTGCAATCCAATATTTAATGTGTTAGTCACACTGGCTTGTGGGGGCCTGTGGTCTGTAGTCTATCATATGGTGACCTTTATGGTGACTGGCATAGCCTTAATCGTGTTAGAAAACGCTGATATAGAGGTATTCACATCATTATTTCTAGCACTGGCAAAAGGATTGTTGAAGAAGTAAGGTATGAGTAGAGTGGCATTTACTGTTCCCTGTGGACAAGTGGAGTGATTTGTTGTACAGTTTAATGCTGGGGTAGTTTTTAAGGACAAGGACAAAACGTTGGCTGCATAGGCAGCTGAGAGGAGGTAAATGGTCTCTTTTAGGTGAAGGAGTGCTCAGAACAGAGCATCAAGGCTGAAATTCCTCATCTTAACTGCTTGCACAGCTTTTCCCAGCAACATCATTCCCCTCCAAAATCACTGAGCAGAGAGTTTGAACCTCAAAATGAGGGATAAGCCAGTGACATTGTGAAGTCCAGTAAAATCTTCATGTTCTGAAGATGCTCAGATACTCTGGGAGCACACAGACATTAAAAATGGCCTGGAGAGCCCAGCCCACAGGGAATTTGCAATATAAGCAGCTGACCTATGAGCTGGAAGGTCTTTGCTCCCATGAGAGGCACTGATAGCAGAAACTGTTTTTCATTGAGACCAGTCTCACCCATCAATATCCTCTCCCTTTAAGAAATAAACTAAAGGGATCAATATTTTTCCATGTTAATTTTGCCATTTTCTAGCCTTCCTTGTAATCTCTGAACTGTTTCCACCTTCCAAACCATCCTTCCCTTCTATAAACATTATCACCTGTCCAAAACATTTTGCAGTTATTACATGAGCTGTATCATCATCCTTCAGAAGAGTAAGAAGCTGTGATTGATGGTGAGATCCTCCCCACTGTGAAGGGTTAACCTGAATTTTAGGTGTTACTCAAGCTCCCAGGCTGACCCTCAGTGAAAATTAATAGCTTGTTTCTGTTTAATATTCCTTTCCAGTACATTGTCATATCGTTTCATCTGTGCTGAAATGGATCAGTGGTTTTCATCTTCAGTGTTTCCTCATTCCTCTTTGGGGTTTTACTAATTCTTTATTGTTTGTAGGTATTTTTAAAATCATAGAAGATTCTTTTGTTCATTGCTTTTATTTTTATTTCATAAGGATTTCATAAAGTTGGAGGTAAAGGACAGACATCACATTAACTTATCTATGTTATCTTGCTCCAACTAAAAAGTGGACCACATCTATGCCTTTTATAAGTTACATTACAGATATGGCAGTGTCATCATTTGCAGCTAATCAAAATATGCCAGTTGGGCACAGATTTTCTAAACACATGTATCAGTCTTATTTGTCATGCAAGTCATAAATTTAAACTGATGCATCTGTTACAACCATTGGTGCAGGAGATGGAACAGATCCATGGGGAGGCTTTCAGCTTTCCATTTAGTGCTAAAGTGGAACAGAACTCTATCAGATGTATGATTATTGCCATTATTATTTAATATCCCCCTCTGCCTCCCCCGTGCATTAGCCACTTAACAGAAAGCACGAGTGCAGCCCTTCTCTCAGACTGCTTGCCATGCAAGTGACAGACTGGTGTCCAAGGGACAATAAAGCATATTTCAAAGAGGATGGCCAGGATCCTCCTGGAATGGCTGCATGGTTGCTCAGGAGAGGGGGGCCAGCTGGCTGGGGGACACACAGGGATCGGGGGGTTGGTGTTGCTGCTGAAGTGTAAATATGATGGTGCAGCCATGGGTTTTCAAGAATGGCACGATGGTGAATGAATTCAAGGAGTGATTGTGAGAGCTGATACTTCATTAGCACCAAAGAGTGATGGAAAGAAAGAAGTATAAAGAAATATACTGCAGATGCTGAATAACAGAGATGATAAACTGACCCAAATGCTGCTGTAAATCTGGCCCTTAGGCCTGGGTTCAGATGCTCTGCAAGCTCTGGGCAGTGTCTAAGCTTTGCCCTCAGGCTTGCATTATCCATGCTTCCAAGCTCAAGAACCTTTTCCCTTCAACAGTGCTCCTGACAACTCCAGCTTGAAACCTGTTCTTGTGCTGTTTCTGCAGGGTGCACATGCTTGACTTGGGAAAAAAAAACTTTCCTCACTACACTTTGCAGATCACAGAGTTAACAAGTTTCCAAGAAAACCTTATGTACATCAACCTTGGGCAAAGGCAGGGGACATCCTTTGTGCTTCCAGGTGACCCCTGGAGCCCAGTGATGGCCACATCCATCACCCAGATGAGCTTTCCTGGGGAAAGCATGCTTTGAATTTGTTCAGACCTTAATGAGTTATCTACGAACCATCAAATATTTCACATTCCATATGGATCATTGGGGTTTCCTAAATGACACCATCAGCTAGGGTGGCTGCAAGGATCGTAAATAACTCCCTCAGTTTAATGAGTTACATGAGGAAAGGCTGCTCTACCAGGTAATGAGTCACAGCTTCACTTTGTTGTAGATCAGCTGAGACACTTGATTTACTGTGAGGGTTACCTGTATTAAAACTAATCAGAGGCTATCCAGGAAATCCAAACAGACCCAACCTACCACAATTTAATCTCCCCACAAATAAAACCTACTCATAAATCAGAGCCAGCATGTAAATGTGTCCCTCTAATGCATTTGTTAGGAAACCTAAACCCACAAAAAGCTCATAGGATGTGAAAACTGTGGTAATGTTGGTGGTATCAGTCTAATTCATAGCACAGAAGGAGATGTAAGATACATTCTGATGGCTAAATAATCAAGATAGAGAAAATAATTTGATAGATATGTTGAAGTCTCTATTTTCATTTTGAAATGTAAAATGGACACTTTTACATTTTACACTTTTATTCACCTTCCCAGAAAAAAAATAGAAAATTATAGATAAAGGTATTAAAATTGTCACAGTAATTTTTACTTATTGAAAGGAGAATTCTAATAGAAAATCCAGTAATCAAAACATACTGCTTTTAATAAAAAAAAAAAAAAAGGCATAAAAAGCTGAGTTTCACAGAAATACATGTATCTATTATGGTTGAAGCATCTCTCTTAATCAGCTTTGGTAATGAGCTTTTTTCAAGCAGACAACAACAACAGTTCATGGAGGGTCTGTTCAGCTTGATTGAGAAAAGGCATGTTGATACAATGGAATGACCGGAGTGACAACCACTCTCTTGAATAATCATTATCATATTGTCTTGTCCAGGTGCTAAAACAATGTCCACATAGAGGAGAGCTGAGACTGAACTTTTGTTCAGGAGAAAGCAGCACCTCCAGAACTTCAGTCCACAACAGACCAGGTGGGCACTGCTGCAATTTATGCAAGTCAACAAAGCTGAATATTTAAAAAGCCATATATTTTGTAAAGACCTTGATTCTCATCCTCTCAGCAGATGTACTGCTTCAGTTCTCTGTTCCAGAAAGGCATTTTTAATTTTGTATGAAAGGAAAGAATCAAGATCCTTCTTGTCAAAAGATTAATGATAGAGGTCCACATGGAGGAAGTTATGCAAGGAAGTTTTGTTGAGTACACTGGTTGTCTTAAGGTGCCACGCTCCATTTTGCTCCAATGTGATGTGCACATTCTATTAATAATAGTAAATTGTTGCATTTGGGGCAAAAATTCAAGGAAATAATTTATAACAAAATCTGCATTCAAGCCATCTCTCAGCTTTCATGCACTGGTCATTAATCACTGGAGAGACATTTATGATTGATTCACAGGAGAGTTTTATATTACCATAGAAAAATAAAAATAATAGTTGCCTTCTGAACAACTGTCTTTCATCCTAATTATGCAGCCAAACATATTCCTCATAACTGACAGGATGTTTCTCTCAGAAAAGAGACTTTGAAATTCAGAAAGGGAGCTAAGCTGTAGGTGCAAAGGTAGATCCTGAATGATAATTTCAAGTGTTTGTTGTTAGGCAGTGGGAAATAGCTCCCATCCTTGTGGTATCAACATGGGTTGTGGTGTCTTTATAGCACCAGATCCCACTGAGCTCTAGGGAATATCCCTGAAAACAACGTTTCAAGGTAATATCTTTCTCTAGATTAGGTCCTGTCTGTAACTTTCCTGGGTAAGTGCATATGGTCTTCTCTAGGAAGATGAACAATTTCAGTGGCAGAGTGAATCCCATCTCTTGATGTCCAACCATAAGTACAAAAGGCTGGAACTAGTTTCTTGATCTAGAGGGGAAGGACATTTAAATGAGTAGTGAGAAATTATTTATTTTTCAATCCATTTGAACTAGCCATCCCATTCTCTGATGTGAGATAATAATTAGCATCCAAACCTCCACCACTGCACCCTCAGCATCAGCAGAATGCCATTCCTGGCATGTGGACAGCCCGTCACACCACAACATGTAGGAGACAGAAACGGTGTCTTTTTCTCAATGAAAAATAACTGCTGAGGGCTCACCTGCAGGCCACTCTACCCAAACAGCAAACATTCATGTGAGAGCTTTCAGGATATTTCCTGTAACCCAATTATTTTCTTTCTGAAATAGCAATGAAAAGTGGAGCAGGAAT